>NC_090936.1:603501284-604107118 GCF_040938575.1 Ambystoma mexicanum
TTCTGTGTAGTTATAATTGTTTAAAAAATGTATGGTTCACCCATGTTCAATGCTATTATTTCTTTAAAATGTCATGGATGACCACATCGATTTGTGTATCAGTTTCCACGTTCTTTGTGTCTTTTTTGAAATTGTTTGGTAAAGGTTGGGTCTTGATATGTATTTTCGGTTACGTTTTCCGAACAGCTACATTCTGCCGTACTGTGATTGCCATGGATTCCAGATGCCAAGTGATGGGTTCTTTGCACGCCAGATGCACGTACTCGTGACCAGCTGTCTAACCGTCACTGTATTGTGGGACGACTGGCCCGGCCCCATTTGTCCACACGCTGAAGTGGCCATTAGGAGTAACATAACATCTTTTATGGTGGTGTAGGCCAAAGTTCATGCCGACGTCTTGGAAATCACTGTGCGACTGAAGCGGTTGCTTTATCGAAAGCGAATACTTTGTGTATGCGAAAAAGATCAACGTGTGCCTCATGATTAACATTTTCGATGACGACCGAACAAACAAAGTGACTATATGATTGAAAATGGGAATAGTCCGATGGTCTCGGACAGTTTATTGTGAAATTAAAGCACTTTACAAATTCTAAAATTGTTAAGGTTTTCCTTTAAAAAACAGTTTATTATTTCAAAATGTAATGTTGTACGTTGCTGTGTGTTCATTTGCAGGTTCTGCGTCACGGCACGTAGGTGCTTATGGGCGCATTTGGCTACGCTGGAGAGAAACGTCATCCAAAAAAGTGTACAATATCATTAGGGTTGGTTATGTGACGAGATGTGGGAGTGTTCTCGTATTACACAAGTGTCGTAATGTAGTTAAAAAACCTAGCGGTATACGTTTATTGACTGAGGGGTAGGCTGCAGCCATGGGGAGTGGGCAGAATGTCGGGGTCATGGTATAAGGTCATGATCCGCACAATGTGGCTACTGGCCATGACCAGAAGGGAGAAAAGATAGGATTACAGTCATCAATGACATTTCTGATGTCATCTTTGATGTTCTGGGTGTTAGTGTTAGCAGGGCACAGTGGTGGTGTGAGTTCTGGTTGCTTAGCTTGCCATAACTGGTGAATTTCAAGGGTTTTTTTGGTTTTACTTCGAACCATAACATCCTGTTAAAGTTTTTTTGGTGAATTTCATAGGTTTTTAGTCTTGCAACTTAACCATAACGTTCCTTTAACAACGTTTTTTTTACTGAATATGTATATAGGCACATGTGTGGTGCGGAATATGTTGTGGATGGTGTTGTGGGGAGGAAAGGGAGAGGGTGTCCTGGGGATGGTGTTCTGGGGATGGGAGAGGAGAGGCCGGTGTTTGGGATGATGTTGTGGGGAGGGTGTGTTGGAGACGGTCTTGTGGGGAAGGGAGAGAAGGGTGTTTGCACATTTCAAGAACAAATAGTTGTTCACTTGAAGCAATGCTAGCACATTCCTTATTGTGTACATGTGTTCAATTCAAGACATTACTATATTTACAGTGGTGTGTAGCATGTGGATAGCGATGTACTAAAAAAGAATTGTCCATCAATTCTTGCCAAACCAGACAACCATCCCTGCACTCTTCCCCCCCCCACTGTGTGGCAGTGCATCACCCACAGGCAGTGTGTTCTCTTCTGAGGGTGACATGTCCAAACCAGGGGGTAGGGGTACATTAGGCCTGAGGCAAATGTACAGCATGACACAGGCAAGAGCAATGTGTCCAACCTTTTCTGGCCTGTACATCAGTGCCCACCTAGTCCAATGTAGGCACAGGAAACAAGCCAAAGGTACGCTCTATGCAGAGCCTAGCCCGGAAGTGTGCCTCATTGTAGGCCATCTCCTGTGACGTCTGTGGATTCTGCACGGGTGTCATTAGCCATGGTAAATGGGGCTATCCAGTGTCACCTGCATGGGCAAAGGTCATAGTTGTCAGTCACAGAGCATTGTGGATGAGTTCCCTTTTACATGGTATGTTGATGGACGTTCTGAGCATGCATTCTACGAGTATTGTTGCACAACATGGATTACAATCACATTCCTTCCATGTGGAATCATTCAGTATTTGCATTGTCGGGTAACACCATGCACACAGCTCAAGGTCAGCAGTTGTCACTTTCAGGGTCTGTGTTTGTCATGACAGGATGCCAGGCTGCCTGTATTGGGCCTGTGCGTTGTTCTCCTTCATATGACCTCATGGTAGTTTAGTTGTACTCTGCATGTGTTGTCTGCGTCTATATCTGATCGGATAGAGCGCTCGCTTTGACATCCGTACAAAGCCTGCCGACGCAGGTTCGAATCCCGGCAGGGCCAAACTCTGCCATTCATCGTGCAGAGGTCGATAAATGAGCACCACACACCGTGGGTAATAATAAGCAGCGCTCAGATGCCTGAGTGTTCATAGCACTATATAAATGCAAATTATTATTATTATTCAATGATGGCTTCATGTAACCAAGTACATGGCAATACTACTGCCAGTGTTACATTCCTTTGGTGCAGTGTTCGACTTTGTCTTGCGATTAATAGGATGTATAATGTTGCATTATGGTACCTGGATGTGTTTGTTGGTAGCCTGTTGGGGCAATAAGCATTTGCAACTTCAAAAGGCATTCCATTATGTCCAAGTCCTGTGGGTTGTAGGCTGTCATGTGAGGGGGTAGGTCCTGCATGTTCAGGGCTTTGACAGGGCATGCATTGTTCAGTTGTGCGTAGTGTGAGAAACCAGAAGATGTCTCACTCACTAGTCCCTGGGGATCTGTTATTCAGGTGGCCAGGACACAGCCATCGCTTTTGGATCCAGTTCCTGGGGTTGGACATATGTGGGAGGATCACCTAGGTGACGGGTCCTGGGGGAGTAAGAGTGGGACACTGGATGGTGAGACGCTGTATCCCTCTCTTTCCTGTAATTCCTTTACCCCATCCCACCCAATGGGATATTTAGATATTTAGAAACTCAGCCCCCCACACCACTTTTTCCTGCAAATACACTTTTACACGGACAGCCCATTCTGGGAGAAAATTGACTCACACCTGAGACAAGAACCTGACATGTCCCAATACTATGGTCAGGCAAGGTCAGGCAATTATCGACAATCACTCACACTTGAATTCCATTACACTTCACCACACGGATAAAAGGCGGAGCACGAGAGCACACTCAGAGAGGCAAAACACAAACAGGTACAGCAATGTTCGAGCTGGCAGCTGAACGAGGGGAGAAAGATGGGAAGACACAAGAGGTTCATGAGAGTGGCTACACCTTTGTGGCAGGAAGCCATTACTTTAAAGAAACCTTCAAGGCAGAAAGCGTAAGACCAGGAAACCAGGCTGAAGAATCCTGCATTGTTTGTCAGAGATACAGAGGGTCCTCCCGCGTAAATGACCAAGGCGGGGAGGAGCAACAGATGATGTGGTATCATCCTTGGCTACAAGAACAAAGAAGCGACAGAGAACACAGCCGGTGAGTTGGGGAGACCGATGCCAGACTGGTCTGTGCTGAAGTCAAGGATGCAAGCAGCAACATTGTAAAACGAGTGCTAGAACAAACATTGTTAAACGCGTGTGATGAAAGACGCGAGTGAAGCTAAATTGCTGGTGAATATTATAATATTAGAAGGAAAGATACAATACCGTTGACAGTTTGTTTTTATTATTTATATTGCGCACCAGATCCAGGGGTATTCGGGTGAGAAGGCATAAAGAGGGTTGTTCAACTTAGGTTACAGGTTACAGATTAAACATATGGTTACAATGCTGTAGGCATGTATTGTCAAAGTGTAAAGGACCGGAGGGGGGTGTCTGTACTTCTGCTCTATATATGGTAGAGGAGAGGTACAGAGAACCCCAGCCAAGATTCTCTATTACGGTAGCAATGGACGAGCAATCAAGGCCTAGCTTCTCAGGAGGTGATGCAGGCTGGTTCATAAGTACAGTGTAGTCCCCGAACCCCCACAAAGGAATGTCCACACACTGTATTACTGAAAACACAGCCTTTATATAATATTCAAAGGTATGTACACTATCACAATAACGCACTTTGTACTCAGAAATCAACAATGGTAAATATATACATTTCTAAAGTGGTACCACCAATATTATCAGATCTCATTAAAGTGCATCAACTATACTGTTAGAATGTCACACAGATCAATAATGAGGAAACCAGCAAGAGAGAGGAGGGAAAGCAAGATGGTTGAAACAATAGGCAGAATACTGGCCCCTACCCCTGGACACAGTTCTGTGTGGAGATCCCCCCACCTGGGCAACCTGTAAAATAAAGATCTATAGCACAAGCCCAGTCCATATATTGCTCAATAGTCTTGTTCTCTCCTATAATGTTTTTACCCCCCCAATGTACCTGGTGGAGTAGAGTTCTTCGAAGAAGCGTCGGCGGATCCTTCTTGAGTGACCCCTTTTCAAGCAGGAGTCACGGATCATCGAGAGGCGTCGAAGAAAGTGAACTTGGCTTTGACAGCGTCGATGAGAAGTTCGAGGGTGCTGAGACCACGGCGTCGATCCAGGCGGTGCTCGTCGGCGACGTCCTGCGAGGATGAGGTGTGCGGGGCACCTCAGCGTTTGATAGTTCTGGACCGCAAAGAGTTTCAGAAGAACTGTGGACCAGCAAGGGCGTCGAGTCGTCGAAGTCTTTGTGGCCTTCAGGTGGCGGGAAACCCACCGGCGGATTCTCCTCGGCGCGTCGGCGGCCTTGACTTTCTCCGGCAGGACAAAGCAGTCGACGTTGCAGACAAGGGAGTCCTTCGATTCAAATGTTCTTAGGCAAAGGAGCGGGCGGCTACAGTCATCGGCGGCACGGCGTCAAGCGGTCCCCACGTCTGGGCAACACAACTTCGACGGGCCTCCAGTGGTTACACAAACCTGCGAAACCTGGTTGACGGCAATGGACTTTGACAGCGACGAAGTCCTGGTGCTTCACTTCGTTCTCCTGAGAGGTCCCCATCTCCCGTCAGCATCCTTTCGAGCGTCTGACTTCCAGGGAGCTTCGCCGAAGGTTAGCGGTGCTCAATGGTCCCTCGGAGCACGGGAAGAGGGCGCCTTACCAGGTCCTCTCTCGGATCAGTCTTCGACGAATTCGGCAGCTTTCAGATTGGGTCGAAGCAAATGCAACAGCAAGTCTTCTTCTTCCAGCTGGGCGTTGAGGATCAGCAGTTCCAGTTACTCTTTAAGTGTAGACACAGCTTCTGAACAATTTCCAGTGGTGAGAGGTCCCCAGATATACTATCCTGTCTCTCATCCACACTGCTGGGTCACACTCAGCAGCCAATAATACAGAAGGGCATTCATGCAGTCAGTCAGCCAATCAGGCACACAGTGCATTCAGGCCATCCTCCTCCCTCTCAGACACTCACACAAGGAATGTGGATTGGGACAAGTACCCAGCCATTCAACACTACACACTGCAATAAGGCCAGTTTCGGGCAGGGCTGTCTCAGTCTTTGTCTCTCATACCAGAAACCAGACAGCCACAACAGGAAGTGCATATTGGTCACACACTCCATTCACCCAGGTCCCACCCACAGCCTGTGCCGACAACATACAGTCACTGGGAAGGCTCCAGCCAGTCTGGACTGAACTTTACAACAACACCATATATGGAACTTCCAACAGCTAGTCAGGGGGAAGGGACAGAGTCAGGGCTTCCCAGGACTTTGGGAAAACAAGGTAACAGGCAATAGAAAGCAAGAGGCCACAGGGGCCATCTTGTTTTCCATCAGGAATCAACCGATTCCAATGGCAGGGCCTGAGTATCCCAAAATGGAGGATACTCAGAGCACCTGTCAAATTCAGCATGGAGCTGCCACCAGCCCATGCCCTGCGGGCCACCCACAGGTGCCCAAAAACATACACTAGGGGCACAGGGTTGTACACCCACCCATGGGTGCCATAAGGGTATCCCGTAGGTCTGTACACCAAACCAAAAACAGGAAGAGCTGCACTGCCAGGAGTCCCACATGGACTCCTGGGCAGAAAACAATACAGAACACAAATGAAAATGCTACCGGTCAAGGAATCAAGAATCACAGATGTATATACAGTAAGTTTACAAGAATGCAGGTATGACATAAATAAGGCAGAACAAATATACAAAATATACATGAGTTCCTAGATGTCAGAAAGGTGAGGCTAGGCATCATGATCTTTTAGCCATTGAATCAGATTGGATCTGAATTGCCGGTAGGGGAGATCTTCCCTTAGGGCAGGGGGAAGGGAGTTCCAATATTGTGCTGCTTTAACAGCGAAGCTACTCCCGCCAGATTTATTGAGTTTGAATCTGGGTACGAACAGAAAGTCGGAGTTAGCTTTTCTTAGGGGGCGAGAGGCTGTTTGTCTGGTGAATCTGTCTATAAGGTATTGCGGGGCTGCGTGGTTAAGACATTTGTGTGTAAGGGATGCTGTTTTTAGGAGGATTTTGTCATTTGTGGTGAGCCAGTTAGTAGATCTCCTGAGGTCTGATATATGGCCGTTTTTAGGGAAGTTTAGGGTGGCTCTCTGGGCATTATTTTGAAATGTCTGTATTTTGGCGGTGATGTATTTGTTACTACCTATGTAGAGGGTGTTGCAGTAATCTAGTTTCGATAGGATTAGTGCCCTTGCTAGAATGACGCAGTGATTAGGTTAGAGGAAGGGCTTGGCTGCTCTAATTAACGTACAGGTGTAGGAGGTGGCTGAGGCCATGGCATTCACTTGCCTACCAAAGGTAAGCGTGGAGTCTATGTAGAAGCCTAGGGTTTTAACTACTTTGGCCACAGTGATGAAGTTATTGTCAATTATGAAGGAGTCATAGTTGGGACCTCGTTTTTTGATGTTGGATGAAGTGCCTAGAATGAGGAGTTCAGTTTTGTCATCATTCAGGCATAGACCGTGGGAAGCCATCCATGCCTGGATGATGAGGTAGACTCTATTCACAAATGCAAAATCCTTGTCATAATCTCCAGTCAACGGGATGAGGATCTGTGTATCATCTGCATAGTTAGTGTAGGTGATACCTAGACTGTCTAGATCATCGAAAAGGGGCTTTGTGAAAATATTGTAAAGGGTGGGAGATACACATGATCCTTGGGGTACGCCGCATGAGATAGGTGCGGGGTCTGCAGCTGCTAGAGGAGAGAAAACTCGCATTGTACTGTTATCTAAGAAGGACTGGATCCATGCGACTGCGTCATGGGAGAAGCAGGCTGCCGTGACCAGATGATTGCAAAGTATTGCATGGTCTACCAGATCGAATGCGGCAGAAAGGTCGAGGAGTAGTAGGAGTGAAGTCATACCTTTATCTCTTAGTGTGTCTATTTGTGCCTTAAGGTCTAGGAGTGCAGTCTCAGTACCATGCTGTGGTCTGAAGCCGGACTGTCGAACTCCTAGGAGGTGGTTTAGTTCCAGGTGGTGATGAATTTGTAGTTAAGCTACTTTGTCCAGGATTTTCAGTAGGAACGGCACAGTGGTTATGGGGCGGTATTTGGTTGGGATGGAGGAGTCCAAAGTTTGCTTTTTGAGGAGGGGGAGGACCCAGGAGTGTTTCAGGTTGCTAGGTATGGCACCTGATGTGAAAGAGGCGTTTATGAGTTTAGTAATGAAGGGTGAGAGTTCACGGGCAGCGTCATTTATGATTTGGGCGGGACATGGGTCGCCCTGGCAGTTGGAGGGTTTGAGAGTGAGGATGACTTTCTCAACTTCTTTAGTCGAAACTTTGCGAAAGTAGAAGGGAGGGGTGTCAAGTGTAGGTGAAGAAGGAGTGGATTTCCGAGTTGGTAATGAATTTGTGGTAGCCTTGGAGGGGGTGAATATTTTGACAGTAATTGGGTTAGTTATGGAAGCTATTTTGATGTTGAACTCTAGTTATCTTATTGGTAAGGGCATTTTGTATGCCTGTGCACCAGTCTTTATCCTTGAGGCAAGAATCGGGCACTTGGATAGGGTATTCTACTTCCTTTAGGATGGCGAACAATTCTTTGGTGTTGGATTTGGCTTGAGTGATACGGGTGTTGTAGGATGTTTGTTTCGCAAGGATGATTGTAGAGGGTAGCCAATTTCTTCAGGTTATTTTTATTGATGTCTGAGGGGTCTGATCTCCAAGTTTTTTCACTTAGGCGTTTCTTTTGTCTGATGTCTTTCAGTAGGGGTGTGAACCAGGTATTTAGGTGTTGGCAGGGTTTGCTCTTCCTAGTTTTCAGTGGTGCAATAGCGTCCAGAGAGGCAAGCATCACTTCATTGTAATTTTCTACCATTAACGCAGGGTCAGACTGATCTGAGATGGAGTTTAAGGTGGGGAGAATGAGGGGGATACATTTTCAGGGGTAATATTGTTTTTATTACTGGTAGGTGCGGTGGGAGCTAGGATGCTATTGTTCATGGGTGTGGTGGATTCTAGGGTGAAGGATACCATGTGGTGGTCGGACCAAAGCTGGGGCATTATAGAAGTGATGGTGGTTGGGCAGTTATGTTCGGCAATCCAATCAAGGGTCCTTTCTTTGATATGTGTAGGATCTGTAATCTTTTGGGTAAATCCTAGTTCCTCAAGGGTGCTGTTAATTAAGGCATTGGGGTCACGTGGGTCATTGAATCCAAGGTTGAAGTCGCTTAGGGTGAGACATTGAGTAGAATTTTTAAGATTGTCAGATAATAGGTTCATGAGGTCTTCCGGAGTGGTCTGGCACTGTGAATGTGCTCAGTCGAAGGTCTCCGTACGGCATCCTAACAAGAGAAACAAAAGTAGAAGATTGATGCGAAGTGTACATTGTGTGAAGTTAATCGAAGTGGTCCTGCAATGGTTTAAGCAAAACCCATTGCACATTCAAATGTCTTTGATTCTGGTATCAAAAGGGATCTGAGCCCAGACTAGGGGGATCCAAGGTCTGAACCCAAACGAGGGAGACCAAGTTGCAAACATTGTAGAAAAGCACTCTGAGCCCGGACGAGGGGGACCCGTGGTCCGAGCCCAAAGGAGGCAGACCATTATTTAAGTTGTGAAAGTGAAAACTGTTAGGCAGAATCCTGTGCAGCTCCCTTGGGGACCACTGCAAAAAGATTAAGACTACAGGAGTAAGCAGTAAACCCAATTGGTAGCAGTCTGCACCACCCAGATTTACCTGGTAGCTGTGGCTGAGCAGTCCGACTTCTCTCAAAAAGAGTAGGGCAGTATATAGAGTATACACAATAGGGCTAAAATCACAGAGCAAACAGATACTGACCAGAGCTTTGTATAAAAAGTATATAATTATTTATTTAAAACACACTTTAGGCAATACACTAGCACTCTAAATCAAAAGCAAGTTAAAACACAGTCAGGTAAAGTATACACACCTCCCTTGATAACTATTAGACAAGTCAGAGTTAAAACACCACGATTTGTTAAAACAGATGTGAGCGCGTAACCTAGATGGCACTCCAATAGTTAAGTTAAAGGGAGAGAAAAAGGCAGAGCATAGAAATAAAACAGGTCCCAACACTTTTAGGAGTTCTCAGCAAGCGATTAAAGGCAGTATACACTGTAGAGCCAAAGTTCATAGGCGAGGCCCACTTTAAATGGAGCAAAGCGAAATGTGACCAGGATCACACGGTTTAAAATGCACTGAAAGTCTTTGTAGAATGTTCAAAAGAAGTTGGGGTGATTCAAGAAGTTAAAGTTAGAAGGTCTGGGGCCAACCCAGTTGGAAAGCCAAGGATTTAAGGGTCACCTAGGGCAAACCGAAGAAAGGGAGGCCAGGCAGAACACAGTACCTTAAAGAGAGAGGAAGCTCCAGTGGTGGCAGTTGTTCCTGGGAGTGGTTGCAGTTCGTTGTTTCGACCAGGGGAAGAGAGGATCTCCTTGAGGAGGAAACTTGGAGTTGTTTCACTGCACAGAGATGAAACCAGCCGCGGAGTTTGTCGGTAAAAAGGTGCATTCCTTTTATTCGCGGGCAAAGTGGTGAAGCTTGGCTATCTGGCCGCCGGGGTGCTTGGCACGGGCGATTCTACCAAGAGACGTCTTTGGAAGGCGAAAGGGGTGAACTGGTTGGTCCCACCAGCTCAGAGGAAGAAGACTCGTCCAGCAGAAGATCTTCTCTTGTCGTTGGGAAAGTGGCGAGTTTGTTGCAGCAGGGCTCCACCGGTGGTGTCGTCGTTGCAGATGGCTCAGCTTCTTCCCTCTTCGGATTCTTAGGTCCTGTGGCGACTTCTGAAGTTCCAGTCCCAAAGGCCCTGCTTTTATGCAGAAAAACCCCCATTCAACAACCTAGCTGTCACTCAAACATGCTAAGTGGTGAGCCGGGCGGCTCACCACTGGCCCAATCAGAACAGAGTGCGACTTGAGTTGCTAAGGCAACGCAGTCCAGGGTGCCAATTCCCCTCCCCACACATCCTGTGGAACCCAGACAGAGTGGCACCATTTGGAGGGCTTCTGTGGAGAAGCCCGCCAAAAAGTGGAAAAAGGACTCGACGTTGGTTAGAGTTACAGAGACGGACACAAACGCCATTTTAGAAAAGAGTTCTGGCAAAAAGACCCAACCGTTGATTTAATATTAAATAAATAAACCGGCGGTATCTTTAACATTGCACCAAAAAGTGGTGCGTTTAAAATCAATGGGAAAATCACATCGAAAATATTCCGGTGGAATATTTCGCGTGGTAACCACTGCCAACAGCCAGAAACTCGACAAGGGGTGACTGGACAGTGCCCCCTTGAAAACAGATCCAGGGGCAATCAAATTAACCCCTTTCAGTACTTCCACATTATGATGGTTTGTACTGGTTCTGTTCACAATTTTGGACTATTAAAGTCAATGGCGACTTTACATTCCCTGGGAGACAGTAGTCAGTCCCAGGGTATGGAGTCTATGTTTGGGGGTCACAATGACACCCCTGTTTTTCTGCACTGAGGGTGCTGTGTAACACAAACATAAAAAATAGATGATACCCTATGGAGTAAAAGACCCCATAGCCCATAAGCACACAAAAAGTCAAAGACATTCCTCAAATCATGCCTAAGAGTGGGAGTAAAAGAGTCTCACTCTTAGCAGGAGAAAAAAAAAACAAACCCCAAAAATCCAGCAAAGCTGCTGGGGGACTCACTAGGTTTGGGAAATGAGCCTTATAAGAGAATTCTCCCTAACAAACACCCTGACAAAAGAAAGGAACTTTGTGTTTTGTTTGTTACATCAGGCCCTTTGCAATAAGAGACTGTCATTGTGAGGGAGACTTTGGCGAAATGCCCTGATGCCTGTGTGTTCAACTGTTACCTTGTGGCCAAGAAGCCAGAGCATGTGTGAAGCCTGCACGTGCCACCTTGCCCCGTGCTGAAAACGTGGGGAAGGGAAGCCAATTGCTCAACTATCCTAACATATCATTTCATGAACACTTTTCTTTTGCACAAATTGTTGTCCCACGCCATTTTGAATTTAAAAGTAAAGATTGCCAATAGGTTTAATAGTATAGGCCCTTTTATTTTGACAGACTCCACTAGGACTGTTTTATTATTTTTTGATGGTCGTAGCTTGCTCCCATCTTTAAATTTAGGTTTAGCTAGGCATTCTACCAACCCATTGAAGTTCAATAAACACCCTTGAACTGTGAGCATCTGTGTTTGTCTTCACTGTTTGACACCATGCCTTCCTTACATGTGGTGTCAGAGTGGGATCTGATTCAACAGACAAAAATAGGAAACCCATGCTGATAATCGTCATACCGCCAGAAGAAGAAAATAGGATTATTGAACTCCTTGAGTCTGATAGATTACATACCATAAAAGAGACCTTGTCTTCCCAGCTTCAAGTCCCAATCGTCCAACAGGATTTGTTTTTCAAAACACAAGTATTGTTAGATTCTCTTCCGCTCTCCCACTGTAATATCCAACAATGGGATCCAATGGTCTTAAAAATAAGACCTGCACACATCTTCATTAGATCTAGCACCCTAAATTTGTCATTCCCCGGACATTTAATTTTTGATACCCGATAGTTTCAGTTCCTAGTCCATCATGTGTAGAGTTCAACCCACCTCCATCAGGATCGAGTTCAGAGGAGTGAGACTAATTCAAAACCCTTTCGAAGGTTGAGACCCTTTTTTTTTACAATTCAGCAAGTGTCACAGAGGGAACCCTTACTCCCCCGGAAGACATTGAAGGTGTCATGACCCAGCTGGCTGCTCATCAGATGCAGGCAGAAATCCATCTTCAAGAGAATTTAACAAAATTAGTCGAGATACAGACTAGACCCATGCTACACATACAACCTTATCAAGAGGGTGAAGATCTAGGTAACTGCTTTTTGTATTGGGGTGGGAAGAAAATCTAAAAAAATGTTATTTTGGACCCCTACTGAAAGGTGAGCTACCAACTGCTTACCACTTACTTAACCTGGCCCAGGGAGCTACCTTTATGTATGTAAAAGAGCGACTTCTTTAAAGAGTAGGACAATCATCTAACTTTTACTGTATACCCCCAACTCATAATGAGCCAAAACGAAATACTGTCTATTGTTAAACAGGGGACTGTGAGGAACCCGAGGGCATCCTCACTTCTTTTCCCCCTGTACCCTCCTCTCGGGTGGCCAGGGAAAGGCCATTGTTCTTGGATCCCAACCCTGTGGGTGGAGATGTGAGGGAGGATCACCTGGGTGGAGGAGACTTGGGGAGAGGACGTCCCATGGTAGACATGGTATCCCCCCTTTCCCTTTCATAATGAGCCCTGTGTCCCTCAAGCCTTTACAGACTATTGCCAATCCCTTCCCTGTTTTTCCCTCAAAACCTTCCCCAGGAAACACCATTATGGTACTGGGACGATGAAGAGACCAACTAGAGAAACACATCCTCATTTCAGTAACACACACACATACAGACATCCATTGTTTACTGGGACGAGGAGGAGTCCAGAAAGAGTAATGCATGACTACCGTTGCAACAGTCCTTTTTGGAACAATCATGGTGGCAGGATTTTTAAAAGCAGGATGTATTGCTGTGGAAGCAGTACTGCGGAATGCTGGGTTAAAGCAGACCTCTATAGAGAAGCGGCGTGGCAGGCGGAGCACTTGAGACCCTTTGGAAGATGCACAGCATATGCAGCGGGAAAGTGAAGCTGAAGGATGCTGGCGGAACAAGAAAAAGACCGGAGTGAGCCAGCAAAGCAGTCGCAGGACTTCTAAGCTGCAGGAGAAGCATCACCATGTCAGCGAAGCCATGGAGAGCAGCTGGGAGACTGAGCGAGGAGCCACACGGGAAATCGAGAGCTTGTGGCAGCAGGAGCCACACGTGTGAGCTCCAACCAGTGAGTCTATCAAGAAGGGGGAACACTAGGATGGCAGGCGATTACGCAAAGCAAGCAATGAACATTGATGTGAATTAAAGCAAGTAGTTCTTTGACTACCGATTCAAGTGAAAGCAAATTTAAGCACTTTTGAGTACCGATCTGGGTGAAAGAAAGTTTGTGATATAAGGAACTGTATGAAATGAGAAAATTAGCATTGGCAAGAGCCAAGAGAAGTCAATTAACTGTATGATATGAGAAAGCAAGCATTGGCAAGAGCCAAGAGAATTCAAGGAACTGTATGAGAAAACAAGCATTGGCCAAAGCCAGGAGAATATAAGAGTGCACCAAATACATTATGGCAAAGCAAGCCACAATACAATGTCAAGAGACTGTAGTTGACGTGAATGAGTAAAGCACAACTGTCAAGTTGAAGCAGTGGCTACATGGCCACATGTTGATGGAAAGGAAGCCAACCAGGTGTATCGGTTGTGTGACCTGTAATGGGTAGACTGAGTGGTCCGACAAATGCGCCTAGTAGTTCGGGTAGTATAGCTCAGTAGCAATGCACACATCTTGGAGGCAAGACGACGCAGAGCAACACAGGTTCAAATCCTGGGTCTGCGCTTAGAAACCTCTATTAAAGGATAGTTCCGGGACTTTTTTTTTATTGTCCCTACGGTTCGGCCATGTGTTTTTAAGCATAAATCGGTAGATCGTAGAAAACTTTCCTATGGACCTTACCCGACTTTTCGTCCATTAGCGCACTCGAAATCAGCTGCCATTTTGTGATAATCCTATCACTTTCCGCATCGCCCTGGCTGACCTGCTTTTGCGGCACTAAATCAAACCCCCCGCCCCTGAGCCTGACATCAGCAGACGCGTACCGCCCATTTCCCAACGCCAAAGCACGTTTCGTGTCAACAATCGCTGCGCCTCAGCTAATGGAGTGTCGCCATGGAAATGGCAGGACGCCTCTTTCCTCAATAAGTATAAACACACCGTTTCACAACACACAGCAGCCGATTTCCGATTCCATTCCTCTCTCTGTGTTACTTTGAGTATTCTGTCACTCGTTTCTGTGCTCTGGTCAGCTACCTTCGCCGCTTCTAGGCCTTGTGAACACCTGTACCATCTCTGTAAATTATTTTACTTTCTTTACCACACAATGGCCCTCATTACGACCCTGGCGGAAATCAACTGACATGACCGCCATAGCGTAAATAGCGTTTCCGCCACTGCACGATGGAGGAAAGTGCGGCTAATTCTGACCCATCGGGCACGAGCATTACGCCATGGCGGAAGTGCAAAGTCCGCGATGGCGGAAATGACCCCAAAACGCCCCTAACCGCCGTCGTACGTCGCCCTAGGTGCAATTCCGCCACCCATCTTAGCGGTCACCGTAATGAGCGGTCAGCGCAAAATACGGTCACCGTAAATATACGGAAACGGAAGTAAAAACATGGGGCCGGAACGGGAAACAGCAGGCCGCACACCTATAAAATCAGAATCCCAACACAACCATTAAAAATCCGACCCTGAGACACATCCCAACCCGTTAGCCACCCCAGTTAAAAAAATAAATATGGGAAAAGTTGCTAAAAAAGCGTGCGACCGCAAGCGGCAGGTCCACTTCTCCCACGAGGAACTCACCGTGCTCACAGAGACCCTCCAGGAGAACGCTGCCGTCGTCTTCTCGACGCAAATGACCAGGACGGCACTTGCGAACAAGAAGGCCATATGGGCGCTGGTGGCACAGCGGGTAAGTGCGGTGGGGACCGCACCCCGCAACCCACAGCAATGCAGAAAGCGATGGGACGACCTACGGATACGCGTCCGGAGCATACTCTCTGCCAACCGGAACATTGCCACAGCTACCGGGGGAGGATCGGAATCACCCATCAAGTTGACCCCCTGGGAAGAAATCTGTGCCTCCACCATTGGAATGGAGAGCATAGAGGGAGTCGGAGGGATGGAGAAAGGAGTGCAGACATCAGAAGAATCAGGTAGGTGGCACAAATGAAACTATGCCAAATCCACAATTACCAACCATGTGAAGTACCATGTGTCCCCATAGTGCACTAGAAACACATGTCCAGGAGAACGACCACATACATTGCCATGACAGCGCCCCTTAAAAGTCAGATTAAATAAATAAATATTTAAAAATCCAAAAAACACACTCTACATGTGCAGCATGCACACCCTAACTGCAGACTGCAAAATAACTGCATCCCCAATGCACACAAAAATGAGACCACCTCCAAGGCCCTGACCCAAATCACCCCCAGGTACCACCCCAATGCATGTGATACAATTGCCATTACAATTACCACAGACCCATGAATAACGCTCGCCCTCCTTTACTCCACCACAGGGTCCGATTCCAACGACGAGCTTCAGGACACCCCTACCAGCACACCTGCAAAGAGGGCCAAGACCAACGGCCAAAGACCCTCCACCTCAGCTGCACGGATCAAGACACGGCAGCAGCACAAATCGAGTGGCAGCACACTGGAGGGGACATCAACAGGCACCCCAGCAGCCAGCATGTCCACAACAGCAGCACCACAGGTCCCCCCAATGGATGCCACAGAAGGCACTGCTTCTGGTGGCAGCAGCACCACAGGTGACACTGCATACATGCCAGCATGCTCCGACACAGAAAACGGTGCTGCCGAAGTAGGACACATCCATGACCTGTCTCAATCCCCCTGTTTGTATCATCCCGTACACCATGAGGAAACCACGCAGGGGCACCCACAAGACGACGACTGGCCAACCCCCACAAGGCCTGTTGCAAGGCAACATGAGGCGTCCAGCCCCTCTGTGACACCACCGCAAATGGGCATGGCCCAGCAGAGGCAACAGTCCCTCGAGCAGATGATAGTGCAACAGCAGCAAATGTCCACGCTCCTCAAGGAGCATGCTGATGAATGTGGGGGTTCTAAGGCAGCCATTGAAACATCTACTGAGACACTTAGGGCAGAAATGGAGCGTAGTACAGAGACACTAAGGGCACAAATGGAGAGAAGTACCGAGAGCCTGAGGGGGGAACTGCATGCGACGTCCAAAGACGTATGTGGTGAACTTGCCGCTGTGCGCCGTGTGCTCACTGAGCTCTCACAAACCCTTAGGGACATGCATGGACGTGAGCAGGCAGAGACATCATCCGTTGCAAGTTCCGTCCAGGGCAGCCCCCAACGTAGATCTGGGAGGAACCGGCGCTCCACAGGCAGGGGTGCCCCTGATACCCGGAGAGGGGGCTTGCAATAGCGTCTGCCCACTGACAATGAGCGTCATTGGACACTGGTGTTGGGGGGGGTAGGAGGGTGGAGGGGGTGTGTTGTGCTTCTTTGGGTGGCGGTTCGATTGGGTGTGTAATGTCATTTCACATCTGCAATACAATTCTTCATATTCATCCAATGAGATGTGTGGACATTGATCTCTGTGTACGAGGCCTATCTTGGCGTACAGTCCACATTGTGCATGTTCCAGACACACAGTGCCACAAGTCCCGTGTCCATGTAACAGCCACCAGGCGTGAGTGCTAGAAGCATGCATCTATGAGATTCTGACGTAATTCACGGGCCTCCTGTGCCTCGCGGACCCCTTGAGGTGCTGCCACATCCCCACCCTCATCATGACCATCTTCAGGTGCTAGCAGTTCTGCGTCGGGGGCATGGCCACATTCCTACGTACGCACATGTTGTGTAGCATGACACATGCCATGACCATCTTTGCCACCTTCTCATGGTGGTACAGGAGTGCCCCGCCAGACCTGCTGAGGCAGCGGAAACGACCCTTCAGTAGGCCGAATGCCTGTTCTATGACCACACGGGTACGTGAGTGGGCATGGTTGTAGTCCTCCTCATGCTGGTCCTGTGGGTTCCGGATTGGTGTAAGGAGCCATCTCTTCAGTGGATACCCGCAATCACCTGTATGTGGACAAGAAAGGATGTTTGTGGAATGTCATTGCTACGTACGCACCCCCCCCCCTTCCTGCCAGGTCATTCACGCATCACCTACCCCACATAATCATGCATTAAATGAGACTCACCGAGTAGCCAGGATCGGCGCCCTGCGTGTCGCTCCATGTAGCGTGGTATTCTAGAGTTCCGCAAGACCATGGAATCATGTGTTGATCCTGGAAATCGGGCAGAACAATGTGTAAAGATCCTGTTGGAGTCACACACCATTTGTACATTGATAGAATGATATTGTTTCCGGTTGCGGTACTGGGCCTCCATGGCATGTGGGACAACCAATTCCACATGGGTGCAGTCGATGGCACCAATGCAACCCGGTATGCCGCCAAGTGCATGGAATCCCACTTTTGTGTTTGTAAGCTCCTGCTCCGAGCGTGGTAAAGTGATGTAGTCGTCTGAGTGCTTCAGGAGGGCATCAAGCACTTGGAATAGTGTCCGTGAGAATAGGGGCTGTGAAATGCCATGCAACTGTCCGACTCTGTGCTGGTAGGTGCCTGTGGCCAGGAAGTGGAGTACAGACACCACCTTCAGTAGGGGTGGGATGGCGGTTGGGCTATCTATCATGCTGACAAGGTCAGCGTGTGTCATGTCGACAATGGCGGTTATGGTGTCCCGGTCCAAACGGTAGAGGGTGTGGATCTGGTCAGCTGTGAGGTTGAACGGATTAGCTCGGAGGCGTGGGATTGCGGGCTGCCTGTGTGGTGGTAGTGGCTGTGCTGGTGGGGCTTGCTGGCCATGCCTTGCCCTCCTCCTCCTCCTCCTGCGTCTCCTCTGTGCGGCCGGTTGTTGTAGTAGTTGGCGTTAGTCTTCTTCTTGAAGTTGGAGTACTTGCAGTGCAATCAGGTCCCCCAGGCCCAACATCGCTAGTCCTGCCGGTAGCATTCTGGAGTGGGTGTGGTTGTGGGAGGGGTTTGGGTATGCAATTTATGTGTTTTCAGGCTGTATAGCCTTCACCTGTGGTGATTCATTCCACCTGTGTCAGCTGCAATGCCTTTCGTGCGAGCACGTCCCGCACACGATGCTGCAATTCGACGCATGGCATCTTGCATTTGCATTCATGTTCTTAATCCCGAAGGCTGTGGAATATTGGTTTATATGTTAATTCTGCTATGGTCCCATTGTTGCACATACGATATTTGCATTCGCGAGCAGACTTTTGAAGGGTCAGTGGAATGTAGTGCTCGATCAACGGTGGACCCTCATGCAGCACTGTACCGACGTTCACCGACGGCGGGGAGTCCCATCAGTGATTGAGGCCAGTTACCATTTTCACACACAGCCGCACTGCATAGATGTATTTGTGAATACAAGCGTTCACAGATGCCTTTTCAACGTGATGTTGCAAATTAGGAATTCGAAGGACAGCGCTTTCGTTTTTCAACTAGCGGCGTGGAGACGCCCACAGGTCTGACTGGAAATGTAACGTTCTATTGTTGAATGTCCTTGGGACAGGGCCCATGACGGGAATGCAATGATTGATGTGATTTGAATGGGATGCGCTATAGCGTAGTGGACGATAAGGCAGGACGTTCCCAAATACATGTGACTTCACTACACAAGGAATCCGGGCAGGAGCACAGTGGATTTTGAAGGCTGCATTACGCACAGACTCAATGGAAATGTCGAATGTTATGTGAGTGAATATTCAGGCGTTTTCATTACGGGATGAGGGAATGATGAATGGATGCATGGAAAGATGATTTAATTGGGAGTCTGCCATGTACATGGCTATTTGGAATCTATCCCCTTCCCCTGCGCTATGTGATGCAAGGCTGCCATAGTGGGACCATCGTCTGTCTGCCCTTGTTGAACCCTCCCTGTCTCGACGCGCCTTCAATCACTTGTGTCTATGCACGTTGATGATCCCATCTGATGGATCCTGTTCTGACAGGCGCATGCACACAGACACTCGTTTGAAATAGTGTATTCACCTCGATTTGTGTCGTTCTGATTCGCAAGTGATTTTTGGGTGCAATTGATCCTTATGAGTGGGCTAGCATGCATATGGTTGTAGGTTTGGTGTGTTGAATGTAGTGAGTAATACATATGAAGTTCGGATGCCCATACTATCTTTTTTTTCATTTGGGTGACGGGTATCTCCTCCCCTTCTGCCGCTGCCATCTGTACGCCACTCCTGCAGATGGCTTCTACAGTCGACACCTGCAGCTTCGAGTTAATCAGTGGAGCACCATTACGATCTTATGGGACGATCGCCAATGGCCCACATGCCCTTACGCAGTACTAGTGGCTAGGTGCAGCATACCTAGCTTCCAGCTGGACTAGTGCCTACTTCATGGGACGGGCCTGCGGTCCTAGGCGCTTCCATGTTGCCTTTTTGGACGTGGATGTAGCCCCTGTGTGCCATGAAGGTACAGGGCGTCACACATGGGGAAGCTGGTCATTTATTGCGGATGCAGCCCACAGTAATGCTGATCATTTGTGAGTTTATGCTCAAATGGCTGTATGGGCTTGGTGATTTTGATGTGCATTAAATTTATATTCAGATATTAACCGTGTAGCGTTATTCTTTGCTAGTAATGTGGCATATTCCGATTTGTGGCGCTATGTGTTGTGAGGTGTTCTGCATTGGGTTCCGGCTTCTGGGTACAGTTGTGTGGTACGTGCTTATGCTGATGGTTGGTTTGACTACTGGCATGTGTACAGGGCTGGTGCAGTCTCCCTCAGGTTACTGCTTTGACTGTTGGTTTACACTGGTGGCAAGCGATGGGGGACTGTTGTTGTTTTGTGTCATGGCATTTTCAGTTCATTTTGGTGTACTTGCACCTTCAGATGCCTGTGCTGCATCAGTACGGCAATGGTGTGTTGCCAATTGTGGACGGCCACTCACAGGGCACTTGGGGCCCCTGCATGCATTGGTTCGTTGGCATGCATGGGTGACTTGTACATTTCACTGGTTGCATGGTGTGACTGCATTGCGCCTACGAGGAGTTGTGCAATGTGGCCAGGGAGTGGAGTACAGGCACTCAGTAGGGCCATTACGGTTGGTTCGCGATGCCGTAGTTCTCGCCATGGCGGAATGGTACTTTCCGCCATGCTTGATGGCGTTAGGTGAATGTCCGCTGGGGTCAGCATTCGCGTACCGTTGTGCCATGGCGGATATTGCGGTTTTGCACGGCGCGCGTGCGCGTACTTGGTGCAGTTAGCGTTGGCGTTCACTACGGTGTCGCTAATCGCATCGTACTTTACGGTGACGGGTCATGATCGCAACAGGCGGTATTCGATGGCGGTATTACATTTCCACCATCGTTTTTCGTATTCCGCAAGGGTCGTAATGAGGGCCAATGGCTACAATAATGCCGTATATGTACGAGCCCGAGTACACCGAGGAGGAACTACTGGAAAGGCAAGCACGCGAAAACGATGGGGATTCGGACGGCAGTTGGGAGGACCAGTCAACGGATGAAGAGCCTGGACCATGTCGCATGGACGGCGTCTCCACCTGGTGCACGTGCAATCGGTGCGAGCTAATGCCAACTGAGGAGAACTGCTGCTGCCGTGAAAATTCCGGGTGCTTGGCCTACATTTCGGAAGGCGAGCCAAGTCCGCAATGCATCACCGAGCTGCCAGAGTTCGGGGAAGCCTGCCTCTCACAGACCGTGTTGAGGATGATGATGGTGCTTATGCACGAACTTCGCGGCACTGTTCGTCCGCATAATCCGAGTAACGAGTAAGTATACTCTGGTTGTGATGTCAGTGATGCCACTACTATTTCATGGTCGTCTCCCACATATAAAATTAAATCTAAATATCATTCAAACGCATGTAAATTGGTTCCATTGCATCTTTCTTTTTCACAGGTGGTACAGGCTGGTGGCCTATCGTTGCTTCACTTGGTGGCTTCACGGGAGGCTCGGACACCGCGTTCGGAGAGTAATACCTGCCTGTGCGGTACTTGCCATTAGACAACATTTCCCCAGCGACAGTGGACAATACCGCGGATTTTCCCTGGATGTGCTGCAACCGGAACTTTACAATGTGTAATGTTTATTATTTATGTTCAATTGAAATTAAGATCTAAAATAAAACCCAACATATATTTTAACAATGGTTGTTTTGATTTTTTAAATGAATCTACTGTGTCTCCATTGAATAGTCTTCCTGTGCCTTGTCTTGTCACACCTCATGTCTCCTGCCAAGCATCCTCCCTCACGCTGGACGCCCCCCTGCAATCCACATAAGTGTGTCTCCATTCACGAGTCTTCCTGTGTCTTGTCTGCACGACCACTGCCCCAATCCACCCCCCGCCCTATCAAAGGCAGTTCGCACCGGGGTACTTGCGCTGGCAAGTGGAGCTGTCAGGGAGCGATAAAGGCCAAGAGGTGCCAAAGACCATGTACACTTCAAAGTGGTCTATAAAGCATGGGTTGTTGTTCCCATGTCTACCTCCAGACCCCGTGTCTCCTGCCAAGCATCCCCCCCCACGCTGGACGCCCCCCTGCAAACCGCATAATGCCACGACATATACACGTCATGCATTCACAAACACACCCCTGTTTCGAATTCTTTATAACCCACTTCATATTTCGAATGAGAACTTCTTTGCGCTTTGCTAGTCAACCCGTGAAGGTGCTGGTTATCTGCTCTTCGTCTCTGTGAACTTCCGTGACCACTTCGAGCAAACTCGTCAGTTTGCAACCTGTGAACTGCTCCCTGTTCTACGACAAGAAACTACTCTGATCCCTGCATCTAACTGTTTGTTCGTCAAGGTAAGGCCATGTACCATAATCATTTTGCGTCCAATTTTTTAATTTATATCTATTTGCTAGTAGTCATCAAATTGCATCCATGTTTTCTTTTCGTTCAAGACAGTACATGCAAGGAACTAGTCACATGTTCTGAGTTTAGTCAAATTATTTTTCTATTTTTTTAAAGTTATTCAAATACTTATCCGCATGTGAATAACGTGTATAGTTCCAAGAACCAAACCAAACCTTGCATTGGACCTTTTATGTGTCATTTAATTTTTTAACACATTGGTATTCATAGAGAATTGTTGATCTTTACTTTTCAGAACTTTCCACAATGCCTGCCTGTTCCATTGGCGGTTGCCCTTCGAAGACCCATAATAAATCTGAAGGTACTATAATGCATGTTTTCCCTAAGACAATAGATCAGATAAGAGAATGGGTCCGATATTGCGGATATCCACCGTCTGAGCTTGAAAGTAGAGTCCTAGAAGTCTTTGCGGACAAGAGGGGTGATCGATACCGCATCTGCAGCAGGCACTTTAGCTCAGACATGTACTCCACATCATTGCTAATAAAGAAGAAAACACCGCGAGCGAGGCGAAAATTGCTCTCAACCGCTATTCCCACTCTATTCGTCCACATCCCTCCACTGGTGAGTCAAGTTTACGGATTTAGCTCTCGGCTTTGCGGTATTGTGTAGCATTAGCTAACAATAATTTTCCCATTTATGTATCCACTCAATATGAAGGCGGAAGATTCTCCATCCGTGTCGTTATTGCAGTCATCAGCCACTTCAAGCGCCTATCGGGTAATCTTACTTAGCTATTCTGCCACTGACTTGTTTTAGGCATGTAAATCAATACTTTTAATTTATCGTGTAATTATTTCACCTAATGGTACACCCTAGTACTCGTCCACTAGTCTTTGTTTTCAGTTATAATTATTGTTATCCAAAATAATGCAAGTACTGTCTTTCAGGGAGATGCTGAGGAGTCCAACGCATTGACGACAACCGTTGATGTCACTCAGATGCTCGAGGTACGTTTCCGGACAGTTCCTCCGATGGAGATCATCAGATCTTGCATTCTTCTAGCGTGATTGTTACACACAATGTTTCTTTCGTTTTTAGCCATTGATATGTCCTTCTGTCGTCGCCCTCCTATGTGTCTTCTTTTTTCAATATTGTGTTCATTACTAATGAAAGTCCTATGTTTCAGGGAGTCGATGGAGCATTAGTCCAAGAAGAAGGGGGAGCATGCAGTTACGGGTCGGCGCAACAGCTTGCAGAAGTGTGCACCGCAGTTACAGCGTCCCTTGATGTTCTTATGCATTTCGAGGTATGGATACTGACAGTTCGATCAAGCGAGATCATATGACGTGATTACATCCGCTATACTTCCTTCTTTATTAACGCAAGTACTATGTTTCAGGGAGATGACGGAGCTTCTTCTACAAGAACATCACCCCTAGTAGTCGATGCAGATCTCTGGGTGGTGACACTTCCAACGATCGAGCAAATCGAATCATATTTAGATATCCATTATTTATTTTTGACAACTGATCATTTGTGCAGGTCTATTTAGATGAGCCGTTGACGCCTGCACAAAGTTTATGTTCTTTCCATACTAATGCAATTGCTGTGTTTCAGGGAGTTGCTGAAGCGTCATCTTCAATAATATCATCAATGGAAGTCTATGCGGAGCCCGAGGTATGGATCTTGACAGTTCCATCTAACTAGATCAACAATGCCTGAATAATTGTCGTTTGAATGTTCTACACAATGCGTTCATTCGTGTTTTGCTATTGAGATGTACGTGGGTATTGGTCCCCAAGTACATTTTGTGTTTTCAATATTATTATACATACTAATGAAAGTTCTATGTTTCAGGGAGTCGATGGAGCGTCAGTGAGTGATGGATGTGCTTATCGTGCAAATATAGTCGTTGCATCGCAAGAGAAAGTGGAGACATGCACACACGAGTCGGAGCAACAGCGTCCAGATGTTGAAGTTCGAGGCAAGAAAGTTTCAAAGAAAAGAAAGCAAAAGAAGGTTAGTGTCCCGGTCACTATATTATGTTGTTTTTCACTGTTAATAGTTCAATACTGTAAGTTGTGTTTAAACTGAACATCCCTTTTCCAATCTGTCCTCTAGTTGCGAGTGGGTGTACGAACTAGATCTACACAGACAGTGAAGCGAACGAGAGATGTTGCTTGTCAAACCTTTTGGCAGGGACTTGAGACTGGAGATGCATCATGCCAATGGGAAGAATATGAAGTTATTGACAACGGAGCTATACCACCACCAGCCATTGATAGTGAATGTCCTCCTGGTAGTTCGGATGCAGTCGGAGATCAATTCACAGAATCCACACCCGCAAAAACCAAGACCGCGAGAAAGTTGAAGAAATTGTTTTATTCTCCCATCGCCGGAGAAGGAACAGATGTTTCAATGGAAGAGAATGTAATGGACAACAATGAAACACCATCAATATCACTGAACATAGCGGAAGACGATATCAGAGATTGTACCTTTACTGTGAGTGACATGTCCTCAACGTTACAGGCCGAACCAGCTGGGATGCAGAGTGACAGTATAAGGAAAGAGGCCAAATTCATTGTATTCGATAGTTGTTTGATTGATATTATTATTATGCTGAAATGTGGGCATTTGGTTGGTGGGGAAGTATGTGGGGAGCCATTGATTAATGTGACTCGTGCAATTCGAGGCACTAACCTTAAAATACATGCCACCTGTACACAATATCATCCGTTCTCATGGTCTGCACAACCCATGCTGGGGCAACTGCCAGCAGGCAATCTAGTTTGTGCAGCGGCCGCCCTTTTTAGTGGTTCAAGTTTTAAAAAGTTAGAGTATTTCTTTCAGTTTGTGGGAATCCATTTCATTGCGAAAACTCAGTTCTACAAATACAAAACCGATTATCTATTTCCAGCCATTAGCGCAGCTTGGAGAATTGAAAAAATGTCTATTGAAAGTACATTCGCGGGCAAACGGTTCAGGCTAGCCGGTGATGGACAGTGCGACAGCCCAGGGTTTTCAGCCAAGTACTGCACCTACCACTTTCAGGACATGGAAAGTAAGAAAATTGTGAGTTCGGTGGTCGTGCAGGTGTCACAAAGTACATCCTCAGTGGCCATGGAGAAAGTTGGCTTTGTAGCATCATTGCAAGAACTACAATCGCGGGGAATGGTGATCGACCTGATAGCCACGGACAGACACGTTTCAATTGCCAAGACAATGAGAGAAGAGTACAAAAATATAAATCACCAATTTGACGTATGGCATCTTGCAAAATCAATCAATAAAATAATGTCGGCTGCAGGTAAAAAAAAAAAGATATGCAAGGTATTTCACAGTGGTCCAAGTCAATCAGCAACCATCTTTGGTGGAGCTCAAAAACATGTGAAGGGTCGTTGGAAATTCTACTGGAAAAATGGCGGTCAGTAATGCTACACTGTAGCAACGTTCACCGCTGGAACACGAACCAACATTTCCACAATTGTGAACATGGCCATTTGTCCACAGAGGAGGCACGGAAGAAGAAGTGGTTGATTCCTTCATCACCCACTCACAAAGCCATTGAAAAGATTGTATTTGATAAAACTATAACAAGAGATTTGAGGGGACTCACGGAATTCTGCCACACAGGAGATTTGGAGGTGTTCCACAATATGTGCCTAAAGTACAGGCCAAAACGATTGCATTTTGGCATGGAGGGCATGATAAATCGGACTCTTCTAGCGGTCTTGGCACATAACCATAATGTTGGCCGTCAACAAAGTAGGACGACCGGAACTTTAGGGACGCTTCGCTACAATAAGGCCTTCACTAAAAGAAGTAAACAATGGGTGATCAAACCAGTGTTTGAGGATATGCAATATGAGTTTATTGAGAGACTTATTGTTGACGTCCTAGATAGGCACATACATGGAGTTGTGAACGAACCTGTGCAGGGGACAACTGCATTGCCACCCAACATTGCCTCTGTTCCATGTCCACCTAAAGCAGAGCTCATTGAGAAATACACATCACGGTTCAAATGATTGTAATTTGATTGTCTGTTCTCTCGAGTCTCCTCATGTCGCAGGCCCATTGAATATGTGTATCTATGTAATGTGTAAATAAAAGTGATTGCTCAGTGTACATGCAATGTGTCTCTCCACCCTTGTCCCTCCCTTCACCGTGCAGTAGTGCGAACCACCCGGGTGTCACCTGTGACTTTGCTCTCGAGTCTCCTCATGTCGAAGGCCCATTGAATATGTGTATCTATGTAATGTGTAAATAAAAGTGATTGCTCAGTGTACATGCAATGTGTCTCTCCACCCTTGCCCCTCCCTTCACCGTGCAGTAGTGCGAACCACCCGGGTGTCACCTGTGACTTTGCTCTCGAGTCTCCTCATGTCGCAGGCCCATTGAATATGTGTATCTATGTAATGTGTAAATAAAAGTGATTGCTCAGTGTACATGCAATGTGTCTCTCCACCTTGTTCATTTGCGCATTAAATTAAACCAAACAGTAATATAAATCATTTTTCAAAAAATATAGAATGTCTCCGTATTTATGGTTCTCTGGGGCTGCAAAGCACGCAGACAAAATGCAAAGATGGAGTGTAAATTTCAAGTCCTGTGAGATGGCCTTACACTGAATGTAGCTAACTAGGAATGTGTGCTCGTTCAAAGTGAAGGTCAGCTGCTTTGATTTTTTGCTCGGGTGCCGGAATGGCCCACGACTCAGTATAAGGTTCTATTGTTATTTGACCTTGACAGGCCGGGACCATCCCGAAAGACTTCTTTTTGGGGGTGTGGTGCTATAACGTAAGAAACGATAATGACTAAAATTTCAGAAACGATAGCCATTTAATGTTCGTTCATTAGAAGAAATAACGTTGGCATAGAAGGAGTGGTATTTCGGGGCTGCCCTACGCACAGACACAATGGAAAATGCAAATATAATGTAAGTAACTCTTTAGATGAGTTTATACCGCAATTTAATTACTATACAGTAGCTTTAAAGACGGGTTAAGTTGTACTTGTTCGTTCTATGTGGCATATTGTTTTGTACCGCGCACTATCTTGAGGAGAACCATCTCCTTTTACGGAAGCACCTCAAAACCTTCCTCTTTGCTTCTGCTTTCTCTCTCCCTCTCCCCTGCTACAACTGGTCCACTGTCTGCGACCTCGGTCCTGGGCCCTTCCACTCTCCACCTGCACTGCCTCCCTGTCAACCCCTGCACTGGGGGACTGTCTCAGTATCCTACAGCCCCCCCTTCCCAGCACTTGTTCTGCACTTACCTTGCCTCGCCACGCCTTGAAACACTTGTGTATAGGCGCGTTGCAAAAGGCGGAGGAGAGGGGGTGGGTTACTGGAAATGACGTATAATACCCAGTTGCACTGTCCTAGCTATGAAATAATTTCCCGACGTAATATATAAAATGAATAATTTTAATAAAGATCTGATGGTGAGACTAATTTCATTTTTTATGTTTTTAAAACAGGTACATCCTTCATTATTGTCTGTGTCACGAGTACCAGACACCGGCGGATGGATTTTTCAACCGCCAGTTGCTTCTCCACGTGAACAACGTTACCACCCTGACCATTTTATGGGACGATCGCCAAGTACAAGTATGCCCTTATGCGGTACTAATGGCTAGATGCAACATACATACCGTTGTGGTGGCCTAGTGCCTCGTTGTTGGAACAGCCATGCGATTATCAGTGCGACCGAAGAGCTTATTTTATCGTAAACCAACACCCTGTGTACTGCACACGAACATCGCTTGCCTCAAGACGAACTATTTTGGATCGAGAGCAAAGAAAAATGCAAATCGCTGAATATTCTCTAAACATTTGATGTCCAATAAATGTACTTTACCAAATGTACCGTGTTGCTGTTTGATTTTAAAGTACAGTTTCATATTCCGAATTGTGGCGCGCTGTGTTGTGAGCTGATCTGTGTTGGTTTCCGGGTTCTGTGTGGAGTCGCGTAGAAGACGCCTGGGCGCGTTTGCCTACGCAGCACAGTCACGTCACGGATAGAGGCGGGGAATATGAATGTTTTGATAAAGTCTGTTTCAGGGGCGGGGGATTTGATTTAGTGCCGCAAACGCAGGTGAGCCAGGGCGATGGGGGGAAATGATAGGATTATCACAAAATGGCGGCTGATTTCGAGTGCGTTAATGGACGAAAAGTCGGGTAAGGTCCATAGGAAAGTTTTCTACGATCTACCGATTTATGCTTAAAAACACATGGCCGAACCGTAGGGACAATAAAAAAAAAGTCCCGGAACTATCCTTTAAGCATGTTAGAAACATGTTTTATAAATTATAGACCAAGTGCAGCCCTATATGGAAAAGCCACTGAAAGCAATCACAGAGAAGCTTGTGTTTGAATTGCAAAGGGACTTTTTGTGTGATTTGAAGTCAAGGAACTGAACTGCATATGTGAATTGGTTAAAGATAACCATATCACCAGAACTGGGAAATGTCCGAAGGAATTGTGTTTTTGAAAGCTGAAAGACTTGAACTTTTGGGGAAGGGAACCCCTGTGCCGTATACATTTAGATGTGAGGGCAAGTATAGGTTTTGGACACAGACAGACATTTGCTTTGGACTTCCTGACACATACTATCCTTAGTTTTCTTTAGGTAGGAAAATCCCACCTTAGCATAGGGCAAGTTAGTCATTATTCCACCTGCATTTTAGTTAATAAAAAGCTTACAGATCAAACTGTTATCGGTTGTCTGTGTCTCATTCGATGATGCCGTCACAAGACCCAAAACACAATCCTGTCTTTACAAATGGTTGGCATGCCACTGCCCAGCCTGTTCCTTAATCCTTTAAAGTAGGCATGAGAGGCTGAGAAGAATGAAGCCACCAGATAGTAGGGTTAAAACACTTTGGTTTTGAGAGGCAGTGTAACATGTTACTTAGTTAGTCCAAATCACTCTTTTTGTTCGAGTCATGCCACTTTACTGAAAAAGAAGGCATGAGCATTCACAAAGCAGGGAGCCCTATTTGTGCATAAAATGCATGTCAAGGCAGATTGCCATAATGTTGTTGCATCAGAGGTGCCCGGATGCATCTCTGGTAGTATCTTGCCATACTGACAGAACGATAATAGGATTTTCTGACCTTCTAATCCAGAAGCCAAGGGGTTGGACAATCTTTGTGTTTGTGTTTCTAGGCGCGAAAAGACAAGGGAGGGAAGACAGAGGCAGGACAAGACAATCGATCTTTCTAGGCCTGTGTCATTCAGATTGTGCAAGTACGACAACACAAAGTGCAGGGGGGAGGCAGAAGGGTAGTGCCATGGAGAGGGAGGGGGACTTCACCCTCCCTCTCCCTGGCACTCCCCCTCTCCCTTCATTGCTCTGAGTAGGTGGGAGCCAGAGCAGCACGGCTCTGAGTAAATGCAGGGAGGCAGGGGGCTGTAGAGGTTACAGTTACAGCCCCTAAGTATGTGGTAGGCCCAGAGGCAGTGCAGGAGAACACTGATCATGGAGGAGCCCGTCACCCAGTGAGACTCTTGAGGGTACCAACCAACCAGTTGGCACAGCAGACAAATAAGGGCAGCAAAGGAGGGAGAGAGAGAAAGCAGAGGAGAAAAGGAAGGTCTTTAGCTGCTTCCGGAACTTCAGTTGGTCTGGCTCAAGTTTGAGAGGGACAGGGATGCCATTCCAGAGAGAGGCACCTGCATAGGAGAGGGATCTACCCCCCACTCTCTGCTTGAGAAGTTTTTGATGCTCAGTCAGTTGGACGTAGCTGAGCAAAGTGCTCGAGATGGAAGGTATTTTGGAAGAAAGTCAGATGTAGTGCAGTCCCTGGCCCCAGAAAGCCTTTTGGATGATGCAGAGGGTCTTGAACTTGATCCTTGCAGCTACCGGGAGCCAGTGGAGAGATTTCAGGTCAGGAGAGATACTGTCCCTGGGATTGAGGCCAAGGATAAGTCTCTCGGTCCTATTCTGGATTAGTTGCAGAGGGAAGGGAGTAGAGGAAGGCAGATTGTGAAAGAAGCTGTTGCAGTAGTCCAGCCTAGAGAGAACCAGGGCTCTGGAGAAAGTGAGCTTCAGGGGGAAGTGAGAAAAGGAAGATTACCTCTGAGGAAGTGCAGTCCTCAGTGCAGCTGGTAGTGGGCCTTCTTGTCAAGGTCCATGATGTGAGGAGAGGAGAGGAGAGAGTGGAGCCAAAGATGACACCAGGTTTTTTTGCCTCACAGGAAGGCAAAGGAAGAAGGTCCAAGGAGGGTGGTCAGAGTGAGAGGGGGAAAGCAGGAGCAGGGGTCCCAATGAGAAGGTTCTCCGTCTGACTGGCATTAAGCAGAGATCGTTGGAGGTGCACCAATCCTGAATCACGGATAGACAGTCAAGAATGAGTGAAGGAGGAGAGGAGGCTGAGGCTGAACTATGCCTAACTCTGTGGCTTGCATTTCAGTTTGAATACTGCTTGAAACTGTGGAGATCCTAGATACAGAGGAAGAGGCCTGTGACATCAGCAGAGGCTCCTGGAAGCCAAAGTGTGCCCACTCTAATTGATGAGATACAAAAAATCTCCATTAACTTGCAGAAGTGTGCAGGTTCCAGGTCACTGTAAGCCAGAACACGGAGTGAAGAAGCTGCACAAAGAATCTACAGGAGCTGCACGTTTCTACTTCCACATCTTTCATTCAAGCCCCGAAAAAGATACTGCTTCCTTCCAGCATCTGAGTGGAAGCCCGGTGGTAGATATTTTCAGTAGTTGGCCCATGATGACGGACCTTCGCTCTAAATCCACCTCCCAGACTGTGTGGGATCCTGGTATGCGGAAGCCCTCCAACTAGTTTTGTTGAGGGTTTCTCTTTTTGGCTTTCTGTTGTGGGGACTTTGCCCCAAACAGGTGGAGTTTGATCTATGTACACTTTTTATAAACCGGTTTCCATGAATTATGCTGCTGACCTCCATTTTGTTTCGAATGCTATTTAGTAGCAATCAGTGAATCTTTTATAATAATCTTGGTTGGGACCTTAAGTTCTTTAAATCTTAACCGCACTGGTTTGTTGAACGTGTGATATATCTGTAAACCCCGCCAGGAACTTTCACAGAGTTAATTTAATCAGGTCAGCGTATGCTCCACAGGTGAGCCAAAAACTACTTTAAGGAGGTTTTGTAGCTTGCTGCTAACTGAATAAAACACTACATTTGGTGTTTTAGAAGTTGGGTTTAAAATGCTAAACCTTTAGTCACTATCAATCCAATCTCACAGTCTGGTTTTGTACTCAATGCTTCAATAGGAGCCTGCAGAAAGAAGCATCACTGAACTAAAGAGGGGCTTAGGCATTCAGCAAATACTTCAAAGAAGGAACAGAAGAGGTTGAGGCTCCCATGAGGAAACATTAGACTGCAAATTAATAAGTAAAGGGAGAACAGAGGCATTAAAGATCATGGCGATTCCATCCTTGACTGGGGCTGAGCCTTTCAACGGGGAACTCACAACTGCCTTCATTGCTGAATTGGAGAGGGGACACCAATTTGAAACCTGTCCCTTTAGCAGCTTATAGGAGGAGCCAAATCTAAGGAACATTTTGGTCAGGAATGATGCAACAGAGAAACATGAGGGTTAGGTCAAACTGACAACCCTATGGGTTATGTCCCCTGTGATGGCCCATTTTGCCTGTGGACAATGTCTGATGAGTAAATCTACTATGAAAACTAGTAAAGTTGACATTGGGCTACAGGTAAAGTGGTACTTAAACGAACTTAGCAACTTTAACAGTGAAAATGTCACCTACATGCTCACTTGCCCATGTGGGCTCCATTATATAGGAAAGACTAACAGAAAGTGCAAGACCAGACTCATTGACCACCGCAGCTGCATTAAAGGTAAACTTATACAGGCACCTATGGTCAAACATTTCATAAAAAAGGGTCATAGCCATGAGGATTTCAAATGGGTCATACGCAAGAAGATTCATGGCTCTAATAAGGAAGAAATCAATCGTTGACTCCTATCTTTCTAACAAAAAATTTTTAGAACCCAAAAGTCATGTGATCTGGTTAAATGAGGAGGTCAAGTGGCATAATGTCAATTCCATCTAGACAACATTTAAGAGTATCCACTTGGATTGGCCTTGTACAGTGTAGATGCTCAATGGGTGTGGTCAATGCAGTTGCACTCGGAGTATGGACCTTATGTGCAATGTGTACATGTGTTTGCTTAGCCCTGTAGTATGGCATTTTGCTTTGTATTGAATATGTTTATGCATGTACATTACTCTAACCCATAGTATTAATCAATGTTTAACTGGGCTGTTTATGTTTTGGGGACAGTGAATGCGTGCTAAACAATATATATAGTGTAACGTTGCTGACGTAAGTTAGACTTTGCATTATGGCTGCCATGTACTTTGTTTTTGAGATACGTAAGACTATGAAAGGGAGACATGTAGCCCTTTGTCTTTTTCTACACAGAAGTTCGGGAACTGATATAGGAGCTCCTCTCCCCGTACCGGGCATGTTTTGTCTGGTTATACGCTATCCATGATGGGTGAAGAGTGTGTGGTTGTAGTTTTGCTGTGACTTTGAAGGTAAATGTTGCCTTGTCTTTGTGATCATGCGAACATGAATATGTGTAGCAAACAGAGCCTAGACGGGCATGTGGTTTCTTTAATTTTTGTTAGAGCAACTCCACGACTGGCAGTCTTATGGGTGTTACCACGGATGTGCACATAACAGGGTCTAGCACATGAGGTGATTTTGTTACTCTGGCATAGGATGTTAGACTTTGTTGACTGGGTACTTTCAAGGACATGGTGATAGTTGACATGCGATTTCATATCATGTGGTGGCATCATAGCAATGACTAAGAGATATTTTCTCTTCTTTTGCTCCTGCGTATAGAGTGAGCTCTGTCGGATTTGCCCCGTTTAGAAGTGAAACTGAAATCACTCTGGAAAATGACGCTTGACCTTAATTGTGTAGAACATTAGGTTTGTCTACATAAAGGTATATGGCTGATGGTAATACAGCCTTTGTAATGGTTATAGACCTTGCAGCAGGGCTTGTATCTTTAAGATCTTAATTTCCCTTTTTGGTGTAACTTAAGTGTTGATCAATGTCCTTTTGTGTGTTATGTATTTTGCAGTGGTACTCAAAGGCGATTTGGAAGCCATGATGAAGATTGTTTCCTATTAAATAGGATATTTGAATTAACTATTCAATACTTTGGCATTACCATGCATAAGGCGCAGGTACCCGTCCATGTTAAGTTTGTGATTTTACAAACTCACATCAGACGAAACATAAGTTGTTTGGTGTTTAAAGATTAATTAATATCTTCAATAAATTTGTTAGTGACTTTTCTCTTCTTATTCCCTTGACTGTTTACATGTTGGGATCGCAATGTCAGAAAGTGTTCTTTATGTGAACAACTTACACCCATAATATAAGAATCAGAGACTCAACTAAAGATTTACAGAGGACAGCCGCTGATGAATGTCCGACCTAGTTGGTTTTAGGGACAGAAACATGTTGGTCCTATGAGTGTGGATACACAAATTGGATCAAGTGAAATAAATTTGTTTATCGTATTGTGTCTTTGTATGATGTTTTATTATGAGTTTACTGTGAGCAATGTGTATATGTATCTTATGTTGTGTATTTTGTTAACAAGCTTGTGGGTGTTCTTAGATTAAAGTTTTTAATAGAAATGTTTTAGATTTGTACTACGTTGAATTTTGATATGTAAATGTAATACAATTGATGAGATTGTATGTATTTGACTACAAGGTCAATTTTGTAGGACTGGGAAGTAGGAAGGAAAACGAGATAGTCACTGGAAGTGCTTAATTTGTTGTCCCTATCACTTCTTTATGCTGAATGTAAATATGACATATTTGTAATTTATGTATTTATAATGCTGTGACGATTATAAGTATCCTTTGTATTAAAGGCTTGGTAAGACAATAGCACCTAATAAAATACAACTACTCTAGTATTATTACATAAGGTAGGTAGTATTGCAACACAAAAGGAAACATGTAAGGCAAAATGTTTCCAGGCACTAGTCACCAGAGGCATACAATGAGTCCCAAAACAAATCAGTCAAAACAGGGGATAAGGGTGAAAAAGACATCACCCCACAAAATCAGTCCAGAATGAAACAAATCATCTGGAGAGTTTATAGAGATCCATGAAGTAGATGTTAAAGTGTCACATAAAAGGATGTCCTACCATGTGTCCCTGCCCCCAGACTAGGCACATGGGCATCTAATCCACCTCTGGATTGATTTCCTGTTCCAGTTAGCTATACTTCCTAGACACCCCATCAGCATTGAAATGTCTGGACTCTGACCTATGCTCCATGGGGAAGTCAAGGTTTTGAAGGCCTAGGGACCTACCACCTGGGCAATTTAGGATTTCCCTGGGCACATAGTAATTTATGTGCCCCCTCCCAATGCTGTAATATTGTTAGTGAAACTAATGCTCCACTTTGCAGCCAGCTCCTCTCCTAGAACTTCCAGTTGTGGAATCTGGGTCTGAATGCATTCTGGGGAGAGTCACTTAGCCTCTGTTAAGGAAAGCGTCTCGTGGGCGCTGGGTACCTGAATTTCCAGTGGATGGTCGTGGTGTAGTAGCCAGGCTGTCCGACTGATGGTTGCAGAATGTGTGACGCGAGGAACCGGCACAACACCCACTCTGAATTCAAACAGGGTCAGTGGTGAACCAGCTCCCAACGCCACGGATGCGCACTTCCCTGATTTGCGCGACGTCGGGACAGTGCAAGCACTGACAGGGAAGGCGGGTCTTGACTGGATAGAAGGTCCACAGCAGATGGTGCAGAGAAGGTGTCGTAGACTCAGAACTCCAAGGTAGGCTAGGCACAGAACCAACAGGCAAGAGGCAGGAGGCAAGGCACTGAACCAACTGGCAGGAGGCAGGAGGGAAGGCACTGAATCAACTGGCAGGAGGCAGGAGGGAAGGCACTGAATCAATAGGCAAGAGGCAGGAGGGACTAGGAACCCTGGGGCAGAACAAGGGAAAACTCAGGCAGGAAGGAAGGGAACTGGAAGGAAATGAGGCCCAGGAAACCTACTGGCTAAAACGGAAATAGAGGCAAGAACACCAAGAGTCTGACAAGGAAAGGAACTACAGCTGGGAAGGACAAGAACAAAGGACTGGGAATACTGACAAGGTGCCACTCAAGAGTAACACGAGCGTGAACGCGATCAGGAAACAAACCGCGTTGAGACGCGGTTTGTTCAAGCAAACTGGCCCTTATATAGGGCAGGCAGCATCCGGGAGGCTTGGAACGCAATCCGTGATGTCCCCGGGTGCTGACGCGCCCAAAACGAGGTTTGGGAAGCAAGCTTGCAACCTCCCGAGCTCTCTGTGGACGGCGCATGCGCGGAGAGCGAAACACGGCCCTCCGTGTCTGCGCAAAGCACGCGTATGGGAAATTCCGGAGGCGGCTTGAGCCGTAGATGACCAAGGAACCCCCAACCTGTATCGGGGATAGATGCGCCAGGATGGGAATCGCCGGGACCTGTGGATGCGTCCTGCACCCCGGGTAAGTGGCATAACACTATGTCCCCTCCCAGAAAGGCCAGGGGCCCCAGGTTTCCAAGGAAATCAGAGGTAGAAGTCGCGAACCAGACGGGGAGCGTGCACAAAACTGCAAGGTTCCCAAGTGCGATCACAGGCCGGGTAACCCTTCCAGTCCACCAAATACTGAAGCACTCCCCGTCGAATGCGCGACTCACAAATCTCCTGCACTTCGAATTCGGGTACACCATGGACAGTAACAGAGGCAGGTCGGGAAAAAGAACGCTGGAAGGTGTCAACCACATAAGGTTTCAAAAGGGAGACATGGAAGACAGGATGAACCCGCCAGGACTGTGGCAACCGTAGGCGATATGCTACAGAGGACAAACGCTTAATAACCTTGAACGGGCCAAAATAACGGGGAGCCAGTTTGGTAGGTAGATTACGCACTGGCAGATTCTTAGAGGACAACCAGACTAAGTCTCCCACATGGAAAAGTGGTTCGGGAGTGCGTCCTTTATCAGCCCGCTGCTTCATGCGCCCCTGTGCCTCAACAAGAGTTCTGTGTGCCAACGAGTGTTGCTTTTGGATGGTGACGACCAGATGATCAGCAGATGGAACTGTACTGGGTGGTACTGGATGAAAATGCACCAATTTAGGATGTTGACCAAAAGAACAGTAAAAAGGACTGAGTCCGGTAGCAGAATGTTTTGCATTATTATAGGAGGCTTCAGCAAGAACCAGATGTGTCTTCCAATTGGTCTGAGTGGCGTTAGCAAAACATCGAAGGTAGTGCTCCAACGTTTGATTGGTTCTTTCCGTCTGACCATTAGTGTGTGGATGATAACCTGAGCTCAGGGCTCTGTGGATGCCTAGATGACTACACAACTGACGCCAAAAAGAGGACAGAAACTGGGATCCACGATCAGATATGATCTTTTCAGGTAATCCATGTAATCTGTATATTTCCTGGAAGAACGCTAAAGCCATCTGGGATGCCGTGGGTATTCCGGGAAATGGAATAAAATGGGCAGTCTTAGTGAAACAGTCTACAACAACCATGATGCAGGTATATCCGTCAGATGGAGGAAGATCAACGATGAAATCTGTGGCTATGGTATGCCATGGGTAAGGAGGTATCTCTGTGGGATGAAGTAACCCCAATGGTCTTTTCCTTGGGATTTTGGTCTGGGCGCACACAGGACAACTCTTGACATACTGCTCAGTTTCTTCGGCCCAACCTGGCCACCAGAATTGTCTGGATAATAATTCTTGGGTGGCCTTGATGCCACGATGTCCGCCGATTCGGGAATCATGGAACCCGCGAAGTACAAGAGTTCGAAGAAAGACTGAGGGTATGTATAACCTGTTCCGGTAAAACAGTAGCCCATTGTTTTCAGTGATCTGTGGTCGTTTCAGGAGGCTAGCCCGAACTGGATCTGTCATGGTATCCTGTGCAATCTTCTGGAGATGGGGCGAGAGCGTAAGCAGAAAATGCTTCGGGGAGATCAGTGGTTTGTCGCTATAGTCGCCCTTAACCTCTCCTTCCAAAGAACGAGATAAGGCATCAGCCTTCAAGTTCTGAGCACAGGGAATGTAAGTAATATGGAAGTCGTAGTGAGAGAAAAAGAAGGCCCATCGGGCTTGGCGAGAGGTACGGCACTGAAGAGAACGTAAATACTGTAAATTGCGATGGTCAGTACGGACTTCCACCGAATGCCGTCCCCCGAGGAGATGATGTCTCCATTCTTCAAATGCCGCTTTTATGGCCAATAACTCCTTCTCAATCACGGCATAGTTCTTTTCACTAGGAGAGAGTTTACGGGAGAAATACGCCACGGGATGTTCCATGTCAGTTTCGGGTTGCTTTTGCAGGAGAACAGCACCAACAGCGAAGTCGGAAGCGTCTGCTTCCACAATGTATGGTACTTCGTCATTGGGGTGACACAAAATGGGTGCTGTGCTGAAGGCCTTTTTCAAGGTGTCAAAGGCCAATGTGGCCTGCGAATCCCAGAGGAAAGGTACCTTGCTGCTGGTTAGTCCAGTTAAAGGAGTCGTTAGCTGTGAAAAACGAGGTATGAAGTGCCGATAAAAATTGGCAAATCCTAAAAACCGTTGCAGGGACTTCAGATCACGAGGTTGATTCCAGTTCTGAATGGCTTGTACCTTTGCGGGATCCATGAAAATGCCTGATCCGCTGATCACATAGCCCAAAAACTCCATGCTTTCCTTGTGAAAAGAGCACTTCTCAGCTTTTGCGTACAGTTGATTCTGGGATAGCCGACGAAGTACCTCTCGGACATGTTTCACATGTTGTTCCTGGGTAACAGAAAAAATGAGGATATCATCCAGATACACCCAGACGGAGAGGCCGATCAAGTCGCTAAAAATGTAGTCCATAAAGCGCTGAAAGACGGCCGGGGCATTACACAAACCGAATGGCATTACCCGATATTCATAATGTCCGAATGGGGTTTTGAAGGCCGTCTTCCATTCATCGCCTTCCTTTATCCGGATCAGATGATAAGCACCACGGAGATCTAGCTTGGTGAAGACTTGAGCTGTTCGAAGGGATTCCATGATATTCCGGATCAAGGGCAGTGGATATCTGTCCTTTTGCGTGATGTCGTTCAATTGTCGATAGTCTATACAAGGACGTAGTGTACCTTCCTTCTTCTTCACAAAGAACAAAGGAAAACCAGCAGGGGATTTTGAGGTTGTTATGTATCCCTTCTTGGTGCAGTCATCCAAGTATTCCTGTAAGGCCTCTTTCTCGGTTAAGGACATGGCATACACCTTCCCGTGAGGTATCACCGAACCTGGTATCAAATCGATGGAACAATCGAATGGTCTGTGAGGAGGTAGAGGAATATCCCCTGGTTCGGAGAAGACCTTCCGAAAATCGTCGTACACTTGTGGTATTGGGAACAATGAGCAAAGACCAGGTGTATTATTGCTTCTAGTAAGAGGCGTAGAGATGATGATGTTCTGAGGCCTGCCAGGTAAGCAACAATTCCGAAGGCAATGAGCGGAAGCAAAAACCAAAGTACGTGCTTCCCAATCGATAGTGGGATTGTGGCATTGCAGCCACGGTAAACCCAGAACTATTGCATACGAAGGTGATTTGATAACGTCCAGAGCGATTCTTTCACCATGTTCATTGATCTGAATGAATAGACCCATGGTGTGTTGACGTATTGGCCCCGAGGATAAAGGAGTCCCATCAATCACCTCCACAGACAGAACATTCTTTCGGGAAAACAAAGGTATACCATGCCTTGCTGCAAAACTTTCGTCGATGTAATTGCCAGATGCTCCACAGTCCAATAAGCCAAGAGCCTTCACCTCTTTGTCTAACCATCTCAATTTGATTTCCAAAACTATCAAAACAGCGGGTTGCATGGGCTGGAACAGAGAGCAAGGACCGGAAAGGACTGAAAGTGAAGTGAGACCTGTCGTTGCCTTTCTTATAGATGACAGGTCACCTAGTTTTCCGACTTCCTTTGAGGACGTAAAGGACAGGTACCCAAGTAATGTCCGGCGGCTCCGCAGTACAAACATAACCTTTGACTTCTTCGGCGTTTCTTTTCTGCTTCTGATAACGGACCCCTCACAGCACCCAACTGCATGGGTTCTGGACCGGAGTCCGAAGACCCAGGAATTCCAGTAGACGTGTTTGTGGGTCTGGAAAACAGCCTCTCAGCTCGACGTCTCTCTCCTCTTCGTTCTGCCAGTCTGTGATCAATCCGCAAGACTTGTTCCACTAGTTGCTGAAGGGTGTCGGGCTCTGGAATGTGTAATAATTCGTCCTTGTATTCTTCTCTCAATCCCCGACGAAACAGAGTCTTTTGGGTTACTTCTGGCCACTGGGAATCGGTGGCCAATTGTCGGAAGCGACCAATGTAGGCTATTATGTCCATAGCTCCTTGCTTAAGGTCCAACAATTGATTCTGTGCTGCAGAAGCCAAATTGGGTGATTGAAAAACCTCTAGAAATGCCTTTTCGAACGCTGCAAAGTCGTTGAGAATGGGGCTATTGGCAGCCACCAAAGGCGCTGCCCAAGCAAGCGCGTTCCCAGTCAAATTACCCAAAATATATCCAATCTTGGCCTTGTCTGAGTTAAAATAAGAAGACCTGAAGAGGAAATGTATTCTACAATGATTACAAAACTCGACCACACGTCTTGAATCTCCATCGAATTTGATAGGTGCGGTATGAGCCATAGCACCTTCACCCTGAGGTGTAGCCCCGGTACCTTGTGCCACCAGCTGTCTTAGACCAATGTTCTCCTGGTGAAGTGCTGACATCTCGGCTCGAAGGGCCCGCATCTCATCCCGAAGTTCCTGGGCTTCATCCATCTCGGGATCAGAAGGTAGGCGTCTCAATCTGTTAAGGAAAGCGTCTCGTGGGCGCTGGGTACCTGAATTTCCAGTGGATGGTCGTGGTGTAGTAGCCAGGCTGTCCGACTGATGGTTGCAGAATGTGTGACGCGAGGAACCGGCACAACACCCACTCTGAATTCAAACAGGGTCAGTGGTGAACCAGCTCCCAACGCCACGGATGCGCACTTCCCTGATTTGCGTGACGTCGGGACAGTGCAAGCACTGACAGGGAAGGCGGGTCTTGACTGGATAGAAGGTCCACAGCAGATGGTGCAGAGAAGGTGTCGTAGACTCAGAACTCCAAGGTAGGGTAGGCACAGAACCAACAGGCAAGAGGCAGGAGGCAAGGCACTGAACCAACTGGCAGGAGGCAGGAGGGAAGGCACTGAATCAATAGGCAAGAGGCAGGAGGGACTAGGAACCCTGGGGCAGAACAAGGGAAAACTCAGGCAGGAAGGAAGGGAACTGGAAGGAAATGAGGCCCAGGAAACCTACTGGCTAAAAAGGAAATAGAGGCAAGAACACCAAGAGTCTGACAAGGAAAGGAACTACAGCTGGGAAGGACAAGAACAAAGGACTGGGAATACTGACAAGGTGCCACTCAAGAGTAACACGAGCGAGAACGTGATCAGGAAACAAACCGCGTTGAGACGCGGTTTGTTCAAGCAAACTGGCCCTTATATAGGGCAGGCAGCATCCGGGAGGCTTGGAACGCAATCCGTGATGTCCCCGGGTGCTGACGCGCCCAAAACGATGCTTGGGAAGCAAGCTTGCAACCTCCCGAGCTCTCTGTGGACGGCGCATGCGCGGAGAGCGAAACACGGCCCTCCGTGTCTGCGCAAAGCACGCGTATGGGAAATTCCGGAGGCGGCTTGAGCCGTAGATGACCAAGGAACCCCCAACCTGTATCGGGGATAGATGCGCCAGGATGGGAATCGCCGGGACCTGTGGATGCGTCCTGCACCCCGGGTAAGTGGCATAACAGCCTCCCAAGTCTGCTGGTTTCCCAATCTTCTGTACCTTTAGAATGTACAATGTACGCAATTTGCTTTAAACCACAACCACGGAAGGCCAATTCGGTATGTCAAGTGAAACCCAATGGACACACTTTCAAAGTGTCTGAAACCCCTCTAAAGTTACTAAAACATTATTTACTGGTAATCTGCCTTTTTCCATGTGTAACTCTTAGTGCTCTGTAGTCCTCAAGAGTAATTCCTGTGGGTTTAGGTAATTCACTGATTGTCTGTGTACTTTACAGTGCTAGATCACTGCAGTTCACTCTGGTTCAATGTTAAACTGGCTAGGAATGTATTTAAACATGTCAATATGTATTGTATGGCTGTTAAGGGTGTAATGGGTTCTTTATAGCCACAGTAATCCTCTAGTGTATTTTTATTGTATTTTGGGTGATTACTATGACGTTAGGTCTAGAGCCCCCCCAATCCTCCTTGCTCCTTCCTTAGGAGCATTACTAAGTGTATGGTGATTTAACTGTTCAATGACTATTGATTGTCCTAGCTCTAGGAGTCAGTTGAGTCTCTACTCGTACATTTTACTGTTATTGTTCTTAGCATTAATGTCTCTGTCTTCAGGACTAGAAATTATTACAAAGTGTTTAGTTGTTTCACTGTTGGTTAACTAGCCGTTGTTGTTAGTCTGTGAGTGAGCGTGCTCTCCCCCAAGAACCTTTTATACATGTACTGTGCTTTTTTATTTACATGCAGTACTTAATTCTTAATTGAACTGTGGCTCAAGGCAATACACATATTCAAAAGTGTACATATTTTTCTGTATACGTGTGTATGGTCTATTTCTTGTATGGTAATAAATGTACCTTGCTATCAGCCCGCTCCCCTTAGTTAGAGTGAAGGCAGACTCTCTTGCACTACCACAGACCAAGTTTTGGGCACATTGGGTGGATAACCTCGGGGGCCCTGTGAAACACACCTTCTCAACTGTTAAAACCTCCCTAGCAACTAAACTGTGTGAAGGATGACCGCTGACCAAGACAAACAGAGTAAGTGGAGAGGGATGGGGGAGATGTCCTGGCATAGCAGGGGCCCCACAGCGGGCTCCTAAAAGAGATCTCAAGGAGTCTGCTTGTCCCAATTGACAGTCACAGCAAGTGAAACGAGAAGTCATTTTCTGCTCAGCCCAAGCCTCTCACCCAAGTAAAAACATGTCCAAATTGGTATACACAACTCATATTTTGAACACATTAAACTGTTAGGGTGAGTATTGCGACACGTGAAAACCAAGGCCACTGTGCATTGTGTGCTCAAAATATTTTGAATGCCGATCATTATCACAGACATAGGTGTTAAAAATCTATGTCAATTATTATGTTCCCAAAGTGCTCTCTGATGCTATGTAAAGCAGCCAGGAACGATTGCGCCATTTATACCCATACCCTTCCCTTAGGACATGTATTTACAGAATGAGGGAGATTTACTCGCTTATTGAACTGCGGGTATACTGAGAACAGGCAATTTAGCACCAAGGGAGGAATCGGGGGAGCAGATCGCCCAATCTCAGGTCAGTTGGTGAGTGGAGGTTGTGAGGACCTAGGCCTTAGGGAGATGCCATTCCTTGAGGAGGAGGGTCTTGAGCTGAGTCCTGAATGTGCAAAGGGGGTGCTTCTGGTGTTGATGGGGAGGAGGTTCTAGAGTCAGAGGGCGTAGACAGTGAAGGTCAGTCTTCTGCTTCTTTCCTTCCTGCACCAGAGATGATCAAGTCTGCAAACGTCCTTGCTTGTGATTTATTGTGTGAATGATGTGTGTGGGGGGTTACATGCGGGCAATGTGTGAGTGTGCGCAATGCATCCATGTGTTTGCCAGCAGGGGGCTTCATCATACAAGTTATCAATTGTGACAATGCTGGCTCATACGGTTTGTGCAACATCATCCACATTGTTATATTTAGAATTGTGGAATAGATTGTGGCTGCAGCTTCATCAACGTGATTTACAGCATGAACATACCAGCTTAGACTGTCTTTGCCGCTTCATAAAAGGTTATGTACAGTGAGCACAATGGCCTAGATAGTAGCCAAAAGATTAAAGTGCTTTGCATTAGGAATGCTGGCATTTATAATGGACTCCGCTTCATGAAATGATTTACATTGACAATGCTGAGATATATATCGTGGGTGCAGCCGCATAAAAATGGCTTACAATAGCAATGCTGGTATATGTTGTCAATGCAGGCATCGTGAAAAGGGTCATCAAATGCATCTGTGCACTGTTGGTGAAATGGGTTCTACTAGATGTTTCAATCGATTACCCTAGGGAACCAAAGTAATCTGACTTTTTAACCAATTTTCCTCCAAATATATGTTGTAAAATGCACCATTTCAACAGTCTATTTTTCAAAATTTTCTTGGGAGAAACACCCAATTTCCCCCTTTGTTACAAATGGCTGTGTTGCTAGGCTTGCTCACTTATGATAATTTTGGGAAGATATTTATGCCCCTGCACTAAGGATATTGACCTGCCACCACTAACCTTGAATCATTCACAATGCCAGTGCCCTCTTAGAAGCTGCCCGTCCTCCAGGCACCAAAATCTGCCTCTTCTATTGCCTTGTGCATAATAATGTTACTGGTCACACACAATGGCAGCTGGAACATTTGGGTGCCAGGGGCCACAGCCCCTTGTTTCTATTTTTGGTGTGAGATGTAACATTTAATTCAAAACCTTACATCTTTCACCTAGTGCAGTCAACATCATGGTGCTGCAGCAGTATGATCATCGTAATCATTGGGCATGAGTGGTAAAATCTGTGGCACAGAATATGCTTCTTCAACAAGCTTGGCGAGGGGTGAAAGAAGGCCCTCAGCAGGGGGGTCCCCTAATTTTGTGTTACGCCACTGGGTTGAGATAGGAACCCCATGTCACCAATAGGGTGGAAGGTGTGGGATCCCACAGGCTCACCACTCCCACCAAGCTGTGGTATTTCTGCCAATGAGAGTGTCAAAAACCCTTTGTGAATTTGCATAACTCCCAAACAGGATGGCCAGGTAATAGCCCCAATATGTGCCACACCAACGTTACACAGAGTAGCAACCACAGCCGGCCAGGAACCAAAGGAGTTATGTCTCGCTGCAGGATCAAGGGAGACGGCTCTTGATACAAATTGGTAACACCATTAGAGAGTGTTAAGCCAGAATTCCTATTTTGGGGATTCTAGGGAATCTTTTTGGGGCATTCAACTTTTTGCTTTTGCCCCCTGTTTCTTTGGTCTTGTGATTTGTTTGTTGCCAGAGGGACCGCTCCTGAAGTCCCCCTACCATTATGTTCCTTTATACCTCAGTTAGGGTATATAGTATTGGGTTGCCCCTAAGGTGCCTAGTACAGGTGTGACTCTCAGGCTCCCCATCTTTGCGCTAACACCATTTTTAGGGAGTGGGTTGGTGGCAGCTATACTTATGTATTGGCTTACACAAGGGTACAAGCCATTTTACTGCATTGATAGACCAATATACCATTTTGATAGCCATTGAGGTTCCAATGGATTTTTTAAATCCTGCTCTTGCCTATTTTGTGTTTCAGGGCTTCTGGTTTTCAGGATGACCATGAGGTAGGCTTAAAATGGCTTCAAAACTTGTTTAGGACAGTATAGGTCAATCCCTCTTACTTCCTGTGGGCGTGGCTTCGGCTTAGAGGCAGCTCTAGAGACCAATCAGAATGGTTGGTCATTTGACCCTTTGCTCCCAAACCCCTTTATCGACGGGTTGGCTGGCTGGCATTTGGTCAGCCCTTTTCTACAAGGATATTTAGGCTTTAACCTGCCCCTGCTTTGCACTCTTGCTTTCCTGTAACGTGGAGGTGGCAGGTCTGCTGATCTGGCGAAGGCATTTTCCCAGCAAATCCTGCCATTTCTGCTATTTTGTAAGCCCTCACTAGGCAATAATTGCTAGATGCAGTGGCTTGGGCATATTCCGGTTTGGATTTTTTGCTACTGGAGGTCCAGCCAAGCTTCCTGAAGACCCCTGATCACTCCCCACATCAGCGGTGTTGAGCCTTTTACTCTGGAACTATTTTCTATGCCATGTACCACCACATCCCACCATTTCCCCTCTACCCCCAAAATCACTGGCTTGGCTGTGGGTCTCTGAAGGTGTCCAGAGAGTTGCTAAGACTTCCTCAGCTTGAGATGCCCACGGGTGCCTCCAGCCATTGTCTCCATCATAGGAATGTTTGCAGCTGAGCTGCCTTCTTCTTTTGTTCATCGAGTTTCCGGGAACCATCTTCGCGGTTTCCTACATCCTTCCGAGGTCCTCCTGGCTGGAATAGCTGATGCTGGCAAAAGGGTTAAGGTCCTAGGACGAGCCTTTGTTCCTTTTCTGCATTGCTGGAATCCTCATTGGTCCTGGGAGCAAGTCCGTGGCAACTGAATCTTGAATCTGCACCTGTGGAAAAGAGCCAGGTTATGTCATGCTGCTGGAACAGTTTTCACCTAAAGTACTGACGCGAGTCCTGAGTCCTTTGGGTCCTGAGGTGGTCATAAATGTGAGATACTCACCCAGAGTTGTCCCTCTGGTCTGCTCTGGACTTCCTTCGTGTTGCTCATCACAGAATCCACAGCTGTGGGGTCGAACAGCCTTACCTCCACTAAAGTGGATTGGCCCTTTAACTCTTTCCCATTCAATCCTATGGAACTGTGAACGTGTGCTAGAGATTTTCATAAATAGACTATGGGGTACTTACCTTAGCTGCCTATGCCTTGATCCTGTGTCCCCTAGGGGTCCAGAGATCTCCTAGCCAGGACTTATTATTTTAAGAACATAACTACAATTTTAATACATTTTTAAAGTCATGTTCTACATTTCTTCAATGGGACTGCATTTTTAAGATGGTCACTAAACTTAGTAACTCTGTATTATTTAGTTTCCTACCTCCTAATGCTTTGATGTATTATTGCACCTAGAAACACTTGTGTACAGGCACGTTATAAGTGACTTAACATAGCATATCATATTGTGTGTGCAAAATGCATTATTTTTAATATTACGTCCTAGGTGGTCCAAATGATTGTGCGTTGCGGTTATAGACCTTCGGGATTTTTAAAATATTTTTCCTGCTGGACAAATGATGCATTTCCCTTTCTATCCCAGACCTTACCACATATGTCAGGTGATGACCACCAGGTCTGTGGCGTTCCAAATATAGTACACTTGGGTTGTGTCTTTAGGACACTGTGTACAGGCACGTTATAAATGACTTATCATATCATATAATTGTGCAGGCCCGTAGAGGGCTCCCCTGCATGCTAGGTTTTATGGTTGCCTGGCTCTCCCCACCCCCTGTTATTTTATGTTTGTTGCTTACCTATTGGGGTTAGGAGAGTCTTTGTATAGACATTACTATTTTATGAGATGATTGGTATCTTGTTAATAGTGTATTATTACCAGAGTGCTTATTTCAATTGATAGTTTTGTATAAGTTACTTTATCAACATATATATTTTACAGTAGATCAGTCTGGTGTATTTTCTGGAGATGTGTGTAAACGAATTGGACCTTTGTGTTAGCCTACTAACCCTACCAGATAGTGTAGTAACATAGTGAGCAACAAGGTTCAACTAAGAGGTTTGGCTTACTTTTCTTGTCGGGTGTTAGCCACCCCCCAATCGTTAGTAGTTGTAGTGCCCACACAAGATGGTGGTATGAAAACTCCCGTAACAGAGAAAAGGGGGTCTACCTAGGCTCTGAAGAAAGGGGTTGCAGCCTGCTAGTCGTCAGAGGTCCAGGAAGATACCTGTTTCAAGTGACTGCTGCTACTCGGGTCATGGGAAGATATATACTTGTGAATTCTGATAACCAAGGCTGTGATGAGACCTGTACAAGTGAATGCTGGGAAACCCAGGTGGTGGTGAGCACACAGGACCGACACACATCTTCCCCCTCGATCAAAGAACTTGCCATAGAACTTCCAATAACCCACACATAGTCCTCTTCACACCTGTCACAGTCCTAAGCTTCACGATCGACCACCGCCAGTCCTTCACACGCCATATAGCTGACAACACCAAAACAGGTCACCTACAACTACACCTTCTATGCGATATAAGACACTTTCCCACCACAGTCCAAGCACTTTTTCTGTTCAAGCTCTCTTAATGGAACTCCACAACAGCACCCTCGCCTCACTGCAAACCATACAGAACCCAGCTGCAAGACTGCTACTGCACCTTCCCACTCACACATCACCCCAGCTCTGAGCTCCACTGGTTCCTCATACCTCAGATAATTGCTTTCAAAGGACTCTGCATCATTCACAAAGCCATCCACCTCAAAATCCCATCCTACCTTCACACACAAAAAATTGAAACCCATCACACAGACAAAGGCTAGATAGATCAACTATAATCTGCTACACATTCCCTCTGCAAACTAACACGCACACAAAAACAAGCATTCACCCAAGGGGCACCAGGAATCTGAAGTGCCCTACGAGTCCATATCTGCACTGCACCCTCCATCCCTTTCCAAAAAAGCCTCCACTATACTGATTGCCCCACACCTAATCCAGCCACACCACACCCCATCACCCCTGGTCTATCTTAATCATCCTATCCTTCTCTGAACATTTTGTTACTTTTTTCAACTCTTTCCCTTTGAACTTTGTGAGGCGTTCCAAGATCCGCTAGGGGTAGGGGCAGCGCTGGCCAAAAATTCAAATCAAATACATGAGGGCAATTTACATACCAAGGTGGGAAAGAATAGCACCACAGTGAAACGATGCATTTCCTTAGACCAGAGTGTAATGCCAGATTGAAAACTCCAGGGCTTGGTGAGGAACTCCAAGGTCTTTAGAAAAATGCCACAGTCCAGGTAGGTACCTTACAGCGACACTTGCAGGATTTCAAATTAAAACCGGAAAGCCAGGTGAGCCCGTGTTACATTCCACAGGTACCCAGAAGAAAGCAATCACCCCAGATGACACAAGTGGAGATCCAGAAGAAGAGACTTGGTAGTGAGTTCAAGACCCAGCAGCCCAAGGAGCAGAAAAGTAGAGCAGAATCCAGCCCCCATTGTTAACTAATATGGAAATGCAGCAGAAGGGGTTCTTCGGAACAAGACCGACAGACCATGGGAACCCAAGAGAGTAAGCAACTTGAATAACTCACCAATCCAGGGTCCAGACAGGAGCACTTACAATGTTGGTCCCTGAACACATTGTTCCAAGAAAACACAACAACCCAGTAAGTAAAGGCTTCTTTTTAAAGAGCTAAATGAAAGACCCAGGCACCTAGGGTCTTGCACCTCAAGCCACTGATGGCCCCAATGAACTAAAAGAACAACAGTTGGCCTTCACATGAGTAGGATCCACCACCCAGAAGAGAAAGCAGCAATGGAGATGCCTCTAGGACGATGGAGGAACCTGCACATGGCAGGCCCCGACGGCTCAGCAGGCAGACTTGGATAGAACAGCAGCCAAAATGGCCTCTGCAGCAGGACAACAGTGAGGGCGACCAGAGATGGGCCAGACAATTAGACTTGGCAGGGTGTTGGAAAACCAACACTGTTCGAAGTGGCAGAAGATTGCAAAACCAAGGATGCAAACACGGTCAGGAACCTGAGGTAAAGAGCAGTAATAGGGAATAGAAAATGGTCGCAGAATGGAAGGTCTGTTCCTAGCAGTGGACGAGGACTAGCAGTAGGGTGAGATAAACTCAGAAAGGACACCCAACAGCCAAACTCCCATGTTTGAAATATGCCCAGACCACCGCTTCCAACCAGTATGCCCAGGCGAGAGCCTAGAAATGCAGCAATGGCAAAGGAAACTGCAGGAAATTCTCGAGCAGGTAAGCAGACCTGTTCACCTTCCAAAAATCGTGCAGCACTCCACTCAAGAACAGGGTTACTGCTCTATGTCTATTCACTCACAGGGTCATGCTTCTGCCAGCTCGACAATCACATAAGGGGACATAACGCAAATGTTTTGGCAGCCAGAAAATCAGCAGGGAGTGAGGCATCGGCCTCCTCCTGCAGCACACCGCGTGGCAGATGGAGGCTGATGCCGAAAATATGTGATTTGTACTTGTAACTATGGAGCACTTGCTCCCTCTGAGATAGACACCTGCTCCTGATTAATTCCAACGGGTCCGCCAGGGCGATGTGGCCCGCAATGCACTTTCAACATCAGATGCATCTATGGCAGCATTTCCAGGACGCCGATTGCAGGATACCCGAAATTCCTCCATTGACTGCAAGCCAGCAGCCTTGAACGGCATCCCCTTCCAAGGTCCCTTTTAAGGCCCAATGCCTGTCTGGGCCTTGTTGGTTCCATGGTGCCAGTCCTCTTGCGCCACCCCTTGTTTCTTTGTCCCCGTCTTCTCCACTAGTCCTACATCTAGGTCCTCATCCCATCTGCAAGTTGCAAGTTCTACCACTTTTTACATGCTAGAGCCTTTCCCTCCACTTTTTTACCCTGTTTCTCTCAGCCTACACCATCACTCCTTCCCTCCATCTTTCCACTCTCACTGTTGCCTTTCAACCAACTGCCCCCTGTTCGCTGTTTCCGCTCTCCTTTGCCTCTCTCATGATGGCCACCTCACTCTTCCCTATCCCCGCTTTGGCCTGTTGTCCTTCTCAGTGTTTCTTCCCTCAGTCCCTCCCCACTCTCTCTCCACCACTGTCATGTCGGGCACAGCTTGTTCCAGTTGCGATCCTGCGTTCACCTTGACTTGTGTCCATCCCGTGTCCCTGCTTTCTTCGCACCTTTCGTCTTGCACTAATGCTCCCTCTTTATCTCACCTTCTCGCCTCTTCTATGCGCCCTTTGCACAGTCTTCAATAACGGTTCATGGAATGTTTTCTCTCTGTGGTGCCTTTATTGGTGATTCTATTCACCCGCCTCCCTGCATTCTTCTTACCGCTCTTTGCACCCCATGTTCCATCTCTGCCTTCTTCTCACCCTTTTTCTCACTCCTCTGTCCCTTACTTCCTTGCGGATAGTCTTCTCTACCCTGCACTTTACCACCCTTCTACCCTACTTCTTTACTGCCCTTTCAACTCTTTCTCATTGCTCTGCACTTTTGAACCTTCCTGCATCCACTGATTTGCCCTGTTGCATCATTACTTTGTAATTGGACATTGAATTACTTGCAGCCACTGGCTTGGACTTGTGCAGCCTTGCTGCGCATTGAACTGGATCTACCTTCAACCACCTGGTTGGTTATATCGCAGCTCTTGCTGCTTCTTTCATACTGTCAATCATTGGACCAATCTGTTTGCTATGTTTGCATTGACTTTAATCCAATACTGGTTATAGCTGCGTGCTCCCAGGATGAGATTGTCCATCATTGCTTTATTTACCCTACCTGCATGCCTGATGTAGACCCTCATGCTATGATTTGGGGCTTTTCCAGTTCTGCATTCAATCCTAACTACTTGTCTTAATGACATGGCTGGCTTCCATAATGCAATTTACCTACTTGTTCCTGCACTTGTTATTGTACATTTTTGTTTGTGTGTACCTTCCCCCCTCCTCCCCTCCTGCACTTCCCTTTCCCCCCTACTCCCCTTCTTCATGTCTCAGCACTTGCACGGTCCGAAAGGTCTCACGACCTTGTAGGAGCGCTTTGTACTGTTTTTCATCCCTTCCTCCCCTTCTTGCATTTCCCCTCCTCCCCCTCCCCCCTTTTTTCTCATTCATAGCACGTGCACGTTCAGAATGTTTCAAGACCTTTTAAGAATGTTTTTTTTGTTTTCATTTTATACTGTTCTCTTCCTCCCACCTCCCCTCAACCTTGTCTTGATGTGCCTTGAAATACTGTTTTGCTGTAGAGCAAATCAAATAAATAAATAAACCAGCAAACACCAAGGCCCAGCTCCACAGGAATGCAGTGGCCTGCCTAAGGCCATGAGTTAGTCTAAACCAGTTAAAACCACCAGGAAGGCTGCAATCTTGGGCTCAGAAAGAGCTCACACGGCCAACACTGACATTTTAAAGTCTGCCTCATGCCTAAAACAAGATGGATGAGAGAGGGATTAATACAAAAAAAACTACCCAAACGGCTCCCATACATTTGGCCACTAATGTGGTAAATCAGCTTGCACGACAGTTGAAGCCAGAACTAAATATTAGCTGCCACCTGCCTACCACCTAGTATCACTCTAGGGCAAAAATGGGGTGCCTGAGAGGCACCCCTGGGACTGGTTTTCTTATGGGGGACCCAATACCATGCACCTTAAGGTAAAAACGATGTAGTGGCAGGGGGACTTCAGCAGAAGTCCCTCTGACCGCAAAATTAAATTAGAAACTCCAAAAATAAAAAGAGGGAGGAAAAAAAGGAAAAAAAAAGAATAGGGGGGTCCCATAAAAATGAGACTTCAGAACCCCCAAAAATTGAATTCTGCCTTAACAACCCTGTTTCACAATGCCACAATTTTTCAGTGCTGCAAATCACAATACAATCCTTTCAAGTTTGCCAAATCCTAGAATAATAGAAGTTTGACAAACAAAACATTTTTTAAATTTTGCACAGAATACAAAATGTCCCTTTGACCTTCCCAGTTTTCACAATGGCAACATAACCCCAGTTTAACAACTCAGGATATTCTAAAATATTACAAGTTTGCTCGATCCTAGTATATTTCCAGTTAAACAAATCCAATATTGACCGAGTATGAGTTTGTAAAATCTACATGTACTGGTCATTTGCCAACCCCAGTACATTCTCTGTTGTAGTGCACTCAATTTGAAGCCAGTATAGTCCAGTTAACAAAAACAAATTCGAGTATACGTATAATCTGGCAATTCCAGTACAACCCAGTTTGGAAATCTCAATCAATTCTTGAATTGTAAATTATAGTAGATTAGGTTGCAACCCAATTGAGCTTCCTAACATTTGTGCTAGCTTTTTAGTGTCCAGATGTCTTTCTCCCATTGGTAAATCAAATGGCTGGCCAGTGGTAATCCAAATATACCCCAGTTCCCCCCAGTTAACTTTATCACCAGGACAGTGTGTCTTAGTTAAAGGCCATTGGCAATGTTTTTCTTTTTCCTGGGCTGCACCACAGTTATGCTCTTGCCACATAAGTAGTCATTTGGTCTCTGAACAGGAGTACAATGGCTAACTTTGTTTTTTATTTCCTAGGCAAAACGCTTTGTCGCCCTTCCAGTGTGTTTGTCAAGTTGGAAATAGCCATGTTTGGCAGTTTGCCTTCATGGGCTCTGTCCCAAAGCTCACAAAAGCAGCCCAGCTGGATGGGGTAGGTTCTACGATACCTCAATCCATATCCCTGGGTGTTCCAATGCTGTTGCCCATGAAAACCACTGAGAGGACGGTATTCACTGGGAGGCTGGCAGGTGTGGGATAGAATTGCTGGGCTGCAGTCACCCCTAGCCCGTTGTGTGTGTGTGTGTGTGGTCTGTAAAGCACCTGCACCATTAATCGACAGCCTGAATCTGTTCCTGCGTACCTGAAAGGAGAAGATTGCACTGAGGATCCTGTTGGAATCTGTATTTATAGACTCCTGAAAATTGAAGTTCTACTATTGCATGAGCAAATGCAGCAATCCTTTCCCTTGAGCTAGGGAGGATAGCCAGATCCTACATCTCTGCAGCTGGTTCCCTCTCCCCTCAAGCTCCTGCCATGTGTATCACTATCCTAGAAGTGGGAGCACTGTTTTGCTACTAGAGACCCAATGGTGCTCTCCCACTTTCGGAAAGAGCGCAATCTACCTTTGGACACTTCAAGCCGGACTCGCTTGTTCTTTTTTCAGTGTATCCTCCTCTGTCGGTCATGCCGCATGGAATCCAGACGCAGTATCGGTTGGCTCCAAGCAATGGTCTGCATTCTGCAAACTCTTCGCGGCTCCTGCTATGTTCACCGTCTTGAAATGGACATCTTGGGAATCACCAATATCATCTGCACTGCTGGTCCCGTTCCGATGTCACCAGGGTTTCTGCCTATTCACCATTAAGATCAGATAAGTCATCACAACCATTTCTGGCGCTGCCGCTGGGACTCCCTTCTCCAGCTTGGTCTTCTGGACTTTTGTGACGCACTGCACAAAACCTTGTCACACCCGACTCCAAATCCATCGTTAGTTGGATTATTTTATACTGAGAGCTACACTTCCAGACCGGTTTCCTTGGCACCAGCTTGCGACATTGCTTGCCTCTGGATCTCTGGTCCATAAGTGCAATCTTCCTTCTTTGACTTCTTCACTTCAAATCTTTATCAGGAGATCCTTTCGTGGAGGACTTGGTTGGCTTCACCCTGTTCATTGCCCCCTCTGTGGCTCGCCATATAAACTGCACGTTGTTCATTGTTTTTGTCCTTTTTGAACTATTCAAAACTCTTTAAAATTCAAAGTACTGAAACTTTTTACTTGCCTCTTAAGAATGACCTGCTTGGTTCGTCATTTGGTGTTTATTTGAGGCCACCCCACTGCTTTTACTGCTTCATTTGCACAACACAGGTCTTACTTGTAATGTATCTTGTGGTCTGAGCCACGCACAGTGGGTGCTTTAAGCCCATAGCGTCGGATCCATGGCCCAAAGCCCTGGCAGGCCACCCAAAAAGGCCCCTGGGCCTGGCTTGGGGCCAAGTCTAATGGCCACTTTACACCAATAACGGTTCTGGGGGTATATTACATCTCGGTTCGTATATATTATGCATACTTCAGTACAATATATTTGAGATATTGTTGTGTGGGGTATCCAGCAAGAAAAGGAGGCACGAGGGAAGATGTTTGCAGGTGCCAGAAGAGGGGGGGGGAAAAAAGAAGGGTCAAGTAGGCAGAATCGGGAAAAAGAAATAAACGAATCAAGGATGAACTGAAGTCTCTTGTGCAGCCAGTGATGCGGGCCATCACTCAGAAAACAACTTGGGCCTCATTACGAGTTTGGCGGTAGCCACGGAGCTGTTAGCTCCATGGCTGCCGCTAAACCGGGTTCCCTGAATGGGGAATTACCGGGCCATTCGAGTTTGGAGGGCCCGGTAATTCCTCCCTCAGGGAACCTGGGCCCGGACCTTCCCCATTCCCATTTGAGCCCCCATAGGACTCAATGGGAATGGGAGAGGGAGCTAACAACGGGCCGATTACGACCGGGCCGTTGTTAGCTCCCTCTTCCCCTCGCGGGACCCGGTAACGACGCCTGGTTTTACCAGGCGTCCTTACTGGGTCCCGCAAGGGGACCTCGTAAACAGGCGGAATGGTGTTAACGGGCCAGCCACCATTAGCAGAGCCCGTTAACCCATTCCGCCTGACTTGTAATGAGGCCCCTTGTGTTTCTTTGAGATGCTGCTGCTGGATTTGAACTTTACCATCTACCAGGCTCTAAAAGCACTGGAAGGCTAGTGCAGGGTTTTAGTTGGGGGGGGGGGGGAGAAATTGAAAAAATGTGTTTTGGAGATACCGCCCCAATAATTCATTTCTGACAAACGTTGCCTGGTGGGAGCAGCAAGAACGGTTTTGTCATTGAAACGAAGGTTGGAAAGGCAGGTGCTTGGCTTTTCCTTCTCGAAGACAGAAGGCGACTCCCTCTACCTTGTCTGAGGGCAGAGAATCTGCAAACGTATCGAGATTTTACAGCGCTAGAGATGACAGCACAGGCATAGAACTCTAGCAGCATTCAGCTGAGGTAAGGGCAGATGGCCATTTTTTCAAATGCTTTTTTTCCCTAGGTCACCCAAGACTTCAACTCTTTACTAAGCTCTGTTGACATTTCGGGAGCCATATCCTGTCCTGTACCAAGAGCAGATGCAACCACGGCAGATTAGGGTAATAGGTGTACCGATACTACAAAGGGTACATCCTTAGGAACCTTGTATGTAAAGTGTAAACATTTAGAAATGCGCGCTGTGAGCGAGGCTTTGCCAAATAAAGAAAGATTGTTTAATTAAATTCGGTCCATGCCGAAAGGTGGTTTTAACCAATCTGCAGAAATATCCCATAAACTAGGTTTTTCAGGCATGAGAATGATCACAGCCATCATGACGTTACCCGGGATCATACTGACCTGCCTTTAGGGATGTCTGGAGGAAGACTCTTGATAAGAATTCAGCACTGTCTCTGTACGCACCATTCACTTCCTATTTGGAATCAAATCAGGTGGCGCATCTGGTTAATCAAGTGGTGGTAGAGGAGGGGATTCCAGAATCACTGCTGCTGGAATTAGCCGTGGAGCCAGAGTGGCATAGTTTTGGCCATAAAGGAATCCAGAATGATTTTGAAAGCATTGTTTGTAGCTATTAATGTGTCGCCTTCTACACACTTTCCTGCCTGGTGAGTGGAGACAGTGGCACTGGAGGTTCTTCCATATTTTCCAAAGGTGAGAACGCAGTATCCACCATCTGAGGAGATCGTAACAAAGGACTCAGGGTTTTATGTATTTGCAGGACACATTTAAGACAAAAGGCTTCAGTACCGAAATATCTGTAAAAAACAAAGCTTGCTGATGTGGTGGCGGTGGTAGATGAAAAGGAGGAATTGGGCTAAAGAAGGATAAGTCCTCCAAAGATGATGCTCTAATTATCACTCCACCAAAGATGATGCTCTAATGATCACTCCTCCAAAGATGATGCTCTAATTATCACTCCACCAAAGATGATGCTCTAATGATCACTCCTCCAAAGATGATGCTCTAATGATCACTCCTCCAAAGATGATGCTCTAATGATCACTCCGCCAATGCTGCTGATCTTCAATGAGAAAGAGAAAACTGCCACGGCAGCGTGGGGCAATGACTCTCATTGGTTTACTAAAACGTGACCACTTGAACAACACTTTTTTGCAAGCAGTTGAAATCTGGTTCTTCGGGCCAGATAAGATGGCATTGTCCCTCTGTATAGAGGAGGGTTCATCTGAATCAGTCCTTGGAGCCATCTTACTTGATGTGCTTGGTACCGGATGCAAAGTTTTCCCACTCTTGGGGCCTCCCTCAACCTTTCTCCTGCCCTTCTTGAGCTCATTATGAACTGACTCAGTAAATTCACCCATTTTACTGATTGAGGACGTCTTGTGCCCCACCAGCACCGATAGTTTGGTTCGGGGGAACTCGAGGGGCGAGAAGGTTAACTCGCCTCCAGAATATTTGGTTGCAAAGGTCTCTGATCAGTGCCAGGACACCCGTGCATGAGCAGCATGGAGCCGAGTGGTGATGCCTGTACTGTACTTTCAGGACTACCAGGATCAACCAGGTTGTTTGTAACAGGGTCTCTGGTACTAAAACCTGGAGTTTCCTTGCAAAAGGTACTAGCTTGAGTGAGTGTCCAGGATGACTTTCTATTTAACAGGTGGTTTAACATCCATTTCCAGTGTTGGCGAGCGTCCCATCCTTACCAGAACACACTGCCAGTTTAAGTACTCATCATGTGGGAGGTTCCAAACTCACCTTACCTATGTTGGACAGCATGCAACCCTGCATGAAGCAGACAGTTGCCCGTCACTTTGCCTGTAACTGTCACTTTTTGGACATTAACTGAAGACACTATTTACAGACCCTAGTTCCAAACAACCACAAAAGGTACAGTTGCTAACTGGATGGATCTCGCTTTGGCACGTCACGTGGGCTCAGTTTGGGTCAGCGGTGGTGAAATGTCTGGTACAGCCAGTGCATCTCATGAAGCTATCTGTATTCAGTATGCAGAGAAGAGTTGCAGCGGATACTCCAATACTGTATTCCAATATCCAATTCGAGAAGGAGAAATGAAAAAGGGCTACCTTTTGAGTGTTAAAAATGGAGGTGATCAAACATCTTCTCAACAGAAAAGGGGATGCAACAGCAGAGAAACGCATTGCCAACCTGCCTGTAAGCGGAAAAAACAGGAATAAGCTATTGTGTTCTATGATTTTCTATTTGTAGGGGCAGCGCCTGTGTAGAAACAGACATGGTGCCCTTCAATCCAAACCGCTTTGAGACAGCAATCATTTGAGAGCTGCTTTGCTGGCTTGCTTGTGGTACAGGCAATTTCCAATCAGGGTAAGAAGGAAGGAGAGTAGGTCGAAAGAGAACCAATTATGCAACCAGCTTGTCAATACTAGCATACACACATTTTGCAAAGTTCCACTATACTTAGTTTTACACAGTGGCGTCGCCAGGAATCAAATTTAGGAGGGGCACAGAGGGGGCCAAAGACAAAAGTAGGGGGGGGGCACAGACAAATGTAAGGGGAGAACATGGTCACTGCTCGTCTTAGGCAGGGAGGGTACAAGGGGGGGGCACATGGTTCCACAGGGGGGGCCCTGGCCCTCCCAGGCCCCTCCCTAGCGACACCACTGGTTTTACAGTACCAGAGTATTCACATTTTGCACTAGACCAGTACATTTCCAACCCAGTACATTCCTGTCTCAGTATATTCCAATGTACATACCCAGTATGTTTAGTATTCCAGTTTACAGCAACAGAATTCTAGCATACTCCAAACCAGTTCCTAACTTTGGAGTATTGAAACAGTACTGCTTGAAGTAAGGTTACTTTATTTCAAGATCTGTAGTATTGTGGTGCCTCATGTCATTACGATGTAGAAAGAATGCCGGAGAAGATTCCAGGGTGGAACACGAGGAACGAGGGTGGCGGTTGGAGAAGGGACAACGAAGGCGAGATAGCAGCGTTCATGTCCCCACTTACCCAGTAGATATGAATATATAGAATGTGTTGAATATATCTACAAATAACCACTCCTGATGAAGGAAATTGTATTTCCGAAACGTGTTGAGTTTTTAATAACAATCACCTTTGAATACATGGTATCAATATGGAAGTAATATTGTAACTCTGTATTATCAGTTGGAATGTTTCTTTTGTTCCACTCCGTTTAATAAAATTAAAATTAATGTTCCAATCTTGAACTCATGTCAAATTAAGTTAACCTAGAATAGGTCTTGACAAGAATCAACCTTATAACTAATTGGGTCCATCCATAATTACTGTATTTGGTCTATTGAAAAACTATGTTCCTGAATATCTTCTTCATAAATTGTTACTTAACCAGAAAGGACAAAGTTCCTATTTTCTAACTTCTAATTGAATTTCATTTATCTATTGTTTGTCACTGTACCATCTCCTGAGTGTGCAGGGGACGTGAGTGATCCACAGCCCGTGGACACTTTCTTCTCTTCCCTACTTACCCAGTATCCCAAAGCTTATCCCATATTCACTTAGTCATTTAAATATGAATAAATCATGTTGGCAAGTTAACCAGCCTCCACATATGCTTCAGTGGCGAAGAGGAAAACTTACCACCATTGCAGCGACCAGTATATGAGGTGACCAGCTGGGAACTGCAACTGTGACGGTACTCCAGGTGAAAGCACGGAGGCCGCTCCCATCCTGACATTAAATGAAAATCTAAGAAGAGGGGCAGTAATCCCTCATAAAACGGCTCTGCACATGCACATATTGAGTAATGAGCGAGCAATACAAAGGCCAAGCCACTTCCAGTAGGACGTTAGAGGAAAGGACCTTACAACGTGATGCTTGCACATTGCAGGTGGTCATTTTGAGAGGTCAGGCACCATCCTCATCAAGAAAGCCTCCTCCTCGTCCCAGTATTGATTAAAATAAAATATATATTTATTGCTCTGCATTGCCAGCAACTAAAACAAAATAATTTCTTCATTAGCTGCAATATACAATTTCAAAAAAAGAGGGTAAGAAATACAGTTTATTCAAAATACCAACCCAAGCCAAATTATCCTAAAAGGAGAAACCGGGCAAGGCCACAGCTACTAGCATCCATATCAGAACGGCTACCCAAAGCGGTGCAGTAGACATGTCAATACACAGTGTTCCGGTGCCTCAAATGTTTTTGCCTGAAGTTGGCGAGCCTACACTGCCATGGAAAAGAGGGCTTAAGACATTTGAACACTACGTCAATGTAGTATGTGGTACGAAATATAGCGTAGAGAGAAAAAAATGCTTATTTTTGCACTGTTTAGGACTGGCTGGCCAGGAGAAATTTGAAGATCTACCTGATCTTGTTGCAGACAAGTGTGGGAATATGAATGAATTTGAGAAATCAACACAGAAAATGAACAAACATTATAAAAAAAATAAGTACCATTTTAGAAAGATACAAGTTCAGGAAAAGAGTACAGGAAGAAGGAGAAAGTGTTGAAAAATACATCACTGTTCTGAGGAAGCTCAACAGAACTTGCACATTTAACCAACAACTAGAGGAAAGACAGATCAATTTATGTTGGAATGCAACAACAGCAAAGTGAGAGAACAACTATGGACTGAAGATGGTTTGCCCCTAGACACAGTACTGAAGATGGCTAAGGAGGTTGAACACACAGAAAAATGTGTAAACATGTTGGAGGGTGGAGTAAAGGAGATGGCAGTCAAAGCAACAGTAATAAAGGCCATTCAACCAGCCACTGATGAAATGATTGCCAGTGTGAGTATTCACAATAGGAGAAGGGGAAGCAGCAATTATAGAGATACAAGAGCAAACTACAAAGGCAGATTCAATGGTGAGAGAAGGGATGCCTGAGAAGGAATGTACATTGACCCCAGGGTCGAGGTGGACAGAGAGGAAGAGGACTGACCATCTCGAGAACATGCTACAGGTGTGACAGTCCTTCTCATTGGGTGAATAGTCCAGATTGCCCTCCTCTTAGAATCATCTGCAGGAACGGCAATGGAAGAGGACACTTGGCTAGGTGCTGCAGTAGTAGGAATGCTGGCACAAATTGGATTGGGAATGGAGACAGTGATGAAGGCGTAGAATGTGTCTCGGTAGTACTAGGTGAAGATGAGGATCTGGATAGTCCGAAGAGCATGTTCATGGTTAATGGATACCCGATAGTTATGAGGGTTGATTCAGGAGCTAGAAACACACTTATCCCAGAGATGGTATGGATATGATCTGGACCAAATGTTTACATGAAGTTGATATCAAACCAAGAGCATATGGTGGTGCAAAGATTGAGTAAATTGGTTGGTTCATGGCAACTTCAATTCAAGAATAGACAGGCCGAAGGTCGCCTTTATGTCTCAAAGAGAGGGGCATCCTCTCTTCTCAGTTGGACCCATCAGAGATTATTAAAGGCCCTTCTGGATCTGAATGCTGCAGAGTTTTAGTAGAAGGTCCAGAGATGAACGGAGAGAAAATACAAGCTGAAATATTCAAGGATGATGCCACAGGTTGCGTGAGGTCTTACGCATCATATATCACTTAAACAAGGTGCCAAACCAGTAGTTACACATGTGCATAGGTGTGTTATAAATGCCATAGCATATCATATCCTAGTGTAGAAATTGTGCAATGTTCCTTTAGCACTAAGGGAAGAAGTAAAAATGGAACTCAGGAAGTCGGAAGAACAAGGGAACATTGAAAGTACTGATGCATCCGAGTGGGTGTCCCCCTTGGTTGTGGTTAGGAAGAGCTCTGGGAAAGTCAGATTATGCATCAATTTAAGAAAACTGAATAAATGCATATTTCCTGAGAGACACCCGTTACCAAATATACAATAATTGATTTTGACAATCGGGTTAGCGAAAGTGTTGTAAGCGCTTTATCTTACAGCGGACTCATCAAGTGAGACTACACAAGAGTCAAGGCAGTTAACAGCTCCAGAAGGGCTATATCAATATCGCCGGATGCAGTTTGGACTGATCAGCAGCTTCAGTGTTTCAGAAAATTGTGTATCGCATTCTGGACGGAGAGATGGGAGTTCTTTTTTTTCAAGATGATATTCTGGTGTATGCTGAGAATGAAGAAGAACACAACAGAAGTCTATAACGTGTTTTCAAGAAGTTGCATGATGTGGGGATGGTCCTCAGTAAAGAAAAGTCAAAAATGAACAGGAAAGAAATTGAGTATTTACGACATTTAATCTCCAGAGAAGGGATTACACCAAATAAGGATCTCGAAGATGCGATAAAACACATGGTGAAACCGAATAGCAAGGAGTAACTCAGAACCTTTTTCAGTATGGCTGAATATCATGTGAAGTTCAATCAGGGATTTGCTGATCACACAGTCTTTCTGATAAACATGTTGAAATTTAACAAGAGGTTCATGTAGGATGAAGGATGTGAAAAGGAATTCAAGTACATAAAAGAAGCTCTGGCTATGGCACCAGCTTTACAGAATTATGTAAGAGGAATACGCACAGTGATTACTACGGATGCCAGTAATGTGGGACTAGGAGCGATTTTGTCACAATTCTATGAAGGAATGGAGTACATCGTAGCATTTGCATCCCGATTGCTTAAAGGAGCAGAAAAGGCATAAGCCACTATAGAGAAGGAAGCACTGGCCAACAGGTGGGCCGCAGACAAGTTCAGGAACTTTGTCTGGGGAACCAAATTTGAAATGCATACGGATCACAAACCTCTAGTGGAGGTTTTTGCAACAAACGGTCTAGACAAAGTATCAGGCAGGATATGGGTGTCCAGATTACAGGAATTTGATTTTATGGTGACATACCTCCCGGGTGTGAGAAACTATGCAGCAGATTGCTTACCAAGGATGACTACCAATATGAACATGGAAGGTGAAGACAATGATCAGGAAATGATCTACGAGATATCAGATGCAGCAATATCAAAGCAAGCGTGGGATGAAGAATTGTCAAAGGATACAAATATTTAGTTTGTTATTAAAGGGCTGGACAAAGGAAGGTTGTATAGAGATGAGATGCAAAAGACAACACTTCTGGAATGTGAAAGATGAGCTACGTGTTCAAGGTGGCTACCTTATGAGAGGAGACAAGTTGGTGCCACTTGAGGGAATCAGAGAGAAGGTGACACGTCTTGGGCACCAAGGAATTGAAAAAACTAAGCGCAGAATAAGAAGTACGTATTGGTGGCCAGCGTGTGACTTGCAGATTGAACGGAGCATCAGGAAATGTATCCTTTGCATAAATAGAGATAAAGTTAGTGTGGGTGCAAAGTATCCAATGGTGCTGACAGATATACCGGAGAAACCGTGGAAGAAACTGGCCATTGATGTTCTAGAGCCGGTGTGTAGTGGGGGATGTCAGATGTATTGTATTGTGGTTATTGATATGTTGACCAGATGGGTGGAACTGACAATAATTCCTCATGTGACAACCAGAAGCGTAACAGGGTTCTTGGAAGAGTTGTGTGAACGTGAGGGTTATTCAGAGGATTTGTTGACTGATAATGGTTCACAATTTAAGTCTAAAGAGATAGGCGTTTCAGGAGAGTGAGGTTGCTATGTGTTTGTTGCTGGGTCAGGATCAAGTTACCAGTTGTGTTGAGGGAAGATGGGTGTCAGTGGTCAAAACTTATTGAGGTTGCAGAGGTGTTCAGACATGCTGTGGGAACAAGGGATGGTAGTGTGTGGCAGAAGGGGAGCGGGAGAGGGAGAGAGAGAGGGAGAGAGAGAGGGAGAGAGAGAGGGAGAGAGAGAGAGAGAGAATGTGGTTGAAACCAGGAGGTGGAATGGAGGTGAAGCTAGGAGAAATGGTGTGTGTGGTACGTCTTCCTGTGGGAGAGCATTTTCCTTGGCAGGTAATACAGATATGCCACTGAGGATTGGAAGGAGCTACCGAAGACCCAGACATTTGAGTACCTATGCCGAGTCATAAAAGTTGGAAATGTTTGTAAAGGAATGAGCATGTGTAGTATCATGGTATTTCGTGTCATTATGATGTAGAAAGAATACCGGAGGAGATTCCAGGGTGGAACATGAGGAACTTGGCTGGCGGTTGGTGAAGGGACAGCGAAGGAGTTACAGTAGCGTTCATGTCCCCACTTATCCCAGTATCTAAACGCTTATCCCATATTCACTTATTCATTTAAATAATAATAAATAATTTCAGCAAGTTAACCAGCCTCTGCTTATGCTTCATGATCACGTGCAGTGGTGATTTTTACAAAAAGTGTGAAGCACTTGCATTCGCTGGAAGCTAAAAAGGCCTGGTTAGCTTGACAACAACATAACTTCCTAGGGCAACTCGTGCCACCCAAACATACTATGACATTCCCTCTGTGTTTGGGAATGTATAAAAAGGAGCATCAGTACACATCTAGAAGACACTTAGCACATATATGTATATTAGAAAAATAAATAGTGGACAAAATGCTATAGACTGCATCTTATGCAGAAGTTACTTTTGCCGCACCCTATGTATTATGTCTTGGTTCTCCAGATGTAGAACCTACTTTATGTATACTGTCAGATACCAACAGGCTGCTTTTCGCTCCTGTGCATCAACCTCAGTTGAGCGATGCAACAGTAGAAAGCGGATAGTCTTTCTGAGATTCTTTGTGATAAATTAGGGTGTTTATTGACTGGAAGAAAAAATTGAGACATTTAGTCACTTCAAGATAGAAGCAAAAAAGAGGAAGAATAGAAAAGATTTTAGATAAAGAGGATGACAGTAACGAAAGAGTAGAAGGGGGCGTGAGGAAAAGGGGAGACTGCAAGGAGAGAGGTATGGAAAGAGAAAGGGGACAGAGAAGAGAGAAAGAAAGGTGAAAAAGATAGGTGAAGAAGAAACGGGGAACACAATAGAATGAGAGAGAGAGCAACAGGTTTTACTCACATGCCAAGGAGCCTGGTGACCAGCGTTCCAAAGCGGTCAAAGATGAAGCCGTTGGGCAGGGTCATGAAGTTGTTCAAGAATGAAGCAACGGTGAATATCAAAGAGAAACGCTCATCTTGGGCACTGCAGTCTGTGGAGGAGAAAGAACAAGCAGGGTGAGAAAGGAGAGGGAATGGGAAGGTATGAGAAGAGCAGGGTTAGTGTAGAGGCGCAGGGCACACCCACAAAGGGGTGGGAGGAAGCAAGTGTGAGAGACTTCCTTCCTTCTTGGAAGCATTAATGAATCCAAGAGGAGGGTGGTAAATGGGAAGTGGCAAGATAGCGAAGGGAGGTAGCAAAAGTGTACGCATTAGCAAATAGGGAGAAAGTAGGTGGTGAGAGTAGGGATAAGGGTGGAGTTTTTGAAAGGGAGAAGAGCAAGTTAATTACCATGAAGATTATGTGGTGCCCTAACACGGCATCGCGGGCTCGCAGCGCGGTAATGATACGCAGGGCTAGGAGCGCTTGTAACATACGTCATTTTTATTCACCGTCTTCCCCGAACTCCCCGAGCCCGCCCCCCGTTACATCACTTCCCTTTCCCCTGACTCCCACCCGCCCCTGCGTTGCTACGGGAACGTCAACGTGACATCTCCCCCCTTTTTAAACAGTTACCAGACTCTTCGCAACTGGCGAGGGTCCGGTGGGCTTCTTGTCCATTTCCTCAATCCATCAGCGAGGTCTGTTCCGAGCCCTCTGTGGACGTGCCTGGCTTGATCCGGGCGAGGGTCGGCTCTCCACACTGGCGCTCTCCCTTTCCGGCTCGGCATCCTCCGATTCCCACTGATCCGCTTGATACGAGTCGTCCGACTCGTAGTCCAGAAACACCTGTGCCCTGCCGCTTAGTCTCCTGGCTCCGCTGGGTGGAAGTTCTTTGAAGTGGGATGAGTTCCTCGTGACGGACCCCTCTGATCCTTGGGCCGTGATCATAGACCCCATTCTCTGGGTGACCAACAGAGGTTCTTCGCGAAAAGGGGCCGTGTGCTTGTGCGTCACTGGTTGTCGGACTGCTACTACATCTCCTACTCCTATTGTGGAGGGCTGAGCTCGCCTGCGAGCGTCAGTATACTCTTTCATTCGAGCTTTAGCTGCTTCATCCTTTTCTCGCACCTCTTGATCTAGAGCGGGCGACGGTGTTATGCCTTCTGCTTGTGGGATATGTGTCTGGGTATTGCGTCCAAACATCAGTTCAGCGGGTGTCCGGCCCATGGTTCTGTGAGGGGTTCCCCTATAGTCTCTCATCAGCTGATTCAACACCTGCTCATAGGGCTGGCCAGTGAGCCGTGCGATTTGGATGGCTCTCGTCAGGTTGGCCATGAATCTCTCTATCATCCCATTGGCCTGGAGCCATAGTGGAGTTACTTTCCTATGTATTCCATATATTCTGCAAATTGAGTGAATGATGTCCACAAAAGGGGGCCCCATTGTCTGTCTTGAGTACCTTTGGTACCCCATAGGCCGAGAACATGTGGTCCAGAACTGGGATGACATGATACGCTGCGGTGGATGATATGAGCCGCACGTCGGGATATCGTGAGTACTTATCCATCACTGCTAGAATGTATTTCCCTCCTTCAATGGGCCCGAAGAAGTCTGCTGCAACGGCCTCCCATACTTTCTGTGGGAGTTCCGACATGACTAGTGGTTCCGGGTGTCGGTTTGGCGTGATGAGGCAGCATGTGGGACATGTTTTCAGTGCGGCCTCTACTAGCGCATCCATGTGGGGTAACCACACCTTCTGTCGGAGCATGCGTTTAGTGGACACCATGCCTCGGTGTGTCTCGTGTGCAAGTTCGACGACCTTTGCCCTCATTGCCTCGGGAATAAATAGTTTGCAGTCCTTTAGGATCATGTGATCTTCTGATACTGCAAGTAATAGCCGTTCCACGTCCTCCTGCACTTTGCCACCAGCAGCTCTCCCCTTTTTCCTTTGCCCTTCGCCACTGTCCTGACTCCAGACCTTCACAAATGTTGCGGCAGGCTGGGTCATTTTCCATTTCTCTGGCTAGTGTCTCCATATTGATTCCCTCTGGGGTAGCCTGGTGAACAAGATATCGTAAGTATCTGTCGGCCACTGATGGTTCTGGTGTGTTTCCCTCCCTCGGCCTTCTGGAAAGAAAATCAGCCGGGTTTTCACCTTTCTCTGGTCTGTGGATGATTTTGAACGCATAGTCTTGAAGTCTCAGGCCCCATCGGGCAATTCTCGGGGGCATTTTGGCTTGCAGGTTGCCATATAGGAACAGTAAGGCCTGATGGTCGGTGACAACTTGAAATGGTTTGCCATACAAAAATAGGTGGAAATGTTTGCACGCCCATACAACGGCAAGTCCTTCCTTTTCCGCCTGTGAGTATGCGGTTTCTGTGGAGGAGAGGCTACGGCTGGCATAGGCCACTATGTGGGTCCGTGAGGTATCTGTCGGGTCCTTTTGTGCCAAAATAGCACCCAGGCCAACAGGGCTGGCGTCGACTGCGAGTTCGGTCTGTCTGTTTGGGTCGTAGTATGACACATTTTCTGCTTTAGCCACTCTTTCCCTTATCAGTTCGAAGGACTTTTGACACTCTTGTGTCCACTCGAATTTGGTGTCTTAGTGTGTCAGCCGTCTGAGCGGTTCGCTGACTGACGCAAAATCTCGGATGTAACGGTTACAGTAGCTGGCAAGGCCTAGGAATGATCGTAGTTCTGACACATTGGCTGGGGCCGCCGTGTCGTTCAGTGCTGCCACTTTGTCTGGGTCCGGTGTCATTCCTGCTTCAGAGAAGATATGTCAAAGAATTTCAGTGTGTTCTTCCGAAACTCACACTTGTCTCTGTTAAGCATTAGATTTGCGTCATGTAATGCCTTGCACACCAACATCAGGGTCCCATTGTGTTTGTTTGCTTCTGTTCCAAAAACCAGGATGTCGTCTGAATAATTTAGACAGTTCGGAATGTGTTTTATGATGTTGTGAACTTCAGCCTGGAATGTTTCTGCGGCCGAAGACACCCCAAAGCTGAGCGTCTTGTATCTGAAAAGACCAACATGTGTGACAAATGTCGTGATGTTTCTGCTGTCCGGGTGCAGAACTAGTTGATGGTACCCTTTTTGAAGGTCCAGTTTGGAAAACACCTTTGCTCCGTTCAGCAGGTGTATCATGTCCGTGATACTTGGAGCAGGGTGTCTTTCCCTTTTTGATGGCCTGATTTGGGCGTCGCATGTCCACACATAGCCTTATGGCTTCAGAGCCTTTCTTGGGAACTGGGACGATCGGTGAGACCCATGTCGTGGGGCCTGTGGCCCTCTCGATGATGTCTTGTTCGAGTAGCTTTTGGAGCTCATCTTCCACTTTTTTTTTTTAATATTGACTGGAATTCCATGGTATGGCTGGGCTATGAGGCGGATTGAGTCGTCCACGTGAAGCCGTATTTGTCTGTTGCGGAGCTTTCCTATTCCTTTGAAGATTTTGGGGTAAAGGTTGTTCACCATTTCCACTGGGTCTATGTATTTGTGAACCATGATGTTGTACAGGATGTGAATTAGACCCATGTCTGCGGCTGCCTTAAAACTGAGGACGCAGCCAATGTCTGTCTCAGTGGCTAGTACATGTATTGGTACCTTCATTTCGTGGCCTTTGTATCTGCAGAGACCATTGAATTGTCCCAGGCACTTCAACGGTGTCTTGGTGTCATGATCTCTGCTTCCAAAAGATCAGGACTTGCCCGACTCCCTTGGAAGCAGACCCATAACCCCGGTTCCGAGTGCCAGCCAGTCCCAATTGGGACCTTTTGGACCCTGTCCTGGCGCCAGTGGCACCAGGTTCATAAAGATGCCCAATCCCAGCGCTGGAAGCGCCGGGCTCATAATGCTTGGGTGGACTTACCTGCAGCAGACCATGCTGCTTACTTAGCTGCCAGTAGAGCCCCTGATCCTCTTCTGTTTGGGACTACTTTTCCTGTTGGGTGGGGCAGGAGCCACTCCCTAGGTTCAGAACACTGGAACTCTTCTGGAAAGCAGGAACTCTTTTCTCACCTAGGCGAGGCTGTGGAAGGAGACACCTAAGCACTACAGGAGGCTATTTAAACCACACCCGATGGATGAATCTTGCTTTGCGTTATTCTGCATTCTCTGCAGCAGAACGCTCATCGTGTCTTCTGATCCTGGGCCTAAGGGAACAAAGGCTTACCATCCTGGAATCCAGTCTTCAGCAGCACCTGTAAAGACAAAGAAGGAACAGGTTAGCACTACGGTCTTCAGTGGCAGCGCATCTCTTACCTGGTCCATCGGCTGTCACCAACGCCTCGCGCTGCATTCCGGCACCTGAAAGACAAAGGCTTACCTACTCTTCGCATGCTCAGGAGGTCTTCGCACTGCATTCCGGCATCTGAAAGACAAAAGCTTACCAGCTCTTCGCACGCTCCGGAGGCCTTCGGCGCTGCATCCCGCATCTGAAAGACAAAAGAAGGTGCGTTTAAAGACATTGGGCAACCTTATTACTCACGTGCCATTACTCCTTCCCACGCCGAATCCAGTGGGTATTCCTGCACCCTTCAGCTTCTCTAAAGCTCCGAACTTGTACCTGCAAAATAAAAGGGACAGTTAGTGCGCATCGTGAAGCAGGCTACAAGCGCTTACTTACGTGCTTCCAGGCGCTTCTATTCCTCACGCGGGTTCAATCCTCAACTCTCATCAGCCCGCCATCCGCCATCGCCGGAACCCTGCAAAACAAGAGATACCATTACAAAAGACTTTTAAGACATTTGAAGTGCCCAGAACTTACCGTTCGTGCAGTTAACGACGGACAGCAGTCCTCTGAGGTCAAGAGGCCTGCACCCTTATCCAGTGAAGAAACTGGTTACGGCACCCTGCCCCGAGGCAGATGGAGAGCTCGGCGTTCACTTACCTAAGACATCTTACTCTTCGAGTCAGACATACAGTGCACAGAGGTCCAGCCCAAAGAGCCAACCGTGTGTTACACATCACCTTTGAAGATACGGCATTCACCCAGTCAAGACCGGCGCCTCTGCGGGAATCAGGTGAGCGTTACACTTGGCTCCATATGCGTATATGTTCACGGTTGCCGGGTGGAGCTTTGTTTTTTTGGGAGGTCGTTGTAGATTTTCTCGCTCACCACATTGACAGTGGCCCCAGTGTCTATGAGAAATTTTGTGGGTCTCTCTTGTAGTTTAATAATGAGCGTTGGACTGTGGGCGGTTGCTGTGGGGTTTCCTAGTGCATATACATAGGCCTTCCTCTTTTGGTCACTCCCTGATGAGCTGCGGTCAGAATCTGTGGGGGACTGTTCCACCAGATATCGCACGTGGCGCCGGGATCTACGTTGCGTTCTTGTGCGCATTTCGAGCCTTCTTCTTTCTTTCTTTCCTCCTTTGCCGATCTTCTCCCGACTCTCTACTGATCGCCTGAGGGTTGGTTCTGAGCAGCCACCGTGTTGGAGACTGGGTTGGTGACTGTCGACCCTCCATGTCTACTTCTTGGGCGAGAGGTGCTCTCCCTGCCTCGATCACGGAATAGTCTGCACACTGCCTTGAAGAGGCCCTCTTCGCCGCACGAGGTGCACCATAGACCTATTGCTGGACATGTTCCCTCATGGGGATACTCGAAGCCACACTTGTAGCAGAAAAGTTCTTCAGGTTTCCTCTCCATTTGTAATTTGTTGACATTCTCCCCTATGGTGGTATTGCCGAAACTTTCGACCTGGGAGTTGATGGCTCTCTCTACTCGTGCCAGTGCCAGAATCTCCTCGAGCGTGCAGGATTTCTGCAACAGCTTCCTTCGAAAAGTCTGTGATTCGCACCCTGAGATGATTTGTGATCTTAGTGCTTCGGTGTTTGAATAATTGGCAAAGACACAGTGCTTTAGCTTGGTGCGTAGTCGCATCACATAGGCGTCCATGGATTCCCCTTTGATCTGCTTGGTGCTATGAAATAAGTGTCTCTCATAATCTACATTGGTACGGGGTGCGAAATATGTGACTAATGCTTCCTTGAGATCTTTGATCGAGTCTATGGAGTCTTGGGGCATCTCATCAATTATGTCTCGGGTTGCTGGACCCACAGCTAGCTTTAATAGACATACCTGTCATGCGTCGGCGACTGGGCCCGTAGCTCCCATGTACAGGTCGAAATCCCTGATCCATTTGGTCCACCGGGGGCCCATGTTGCTCGTGTCTGTTACGTCAAATGCTCCCGGCATTTGGGCTGCCAGGGTGTCCGGTAGATGATAGGGTACATGGTCTTTTGCGGGTGTTCCCAGGGCTGGGGGCGCGTTCCCCTGTGCCTGCCCCCCTTGGCCATCATCTTGCCCTGACATGGTGACGTTGGGGCGCTTATTCCTGCCGATGCCACGAGCCTCACTCCGTGGATGTGTGGTTTGCCCCTTGGGAGGTTGGTACCTGCCTTTCTTCTAGGGCGTGGCCCTGTCCTCTGTTGGGTTGGATGGCCACCCCACGACCATCTGAGGGGGGGGGGGACACCCTGCTTAAATTCCTTCTGGGGCCCTTTTGCGCTCTGCACGGCGCTCTGTGGTCTTGGGGGCTGCCTGCTGGGCTGGTTGCCTAGACTCACGGGCCTGTCGCCTTCCGTGGGCCTGCTGAGCCAGCGCTTCCCTTTTGCAGCGTGGGGCACGTGGGCCTGGTTTTCTGACAGGCCGCCGCACGAGGCTGCTCCTCCTCCGTGTGGCTGTCGGGCCTCACCCGAGGCACTGAAGTGTGTCCGTTGGCACGTTCTCACTGTCGCGGCCTGGGCCACGTGTGACTCCACCAACTGGCTGGTCCCGCTGCTGCGAGCGTCTCCGCTGCTTTCGGCGGGGGTGGGCTGCTGGGCTCCTAGGAGCGTTGCCCTGCCCCCGATCCCATCCTCGTCGTCATTATGGGGCCCTAACACGGCATCGCAGCGCGGTAATGATACGCAGGAATAGGAGTGCTTGTAACATACGTCCTTTTTATTTACCGTCTTCCCCGAAGTCCCCGAGCCCGCCCCCCCGTTACATCACTTCCCTTTCCCCTGACTCCCGCCCGCCCCTGTGTTGCTACGGGAACGTCAACGTGACAGATTAGGCAATGCAGGGAGACAGACAATAATTCACAGAAAAATAACATAAGACAAAAAGGTGACAGCCCAAGCACATGTGCCCAGATTGTGCCTCAAAAATATCACCTCACAACAGCATGCACTAGGGGGCATCATTAGAATGCACATCTCCATTCCCCGCTCTAATTTCCCAAAGCATCGCTGTTAACGTTGGACGCCCGTCTGCCTAATGCGTACACAAGCTGCCCCCTAAATAGGGCAAAGGGTTTCCTGCGCATGCGCTGCCAGATCGCGACGCATATTCACAATGCTGTGCACTGAAGAGCCTCAGATGGGACATCTCCACTAAGCAACGGTGCACCATGGCCTAAGAACTGTACTGTGGATTGGGGGGGGGGGGTGCTGGTGGGGGAGGGGCGAGCGGGCTATATCAGAAAATAGGGTCGGCATTATCCTTCAACCACAGACTGCGTTTATCTGAACAAAACGAAATCAGAAATTCACCAACGACCTGTCCTTGACTGCAAACTTGGAAAGACAGCACAGAATATTTGGATTAATGCAGTGCAGGACACCATCACATTTAAGAAACAAACATAGGTAACAATGGAAGTGCCAAAGAGACCTTAAGTCACATGTTATAAAACAGTGTAAACAAATCAAAATCGGAAATATTCCGAACAGGCGCCATTGTCAAAGCAGTTAATCTGGAAGTGGTAGATTCCTTGGACAGGTTGGAAAATATTTAAGGTTATTTATTCATATTAGGTATTTAAGATACGCAGCACCCAGGAGCAGTGGGGCACTTAAAAATATTGTATGCACCGAACATATCAGGAGCATTTCAAACCTAAGGTGCTGTATAAAAAACGAAGCGGCTGGTGGTGCCCAGGTGCAGCCAGGATGTGATGGGGACAAGGGACCGAACATTTATTTGGGACAGTACTAGATGGCCCCCTCTACATTAATTTGACAAACAACGTTTACATGACGCAGATTTACAGTTGGAGGGAAAAAGTGAATTTGACAGAATCTGAACCTTAGGGGTCAAGTGCTAAATTGGGATTAGAACCCAGGTCAGCAAGTTAGCCACGAGACAACATCCCTTCCAACAGAGAGAGAGAGGATGGGGAGAACAAATGGGACCAGAATTTAAACCCGAGGAAACAGGTTGTTAATGGTATTTGTTGAGCGCTCAATACATACGTAAATGATCACTAATCGTATAGTCACCCAATGAAGGGGTTCCTCTGAAAGGAAAGTTGCATAGCGCCCCAAACTGCAAGACCCATTAAAGAGGGACTTGGGTAAAACCTCCCAGTACCAGCCCTTAAAGGAGAATATGCCCGTCAATTAAAATACCAAGGCAGATCACTAGACAGGACAGAACCTGCATCTTGTATGAAGTACCATAGTTTGTTGGTCCAATGTAGGAAAGTGGAATTGGGTGATATGTGAAAATGCAACATGTTTGCATACACGTTTACACGTGGGGAAATGTAGCCCAATATCACAGTGGGATATGCCAATGTTAAGGTTACTTTACTTTGACAATGAAGAAGAACAAATGCCAAAACTATTGGCTTTGACAATGCTTTTTGTTTGCTTTCAGTCCTGGGTCATAGTAGTTGTATTCTGAAATGTGATATTACACCGTATCGATATCCATCTTGTAATGAATGGGCCTCCACCCATTCATCGCTCTCTGGGTAGCTACCCACCTGCTTGTGTCTGTCTGCAGGTGTCGGTCTACGCATCGGTAATGGTTTAATGCCCACTCTCAAACACTTTGCTATTTATTTGTTTGTTCATTTATATAGCGCACTAAACCCAAGGGCATCAAGGCGCCGTTACATAAACCAATTACTCACAGGGAGGATGTACAGATAGTCAATTGAGGCATGAAGATTAGGATCAATCTTTAGCCCTTTAGAGATCTGAATGAGCGTGAGCACAGTTCTTAGCAGCAACCACCTAACAAAGTAAGCCATGTGTCATGTAAGTGAACACGAGCTGTGTACATGTAGGTGGCTTTGGGGCTGAATGTAATGTCCTATCTTTGCGTCCAAATAACAACGGCACAACCATTTGTACTGTTGAATGTTCATAAAATCACATTAAACTTCACAAATTCAGAACGACCAGTGGAGTTACTAGTGCAGTCCTAATGTTCGCCCAAACAAAGGTCTGGTCAGAGACAGAATGTCGCACAGCAACAAGTATTGGGCTGTTGCATGCTCGTATATCACACTGCACCTCACGAATACACGCTGTGTGGACCAACATATCGGTGTACTCATTAGGTAACCTGCCTAACTTGAATATATTGCACATATGTGTTGCCTGCCGTTTGTACATTTCTGCAGCATACAAAGCCGGAAGGTAAACTGCACATGGGCTGGGAAAAGGTTTTCAGTCGTTTCACATATTCCGTACATTTTACACAAGCATCTGCTGCCTTTGATATAAACAACCACAGACATACGCCACTCAATGTTTCTATTCGAGCTATTGGTGTGCCCTCCTGTCCGAGGGATGGGCCCATTTGTGGGCACGTCTGACCATCTATGGGTGTGTCCGTCTACTTTCCATCTCTCTAAGAAGTACCTCTGTATCGTTGTGCTCCAAGACACACACTATAACTGTGCAAGCTGTGAAGGTACACGCATATGGCTGTGCTGTCGTATGTTTGTTCACCATCTGTCTCTATATGTATATGTTCATATTTTACATTCAGTGAGGTGACTTGCAGAGATAACTACTCTGTGGCAAGTGTGACTTCAGTGAGGTGACTTGCACCAAAACAAGAGGGAGTGACAGGCCACGACAGAGTGAGAGGGGGGGCAGGACATGGGGGGAGACCGAAACAGTAGGGGAAGGGGAGAGCAAACAGGAGGTGGAGACCAAAAAGGAGGAGGGGGAGACCAAAAAGGAGGAGGGGGAGACCAAAAAGTAGGGGGGAGGAGACCAAATAGGAGGGGGGAGGAGACCAAATAGGAGGGGGGAGGAGACCAAATAGGAGGCGGGGGGGGGGACAAATAGGAGGGGGGGAGACCAAATAGGAGGGGGGGAGACCAAATAAGAGGGGGGGGAGACCAAATAGGAGGGGGGGGACCAAATAGGAGGGGGGGGACCAAATAGGAGGGGGGGACCAAATAGGAGGGGGGGGGGAGACCAAATGGGGGGGAGGAGACAGAACTGGAGCGGGAGGGAGACAGAACTGGAGCGGGAGGGAGACCGAACTGGAGGGGGAGGGAGACCGAACTGGAGGGGGAGGGAGACCGAACTGGAGGGGGAGGGAGACCGAATTGGAGGGGGGGCAAAGAGGAATGGGGGAAGCAGGAGGGGGAGACCAAACAGGAGGGGGGAGACAGAACAGCAGGGGGGAGACAGAACAGCAGGGGGGGGAGGCAGAACTGGAGTGGGGGAGGGACACCGAACTGGAGTGGGGGAGGGACACCGAACTGGAGGGGGGGCAAAGAGGAGTGGGGGAAGTAGGAGGGGGGAGACCGGACAGGAGTGGGGGAGACCGGACAGGAGTGGGGGAGACCAAACTGGAGAGGGGGAGACAGAACTGAAGGGGGGGAGACAGAACTGGAGGGGGGAGGGAGACCGAACTGGAGGGGGGGGCAAAGAGGAGTGGGGGAAGCAGGAGGGGGGAGACCGGACAGGAGTGGGGGAGACCAGACAGGAGTGGGGGAGACCAGACAGGAGTGGGGGAGACCAGACAGGAGAGGGGGTAGACACAACTGGAGGGGGGGAGACACAACTGGAGGGGGGGAGACACAACTGGAGGGGGGGGAGACACAACTGGAGGGGGGGAGACACAACTGGAGGGGGGGAGACACAACTGGAGGGGGGGAGACACAACTGGAGGGGGGAGACACAACCAGGAGGTGGGAGAGACCAACCAGGAAGGGGGAGAGACCAACCAGGAGGGGGAGAGACCAACCAGGAGGGGGAGAGACCAACCAGGAGGGGGAGAGACCAACCAGGAGGGGGAGAGACCAACCAGGAGGGGGGGGAGACCAAACAGGAGGTGGGGGAGACCAAACAGGAGGTGGGGGAGACCAAACAGGAGGTGGGGGAGACCAAACAGGAGGTGGGGGAGAGTGATCTGGAGGGGGGAAGAGACTGATCTGGAGGGGGGGAGAGACTGATCTGGAGGGGGGGGAGAGACTGATCTGGAGGGGGGGGAGAGACTGATCTGGAGGGGGGAGGAGACTGATCTGGAGGGGGGAGGAGACTGATCTGGAGGGGGGAGGAGACTGATCTGAAGGGGGGGAGGAGACTGATCTGAAGGGGGGAGGAGACTGATCTGAAGGGGGGGGAGACTGATCTGAAGGGGGGGGAGACTGATCTGAAGGGGGGGAGACTGATCTGAAGGGGGGGGAGACTGATCTGAAGGGGGGGGAGACTGATCTGAAGGGGGGGAGACTGATCTGAAGGGGGGGAGACTGATCTGAAGGGGGGGAGACTGATCTGAAGGGGGGGAGACTGATCTGAAGGGGGGGGAGACTGATCTGAAGGGGGGGAGACTGATCTGGGGGTGGACTAATCTGGAGGGTGGGGCTAACTGGAGAAGGGGGCAAGGACAGATTTGATGAGGACTGGTTGAGAAGTGTGCACTTACTCTCCACATTTCTAGATGCAACATTGCGAAGGTAGGCTTCTGCCCCAATCTTCCTGCCACAAAAGCAGGAGTGGACTGGGAACCTTGGATGTTGGGTCAAAGTGGCCCCATGATACAATGTGCAAGCAAAAACAGCATCGTAATTGTATGGGTCGCATGCAGCATACAGAATGTTTTCAGAAAAGAGGCCCAGGGTTCAGAGGCCCATCGGGAAATCTCCAGACTTACCTGTAGGCCAGTCCATCACTGCACAAAAGCAAACATCTCAGCTCACCCTGTTTGGATAGTATTAATCTTATTGGACTAATTGTACTTAAAAAAGAAATTCCCTATATTGAATTCATGGGACCACCCCCATTTGACTCTACTTGGAGACTCAGGATTGAGAGGTATATGAGTGTGTGGTGCGCGGTCACTTGGCATGCTACCTACGCACAACTACCTCCCTCCAACCATGGGTGGAGCTGGTCATTTGGAAACGGTGTCTGTATCTCAACCAGCGACCTCACTGATCAGGGGGCCCGACTTCAAAACATGTTTTGCAAGGAGTGCTTTGCATAAACATTTTTGCAGGCCACTGATGTAGAGAAATCGTGTTCAGAAAATTAATTTCCCGATGTTGATCTCCATTCTAACTCTGTGAAAACAAATGTATGAACTTCTTAGAACTTCTGAAACAATGAGATCCAAACACAGGTTCGCAAATTATCAGCGAAAGCATTTTTCCTTTTTTCCTATATAACATACGATGTTACCTGAACTATACTCCTGCAGTTTACATTTTCATTCACTGAAACATCTTCAGTTAAGAGAGAGTTAAGATGGTCAGATTTATTGCAAGAAACCACTTGATATTAAGCTGGTGGTTACCATTTTAACTTAGCGCCCCTCCCACCTGTGATGTCCCAATGAGGTCATTCTATATGCCATGGTGATTCCTTTCTTGATATTGTGTATGACCTCGTGGGCTTTGCAACGGGTGGGGATAAGGGGACGCATTGTTAAGATGGTGATCACTTCCCACACCAGCTGAATTGCCAGGATTTTTTGCAATACATCTGATCACCTTAACTCTCTCTTAAATAACGTTTTTTCAGTAAATAAGGCTTTTGTTATACTATAGTTTCTTCTGGGCCCACTAGCCGTGGCATTTGGCCCTGGCCACTGTCCATGATGCACCAATGATTTTAAAAGAGGATAGGCCACTGTTCATCAGTCGCCCCAGCCTACCATTTGAGTCCCAAAACCCCTTAAGGACAATAGGGTCTACTGCCCTGCATCCATTTCCAGCAGACCACTAGCCATGGCTGATGGCCTCAGGGTCCACTGGCCACGGCTGTGTCCATTCAATTCCACGACCATATCCATTCTACTCCACTGGCCAATCCGGTGTCCAGTGTACATGTGTACTAGTAATTCCCATAGACCCATTGTGCCCTGATAAGTAAATGATCTGTGCAGGTTTGAAACATTGTCCCAGTGGTCCGCCCCCCCCTCCTTCCTACTCCCATGGTAATGATGGCGCAGATTCTCAAGATATAACAAACATTTGCATATAAAAACGTTTGAAAATTCAAAAGACATATCCGTCCTCATTGGCACTGATCATGTGCCCCCTCCTCTTTTCTTGTAATAAATACAGTCCTCGGTCCAAAACCTAAAGCTGACTTATCAATAACCTATTCTAGAAGAAAAATGGAAATTAGAAAACAATCCTAAGCTTGTGCTCAGGTTAGGGTTACCCCACTCATGGAACTAAATGGAGGCTGGTTTCTGACCCCCTCCTAATGGTGCATAACGTCTCTGAAAGTTCATAAGTGTGGTTTCTTCAAAACAAAAGAAGATCTCTTAAAGTTTCAAAGGACAAGGAAATGTTTTTTTTCCTAAATGAAAAATGTCACAAAAAAGTTCTTTCAATAAGGTACAAAATGATTCACAGGATCTCGTCACTTCTCCCCAATGGGGAGGGAGGCCTTCTCTGTGAGGTTAGGGAGGTGAGCCTGCTACGCAACATTCACCCTAGGCGTGGCGGTAATCAGGACCACACAGGGAGAGGCTCCCCTCTTGGGGACAAGGACTCCTGTTCCATCAAGGAACTCCCTAACCCCCTCTATGAAAAACCATTGCAACCATTAAGGCTTCAGGAGAAACATCCTGCACAAATCAATGTCGGTTATTGTAATGTCACACCAACTCTAACCAGACAAACAAACATATTGAGAAGAAGAAGAGGCTACCAGAAATATAGAGTACACAGTGGTTGGCAGCCAACATTCCTGGGCGAGTGACGACAAGCGCTCGTGAGACAGAAAAGAAGGACTATATGTCTACACTGAGGAGGGCCCAGTACTTCTCCTTAAAAACAGAGGGTTGGACCAATTTATGTTGTTGGTGGAACCTGGAAGGTTCAAAGCTGGCAAGAGTGAGAGACCAGAGAGCCACAGGAAGTCCTTGGTCGAGAGGACGCTGGCAACCAAGAAGCGGTAGAAGCATGCAGAGGGCAAAGAGCCAAACTGTGTATACCCAAGAACGAGAATCGTGGCAGTTGCATGACCATGAAGCTGTGGACCAGCTGGTCCTCAAACAATGCCAAGATCACAATTGGAAAAGCTCAGCAGAGCCACACTTTGGTGCCGGGAGAGGGAAGGGCCACTGGACGCATAAAAGAAACAACAGACAGCCCAACGTCACAGGAAGAACCAGTGATGCCAATCCAGCAGAATCGAGATAACGGGCGAGGTGGGAGCCTCAGGGGCCTCATCATACTCATCCCAGTAGTTGTGAATACTTTAAAGGAAGTGAAGAATATACAGGGACCCGTCAGCCTTGTCGCACTGGTTGTGAAGGCTTTAAACAAAGTAAAGAAAATAAGAGTTACGACTTCACTGGGATTAGTAGGTTGTGAATATCTTAAAGAGAAGAAAGTGAAGAATATACAGGGATTCCTCAGACTCATCCAAGTGGTTGTGAATACCTTAAAGAACGTGAAGCGTACAAAGGGACTCGTCATATTTGTTCCAGTGGTTGTGAATTCTTTAAAGAGGGTGAAGGACATTCATTAAGTCAATGGAGTGGTTGAAGTATAATCCAAAGATAGAGAGCAAAGGGACAAGGGTCAACACCCTATTATGAGAGACCAAGGAACTCTTCTGAAAGCATTAAGGGGGGGGAGCAGAAAAGGTGGAAGAATCCCCTAGAAGACTTAAAGGATTTGTTTCACTTGGTTACCAAGAACTATTTGAAAATAAACTATTAAGGCTGGAAGAAGCCTGTCCATGAAAAGGGAGACATTCTCCTGGACCCCTTTCTTTACCTTTTGTATTTAATTAGTGGTAGGGTTAGAATAGGATAGTTTTTGAGGGAGAACAGATCACTATTTTGGACTGCCCTACTAACCCAAGACCCATAGTTTATGTTAGGTAGGGAATACCTTTATTATAGGGAGAGATGAGCCTTTTTTATGAATCATTTAATAATTGTAAGAATGCCACCATTTGGTCTGCCTTCTTCTTCTGGCCTACCACGGATAAAGCAACTGGACCAGGGTTGCTTGGTAAGTGCATTTCCATGAATACTGCTCTGTGAACCTTCCCGAGTTGTCTGGTTCTTTGGCCCCTGTCTTGTTAGCCCTTCTTAGGCTGCAGGCGTCTTGGTTTACCCCTTGTGGGTCATGAGCTTCTTTCGCTCTAGTGGTTTCTCAGTTATCCCTTTGTGCGTACAGGCATTTTTGGCCAAGGTAAATTCTCAGCTCACCCAACATGGTCTGTGGGCTTCTCTAGCCTCTGAGGTTCCGTGTTTGGCCCCCTCGCAGGCTATGGACGCCTCTCGCCCTTGTTGGGAAACTTAATGGTGAAGATGGAGAGTTTTCTGTTTCAGGTGCTACCAGAAGGATTCAATCAGATTTTGTTTGGAAGCGGAATTCGAGAATTACAAGTTTTATATTAGCATTTCAAGTAGCAGAGTATTAACAAACGTTCTCTGTCGCAGTATAAATAAAGGGTGCTTGGCATTACAGGATCTATAAAGATATCACTGAGCTGCTTCCTTGGCTGCTCTAAGGAGCCTGTTTAGCGCTAATTCAGTGGAGGGAACGGATGACTTGATTCTTCAGTTTCTGAGAGCTCTGAAAGGTTCTGAAGGGCATTTGTGTGAGAACTTTAGTAGAATTTAAATGACCTTTGAAATGATGTATGGCTCATATTTGGTGCTAATTTAGAATCAAATTAAAAAACCTGCTGATTTACCAGACATAATGTGGCAAAATAGTAGCAAGACACAGTGAGAAGATTTATTCGATGAGTACACAGTTTAGTGGTTTTCCGAGAGGAGGTTGAAATCTTCTGTTTCAAATATGGACTATTAAATCCTTGCAGAGGAAATATAGGGTATCACTCCATGCCCGTTTAAATATCTCCAACTTCAGAGTTTTTCACAGCAGATGAAAATGGTTGAGAAATTAGGGCATTGCATGGTGATAGACACGATCTATGATTGGTAACGAAGATGTGCACTAGCACCTTGGAGAGTCTAATGTGCTCAATGGAATTAATAATCTCAGACCCAAATAACCAGACAGACTCAACGAATATGGCAAAGTACTACTTTATTATCAGCTCAATAAAGTCAGGCCATCTGGCAAACAAAAATTGTAGTGCACGCAATCACAGTTCTGTTTCGATTGTACAAAGGTTTTATACCTCAATATGCATCATATATGACGTCATCCTACTTGGCGAACTGAAAAACCTATTGAAGGGAGGGATTGGTTAAGGGAACATGCATACATATGTAGAGGAGCAGTTGCATGCCTCTGCAGGACATACCGCCCCCTTATCTGCGGTATGTTGGAAGCCTGACGTTGTGCCATGCTTGACACCGGCAGTTGTGACAATACCACAGCGAATATACGAAAGAAGGCACCCTCTGAAAAAAAACATCAAATGTATTCCCAAAGAGACGACAATTTGAGGGAGGTACTCCATGAAGGAATATGAAAAAGTGAAAGAGGAGCTGGTGAAATAACGAAAGACGAGCGTGAAGCACTGAGAATACTGGCTGAAGAGAATGCATGGATCTTGCAGAAACTGATGACGAAGTTAAGAATTGAGTAAACCTTCATATGTGAAAAGAAGATTGCACGTGTGAAAAAAAATTGCAGAAAATGCAAGCCGTTCAATAACTGTACAGATGCTGCAACGCAAGTAGATAAAGTAATCTTAGAAGCAGACTATATGTAGTGAATAGACTGCAGGCAAAGCCACCATTGTGTAGAACCTGGACATCGGTGTCATGAATTTAGTAAGCCCGGACCCATGGAAAGGAAAGGCCGAGAACTGCATCGCAGCAAGAATAAGCTGCGATCGTGGAAACTAATGGAGAGGATGTCTGGCCTGGTGTCAAAGCTGAGGCAGCAAAGGCTGATTATCTATTCCTGAAGACGGTGAACGTGAGAAGCTGAATCATCCCTTATTAAAGTGCAAGAAAAGAACACCAAGAGTGCCAAGTTTTACAAGTTTTAGTCACTTAAGACATTTAAATGCTAAAAACTTGACCAAATCGTGGTCTCCTGTCACGTGAGCCAAGGATGGAAATAGAGTTGAACGTGGAGTACTAGAACAACAATAGTGCGTGCTCACACTTCCATAAATTCCCAGAGACAAGAATACTTTGCAAGGCCAAGTTCAAAGACCATCTTCATGGCAGAAGGCATGGGTGATGAGAGGATGGGCTAATTGCGTGGGTAGGTAAAGTCAAGTCCACCTCCTGGTACCTACGTGCTGCTAATGAGTCAAATGTTTTAGGCATGGCACGAGCATCCCAACCAATTGTAGAGGGCTGTATAACAAAAGGCCTTATAGTTTGAGAGCCAATGATATACCGTGCACTTAATAGTGTGAAAGATTACATGTTTTAGAGGTAGGCATAAATTGTCCACCTGACAGTAGATAGCCAATCACAATCCCACCCATTATAGAAAGTATACTTAGATGGTCCCCTTGAACCCTTCACAATCCCTCATAGGTTTTTCTCCTTTACCACGCAGTATGACATCACGTCTGATGTATCTTTTTGTATATAAGGCTGTTTTTTTGAGAAATGCATTGAGAACTTCCGTTGATGTCCGTTGTAACTCCCTGTTTTAGATAATTGTTATTAAAACAGCACCTTTGCCATCTTCCCGAGTTGGTTTGATTATTTTATGTCAGAGCTATTCTGCATCCCCATCCATTGCATGCAAGATACCCAAAGGGCCATATGCTCACCTATATATCATACGTATTAGTAACGTTACTTGATGCCCCTTATCTGGTAGGCACACCTTGAACTACCTCTAAATACGTATAATACAGATTATAGCTAAATAACAGCAGCGGATTGGCCTTTATAACATTGTATAGTATATTACTGGTAGACCCCTTTGACTGGTTGGCATTCTCTCCCACCTTGCACTTTCGGCTCATTAGCAGCACGTAAGCAAAACGAAACTCAGGTGCAGAGAACAATGTCAGACTACTACCCACTTGCCAATAAGTTCTTCATCTCTCATCGGTCAGGCCCTAAGCCAAGGCTGCTTCTTTGTAGCTGACCTTTCAGCCTGTGCTCTGTTCCAGGACTTTCAAGGGAGTGTAGGTAGACCATTATCTTTGCCTGGAGCTTAAATAATAGCCCTTCTGAATCACGTGTGAGGAGACCACGATTATGTCAATTTCTACCTTTTATGTAGTGCTATTTAATTCCATTAGGCTAGGTGTCATTACTCCTCTTGGGCTCGGGAGATTCGGTTGCTCTACCACACAAGCTTTCTGCATCCTTGACTGTCCAGTACTCGCCACTTACAGATGTTTTCTTCTTTGCTTAATCTAAGAGAAAATATCTTGCGTACATGGTTGATCCTCTCTACTCCCTTTGTGCCTGGCAATTATTCCTTTATGTGGCATCCTTGATCCCAGGCCATTATTTCTCACACAAAGCTGTTTTTCCAGCATCCCCTGACTCTGCAGCCGTTGTCTGTCTATGAGGTAGCTTGATTGGTTTCAACACAAGTCTGGCGTCCATCTTTTTCTCATGGCCGCTTTAGTCACATTACATTTTCTTCTGCAGCAAGCTTATATCTCACATCTACCTTGCATTTGTGTGTGTGTACATTCACTTTGTCTCTTCTCACTTATTTCTTTGGTGCACATGATTTCTTTGTATTTAATTACGTTTCTCTCCTTACTTCAGTTGCATCTTTATTCTTTGAGTATTTGCATATCGTTGCAGGACGTCGTCATGTCTTCTCTTCATGATCAGATTTTCTTTACAGCTCTTCGAAGTTTAGTGGTTCCTGCAAATCTCTTACTACGCTTTCAGTTTGAGGGTACATTTGATACAATTGAGTGCATATTGTCTCTCATACACTTGATGCAGCATTCGGATAAACCTGTTGTCACACATAGGGCTCTTCTACTGCTGTTCCAGTATGAAGGAGGCTAGGGGGCGGGAGCTAGAGATGACATGTATATCTGCTCCTCTACAAAGATTAGGAATAATCTAAGAAGGGTAGAACTATTAGCGGTCTGAGAATAAATTAGCAGAGAAAATTAGCTAAAGGTGGTGAAATAATCTAAATTTAGAAATCTGAAAGATATTGCTTTAAACTAACTAGCACAGAATGTATTTCTATACTGTCACTGATAGCCTCAAGAACATGGCAACGCTTGTAGAAGGTTCAAGGATTTTAATTGGAAGATTCATAAAGTCATCTGTGGGAAGTCCCTCCCTAGCCAAAGCATTACTCGACCCCAAGATGGTCTCTAGAAATGTATAACCCCAACTGCCTAAGATTCTGCCTATCTGGTGGTAATAGCCTAAAGGCAGACACCCTTTCTAACAGTCTCCCTCTGGAAACAATCTAGGCGACCCCTAACCTAGGTCCTGCAAGGAAAAGTAATGTAACAATGGGTGCCTTTAGACACTCCAGCCCCACTTGGTCCTGTCCTTTCATGCCCGTGTACTCCTCTCCATAGTTCTCCCCGTCTCTCCCAGCCCCCTTTTACTCTCCTCCCTGCGACTCCACCCACACCACCTCTCCTGTCTCCCTCACACTACCTCTTATGTCTCTCGGACGTTCTCTCTCTACTACCTACCTCCACCCTCTGACTATTCTCTTTCTCTGACTATTCTCTTTCTCTGCCTCAGTTTGGAGTCTCCCATACGTTTTCTTCAGCTTATCATCCAAAGACAAATGGCTTAGTTGAGAGGTTTAACAGAACTCTCAAAAGCATGATTGGCGCTCTTGAGGAGCCCCAGAGGAGAAAGTGGGATCTCCTCCTACCATGCTTACTCTTTGCCTACAGAGAGGTTCCTCAGCAAGGGGTTGGTTATAGTATAGTCAGGGGACTACTAGCTATAGTCAAGGAAGGATGGGAGCTCCCCACTCCCCCTGTCACTACAAATGTGGTGCACTGTGTGCTAGGGTTGAGAAAGAAGTTGGCCTTACTGATGGCTCAGGCAAGTGACAAGTTGAAGGTTGGACAGGCATTGATCAAACATTGGTATGACCAGAAGGCTTCACTTGTGCATTTTCGCCCAGGTCAGGGATTCCTGATCATTAATCCCATAGGGCCTAGAGCCCTACAAGATACATTGTTAGGCCCTTACAAAGTTGTGGAGCAACCTGGTGAGGTGAACTATATAGTTCACATTGGGAGGCCTGGGTAAATCCCCTAAAGTGTTCCATGTAAATAGGCTGAAGGCATTCATCCCTAGAGTTGAAATGGCTGCTCTGCTCCTGGCATCAGACAGGAAGGAAGAGGGATCTGAACCCCTGCTTGATCAATTTGAAGGCAATACTTCAGATGGCTCCATTGAAGATGTCAAATTGGCTCCTCAACCGTCTCCTCAGCAGCAAGGTGAGGTGAGAAATTTGCTGGGGCAATTATCCCCCTTCTTCTCACTTACTCTAGGTTTGACACCTTGGTGCAAACATTAAATTAACACTGGAGATAGTGTGCCTACCAAACATAGGAGCTATAGGATGTGAGAAAGTAAGGTCCCACATCAAGTCTGAGGTCAACAAGATGTTGGATCTAGGGGTGATTGAACCCTCCAGTAGTCAATGGTCCAGTCCTGTGGGTCTGGTACCAAAGCCAGGTACCTTTGGGTTGAGGTGTGTGGATTACAGGACTATAAATGCTGTCACCAAGACAGTTACTCACCCCCCTACCAAGAACAGAGGAATCAGTAGACAAGCTGGGTGCTTCCAAGTATCTCAGCAATTTTGATCTCACTTCAGGGTATTTGCAAATATCCCGGACCGAAAATGCCAAGGAGAAGACTGCATTCTCAACTCCAGAAGGGCTTTACCAATTCAGGGTAATGTCATTTGGATTAAAGAATGCACCTGCCACTTTTCAAAGGTTGGTCAACCATGTTCTGAATGGGCTAGATGAATTCTGCATTGCATATCTGGATGATATATCAGTCTTCAGCCCCACTTGGGAAGAACATGTGAGACACTGAGGAATAGTGTTGCAGGCTCTTCAGAATGCCCACCTGACCATAAAGGCCAGCAAGTGTCACATTGGTCAGGGATCAGTGGTCTACCTTGGGCATGAGGTTGGTGGAGTTAGAATTCAGCCTCATCCGATTAAAGTACAAGCAGTACAAGACTGGCCTACCCCTACAACCCAAACCCAGGTGAGGGCTTTCCTGGGCTTCACTTGGTATTACAGGAACTTCATGGAAGACTATGGCACCATAGCTGCCCCCACTACTCCAAAGAAACCCAAGAAGATCACTTGGTCTGAGGAATGTGAGAAGACCTTCCAAGGTTTAAAAGACTCCCTGTGCCAAGCACCTGTTCTCAGGGCCCCTGACTATCAGAAACCTTTTATTGTGCAGACAGATGCCTTTGACACTGGGATAGGTGCAGTTCTATCACAGCTAGATGATAAAGGCAGGGAACACCCTATGGATTCATCAGTCGCCAGCTTAAGGACAGAGAGCTCAGGTGGTCCACTATGGAAAATGTGGGCCCTTAAGAAGCTGAGGCCCTAACTCTATGGGACACACTTCACTGTGCAGACAGACCATAGGTCCTTAAAGTGGCTGAAGAACATGACGGGTGAGAATCCTAAATTGCTCATGTGGTTCCTTAGCCTCCAAGGCTTTGATTTCACTGCTGAGCATAGGTCAGGTGTCCAACATAGCAATGCTGATGGGTTGTCCAGAGTGTTTAACCGACCTGAACATGAGACTCATCCTGGGATGGATTAATTCCCTCTGTTCATAGTCTGGGAAGGTCAAGTGTTAGGGAAAATGTATCTTATGACTATTTTACCTCTTTATTTGTAGACCCCCCAAAACCTTTTGCTTTTGTTTCAGCATCCTGACCTGACGTTTGACAGTGGAGCAAGGCCTTCAACTGCACTCCACTGGGCATATACTCATCGTTATGGGGTAACAGACATGTACGTTAGGCTGTCAGTACTGAGAAACATTGTTGCCACTTTTGGTAAAAAAATTTCATTGAGCAAAGTACATTACTTTGCCGCACAATGGGGTCCTTGTGTTTTCGGGCCCTAGCCATCCCTAAGAATTTCTTGGTGACTGGACAATGTGCCCAGGAGTGGACTGGTAGCAACAGAAGCTTTTCTGTGTAATTTTATATTTTTTTACAGAGCCATATCATGCTATTCGCATTTGGCTCATGACTGTGGCTAGTGTTCGTTATGGCCATGCAACAAGGTCTTTTGTCCACTCCTTTGGGGATTTTGTCCGTATTGTATTGTATATTGACTTACAGAGTGCAGCAAAGACCCGAAGGCATCGAGGCGCTGAAGCAGAAAAGAACTGCCAGAGAGAGTTGGTTGGCCTTCCCCTTGGTCTTTGCTACCTGGGAATTCCTTATTTGGGAAAGCAGGAAGTGGGCTGGGACAGTCAGGTCCCAATCCACACTACTGGTGCTAGGATGTCTGGTATGCACAAGAGCATGAGAGCTGCAGTTGTCACTGATTGGAGCACTGCTGAGAGGCATGAGTGGGGCAGATTTAATTGGCCAGCTGGGTGCAAGCACTCACCGGACTTGTGGATATGAGGAGGGATCCTGAATGTAGACCCGCAGATCAGCAACAGGACCGAAGCCAAGTATCCAGAAGAGCTGAGCAGACCCAAGGACTATCCAGAGCCTCGCAGAAGAAGGTTGGCACCCTGAGCCCTCTGTTGTCCCGGTAGAGCCCTCTCCAAAGACCTGTGATGCCTCCTGGTTGCCAAGCAAATGAGCTTGTTTGGAAGTGTTCCTTGGTCATCCAGTGGACCATCCAGCTCAAACCTTGGCACCCATGTAGGTGCGTCGTCGCATCGAGTTTTGCCTTGAAACTTTGAGGAATCACAGCTCACACTGCAAAGCATCTCTTTATTGAATTTTGGCGTACCAGCTGCTTTGGGCCATGAGAGAGAAGAGTGCATCAGATCACAACAGTTGGGTGCCCCAGCCTCACTGTGTGACAATGTCGGTCGCTGAAGGCGGTTTTCCCCCGTTCCTTCTTGTGCCCTGAGACCAGTTGCATCAGTGTTTTCTTTGTTCTTCAACTGAGACGAGAAATAAAGCTCCTGTTATAAACTGGACCAGCATCTGCACCCACAGCGCCTGTGCACTTTGAAGCCAAATCAAGGGGCAGGAAATCAAACCTCTGGAAACCCCCTTCAGACCTGCCAAGTTTGGACTCAAACCTAGCTAAGAATGGTGAGTACTGAAACCACTTACCGGTCGCCCCTTGTTCATCCATTGTATTTTAGACACAGAGGATCCTGTAGAGGAGCAGCTGCATGCCTCTGGAGGAAACCCTGTGCCCCATCCCCTATATGTTGTAGACCTGAGATTGTGCCCTGTTTGACACCGACAGTTGTGCCAATACCACAACTTGTGTTTAAAAGAAGATACCCATTGAGACAAACATACCGGATGTATCCCCGAAGCGATGAAAACCTAACGGTGGAACTCCCTGAAGGAATACAGAAACTAATGAAGTAAAAGAATCAAGAGAACCTTTTCATAACACCTGCATGAAGTGCTGCAGAGAATCAACCATTCAGTAATTGTACAGACGCTGAAACGCAAGTAGACTAAGTCATCAAAGAAGCTGGCTATACGTAGTGAATAGAATGCAGGCAAAACTACCATTGTATAGAAGTTGTACATCAGTATCGTGAATTTAGTAAGCTAGGACTCCGGAAGGGGAAAAACTGCTGTGCAGCTGCATGGCAAAGGTGTCTGGCCTTGAGTCAAGAATGAAGCAGCGAAGGTTAGCTATCTATTCTGGAAAGGTGCGAAGGATGAATCATCCCTATGTTAAGGTGCAAAGAAAGAACATCAAGAGCACCAAGTTTTATTCATTTAAAGCATTTAAAACCTGCAAAATGTATCAAATCATGGTCTGCCATCACGTGAGCCAAGTATGAAAATAGAGTTCGGACTTGGAGTGCCAGAACATGATAGTGACTGCTTGCACTCCCATGTCTTCTGAAGACGAGGATACTTTTGCAAGGACAAGTTCAAAGACAATCTTCATGGCAGAAGGCTTGGGTGATGTGAAATGCTGGGCTAACTGGGGGGGAAGTTAGTGTCATGCCCCATCTCCTTGCACTCGGGTCTGTACTTATGTGCTGCTAAGAGAACCGAAAGCTCCAGACCTGGCACAAGCGTGCCAACCAATTGTAGTGGTCCATATAACGAAGGACCTTATAGTTTGAAAACCAATGTAAAACAGTGTGTCTAATGTTTCTGAAGATTACATGTTTTAGAGATAAGTAGAACGGTTTCCTCACACAAGAAAGGTGCGCCACACACTTGGTTTAGTTTCAGAAACCATGGTGATGGTTAGTTAAATCATAACACACGATGGTTAAATTACAGGTCAAGAAATGTTTTCCTCCTTGAGATTGTCTCACAACCAGTGTTCCCTTTGGATCATATGTGTTTCGGCACGAAATGTGCCTTTTTCAAATCAGGGCAAAATAGAATTACATCATCTCTAAAGTGACGGTATCGTCATCTCGCGTGATCCAAAGTGCGCACTGGTTGTGAGACAATCTCAAGGAGGAAAACATTTCTTGAATGTAATTTAACCATCATGTGTTATGATTAAATAACCATCACAATGGTTTCTGAAACTAAATCAAGTGTGTGGCACACCTTTCTTGTGTGAGGAAACCGTTCTACTTATTTACAAAATAGAGGTAGGGGTCTTCGCCTCTTCTTTTCCTCATGGTTGTGCGACACCAGAATAAATGTACTCCATTAAATTTTGGCACAAATAAAAACCCTAACCTCACCCCAGTTTCCATGTTTTAGAGGTAGGCATTTATTGTCCACCTGATAGTGGACAGCAAATCACAATTCTAGTTCCTATAGAATGTGTACTTAGATGTTCACCTTAAGCCTATCCTGACCGTTAGTAGGTTTTTCATTATTTGCCACGTAGTACGACGTCACCTCTGACGTATTTTTGATATACAAGTATGTTTTGTGATAAGATTGCTGAGAGAACCTGAGTGTACGTCTGTTGATATCCGTTGTAAACTCCCTGTTTTAGATAACTTAATAAAACACTACTTTGCCATCTTCCTGAGTTGGTTCGGTTGTTTGGACCGAGTTATTCTGTGGCATCCCATCCATTACATGCACATTCCTAAAGAGCCCTAAGCTCACGTAGTAGCAGTGCGAATGGTTCAAAAGATCCAAACTAGTTCAGCTCCAGATTTTCAGACGATCGGGCATCCTACGTCATTAGCTGGAAGAACATGGAGTTTCCTATGGAGAGCGTCAAATAGAAATAAATTTGCAAGAAGAACCGAGACGGTGGGCAGGTCCCCCTTTGAGTAAATCCCTGCCCGGTCTCCCACGGGCATTCTGCAGACAGAAGGCAAAGTGGTCGGATTGAAGGAGGAGTCGATACTGAGGGCCTCAAGTCGATTAACCAATGGTGTGTAGACTAAGGGGAATGGCAAAATAAAGGGGCGGGATTGTATTAATTTTGAGTAACAGGAAATCATTGTAGAGCTAAGAGAGACCATCTAAAGATTCCTAATTCAAGGGAATTAGAGGGAGTATGGTGAAATGTAAAAGGAACAGTCAGGTCTGTGTAAGGTAACGTCTCAAACGCTGTAGAGGGTAAACATGTAAAGGCGGGGGAAGAGTGTTCACAGTATTTTATGAAGTGTAAATGTCTGACAAGTCTAAATATTGCCTGTTGAGTAAAATATAGATATTGTGAAGAATTAAAAGATAAGTGAGTAAAGATAAAGTGTGTTAAAACGATTGGTGCCAATCAAGATAACAGATGGGCCATTGAAACAAAAGGATTGAGCAGCAATTGATGGTGCTTGCTCATATTTGTTGTTTTAAAAAAACATTGAAAAGTGGTGATTTAAGCAAAGGTAAAAGGTTAAACGGTCTGTTAAGTATCGATAGTTAATTGAGACTTGTCATTATGGGGTTACTCCTCTCATGCACCTATGCAAGACACTGCCAAAACATACGCCCAAGCTCAAACGTTATTGTACAGGATGGGTAAAGGGCACAGCAGATAAAATGTTCATGCCATGGCCACAAGGGGATCATTGTCAAGAGCAGTATTGCAACACATGACCACATACTTGCCCACTGCATACACAGGGAAGAAATTAGAGAACAGATTCACGATTTTAAAGCTTTTGAAGATGTATCAAGAGGAAAGAGGAGACCCACCACTTGACGAGTGGATGCTTAATCAGCATAAGGGGGGGAAGGCGCTAAGCCCTCATCTCCCCTTACTTTGCCTGAGGCAAAGATTGTTGCTACGGAAGAGATAGGAGTATATCCGTTAAAGGAAATAAGAGCAGAGAAGGGGTACAGTAATCCAATATATGAACCCCCCGCTTACAGTAGCGACAAACGTCCGGAAGAGAATAAAAGAAAGTTAGAGGTGTATAGGTTTATACAAGACAAGGAAGAAAAAAGTGAATGGTCAAATTTGTCGACAGAAATAGACATGGAGGTTGAGAGATGGAACGGAGAAAAAGATAAGGCTGATGAGGTAGCACTCGTACAAAACAAATGGATGGGAGGACAGATATTACTCAAGATAGATGGGAAAAGTATCAAGGAAGTTAGGCAAAGAGAAGATAAGGATGAAGAAGAAAGCAAGGATAATTAACGAGAGAAAAGATTGAAAGATGATGAGCAGAAAAGAAAAAGCAGAGAGCGACGAGAGCAGATATATCAGGAGGAGCAAGAGAAAATTGAAGAACAGGGAGAAGAACAAAAAGAACAACAATAGAAAAAGAGCGATAGAAGAAAGGGACAGAAGGAGATAAAAGCACAAATACTAAGGGAAAAAATATTACAGATTCTTCTGACAAAGGAAATAACACCAGCAGTATCTAGAGTAGCGCTAGAAGAAGAAAGATTTGATGCAGAAAGCATTGGAGAAAGGATCAATAAGGTCTATCAACAGTTAAGAGGAGATAGCGAGTATGGAACTAGAGGGAATGGTGATCGACCCCCAGTACCTCAATCACAAAGTGAGGAGGGAAGCTGTTCAATGATGAATGTCTGGCATTGTCTTTGAGCCGACTGGAGTTAAACAAGGGTGAAGGGGATGATAGTCACACTAGTTGGGGCCTAGACATGTCAGATGAGGAAAGAGTCCGGTCTTGGGGCAGAAGGAGGGAGCACGTGCGCCCTTGAAGGAAGATAAGGAAGTGAGATCATCGGATATGGAACAACCTAAAGATAGAACGCCAGATTCCATAGCATATCCTGAGCATCCCCAAGGACGATCACATAGTAAGAAGGGAGAATCTCTACAATATGTAAGCAGGTAAAGGTCATAACCAACAAGGAGACAGATATGGACGATTATCCCTGCCATGGATAAACTAATAGTGGGATCCGACTATGGGATGGGATTCTCGCAATTCCACGCAATTAGAGAAAATGACAGGAGGAAATACGCTGGCCATAGGGACATAAAAGGTCTCCTGGCAGCCATTCTTTGAGAGAGGGCTGATGACATTTGGAGGAGGGCAGGCTATTTGGGTTTGACTGCACAAAACACAACGCATGATGGATCACTGTTTAATAATTGTAGAGCAGACGCTTGGAGGGCTCTCAGGGTACAGTATCCTGACACATCAGATATGGGTGCAATTTTGACACGTAAAGTGAAGCAAGATGAAGACCCTATTGCTAATATTCAGGACATTTAGGAGAAATGGCAACTTGAAACTTGCGAGAGAGGGATTGCAAATGCAGGAAGCAATAGGTGCATCGTAGGCAAATAATTTTGTCTGATGGACCAAGGTGGGTATGAGTTTACACCATGAGGCAGAGATATGGGTTATAGAGGAAGAGGAGGTGGAGTTCGAAATAATCAAGGTGGGTTCCAAAATACACAGAATGAGAATCAGAGTGCTCAGGGAGGATATAACCAGGGAGGGATTAGCAGGAGAGTTCCTCCAGTATGTTGGAATTGTGGAATGGCAGGGCATTGCGCGTGTATGTGGGAGCCAAGGGAATCTACAAAATGGCCAATTTTCCAGAGCAGGCATAGCTTATCCTCCACCATACTGCACACAGACTAGAGAGGGCTTTGCCCAAGATCACACATCTTATCAAGCAAAAGCACCACAAGTACAGTAGGTGCAACAGCAGGGACAAGTACAAATGAATCAGCTGAAGGGCAGTCGCAACAAGCCCCTATGCAGACACAGCAGTATGCAAATACAGGTTAAGTATTGACACCTGGAATAGGAGGTGTCACTGTGGTAGGAGAAAATCCTTTCACAGGGACAGGGATTAGCTTGTACCCACAATAGGACAGCTCACAGGGTGACTTGATGTGTTCAGTACTATCTGTGACACCAGACCCCCAAGAGGAACCAAAGGTCGATGTGCCAATAGGTGTAACGCTCACCTGATTCTCGCAGAGGCGCCGGTCTTGACTGGGCGACTACCGTATCTTCAAAGGTGATGTGCAGCACCCGATTGGCTCTTTGGGCTGGACCTCTGTGCCCTGTATGCCTGACGTGCAGAGTAAGATGTCTGCAGATAGAAAATACGGGGTTAATGAACTGGGGTTATTGGGGTGTCCCCATCTCTTTCCTCTTCTCCTCTCCTGTAGACCCCCACAGGTTAACGCTCTCACCTTAGGTAAGTGAATGCCGAGCTCTCCATCTGCCTTGGGGCAGGGTGCTGTAGCCAGTTTCTTCACTGGATAGGTAGCGCAGGCCTCTTGACTTCAGAGGACTGCTGTCCGTCGTTTACTGCACGAACGGTAAGTTTCGAGTAACTCAAATGTCTTTAAAGTCTTTAATAATGATGTCTCTTGTTTTGCAGGGTTCCGGCGATGGCGGATGACGGGCTGAAGTGAGTTGAAGATGGAGCCCGTGTGATGAATAGAAGCGCCTGGAAGCACGTAAGTAAGCGCTTGTTGCCAGCTTCACAAAGCGCTCTAACTGTCTTTTTATTTTGCAGGTACAAGTTCGGAGCGGCTGCAGGGTGCCGGGATACCCACTGGGTTAGATGTGGAAAGGAGTAATGGCACGTGAGTATTAAAGTTCCCCAATGTCTTTAAACGCACCTTGTTTTGTCTTTCAGATGCGAGATGCAGCGCCGACGGCCTCCGGAGCGTGCGAAGAGTTGGTAAGCTTTTGTCTTTCAGATGCCGGAATGCAGTGTGAAGACCTCCGGAGCGCACGAAGAGTAGGTAAGCCTTTGCCTTTCAGATGCCGGAATGCTAACCTGTTCTTTCTTGTCTTTATAGGTGTTGCTGAAGACTGGATTCAGGATGGTAAGCCTTTTTCCTTAGGCCCAGGACCGGATGCAGAAGACACGATGAGCGTTCTGCTGCAGAGGGTGCAGAATAACGCAAAGCAAGATTCATCCACCGGGTGTGGTTTAAATAGCCTCCTGTAGTGCTTAGGTGTCTCCTTCCACAGCACGCCTAAGTAAGAAAAGAGTTCCTGGTAAAAAAAGAGTTCCTGCCTTCCAGAAGAGTTCCAGTGTTCTGAATCTAGGGAGTGGCTCCAGCCCCACCCAACAGGAAAAGTAGTTCCAAACAGAAGAGGATCAGAGGCTCAACTGGCAGGCAAGTAAGCAGCATGGTCTGCTGCAGGTAAGTCCACCCAAGTATTATGAGCCCGGCGCTTCCAGCGCTGGGACTGGGCATATTTATGAGCCTGGTGCCAATGGCGCCAGGACTGGGTCCAAAAGGTCCCAATTGGGACTGGTTGGCACTCGGAACCTGGGTTATGGATCTGCTTCCAAGGGAGTTGGGAAAACCCTGACCTTTTGGAAGCAGAGATCATGACAGTACCCCCCCTCAAGGCCCCTCCCAAACCGGGCTTCTCCGGGGGTTTTGGCTTGTCAGGAAATGTTCGGTGAAATCTTTTGATTAGGCGAGGAGCGTGGACATATTCAGCAGGTTCCCAGGATCTCTCTTGGGGGCCGTAGCCTTTCCAGTCAATTAGGTAAAATAGTTTAGATTTGGAGATCTTGGAGTCCAGAATGCTTTTGACTTCAAACTCGAGTTCTCCATCAACTAGGATAGGTTTTGGAGATTTGGTTAGTCGGGTTTGAGGTTGCACGGGTTTTAATAGAGAGACGTGGAAGACCGGATGTATCTTCATGTGCGGGGGCAAGTCCAACTTGACCGCTACTGGGTTTACTATGGTAGTGATGGAATAGGGACCAAGGTATCTTGGGTTGAATGTGCGTGGCCCTTTTAGAGATAGATATCTGGTGGATAACCAGACTTGATCCCCTACTTGATAGTGAGGGGCTTCCTTCCGATGTTGATCTGCTCCTTTCTTGTATTGTTCTTTAGCCCTTTGAAGGTGAGAAACAGCTTCCTTAAAGGCTTGGGTGATTGTAGAATGCAGGTAGTCTACTGCTGGTGTTTCAAGATCTTGGAGGGGATCCAACTCCGAGGTTCGAGGGTGACTGCCGTACAAAAGAAAAAACGGGGTTTTCCCAGTTCCCGAATGGACAGAGTTATTGTAGGCATACTCGGCTATCCAAAGGATATCTTTCCAAGTTTTTTCAGTTTGTTGCAGCATGCAGCGTAAATACTGTTCCAGAGTTTGATTGGTCCTCTCGGTTTGTCCGTCGGTCTGAGGGTGGTGACTGGTCGATAGTCTCACATCAATTTGAGCCGACCGACAGCAACTTCGCCAAAAATGAGAAATAAATTGACTACCTCGATCCGAAATTAGAACCGAAGGAAAACCGTGCAGTCGGACGATGTTTTCGAGAAATTCTCGGGCCAGAGTTGCTGCTGTTGGCAAGCCTTTGAGCGGAATGAAATGCGCCATCTTGGAGAATAAGTCCACGATTACTAGAATCGTATTGTATCCGGAGCATGGAGGTAGATCGGTGATGAAGTCCATAGAAAGCGTATGCCAAGGGCGAGGTGGGATGTCAATAGGGCGTAAGAGGCCTGCTGGTCTTTCCTTTTGACTCTTGTTTTGGGCGCATACTCCACAGGACATTATAAAGTCTCTGATATCTTTTTTCCAAGACGGCCACCAGAAGTAGCGCTTGATCTTTTCTGAGGTCTTGGCTATACCGGGATGACCTTCCATTAAAGAGTCGTGATAACAAGAGATTACTTTTTTCTGTAAATCTGTCCTGGGTAGGTATAATCGTTCTTGGAAATACAATAAGTTGTCCTTTACTGCAAAGTCCTTTCCCTGCAGATGCCAATTCTGTATGTCTGCTGGAGTTACAAGTTGCCTGGCTTTATCCTTAACTTCCTCTATGGATTCTGTGGTGATTATACCCAGAATTCTTTGTTCGGGAATGATTGGTACAGGTTTAGGGTTGATCAAGTGTTCTTCCACTCCCATCCGAGAAAGGGCATCGGCTTTACCGTTCTTGGTACCAGGTCGATAGGTAATTATGAAGTCAAACTCGGCAAAGAATAATGCCCAACGGAGTTGTCTAGAGGATTGTGCTTTTGCGGTTTTCAAATATTGCAGGTTTCGGTGATCCGTAATCACAGTAACGGTGTGTCGGGCCCCCAGCAGATAATGCCGCCAAGGCTTAAAGGCAGACTTGATTGCCAGAAGTTCCTTGTCAGTAATCGTGTAATTGACTTCAGGAGGCGAGAATTTGCGGGACCAAAATGCCACGGGATGCAACTGATTGGTTACCGGGTCCTTTTGTGATAGAACTGCCCCCCATGGCAAGGCTTGAAGCATCAGTTTCCACGATATAGGGGAGTTCGGGGCGAGGGTGTTTTAAGATTGGTGCAGAGATAAATTTAGTCTTCAAATCCTGGAAAGCTTGTTCCGCCTCGGTAGACCATTCAAAACGTTTGTTTTTCTTTAACAAGGCAGTGATGGGCTGGACTATTCGAGAGAACTCGGGGATAAACCTGCGGTAAAAGTTAGCGAAGCCTAACATGCTTTGCACACCTTTTACGGAGGATGGCGATGGCCATTTGAGAACTGCATCGACCTTCTTTGAATCCATACGCACTCCGCCAGGTGATAATATGAATCCCAAGAATTCAACTTCAGTCACGTTGAAAACACATTTTTCCAACTTAGCGAAAAGTTTGTGTTGACGCAATCTTTCGAGGACCATTTTCACGTGTTTCCGATGTTCAGATTCCGATGAAGAATAAACGAGAATGTCGTCGATGTAAACAACAACACACACATCTATGAGCTCTCTGAGGACATCGTTCATAAAATATTGAAAGGCGGCCGGGGCATTGCAAAGTCCGAAGGGCATGACCTGATATTCAAATAGCCCATACTTGGTGCGGAAGGCCGTCTTCCATTCATCGCCCTCTTTTACTCGTACCAAGTGGTAAGCTCCTCTAAGATCCAGCTTTGTATATATGCATGCTTTTCTGACTTGGTCCAGGAGTTCAGGGATCAAAGGTAACGGATATCTATTCTTAACGGTGATCTGGTTCAGGGAGCGATAATCGATACAAGTTCTAAGGTCTCCTTCCTTTTTTGTAACGAAGAACAAAGCTGAAGAGGCAGGGGACTTGGAGGGACGAATAAACCCATTTGCCAGGTATTGATCCAGGTATTGTCGAAGGTGAAGGTTCTCAGGCTCGGTGAGGGCATAAATTCTACTACAAGGAGGAGTAGATCCAGGTATCAGGTCTATCTGGCAGTCATAAGACCTATGAGGAGGTAGAGAGTTAGCCTGCTCCTTCCGGAAAACATCTTGGTATTCTAGGTATTCGGGAGGTAACTGGGGAGTCTCTGAAGAAATTGCTGCCAGTGCAACACCAGGTGGAGGGTGACATGTAGAGACACATTCTGGAAACTGGACCGTTCTTGCTCGCCAATCGATCAGAGGATTGTGTTTCTCTAACCAAGATATTCCTAGAATAATCTGGAACTGAGGGGCCTTGATCACATCGAACACGATCTTCTCATGGTGTCCATCTTGACTTACTAGCGTCACCTCTTGAGTGGTGTGCGTTACTGGCCCGGAGGCTATCTCCGTACCATCCACCGTAGTAATGACGTCCTTTACAGCCTTGGGACAAAGAGTTAGATTCATCCTCAAAACCATTTCATGATCCACATAATTGCCGATGGCACCGCTGTCGACGTAAGCTTCAATTGCATGTAATCGACCCGGATTATCAGGGCTAATGAGGACCATAGGTATCACGAAATGCGAGGTCACGGAACTGGTTTTCACGCTCGGCAAGAGGACCTCTATTCTTGTCGGGCGAGGTCGTTTCCCTGCTCAGAGTTTGTAACTGTGGTAACTGCAGCTCCTACTGCCTTCTTGGCAGGTTTCACCGGACAGTCTCGAAGAAAGTGCCCTGAGTTTCCGCAATATAGGCATAATTGCAACTGTTTTCTCCTTTCCCGCTCCCTTTGTGTTAGAGGACCTTTCAGACCCCCTATTTGCATGGGTTCCCCGGAGTCTACTCCTTTGGAAGGAGTTGGCGGTTTGGAAAATACTCTAGCATCAAACTTGGAACGATCGGCCTTCCTGTTCTGCAGTCTGTGATCTATTTGAACGACCAAGTCTATATAATCCGAACAGTCTTGTGGGGGATTCACTACTTGGGCTAAAACGTCTTTGAGCTCTCCACGTAGACCTCTATAAAACAGCGTAATCCTTTTGTCCTCAGGCCATTGAGTTTCCACTATTAGTCTATTGAAAGATGCAATATAAGCCAAAAGGTCTTGATTACCCTGTCGCAACGAAAGAAGCTCATTGTCCAAAGCCTGCCCCTGTGCATGTCTTGCGAACAGTTTTTCCATACTAAGCTGAAAGGCTTGAAAATCATGGAGAACCGGATCATCTTGATTAACTAGAGGGATCGACCAGTCTGCCGCATTGCCACTAAGGTACGAAAGTACAAAAGCTACTTTAGCTTGATCAGTTGGAAAGGCTGCTGGCCGGCATAAGAAGTGCAACCGGCACTGATTGATAAATACCGCAAACCTCTTTGGGTCACCAGAAAATCGTTCGGGCGGAGCCAGAGGTACATTCCCAGGTAGGTTGATCTGCACTGGATTCATAGAGGATGTTGAAGGAAGATTTGCCCCTGATGCGGGTAGCGGGGTCTGTCCGGCTTGTGACTGTAGCAATTGTCTAGCAAGATCATCTGTTCTCTCCTTGGAAATAATTAGTTCCCTTCTTAGAGCGTTCGTTTCCTGACGAGCTGCATGCACTTCTACCCTTAGTTCCCCAAGTAACCGGGCTAGGTGGTCAGTATCCGAGGTTTCCATAGCGCCTGGGCGAGAGTTTTGCGGTAGGCTTTGCGTTCTGTAACGCTCACCTGATTCTCGCAGAGGCGCCGGTCTTGACTGGGCGACTACCGTATCTTCAAAGGTGATGTGCAGCACCCGATTGGCTCTTTGGGCTGGACCTCTGTGCCCTGTATGCCTGACGTGCAGAGTAAGATGTCTGCAGATAGAAAATACGGGGTTAATGAACTGGGGTTATTGGGGTGTCCCTATCTCTTTCCTCTTCTCCTCTCCTGTAGACCCCCACAGGTTAACGCTCTCACCTTAGGTAAGTGAATGCCGAGCTCTCCATCTGCCTTGGGGCAGGGTGCTGTAGCCAGTTTCTTCACTGGATAGGTAGCGCAGGCCTCTTGACTTCAGAGGACTGCTGTCCGTCGTTTACTGCACGAACGGTAAGTTTCGAGTAACTCAAATGTCTTTAAAGTCTTTAATAATGATGTCTCTTGTTTTGCAGGGTTCCGGCGATGGCGGATGACGGGCTGAAGTGAGTTGAAGATGGAGCCCGTGTGATGAATAGAAGCGCCTGGAAGCACGCAAGTAAGCGCTTGTTGCCAGCTTCACAAAGCGCTCTAACTGTCTTTTTATTTTGCAGGTACAAGTTCGGAGCGGCTGCAGGGTGCCGGGATACCCACTGGGTTAGATGTGGAAAGGAGTAATGGCACGTGAGTATTAAAGTTCCCCAATGTCTTTAAACGCACCTTGTTTTGTCTTTCAGATGCGAGATGCAGCGCCGACGGCCTCCGGAGCGTGCGAAGAGTTGGTAAGCTTTTGTCTTTCAGATGCCGGAATGCAGTGTGAAGACCTCCGGAGCGCACGAAGAGTAGGTAAGCCTTTGCCTTTCAGATGCCGGAATGCTAACCTGTTCTTTCTTGTCTTTATAGGTGTTGCTGAAGACTGGATTCAGGATGGTAAGCCTTTTTCCTTAGGCCCAGGACCGGATGCAGAAGACACGATGAGCGTTCTGCTGCAGAGGGTGCAGAATAACGCAAAGCAAGATTCATCCACCGGGTGTGGTTTAAATAGCCTCCTGTAGTGCTTAGGTGTCTCCTTCCACAGCCACGCCTAAGTAAGAAAAGAGTTCCTGGTAAAAAAAGAGTTCCTGCCTTCCAGAAGAGTTCCAGTGTTCTGAATCTAGGGAGTGGCTCCAGCCCCACCCAACAGGAAAAGTAGTTCCAAACAGAAGAGGATCAGAGGCTCAACTGGCAGGCAAGTAAGCAGCATGGTCTGCTGCAGGTAAGTCCACCCAAGCATTATGAGGCCGGCGCTTCCAGCGCTGGGACTGGGCATATTTATGAGTCTGGTGCCAATGGCGCCAGGACTGGGTCCAAAAGGTCCCAATTGGGACTGGTTGGCACTCGGAACCTGGGTTATGGATCTGCTTCCAAGGGAGTTGGGAAAACCCTGACCTTTTGGAAGCAGAGATCATGACAATAGGAGGCAAATCCTTTTCTTTTCTTGTAGACACTGAAGCAACTCGTTCATGTATACGAGAGGGAAAATATCCAATGTCAGGTATTGCCATGGATGCTCAAGGGTTCTCTGGAGCTACGAGTTGAGTTCCTTTTATTGATAAATTAACAGTCTGCATAGGAGAATGTGGCATGTCCGTTCTTTGTTATATTTACGACAAACACTGGTTAACATTTTAGGAAGAGATTTCATGATGAAACTTAGCATGACGGTTTCATTTACTGACCAAGGAATAGTGTGCTCCACACCAGGAATACATTATTTAAACATGGGAGAGTTCATACTGGCATTCACAGGGCAAGTGGCTCTGCAAGGCGTTCCAGTAGATTCCGAGATGTGTGTATATGGAGTAAGCATTTTACTGACATGGCTTCCTGGCCTGGTAGGAAAGATTGTGAGGAATCTGATGAGATTTTTTATTTAGGCCACAAATACCTATGGATGAGGAGGGTGGACAGACTATTCCAATAGAGTTGGAAGCAGCTGTAGTACGAAAAGAAATGGCACAGCTCGAAGTAGTACATGATGAGGGTAGACCATGGAGAACAGTGATAGCTCTTGAGGAGGGGTACAGACTGACTGACATTACTGATGATATGATGTTCGGAGAAGCCCGAATCGATGACGAAGTAGTATTCTTCATGAGCATTACATACTGGATAAGGATAGAGAAAAGGGCAGTTCCACAAAGAATAGCAATAATGAGGCAGTGACCCACATTTTTTCAGGAGGATCTTGAAAAAGTGCAGTGCCCTATGGACCACAGGCCCTTATGATGTAGATATTGAAGGAGTTAGGGGAGGTTCAAAAAAAAGCTTAAGCCAGGAGCAATTTTACACCGGGCAAAACAGTACCCCATGCCTCGAGAAGCTGATGAAGGTCTATTTCAGACTATTTCAGCACTAATGAATCAGGGGATTCTGGTGCCATCAGAGTCACTGTGTAATACCGCAGTGTATCCAATTAGAAATCTAAATGAGAGTCATGGAGATTTATCCAAATTTGGGACCCCTTAACTAGATTGTAGATGCTGCGTTTCCTTTGGTTCCTAATCCAGTGACATTATTATGTAGTATCCCAGTAAAAGCTCGATAATTCACAGTGATCAATTTGAAAAATGTGCTTTTCTCGATCCCGTTGCATACAGACTCCCAAAATTTGACTTCATTTATGTTTCGCCAAAATAGACTAAAACATACTAGGCTGCCTCAAGGGTACTGTGAGTCTCCATCGATCTTTACCAGAGTCCTACAGATGAATCTAGGCAATATCGTTCTCAAAAGTGCAGTGATACAATGCGTAAATGACCTATTGATTTGCAGTAAAAAAAGAGGATGAGTGCAGATAGGACTATCTGATTAATGACTATTCTAGCACACAAGGGATTTAAGGTGTACAAAGAGAAGTTACAGTATTGTCAGGAAGAGGTGTTATACATTAGGCCAGTTGATTTTGCATCAAGGAAAGGAAGCGACACCTGAGAGAGCTGAGAGAGGAGAGGGAATCATGAAAACATCTAAACCGAACACAGTGAGACAGATGCAACAGCTTTGGAGTTTGTGCAATTACGTTAGAGCCTGGGTGTTCGATTATAGCACGTATACAAGGCCACTTCTGCAAGCATTAAAGAAAGCACAAGTTGGAAAAACAAAAACAAAACTAGAATGGACCAAAGAAATGGAGGAAGGATTTGAAAATTGAAAAAAGCAATGTGTACATCCCCAGTTTTAGGAATTCCCAATTATGGCAAGGAATTTTATTTATTTTCACACACAGATGGGTCAGTAACGACAGCAGTACTTACACAAAGAACAACATTGGGGTACAAAACTTTGGCATATTATAGTGGGATTTTAGACCCAGTTATAAAAGGACACTTCCCTTGAAAACTATCTTCGGCAGCTGCCATGTTTGCAATTGAGAAGTCTACAAGTATTGTCATGGGCTGCTCTGTGACTCTTTTCTTGCAGCATGCTCTATTTGCCATTCTAGAGAAACCCAAGGGGACATTGACATCCCATAAAGCTTCAGCATATGAGGTAAGGATTTCCAACCCAGTGATTAAAATCGTTAGATGTAAAATAGTGAACCCAACCACTTTTATAGACGAACCAGTAGAGGAAGGTGATCATGTGCATGACTGTGCAAATTATGTTGAATTCTATGATGATATAGTCTGTGTGAAGGAGGATGCTTTAGTGGAGGGGAGATTCGTTTTATTGATGGTTCTTCGAAAATTGAACAGGTTATTGGGGAAAGGCATTCAGGTGCCGCAGTAGTAAGACACAGATTAAATGGAGAATTCAAAGTAGTAGCAAGTGCAAGACTACTGTCTCTTTTTTCAGCACAAGCAGCAGAATTAGTAGCGCTTATTGTTGCGCTTGAGAAACATGAAGGACAAGAAGTGACAGTGTGCAGTGACTCCGCCTATGTGACGTCAAACCTACACGCAGGGTTGGCAAGTTGGAGGAGGAGGGGCTACCTTCCCACAGATGGCTCTCCAGTGCAGCATGCATCCTTATTGGAGAGACTCATTAAGGCACTACAACTCCCAGTAGCCATAGCAGTCGTTAAATGTGCAGCGCATACTAAGCGAACAGATGTCATCTCTTGCGGGAACAAGGCCACAGATGTAGAAGCCAAAAGGGTTGCATATTCTCCAGAAATGTGGAGTTTTGATACTGAGAGTACTAAAGAGAACTCAGTCACAACTATGTTAGTACAAGAGGGGTTTAATAAGTTGTCAATAACCCAATTAATATGCATTCAGGGGAAGTGCACCACAGGAAGAGCAAGAACTGTGGAAACAAAGGGGGTGTTCTTTATCCCCCAAGGAAGCATTATGGCGACAGAACAGCACTGGAAAGCCAGTGATGCCAGCAACTTTATTGAAAGTCGTGCTTGAACAGCTGCATTACCCCACGCATGTGACTAGAGAAAGTCTTGCTGCTAATATTGCAGACTGGTTCATTCCAAATTTGGTGGAAAACATTGGACTATTTATGGTGAATTGCATCGTGTGTCAAAGGTTTACTGCTGAGCATACACAGAGCGATTAGAGGAGTAATACCTTGACCGAATGGTCCGTTTCAGCATTTACATATTGACTATGTCGATATGCTGCAGACATCTAATGGATATAGGTATCGATTAGTGGTGGTGTATCCCTTTTCTTTTTTTTATTAACTGCATATGGTTAAATGAACCTTTCACACTACAAAACAATTAAACTTTAAAAATATATATTCCTAATATGCAATACCACATTCCAACAATTGATTGTATACATTATAGAAAATAAATAAAAGAAGACTGCATTGTAGACATACTACTTGGGGAAGAGAAAAGAAAAACACAGGTGCTCAATCACATAGTCTAGTTTTCACCTTTTCCCTAATATGATACACCCCAGCAGTGAGTACAAGAGTAGTACATTAGTGGTGGTATGTCCCTTTTCTAGCTGGATCGAGGTGGGTCCGTGCATACACCCTGATGCCACTTGTGCAGCAAAGTTTTTAGTGTGCAAAGTATTCCCGAGGTGGGGTGTGTGTGAAGTGCTAAAATCCGATAATGGGCCGCATTTTGTCAATGAGCTATTTGAACAGATAGGGCTTCTATTAAGCATAAAGCACAAGTTTTCTTCTGCTTATTTCCCGCAAGAGAACGGGCTATGTGAGAAACTCAATGGCCTCCTCAAAGAAAGGCTTGCCAAGATTAAATTGACTTTGAAAAAGGGATTGCTGTATTGTCTACCTCAGGCCTTATATGCCCTTCGGAATCAGCCAAGATTGGACCACCACCTCACCCCCTGCATGAGCGAGTTACAGGGTGTCGAATGAGAAAGGATTAGGAGTAATGCCCAGAGTGCAGCCAAAACGTTAGGTGATGAGATGCATAATATTTGACATGTATCACTATCACTATCACAATATAGCCGGTCAAGTGGCACAGCGAGTAGAGCGCTCGCTTTGACACCTGTGCAGAGCCTGCTGACGCAGGTTCGAATCCCGGCAGGGCCAAACTCAGCCTTTCATCCTTCCGAGGTCGATAAATGAGCACCACACACCGTGGGTAATAATAAGCAGCGCTCAGATACCTGAGGGTTCGTAGCGCTATATAAATGCTCAATTATTATTATTATTATTGTATTTCTTTCATTTCAGATCAAGTCAAGCGTCAGGTGGGAAGGTCTAAGAATACGGAAGAAGATAATTCAGCAACCAATCCAAGTGAACCATTACCACCACCTAAGCTATATGTTGGGGAACTAGTCTTGATCAAGAATTTCTGCAGGAAGTGGCATGAGCCTCACTTTCATGGTCCAATCTGTGTTCAAGAAGTGTCCCCTTCTGCAGTTAAGATGCAAGGAAGAAGATCTTGGTTGAACTTAAACGACGTGTAGATTTATAAAAGGCGAGACCTTCCCTCCCACTGTTGCGGATTCAGAAGCAAGATAAGAAGAATTTCCACATGTGCAGACCCGATCGATGACTAAGAAGAAGGACGATAAAGCAACAAGTGATTAATATGTGCTTTATTTGGACTGGAATTCAATAGACACTCCTTATATATATATATATATATTAGCAGGCAGTGCAAGGACTTGCAGAGAATTCCACGAATTTTGAAATTAACTTTTAGAAATATATTGAAGCAGAGAATAATGCATCAGAGTTCTGCCTAAACGTCAGTTCTTGATCAGAAATTGGAAACAAGATTAGTATTCAGATTCATTTCATGGAGAATATTTGTTTTAAATGATAAAAACAAATGGTACCTGCCAACAGTGACGTCCATCGGCTTTTGTTTGCTGTCTTTGTGTCCATACTTCAATCTTACCCTGCTCTTGTTACAAGAGATGTTAATATTCACACTTTTTTTTACAGGATCCTAAACAATGGTCCAGTGATAAGAAGACACCTTAGTGCTTTAATTGAACAAATTATACAGTTGCAGACTTAAAAGAAATGTGATGATTATATTAAAAATGATTAATGAAGAAGATGGCATGATCATAGAGAGTGAACAAGTTCAGCAAGCAGTAGGGTGGCTCGGGAAATGGTTGCCCAGATTTTCATGCATGTTATATATCTGCATGATTGTTCTCGTTGTTTTTCTGTTCCTCATCTTTCACAGTCTGTATCATCCTACTGTTTCTACCGAAGAAAGAGCTCTTTTTGGTTCTCCCCACTATGAAAACGAATAATGACAGCATATTTGATCTCTCTAAGTATATTGGGAGACATAAAAGAGATGCAGAGGATGATAATGAAGGGATAAATAAAGATAATTCAGCTCACCTGAATATTAACATGTGGTATTAACACATGAAAAAGGTGGGGGAAAGAGCATCTGATGAGAGTTGCTATGTCTGCTCTCTCATCCACTTTGCCATGAATACAGTAAGAACTTTCATTTCGAAGGAGGTTTCTACACACAATGCAAAGTGCCTCAGCCATCTTGCAGCATGCACTACTCGAGGACAGTTTCAAGGAAGTTGGGCAACCTTGCAATGGAGATCAAATTGGTCGTTTCCATACCAGGATGACTATATCAAGACCACACACATGGAGAAGGAGCCTTGGTGGAAGAGCACGCTGCTTGTATATCCTGCTGCAGAACAGGATGAGGTGATCTCGAAGAAATTAAGAGAATGAATTGTCCTGATGTGACAGAAATAGCAGGATCACCTGGATGTTGGGAACAAACTCAAATGTTTGTCTATCGACAAGTGCATACCAAGAAGGGGTGGGAAGAAGGAATGGTGTCCGGTGCAGCACATCTTCTGAAGGTGGACTACGTGCAAGAAGTGCAGAAAGTGAATGATGGATGCTTAAATCAAGGGGCAAGCTCTCCAATCTATTCCCATGGGTAAAAGATGAATCAGGCCCAGTAGATGTGATCCTGTTAGTTAATGCAACACTATCTTTTCAAAGGCATAGAAAGAACCATGTGGGATATAAAGAATTTAAGACCACAATTGATGTCCCCAGAATGTGACAAGGGACAGCAGTCCTTATGAATCGATATTGGGCTTGTGGATCTAGAGCCTATATGAAGTTGCCCAAGGATTAGGGCAGAGTATGTTCCCTTGTACTGATCCATGTTCCAGCATAAGCGATTCCTCAGAGCGATCTGGACATTGGTGATTTTCCCAAAGTGGATGCCCATGTGGAAAGAGAAGATCACTTGAACTCTTATGGATAAAAAGAGAACATTACTACTCGGCCAAATCAATTGCAGCGTATGACACTATTCCGGAGGAGCACAAGTTGTTCAGTAAGACTGCCATGATAATGACAACCATATTTATGCCTGGAATCTGAACAGTGGTGAATGCCAAATGGTTACAGATCACTAGGTGGGAGCTTTTATAGACAATCAATGCTACCATGAAGGGATTCAAAGCCATTAAAGAAGAGCTGAGGGCCATACGACTGCTGACCCTCCAGAACCGATATGTCCTTGATATGATCACAGCAATGGAAGGAGGAGTGTGCACCAAAAATACCAAGCCATCATGTTGCACATTCATACCTTCTCACAATAACCAGAATAGAACTTTGACAGAGGTCATAACGTTGTTGACAGACCTTCATGCCAAGATGGAAGACGAGACAGACGACATTGAAGATGACAGATGCTTTGCCTCTTTGTTTTCATGGATTCCACAGTGGTTGGCATATATATTGAAGGTTCTTGGAGTGATACTGGTGTTAGTAATGTTTGGATTCTGTGTAGTCAGGATGGTGATTGCCCAATGCAAGAAAATGGCAAAAACGGATGTAGGGATGAAGATCATGATCAATGTCAAACCTTAACCAAATGCTAAGGAGCCGACTGATGGCATAGCTGTTACAGGCAGGGACGTCATAGCACCAAAATGTCAGGGGTAGCGGAAGGGACATCACACGACCCTTGACCTCTGATGACATCACAGGAAGTGGTGCCATTTTACACAACTCCAAAGTGACATCACAGGAAGTGATGGAACACAACCTTTCACCTCTTGACAAAACAGGAAGTGGCATCACATAGCATTGTTTCTAAGTAGGCTATGTAAAATATGGTTACAATATCACTGTAAAGTGATATAGATGTCATACAAAAATATATCACCATATGTATCATTAATATCAAAGTGTATAGGCCCATTTACCAAATTACTGTGAATGCAGGCAGATGTCCAAGTCCAAACGATAATGATGTGTTATTATATTGCACTTACGCTTAAACGCTTCATATAGAACAAATATACTTACAACATCACCCAAACTGTGTTGGTATTCATTTATCAACCTCAGCAGGATGAAAGGATAAATTGACCTTGCCGGGAGCCGCACCTACAACCTGCAGATCACACGCACATTGCAGCCACGAGCGCTGAACCCACTGAGCTATCTTTTTGGCTATAGCTATCAGCAAACCAGCCACTTCAGAAACAAAGCCACATGCTGCTGGCAACAGCCCAGGAGCATCCATTTTGTTTTGTTTTTAATGCTTTTTTTTTTTAGGGGTAGCAGGGGAGACCTCAGGGGGTTGCAGTTGCTACCCCAGGCAAGCCCTAAATGACGTCCTTCGTTACAGCAAGAAGTGATGAATGGAAGGAGGCTAGTTCCCATATTACAGAGAGGGACGGATTAGGCGTACAGCAGTCCAGGCAGCAACAAGGATCCTGAGGGACATCCCATCTCTTCAGCAGTGTCCTGGTTAGTTTCAGAAGAACAATCACACATACACCCCCTCTACCCCCTTAAATCCCCTTCACTCCAGGCACCAATCCATAGCCATCCATATTTCAAGGTTTTGGCAAACATCCAATCAGGACTAACTAGTCAAGCAACATGGCCACGCGTGCACACACGCATGGGGGTGTCTAAGAGACCCCACTCTCATTTAACTATATGCTAGTCACACGCTAGTCTTAAGGTATGCCAGAGGACCGAGGTTCGTGCTACACAGTCACCATTCAGCCGAGTGCCCAGGCCCAACGAACCCTCCCCTGGCAATAACGGAGGACTCAGCCAAGGGCAAGGTCAAACTGTCTTTTATTATCCAAACAGACAGGGATCACACAGGAAAACTATTCTTCAGCAATCACAGCTCCTGAGCCTGTGTCGAGAGTTTTTGTTAGCAAATGTCGTCACAACTTCAAACCCTTCCCCAAAAACCTATGAGCCCAGACTATAGGGTGGCTGGAGTGGTAGTGCCTATAGGCGGCACCTATAGAAGTTAGCTAACTGATCCTTCCATGTCAGATAGTCTCGCCTTAGACTTCCCCCAAAAACGATCTATTACGTTGTTGCAGGGTCGCAGAACCACCATTGGCCTTTTCCCATTACCCTCGACCCTATGATTTGTGATCCCTGATTGGCTGGAGCAGGTCTCCCCAGGCCTGGGACCCCTCTCTGTTCTCAGTGCTTAGTGCACCTTCTCAAGGTGATGAGAAAAACTATGTGTCCCCATTGTTGCCACTGGTATATCCAGCTAGCTTGTGAGAGTGCCTGCAGGTTGCAACGTTGTTATACAACACATGTATAATTTCTTGTCCGATTCCCACTGCAGGTAAATGGCTATTGTTTGGCTCGGCAGCACCAGGTGGGTGAGGATCGCAAAACTGAGCTTTTTGGTCTGCAATTAGTGAGGATTTATTCTGCTTTTTGGCAGGTGTCTCACTGTCCCTGGTGCCAGGAATGTTCTGCTCGCCTTTGACCTTGGCTGCGAGCACCAGTTCTGAGCAGCGTGCTGCAAAATATGTTTTCCTTCGTCCCTTATTATGATGCCTGCAGCTTCATGTAACTCTACTACAGTTATGCTATGATTTCTATATGTCAGTATTGTACTATTGTCCTTATGGGTTAGTGGTTCTTGGCTCTTCCAGGCTCCTTATACAACCCTGTAGTTCCATATGGTTAGATGGAATAAGCGGCTGCAAGCTTGTTCTGCATCTCTTACTTTCTTGCGTTTCTGCATTTTGCTAATGAAAAGGAAAGGTTTCTAACAGTGTGTATATGTATCTGTCCTCTATCTACAGAACTGTGTGAGCACGTTCTTCGTGTGTGCACGTGTGTGTCCATGTAACTTTCTGCAGGGATGCGAGTTTGCTTTATGGCTAACGTTACTATGTCATAGTGTCTCTAGGACATCAGCACAGCTGGATATTTATCGTTAGTCAACCATGTCCAATGTTGAGGCATCTGTATTCGCCAAAGACATCAGCTGGATAGGGTTTGAATGGTTGTCTAAGAGAATATCTGTTCATATATGTGGAAGTCACTGGCTCTACTGGGGGCTCGCCAAACAGTGACTGACATCTCTCGTTTCTTAGCCTTCAGGCTGTCATGCATATAGGGATCATGAAGAGCATTCCAGGGACACTCTTCAGTCACCCTATGGTTGACCGGTCGACCACATCTCCAAATCTATTCACTGTATCCTTTGGCAGCTATATCTTCTTCTGCTCCTCCAAGATGTCCATAGTAATTTGCATGGTCATCCAAACTCCAGGTCATGTAACAGCAGTCTCCTTCTGGGTTGCACCACACCCACTTTGCCCATTACTTCTTGTAGTCAACGGGATCATCAAATATGATCATCTTGGTCGGGAACAATGGACACTCCTTTATCTGTGTCCTAGTCTTATTTCTTAATTCTATCTTGTCTTCCTCACCATTTTTATTTACCAACACCCTCATCCTTATTGTCTTTTCTGTGGTTTTGCAGCATTGCGCGATGCATATCTTAATCACACATTGTGTTACTAGTTATTACTAGTTATTAGTGCTGCTAGTAATACCTTAAGTCCATCTTCCATCCATGTTGGCATCCATGAAAATATATACGACAGCCAGCTTTGATCTTTTCCCGTGCCCTTCGCTTCCTCCTCCATTTTGGTGTGTATTTTCTGGTAACTGCTTCTGTTAGTGTGCCATCTGCTTCATCGTTTGCTGGCACAAATGTACAGAAAGATGACCCGATCTTGGCACAAACTCCTCATCTGAAAGTCGAGAACATATCTGTTCTGGAGGGCCATCCAACTTGCTGCTCGGAGCTCTTCTTTTATGGCATTGAAGGCGTTGACAGTTGAGTTTATAGTCTGCATCAGCTCCCACCTCGTAATGTGGAGCCATTTTGCATTTGTTTATGTTTGCACAGCTGGAACTACTGACGCGAAGAACATTTCTGTCCTACTGAACAATCAGCATTCAAGTGGTATGTCGTCCAGAGGTGCCTCCGATGACCACGACAAGTAGTTCTGTCTCTTCACTCTACTCACTTCTACTGACCTCTTCTTTCTTCTGGCATCATCCACCTTAGGGAACTCTTCTGTTTTGACATATTTTTGTGGCACCACTAGTACTGGCGTATTGATGTGTGCTAGTGAGCATACTCCTCCCCAGTTAGGTGGTAGCTTTTCATACGCCTTAGATGTGCACACCCAATAATGATCCATTAACACTGCCGTTCCAACCTACACGCTTGGATACACTTGTCTGTTTGCAGGCTTTTTTTCCCCCAATCTTTATTGCTCCATCATTCTGGAAACATAATGCTGCTTTCTTTAGTGGTAATATGGGCATTGGTCTAGCTTAATTCTCCACCCAGGTCAGTAACTTGGCACTTTCATCCCATTCCTTTAGGCCAGAGGTCTTCAAACTGTTTTGGCCTAGCTCCCCCTGAGCAAAATCTGGGAGGGCCGGACGACCACAAAAATGCCAAATGGACAGTAAGTACAAACAACTATGAACTATTGCATGCCGTCACCGCACCCGTCTCCCAGTATAGTCCCTGGGATCCCCCACCAGCTCCCATTACAGTAGCTGGGCCCCCTCATCCCACTCCTACCCAGTCCCTGGGCTCTTCCCACCCCATCACAGACCCTGGGTTCTCCCCACCCATTTCCCAGTCTGAGGGCCAGTGGGAACTGGTAAATTTTTCAAGTGGAGGGGCATAAATATTTCCCACAAAAATGCCATAGTGACCAAGCGCAGCGAGGGAGCCTGAACCAATCAAGGGGTTAAAATTTTGCATTTTAGAGCATACTTTAAAAAAATGGGTAAAAAGCCAAACAGTTTGCAATTGGCACTGGGGGCTGAAGGGGGAAAGCATGGGATTTTTGAATGGACATCTATGATAGGTATCCAGTTAAAAAAAAAGACCATCCCTGTCCCCTGGACTCCACAACGCCTCAAACGGAGAGCTGATTTTGGCAGGTGGGTAGGGGGATTGTGCAACAAAGGCTTTTTTAAAATGCCTTTGTTGTACAACCCTCCTTTCCTTCCCTCTCTACCCCCACTCGCCAAAATCATCTCAACGGACCAAAACAAACACATACACACACACATTCACACAGCAATCACTATCATTCATACGAGCACCAATCACCATACACTCACAACACAAACATGCAAGCATCCATAAACATATTTAAATAAAAAAGAAATGAACATAAAGGTACCTTCTGCAGGGGCCTGCATGTGGGTGCTGAAATGCCCTGCTCCAGGTTGCCGTGTCTGTACGTGCAAGGGGGCGCAGGAGCTCCCCCTCCCACATACAGACATGCAGTTCCCCCAGCAAGCATTTCGAATGAGCTATGCAAGGCTGGCACAGCAAAACACCCCCAGCGTTGCATGGCTCAGTGAGCATGTGCGGCTTGGGAACTGACAGGTCAGCCAGCCCTGGAGCATTCACTCAGCTGGAAAAAGCAGCGGAGGGAGTGCTCACTGTTTTACTGGTCTGGCTCTGCGGCTCCTCCATAATGGGTGAGGGGGCCACTGGGTGGACGCCCCCTCGCCCATTATGGATGAGCCGACAGACTCAGACTGGCCTATAGGGCAATACCCATACCAAAAATGCCAAATGCTAGGTGTAGACCAGTCAAAATGGGCCACTTTTTTGGCCAATGTGGGCCTGTTTGATGAGTTACTTCACTATGCAGCAAGTAGTTTTGACCATTGTTGCTGAATAAATATTCTTTAAATATCACAATTTGTTTACATTTTAACAAAAACACCCCCTTGGGTACTATTCAAACAGTTTGTGACTAAAGGAACGAATATCCATTTGCAACTGCAGGCCACTTTTTCATTGGTGCCTTAGACAGTTTTATGGTCCAGTCCGACCATGCGAGCCGACCCTGCCCATTTCCTCCGATCAAAAAATAAAATAAAGATACGAGCACGGCAGACAGCCCGACGAGACGGCTAATCAAGCACAGCAGTTCAAGAAAAGGAGAAAGGCGGCAGGAATCGAGAGGGTGGCGAGGAGAGAAGTGACCTTGCCCTTTTAGGCCCGGACCCACGGAACTTTCATGGAAGAGAGCCTAAGACTGCGAACAATAGCACAAGTGTTTTATCAGCAGATGTCAATGGTACACGGGGCAAGCCTATGCCGAAAAAGCAGGAGCAGGGGAAGCTCCCGCGCCCCTGGTGCCAGCCTTGACTCCAGAGAAGAGAAAAGTCAAGTGGTTCATCACAGCCAGTGAGTCGAGGGGAAAACCAGTAAGAACTGGGCTGTGTTGAAAGAGAATCACAAAGTGGCCAGTTTGAACTGTTCAATGAACTGTAAAAAGAATTGAGGGGAGACCAGCTGCAGAAGGAACCAGCACCACGTGGGTGTGAACTCGAGAGACTCTGGTCGATACCCATTTGATTGAAACTACATATGCCAAAAGGCCATAGGAGGGCCACCAAAATAGGTCAAAGTGGTCATACTGAGGATCAAGCAAAATCCCAGTACAATCTAAAGACTTTAATCTACAAACTGTTGAAAAGTAAGGGAGGTCAATCCCGCAAACATTGAACGGTGTAAAAGTGAACTGTGAAAGTAAAGACAAGTATCTGAGCCCGACCGAGGGAGATCCAGCTGAGATTTGAGAAGGGTCTGAGCCTGACCAAAGGAGATCCATGGGTGAAGCTGTCATCCAAGGTTCATAGAGAAAAGAACCGATATATACATTGTGGAATACGATGCGTGAAGGGTCAGCGCCCGGACCGGAAAAGGGTCTCCCCGGGTGAAACCATCACCCTACAGTGGTAACTGTGGTAAAGAATCGAGAGGGTTCAGTGCCCAAAAGATTGGGACCCGGGGTGAACAATCCTCACCCTAAGTAAAACAAGGAATTGAACTTTCATTTGTTAAAGGAACTTTTTGTATGAACTTTATTTTGGAACATGACATGCCCTTGAAAGTGAGAGAGCTTAGCTATCTGCGGTCCTGATATCATTAATGAACTTTCAGGAGATTTTCACCCAGAAGAGGGGAATCCCAGGATGAAAGTTGTCACCCAAATCCCAAGGAAAAGAGACTGTTTAATTGTTTTTGTTATTTGAATACGTCAGGTCCTCGAAGGAAAGAGACTTTCAGGTGAAACGAGACTTTGCCATCGATGGCTCAGATAGCTGGAACAGAACTGTCATCTCGTGCTGCGGAAAGCTCGAGAGAATACTGTGCTCCAAGAGCCAACCTTACCCCTGCTCAAAACGTGGGGAAGGAAGACCCCAGGCTACCGCATCCTGACATATTATTTGAGAACACTTCTTTCTTTTCTTGAAAACTATCCCACACCCCTTTTGTATTACATGTAAAAACAAAAGGGGCAATGAGGCGCGCACTCCAAATCCTGGCCAATATACTACCTGAAGAAAGCAAAAAAATAACTGGGTTAAATCCCAAAGTGTCCAATTCACTGGGTTAGATCCCAAATCTTGCAAAAATGTTCACAGGGTTGGATCCCTTATACTGCATTTGTACTGCTGTTGTCCTCCTCCTAGCGCTTTCGTGTCCCAACACTGTTCAGGGAGGCTGTGTTGCCTTTCTTTTCAGGTGAATCCAATTAAATTGCTAATGCAGTCTCTAAGGATTATGGGAGCTGTAGGGAAATCATATGTTCAATTCAGGTGACCAAGGAAAGACTCCCCTCCTGGAGCACACATCTTAGCCTTAGCAGGGGGAGGGGGGAAACCATAACTATGGTCCTCCACTGTAGGGCAAAATGTCCCCAGTGCTGCCGCCTCTGGAGTCCGGATCTCCACAGATTTAAAGTAAAAACAAAAGGGGGGTGGGAGGGTGAGGCGTAATTCCAGGCCTTTTTAACATGCAACTTTACTGCCTGTGACCTGCTCCACTGTATATGGTCCTGTAAACCAAGGCTTGTACAAGCGACACGTAAAAACCCTCAAACGTACTATCTACGGGATACAACTGTGAAGGTTTCATAAGTTTTCTTTTGGGTTGTTGTTTTCTTCTCTTGCCTCAGGCCTCTCCTGTTGTCCCTGCAGTTCACAAGAAATAAAAGAGGCACTAGCCATCAAGGAAGCAGTGTAGTCATACATTTCTTGACCCAATACATCAGAAATGTTTTCTACATCTATCAAGGCCCTATTGGGAGGAAGTCTCATGCGCCATGCTGGCACCACCTCATGTGGGGTTAAATGGTGGCCAGACCCTGGTTTATTTCGCAGTGAAAATAGTCCTAATGGAAGACACTGCAGCCAGCGCTTGTTAATGGTCTTTTTAATTTTGGCGATGCCTTCTTTGAGCAGCCTGTTGAGGCGCTCACACACCCAGTTTGCTTGCGGGTAATTGACACAAGAGAATTGGTGTTGCATTCCCAACAAGGTTGATTTTGAGGATTTCTAAACACGCTCCAGGCAGACTGAACTGCATTCGGGCGCAGATGATTACTAAGTTTGTATCGATCAAAATGACCAGAACAATCAGAATGTTCACAATGTAGCGGCTGGCATATAGATTTCTTAGATTTACCTAAAGAGGAAGGTTTTTAATGCCTTTCTAAAGTTTTCCAGCAATAGGCATGAACGGATGATAAGTGATAAATGATTCCATACCTTTGGTCCAAAGGCCGAAAACCTCCCGTCTCCCTTTGAGACCTGCTTAGTCCGAGGTATGGCCATTAGCATTTTATCACCCGATCTAAGGTCTCTGGATGGCTCAAGATGGTGAATCTTAGCACTAAGATATTTTGGTGCATTGTCATAGTAGCACTTGTGCATCAGGCAGGCTATCTTAAACTTGACCCGATCCTCCACCATCAGCCAGTGAAGGGATCTCCGTGAGGGCATCACATTCTCTTTTTCCCAAATGGGCTATCAGCCTAACTGCTGCATTCTGTGCCCTTTGAAGTCTCATCATCTGTTTGATGGGAATCCCTGTCAATAAACGGTTACAGTAATCAAGATGGGAGTTGGTTAAGGCCCCCACGACCACTGCATGGTCTTCCGCTGCCACGTACGGAAGCACATTCCTAAGCATGCGTAGCGAATAATATACAGCCTTCACTTTGGCACCTACCTGGGCTTCAAAGCCCAGGTTTTCCTGCCATATACATCCCAGATTCTTTACTTTCTTTGAGAACTGGATATCTTTACCTAGGACCAGTGGGGTCATCTCTTGTTTTTCCGCCCTCACCTTACTTCCTGCACTAAATAGGATTACCTCTGTTTTGGCTGTATTAAGCTGCAGCTGATTGCATGCCATCCATTTTTTTATTTCCTGCTTGCACTGATCAATTTTTTCAAAGGCCTCCTCTATGTTCTCTGTTTCCACATAAATCTGGGTGTCGTCAGCATACGAATGGAATCTCAATCCATACTTCCGTAAGATGTCAAATAGTGGCCGGATGTATAGATTGAAGATCAATGGTGACAGTGCTGACCCCTGTAGAACTCTGCATTTTAGCCACAACAATTCTGATAGAAACCCTCCCAGTGTTACCCGCTGGGTCCTATCCTTCAGAAATGAGCTAAACCATTTTACCACTACTTCTGAAGCTCTTCCCACCATCCCAATCTGTTGGAGAATGATTTTATGGTTGATTGTATCGAACGCCGCGGATAGATCCAGCATTAACAAGATTGTCGATCTACCTCTATCCGCGGCTTCCAGTAAATCGTCCTGAACTGCCAATAAAGCAGTTTCGGTTCCATGATTAGGCCTGGACCCCGACTGACATTCATCCAAGATATTCTTACTGTCCAAAAAGTCCTGAAATTGACCGCAAACCAGTTTTTCCAAGATCTTAGTCAGCCAACATAAGTTGGCTACTGGGCAGTAATTTTTAAAGACAGTTGGATCTAATTTTGGCTTCTTCAATAGAGGTTTTACCAATGCTCCCTTCAGGGTATTTGGAACATAACCCTCCATTAAAGATTTGTTTATAAACTTTGTTAGGAATGGTGCAAGATTAGCAGCCAACCGAATGGCTGTACACACCGGTATAGGGAATGCAAAATTCTTGGTAGGTTTCAGTTGGTGTATCTGGGTCAGCACTGTTTCCTTATCAACACTTTTAAAATGGAAGCCCTCAGCTTCCCCCCTTAGATCTTTTAGCTCTTCTGGGGGCTCCTCCCAGTTTTCTCCCATTTTCACTTTGAAAATATTTTCCTGGATATCCAGGATTTTTGGATCCCTGAACTTTGCTTCTTCATCAAATAGTGCTCTGGCTATGTTTCCTGCCAGTTTAATTTGTTTTTGGAGGAACTCTTTTTTTTTGCCATGAAGAGAGATCGTTTGTATTCCTTGGACAGGATTTTCACCCTCGCTACATCTCTGTCCTGTTTGGAAACTCTCCACCTTTTGTTTGCCTGGCGTAACTGTTTACGCATAAGAGTTAGTGCAGGTCCAAACCACGATTTGGATTTTTTTATCACTTTCAGGTTTAGAGGTGCATACTTTTCACAGATCTCTTCCAAAATCTGTGCCCCCTTCTTGAAAAACTCTTCGCAGTGAAGCTCTGCATCAAGCTTTTCCAACGTTGATTCTACTTCCTCTCCTGGGATCTTATCCAGATCATCTGATTTTCTGCTCCATATTGAAGTGGCTTCACGTCCTCTCCCCTCAAGTAATTCCCTTCCCCCTAATTCACATACTTGTAATACTTGTACATAGTGATCTGACCACAAGAGTGGCAAGGATTTACGGCATTGAATCACATTCCCCCTTCCTGCTAGCAAATCTAAGCAGTGTCCCTTCTTATGTGAGGACTCTTTAGTGATAATCTCTAAACTATGATTATCCAGAATCTCTTTTAAGGCAACCGAGTGCATCATTATCCACCCAGATGTTCCAGTCCCCCTCACACAGGAGCTCTTTATATTTGCTTCCTGTTAGGGTGAGGTAAGCATCTAGTTTGTCTAGGAAATCTCCCAATGACCCTGGTGGTCTATAGCCCAAAACCACTTTTATAGCCCTAGTATGGGAAATTAGAATAGAGAATTCTCCAAATTATAGATTTCCATTCCAATCTAATGTTTTCATATGTGAGATATTCATTGATGCTTTATAGATTATGGCTATACCCCCTCCTCTCCTATCCTCTCTGTTAATCGCTTGAATAATATAGTTCTCAGGTACAAGCTTGTGGAACATGGTTTGAGACTCATCTGTAAACCATGTTTCTGTCAAGCAAATGAGGTCCAAATCCAGCTCTAAAAGCAATTCCCCAATTTCCAAAGCATGTGCTACTGCAGAGCACGCATTCAGGGAAGCTAACATTATGTCCCTTTTTTCCAGTCCAAACGCTCGAATTTTGTTCAAACTTCTAAGTTGTAAATGGCCACACCCATTGTCCCATGATTTCAACTATATGTGAGAATAACTTGCATTAGTTGGAATCTCATCCATCTTCATCCCAATAGTGTATCAATGAGGGCAGTCAATGTCCGCGCTCTGAACTAGCAGCGTTTCTCGCCGCACGCCGTCTCCAGTCCGTAAACAGGCCTAAACAGACTTCGCGTCAGCACAAAGGGCTCTGTCGGCACTGGATGACGCGGGGACAAGGGTGACCGACGCTCGTGGCTCTGGGAAGTGAAGTCTGTGTAAACTATACGCGGCTTACAATCCCTCAAGTCACGGCAAAGCAGATCCCAGTGCACACCAACAACCAACCTATTAACACAGATTAAAAACGTATAATCAACCCGTTAATTTCCCTCCACCTCCCAAACTTCTTTTAAAAATACCCAATCATTAAACAAAAAGTTGCTTTTCACAGGAATTCCTATTACAAATAAACATAAGATGCCTAGCTTTTCAAGCTCACGGCCCCTACAATGTTTACTAATCTCCTAGGTTGTGATGTGGAGAAACATCTCATTGGCGCAGTGAGGACCGTTGTCAGACTGCAGGACCTTACACATGCCCCATTGTGGGAAAATCTCACTAACCAGGAATTTTGCCATTCTCTTGGCATCAGGATGGGAACAGGGACCAGCTTCGATCCATCAGGAAACGGGCATGCAACCATTATCTTGTAGTTGTAACCCTGGCATATTTGAAGCATGTCAACAAAGTGGATATGAAGGTGTTGGAATGATCCCATTGGGCGAGGTATAACTCCTCTCACTACCCTTAGAGAATGACCTGCTGTAAATTGTTTACACACTAGACAATTAGTCATGAATTCTGCCACCTGTTCTGCCAAATTAGGACAGAACCAATCTTCTCCAACATGAGCAGCAAGTACCTCCTTCCTCATATGAATAGGATGGTGTAACATACTTCTTTTTATATCATTGTTTGCACAAAGTTGCGCGCTGGTGGATGAAACATCCATTTCTAAAATGTCCCCAAAATAAGCGGTGCATTTTGCTTCCACATCTGTTGCCTTGTTGACCCTAGAGATGGGGTCCTCCCCCCTCATGTGGGCCTGGCACTTCGCCACTGCCATGCTCAGTGGGAATTGGAGTGCCTCCATCAGTCTGCTCAATAGGAGTGCTTGCTGCACCAGTGACCCATGAGCACGTCTGACACCCCTTCTCAGCCAACGTGAGAGCCCAGAATGCAGTGCGGATGTCACATAGGCTGAATTGGAATACACTGTCACTTCCTTGTGTCTGCTGTTTTCCAGTGCCAATATTAAGCTGCTAGCTCCTCAGCCTGTGCTGAAGAATTTGATGGTAAACGTGCACTTGTCACCACCTCACTCATCCCGTCCTCTTTTAATCTCACTACTGCTGCCCCAGTATGTCTTTCCCCTGTTGTCTGGTCAATTGTTGAAGACCTGTCAATATAAAGTACATTTCCCCCCTCATCAAGTGCGTTCTCCTGTACCTTTGGAATGTTGCTGTAGTTTATCTATGTTGGCGGTGCAGTCGTGCACATAATCTTTGTCCTCTATATGCTCTGCAATGAAAGTCGCAGGGTTGACAAGTCGGCACCTCACTATCTTGAGAGATCAGTTTGACAGTAACATATCATACCCTCGCTGTGTTGTGAATGTACTTTTGGGTCTCTAGAGAGTGGTGCTGCATTCCATCGTAATACTCACGGACTTGTCTACTGCGAATGCGGCAGCAGCCAGTGCCTGTTTGCATGCGTAGTGTCCTCATCCCTGGGTCTAATGTCCTACTGTAGTATGCTAATGATATGATATGGCATTTGTAACGCACCAATACACAAGTGTTTCAAGGTGTGACGAGGCAAGGAAGGGGGAACAGAGGGAGGACAGAGACAATGATCTTACTAGGCCAAGTGACATTGAGATTGCGCAAGTGCAGGGGAGGGGGAGAGGAAAAGTGCCAGGGGAAAGGGGGGGGGGAACAAAACAATAACAAGAAGTGCCACCAGCAGGTGGCAGGTGCAAGGGTATATGTAGACAGCAGGTGTCCAAAAGTGCAGGTAGGAGGACTGTAGGGTTACAGATATAGACCCAAGTGCAAGGATTGTCGGGAGGCAGTGCAGGTGTGCAAATGAGTGGGCAGGTGACCAGTGCAGTATCAGACAGGAAATCAGCAGGGGAGAGGAAGGAGGAAGGCAGAAGCAAAGAGGAAGGTCTTGAGGTGCTTCCGGAACCGGAGATGGTTCTCCTCAAGTTTCAGAGAGGCAGAGAGGCTGTTCCAGAGGGAGACCCCAGCTGCAAAAAAGAGATCTACCACCAACTTGTTGCTTGGAGAAGCGGCTGACCATGAGGGAGTTGGAGCTGAAGGAGTGAAGAGCTCGAATAGGAAGGCATTTATGAAGTGAGAGTTGGAGGTATTGTGGACCCAGGCCCCAGAAGGCCTTGTGGACAATGCAGAGGGTCTTGAACTTAATCTTTGCAGCCACTGGGAGCCAATGCAGTGATTTCAGTGCTGGAGAGATACGATGCCTGGGCTTGAGGCCAAGGACAAGTTTTCCATTCCTGTTCTGGATGAGTTGCAGAGGGCGGAGAGTAGAAGCATACAGATTTAGAAAGAGGCTGTTGCAGTAGTCCAGCCTAGAGAGAACCTTAGCTCTAGAGACAGTATGCTTCTGGGGTAAGGAGAGGAATGGAAGAATGCCTCTGAGGAGGTGCAGTTGGTAGTGTGACTTCTTAGAGATGTCCGAGATGTGAGGAGAAAAGGAGCGTGTGGAGTTGAAGATGACCCCGAGGTTCTCAGCCTCACAGGTGGGAGCAGGAAGAGGGCCTAGGGAGGACAGCCAGAGAGTGACAGGAAAGGAGGGTGCAGATGTGCCGATGAGGAGAATCTGTGTCTTACTGGCATTAAGGCAGAAATTGTTGGCGGCACACCACTCCTGGATAGCAGACAAACAGTCAGAGATGAGAAAAGGAGAAGAGGTGGCAGAGGGGAGCCTGCAAATGAGCCGTGTGTCATCTGCCTAGCACTGAAAGTTGGAGCAGAGAGCGCTAATGCAGTGGGCGAGAGATGTCAGGTATTGGTTGAACACCCAGGGAGAGAGGTTAGACTCCTGGGGAACACCACAGGTAGAGAGATAGAGCAAAGGAAGGACCCAAGATGGACCTGGGAGGGTCGATCAGAGAGGAACGAGGTCAGCCAGGCCAGGGCCTGATCAGTGATACCCAGGTTATCACAGAGACGATTGAGCAGGATGTCATGGTTGACCATGTCAAAGGCAGAAGGGAGATCAGGTAACATGAGGACAGAGGGGAGATTAGAATGAAGGTTAGAAAACAGGTGTTCACGGATGTTCAGGAGAACTGTTTTGGTGCTTCTTGCTGCTCTGAAGCCAGATTGATGGTCATGGAGGCAATCAACAGATTCAGTGTGAAGATTAAGATAGGAGATGGCCAGCTTTTCCAGGAGTTTGCTCAGGAAAGGAGTGATGCAGATCAGGCGATAGTTAGCCAGACAGGAGGGGTCGGCTGAGGTTTTCTAATGGTTTGTGCCCCATGCTAGTCTTCCGTGTCAGTACTGCAGTCATTACTACTCTATTGGAGTGCGAGAATAAGAAGAATTTGTTTTGATAGTCTGGGATTCCCAACACTGGAGCTGTGCATATTGCTTCCTTCAGCTCCTCAAATGCCTTAGTCATCTCTCTAGTCCACTGTAAAGTATCCACCCCTCTTTCTGCTTCCTTCAGTGCACTTAACAAGGGCCTGGTGCATGCTGTAATCAAACACCCATGCTCTGCAGTAATTATATAGTCCTAGGAACTGCTGCATTTGTCTTACGGCTGTGGACTTTGGAGTCTTGATTATCGCCTCTGCTCTTTCTGGTGTCACTTTTCATCCTTCTTGTGATATCAGTTATCCAAAGTACAACACTTATTTCTGGCAATATTGTAATTTGGCCTTGTCTACCTTGTACCCTTTTTCTGCTAGTAAAGTCAACATGTGCATGAAGTCATCTCTACATTGTGTCTCTGTCTTGCTGCAAATCAATATGTTGTGTATGTAATGTATAATGACACTTTCTAACTGTAAATTGCCCAAGTCCATTTGAAGGACCCTGTTGAACTTCGAAGGAGATTCACAGTACCCTTGAGGAAGTCTAGTGGGTTTCCACTTCTTATTTCTATATAGTAATGAAGTTAGGTCTTGTGAGTCTGGGTGTAGTGGTAAAGAGAAGAAGGCATTTCTCAAGTCTATAACCGTGAAGTGGGAATGCTACATACAATTGTTTCTGGATTCGGAACCAAAGGAAGTTCTGCTCCGACAATATGGTTTAGAGGGTGCAAGTCCTGTATAAAACACCATGACCCCCCTGTTGCCTTTTTGATAGGGTACACTTCCGTTTTGCACAGTGATTCTGATGGGATCAACATACCCTGCTTTACCAGTGCGGCTATTGTCTCATAAATACCTTTGTCTGCCTCCTTCGACAGAGGATATTAACGAGCTCATGGTAAGATTGCTCCTGGCTTCAGTTTTATTTTCACTGCTCCTATTCCTTTCACAAGCCCCACATCATAGAGACCTGTGGTTTATAAGACGCTGGGGACCTTTGTCAAGTCTTCCTCGAGAAATGTTGGTAGTGCTTGTACCATCATCACCATCCTCTCTGGTACCTCTCTATAGTGTATCTTAACTCAGTATGTAATGCTGATTTCAAACACTATCTGATTGGCAGTCTTTGAACAGTTCTTTGTCTGTCACGGTAGTTAGCCTACACCCTTCTGCCACCACGATTACTGACCTCCATGCCCATCCAGTGTCTTCTGTCCCATGTACAGTTATTCTGTGTTCTCCCACTATTACCGCCTCTAATTCTAGTGGTATTGTTGTCCCTTCCTTCTCGTCAAGTGGTAGTTCTGGTCTAAACATATATTCATTCGCAAGGCACCACAATTTTCCCTGAATTCCTGGGAGCCATGCTATTATTACTTCAGCCCCATATCAAAATAGTTCCTTATCTGCTGGCACCCCCTTTAGTACGGTATGTCCACAATAAGCTTGAATAAAGTCTCTGACATTTAACAGATGGATCCCAGGCGTAGAGCACACTATTCTGTTGTCTGTGAATGAGATGGTCATGTTAAGTTTGCTCATAATGTCCCTTTCTCCTATAGAAAGTGTAAGATTGCATGTAAAAGTAACCACTTCCGTCGCCCCAGAAAACCCCAGAGCATTCATGGCATTGCCTGACATGCTATACCTCTCCCCCCCAGATGCAGAATCTAGTTGCATCTGCGTCTACAAGAAAGGAGAATGCCTTGTCACCTATAGTCACCCCTATGTAGGGTTCCTCTGCCGGGTTAGGTGTAATTGATATGATGGAACACATCAGGTCTGTCTGTGGGCTGTCCTATTGAGGGTATAATGGCATTCCATTCCCTGCAAATGGGTTACCCTCCCATCACGGTAGCCTCCCCTAATTTCCGAATGGGAGTCACTTCCATGGAGTACATGAGTGTCATCATCTCATCATTTTGCTGTGCCATGTATGATGGTTGCATGTTATTCTGTATCTTTGGTGTCTGCGAATAATGTTGCTCTGGGGCCTGCATTTGTGTTGTCTGTGTCATGGGCTGGTGTGTCTGTGAGTATGTGTTTGGTGTCTGTCCTTGTCACTGCGGCTCATCTTGGGCATAGTATTCAGTCTGCTGCCCCTGATATGTTGGTTGATATTGCATTCCCCCATTCTGCAGCATGCCCCCTCTGCTCCTGCACACTCTGGAGATGTGCCCTACCTGTCCGCACACCCAGCACTGGGGTCGTTCCCACATTTGCCTCTGGTGCCCTCCAGAGAACCCTTCGGGTGCCTTACTGTACTGGTGGCCTGTATCCGAGATACCCTCCTGAAAACCCCTTTTGGTTCTGTTGCATTTGATGCCGAGGCCCATACCTGCATCGCCTAGGTGGCCCCCTCTTCCTTAGTACCAATGCTGTGCATCCCCCACCCCATGATGAACCCTCCTCCGGTGGGTGGCGTTGTTTACTGTGTCTGTGGTGCGCTTTGTCCTCCCATGCTTGTTAACACTGCCCATTCCATAGCATATTTAGACAATTTCTTCTGCTCTAACTTCGCCTCCTCCTGTTTCTTACCTCATGCTTTTTCCTAGTGCTTTCTTGCATTAACCTGCAGTAATGTACTGTTGTACATTACTGCAGGTTCCCCCATTTTGCGTGCCATGATCGCACTAATGTCTGATGTGTCTGGGTACTGTACCCGTAGAGCTTGCCATATAGCTGCTTGGCAGTTCTTAAAGAGCGAACCATTGTGCTGTAAGGAACTCATCGTAGCAACAGTAAAGGCAGACACAAGTGATCACAGTTCAAGGGGGTTTATTTAACTAACTGTATTGGTAGGGTGGACAAACGCCTCATCTAAACCTAAATCTAAGATGGGAGCAAGCTATGACCATCAAATAATAATAAGGCAGTCGTAGTGGTGTCTTGTAAAAAAGGGCCTATACTAAAAAAATCTATTGCCAATCCTTACCACTAAGTTCAAAAATAGTGTGGGATAATGCTCACAAGAAAAGAAAGAAGTGTTCACAAATGATAAGTCAGGATGTTATAGCCAGGGGTCTCCCTACCCCACGTTTTGAGCATGGGACAAGGCGGGACTCCCGAGTACAGCACACTCTCAGGCATTCCCAGCACAAGGCTACAGTTCTGTTCTCAGGCATCAGGATCTTGGATGGTTAAGTATCTTTTCTACAAAAAAGTCTCTTGCCTCCGAGGACCTGTGTTCAAAATAACAAAACAAAGGTTCCTCTTCCATATGTACATTGGGTGATAGCTTTAACCCCTGGGTCCCCCTCTTCCGGGCTCAGCCCCCTCTCGAATGGCAGCCTCCCTCCATCGGGTTCACTACTGCTTTTATACCAAAAGATTTCACCTGTTGTATTCATGACTCGTTGGGTGATAGCTTTTCACCCCTGGATCCCCCTCTTCCGGGCTCAGACCCTTCTCAAATGTTAGCCTCCTTCCGTCAGGTTCACTACGGCATGTATTCAAAAGGATTTCACCTGTTGCATTCACAAGTCTCAATGTCCTTTTCAAACAATCCACTGTGGACATCCCTCGGTTGGTTTCACTCTTGTCAACACAAAGTTCATTGGGGCATCATGCTTACCCCCTCTGCAGGCATCACTCAGCCGGGTTCACTTTTGCCAGTCACACAGTTCCTTCTACTTTATCACGATATAGGATTTGTCCCTTAAATTTCCAATTACTTTTCGGTGAAAGACTTTCGAGTGTACAGGGGGTTTTACTCAACACCTATAGGACCACTTTGATTTTTTCCTTATGGCTCTCCTAAGGCTTTCTGGTATCAGTAGGTTCAACAAGGAGGGGGGGGATCAGCCAGAGTCCTATGAATGAGCAACCACGTGGTGCCGGACCCCTCTGCAGCTGGTTTTCCCATGCAGTGTTAACAGTTCTTTGATTTTCCTTCATTTGCCATTTTCAACTTTTGCTCCACACAGTTCGGTTTCTTATTGGTTCTCCCTTCGGCTCACCAGCTGTGATGAACTGCTGGTCTTTTCTTGTCTCTGGAGTCAAGGACGGTACCGCAGTAGCAAGCGTCTCTTCCTCTTTGGTTATCAGCGGAGGAGGGCTATGTGTATCGTTGACATCTGCTACAGCACACGTCGGCTATTGTTCGTGGTCGTATGTTTCCTATTACGGAGGCTTTGCGGGTCTGGGTAGCAAAGGGCAAGGCTGCTTCTCTCCTTATCACCCCTTCAGTTCTCGCCGCTCTGCTCCTCCTCTTGAACTGCCATACTGGAATAGCTGTCTCGTCGTGCGGTCTGCCTTGCTCATAGTGGGCTCTTGTACTCGACCTTTCATCCATGAGGGGAAGGGAAAGGGTCGTCAGGTGAGTGTGGTTATGGTCAATTGCCTGACATTGCCAGACCCTTGTGTTTGGACACGTCAAGTAAAATGCTCTGGTGTTAGTCTGTCATCTTTCATGGTGTGAGAAAGTTTTTGTGTCAGAAAAGTGGCGGGGGTAGAGTTTCTGTGAATCCTATGTAGTAGGATGGGGAAAAGGTAATATAAGAAAAGGGATACCGCATCTCACCCGTCAGTGTCCCACTTCCACTCCCCAAGGACCATCCCATTCAGGTGATCCACCCGCACTGGTCCACCCCTAGGAACTGGATATATTAGCGATGGCCGTGTCCTGGCCTCCTGGATGACAAAGCCCCGGGGACTAGTAAGTGAGACACCTTCAGGTCTCTCACAGTGCACCGTGTTCTGGGTGGTTACTCCTGGGTATCCAGCCCTTTTCCATATGTCATCGGCAGCCTCCCTGAGGATAGCTACCAATAAACTTTTAATGGCTCCCACCACTAATGTCCGTCCCACTGTTATCCTCTCCCTCCATCTCATATATACATTTCCTCGCAGTCAACGAGGGTAGGTTACACCTCAGGTTTTCTTTGTCGATGTGTTGCCATGGTATATATTGATGTCGCACCCTCCCTTCTCCAGTAAGGGGAACTGTGTCAACCTGATCTCCCAGTCCAATCTCCCCGTCTACCCAGTCTCCCCATCCAATCTCTCAGTGTCTTTGGTGGCAGCAAACACCCTTACTACTGCTCCCCTCCTCTGTGCTGGGAGGTCTCCTAGTCTTTGTGTGCATGTAGTCACTTCATCCATGGTGCGCGATGTAGCCCTAGACCGACACAGTCTTTCATCCTTGTCACCCCGCATTCCCCCTGTGTCTCTGTCTGCTACCCATGTCGAGCCTAGGTCTCCTGCACTTCCCTGTCGACCGACGAAGCGGTCGTCCCACTCCTTCGTCCTCACTCCTTACCAAGTCATCGTCCAATTCAGTGTCTCCCAAGTAACTGTCGATATTGTCCTGGAAGCTTAGTCTCCTCGGTACCGTGCCTCCCTGGGGTTCCCCTCCATATCAACCAAGTTCTCGCAGTAACCCATCATGGAGGACCCAGCATTGGGTTTGTCTGGCAGTGTAGCTGCCCTATCACTTTTCCTGCCATGATCTCGCCCTACCTGCTCATCTTTTCTTTCGTTGTCGTTAAAACATGCAAATCCTCAGTCTTATGTCTCTCCCTTCGCATTCCTACTCCTCCTTGCATTTGTGCTCTCTTACAAGCCGTTCTATTTCAAAGTTCCTCCTCTCCCTCTTTATCAAAACCTGCGTTTCCTTTTTTTCTGCCCTTCTCCTCTCCATCTCCCGAGTTCCCTCTTTCTCCTCATCTCCTTCAGTTCTCGCTCTCTTTCCTCTGCCTTTTGCTTTTCTCTTTGCACTCTCACTTTCTAAAAAAGCATGCAGGATGGCCACTGGCTGACCACCGGGTGACCGAGCTTCTGATGTGACAAGCTTTATTGTGCTAATATTTCCCTCATAGAACTCGCACTGCTGCAAACTAATGATATCAGGGCAAAATTGAATGTATGGAGCAGCAGCCGTTAAACTTTAAGGGCTCCAGAGGATGGTATGCAATGGATTGCAGAGCCGCTGATGGAGGGTCCCCTGCTGTAAGCGCTGGGGCCTGGGCCGCTCCCCGCACACTGCTGTTAAGTAAGCGGAGGCAGTGGGACCCAGGTATAACATACAGAGCCCTGCAGGGAAAGATGGAACGGGCAGAGGGACAGCTGCAGCGCTGGGAACGGTCCAAATGGTGACATCAAGGAGGACATGGAGAGCCGACTGCATAAACAGGGTAAGCACCGCCATCGGATGCCTGAAGGCACACCGGCGGGTCAGCAGCTCTGCTACTGTAAAGAGCAGACTCGGATCAGGCCCTGCTGGGAGCACTGCAGTGACTGTGGCAGGGAGGCATCGACCTCACTCGTTGCTGTGCAGGGTAAGGAAAAGACACAGGTAGCGGCTGTATGCTGCCGGATCTGCGTGATTTTTCTGTCGCGGAAAAGTCTGCGATGGAAAAGTTTGCATGAGAAATGTGCGCACCACAAAAGGTTCATACATTTCCCATGCAAACATACATTTAAAACCCCTACAAACCCCCATCCCCTGCTACCCCCTGCCACCACATTCAACTTCTGGTGTTCGAACCTTTGGTGGCATGCATTTACAACCTTTTTGATAGGTCAGAACATTTTATTCGATCATTTCTTCCGATTCCATTCTGCCACTTTCCCTACTCCCACCAAACATGCTGCACCTACCTCTACCGGAGCAGCATCTGAGGCAGTGAAAGGGTAGCTGCCCGGGCGGCCCTGTGATGCGTGGCCCTGCTTCTTACTCAGCAACATTCACCGCCTTCATCTATCCAGGCAGGAAGGAAGCCTCTCTGGGCTGAGACACTTACCATGAGCAGTACCAACACACATTGCTGGAGCAGCATAGCCATCATTCCGGCAAGGTAAGCCCTAAAGGGCTTTCACATTATTTATATTCTGTTAAAAAAAATATATATTGAAAAAGAAAATGTTTTAATTGAATCCCGTGAAACGAGCGCTGCACTCCATCTAAATACAGTAAATTGGACCGCTGATTCTGCAATGTATGTGCACATGTGAGGCACCTGTTTGGACCCTGTTGCTCATGACGCAGCCTGCTGGGCTATTTATCTTTATTTTTTGTGTTACTGCTCCAGGATGGCCACCCCTCCTCGTGCTGAGGAGTTGATGCTACACCAGGGAGGTTCCCTCTCCGACTCGTCAACTGCTTCCTGAAACTGCCTAAACCCGTGCACCGACAGGTTTGCCGAATGGTTTGCCAATTCCCTGCAGACTTTGAAAAGTTTGGCCGTGTTGTTGGATGCTGCAGAGATGCAGGCGTGAATATGGACTCTTTCTTGGACTGGATGCAGAGTCTATATTGCCTTTGGAGACGGCAAGAGGCCAGTTTGTGAGAGGGTACACTTGAGGCCACCATTTCCATTCTGCAGCTCTACTCTTGAGTTTCAGGGCAGCCAGATTGGAGTCGTACCAGGAATTGCACTTTTTGGAAAGCTTCATACGCATCCTAATGACAGGGGCAAGGATGTCAAGAGTATTGGAAATGGGGAGATGAAAGTTACAGAGGGCTGTGTCAGGGTGGGAGCCAGCCGCAAGAGTAGGGGGGCGGAGAGTCGGAGGATGCAAAGGAAGCCACTGTCACTCTTTTCATGGGACAGGTATCCTTGAAGACGGGAGGCAGTGTGGGGCGTGCCGATGCTAGAGGAGACGAGAGCGTAAGGTAGGAAGAGAGAAGGGAGTGATCGGTCCAGGAGAGTGTTGTAGTGAGAGGGGTAGAAAGAGGGGCGTCAAGTGTAGATGAGAGCATCCAAGGTGCGGCCTGCAGTGTGAGTCGGCCCAAAGGGTAGGAAGGATAGAGAGAGGGAGTCGCAGAGTTTGCGGAAAGATGCTGAAGAGTCTGGGGAGTCTAGATGGATGCTTAGATCCCCCAGCAGGACGAGGTGTGAGGAGGTGGGGAGGAGAGAAGAGGCCAGGTAAGCTCATTCAGAGAGGTAGAGGATGGTCTGGCCAGGAGGCCTATAGAAGGTGCCCAAAGTAAGAGAGGAGACTGCAGAGAGAGCACGCCTGCAGAGCAGGCATTCAAAGGAAGCATAGGCCTGAGTGGGAATGATGGAGACAGGGATCCACTCTGGATAGATCAGGGCTACTACCCCTCCTGGGGCCCTATTCTCAACTTGGCGCAGTGAAAGTGCTAAACAGCACGATTCACTGCACCAAAAGAGGAGCACGACAGTGATCTGTGAGGATTGCACCTGTTTTTAGTTCTAACGGGCGCAATCCAATCTCAGCAGCATTTTTGTAAAATAAAGACATATTCGTTATTTTACAAAAATGATGAAGAGAACACAGATGAACACGTTCCTCTACACCAAAGTGAGCAGCTTCAACATTGCAGGAAGTTGAAGCTGCTTACTTTGGTGTTTAGGACATTTTGTTCATATACACCTATATGGTGTATATGAACACTTTCATTTAAAGCGAGTAGCTGCTTGCTTTGGTGTAAATGAGTATTCATATACACCCGTGCGGTGTATATGAACACTTTCATGTACACCAAAGCAAGCAGCTTTAACGTTGCATCCTACAGCGTTGAAGCTGCTTGCTTTGATGTACATGAAAGTGTCCATATACAACACACTGGTGTATATGAACACTTTCTTTTACACCAAACAAGGCTTCTTGTGGCACTCCTCGAGTTTAACAGCACCAAAAGGGTACCATATGTGTGCTAGTTTAGTGCACATATTAAACTGGCTGAGTGCCACAAGAATAGGCTTCCAAAAAGCCCGTTTACGAATGTGGCGGTTGTATTCCGAAAGTGGTGCATTCCTTCCGACTTCGGAGGAATGCACCACCTTCAGAATAGGTCTTATGTACCGAAAAGGTTGTTAAGCCTTTTAATGTTCTTTTCGGTACTTAACACTTGGATGGGACTAGGGCCCCTGGTCTTTTAGTGGTGGGCTCAGTGAGGATCTTGTAGCCTTTAGGTAGAAGTGTGTCAAAACTCATGACAGAACTGTCCTTAAACCATTTCTCAGTGAGTGCCAGAACATCAAGGTCCAAAGGTTAAGGAGGTGGCAGATGTCAGAGGAGGGCTTGACAGCAGAGCAAGAGTTCAGTGTGGCAATATGGAGCAGATTGCCATTTTTGAGAGACAAACGAGGGGGTACATTGGACAGCTGCACCCCCTGCAAGCGGCGAGAGTGCCTGGGAGTTGGCAATAGGAAAAGGTAGAGAGCTAGGAGAAGGTAGTAAGACAGGAGACAAGGCTGGTACTAGGGATGTAGCGCATGTGGAGGTGAGGGCAGAAGGGGGCAAGTATGCCCTAGGAGAGGAGGGTGAAAAATTGATAAGGCGCAGGAGTATCCTATCAAAATGGAGTACGTTGGGTGGAGGACCCTTTACCAGGATAGTACCATTTAGATAGACATTAATGATGACCTTGGAGGAGGAGAAGGAGGCAAGAAGGACCTCCCAACGGGTGCCACCATTGATGTGTGAAGAGGAGTAGGGAAAGAGCAGAGCGACCATATGAAGGGTCCATAGGCCGGGTGAAGGGACGTCAAAGAGGATGTCGGTAAGAATTTCTCTGGACCCACCCAGGACCTTTGCTCGGCACTGGCAGCACATTTCACCAACAAAACCTTAGACATCCTTTGCTCTCTCACTCCTTCACCCACACATGCACCAACATCCTCCAAGCCCTCTTTGGCCTCTCACACTCTTCCCCCGCTCCCTTTTCCTGCCTTTTCCCCCATCACACCTTAGAAGGTCACTGGGCTAGTGCGGTCTAGGAAAGCCTCCTCCAAATAGGTGGACCCATGCCACTCCAAAACTATTAAGGACAATATTGACACTCTAGCTCCAGCCTTGGCGTACCTATGCAACATCTCTTTCGCCTCTGTAGTTTTCCCCTCCTCTCTAGAACACTCTCTGGTGCACCCACTACTCAAAAAACCCTCTTCCAACCCTTCTACCCCAGCACATTCCCACCCTATTTCTATAACCCCTTTCCTTGGCGAACTACTGGAGAAGTTGGCCATCTCTCAACTTACTCCCCACACTGACTCAGTTGGTTGTCTTCACAATCACCAGTCTGGCTTCAGAGCATCCAGAGTCACAGAAACTGCTCTCCTGAACACCTGTGAAGACCTGCTCTCAAATCTCGATTCTAACTCTCCTTCTGTCCTCATTATCCTTGACCTCTCATTTGCATTCCACACAGTGAACCATAACACTGTGATCAATTCCTGGGATACCCTGGGCATCACTGATCAGGCCCTGGCATGGCTTAGCTCCTTTCTCTCGGACTGTCCATCCCAGGTGGAACTTGGGCCCTTTCTCTATGCTATCACTCTCTCTACTTGCGGGGTCCCTCAGGGAACCAACCTACCCCCCCGCCCCGGTTCTTCAATATCTACATGGCAGCCTTGGCCCACTTGATTTCTTCCTTCAGTTCCAACTTTCAGTGTTATGCAGACGACACTTCGCTCTCCTTCAAGCTAACCTCAGCTTCTTCATCTTCCACCTCCTCCTCGCCCATTACTGTCTGTCCGCAATTCAGGCCTGATGCGCTTTAAGCGACCTCTGCTTTAATGCCAGTCAGACAGATTGTCCTAATTGGGACCCCTGCTCCTGTTTTCCCACTTTCACTCTGGCCAGCCTCCCTTGGCCCAGCACCTTCACCTACTATTGAGGCAAAAAACCTGGGGGTCATCTTCGATTCCACTCTGTCCTTCTCACACATCTCAGATATATTCAAAAATTCTCACTATCAGCTGCACCTCCTCCGAGGTATCGTACCTTTTCTCACTTTCCCCCAGAGACTCATTGTTTCCAGAGCTCTGGTTCTCTCTAGAGTGGACTACTATAAGTCTCTTTCTCAATCTCCCCACTTCTACACTCAGACCTTTACAACTCATCCAGAACAGAGCAGCAATAATTATCCTTGGCCTCAAGCCCAGGGACTACATCTCTCCAGCACTGAAATCCCTCCACTAACTCCCGTGGCTGCAAGGATCAAATACAAGACCCTCTGCATAGTTCACAAGGCTTTCTAGGGCCACGGCCTGCACTACTTACAACACACTCTTCCCAAATACACTCACTCTAGAGCACTCCACTCATCCGCCTCCAACTCTCTGAGAGTGAGCCATTTTTACAAACAGACTTGGGGGTAGATCCTTATCCTCTGCAGAGGCCACCCTCTGGAGCAGTCTCCCTGCCTCTCCCCGGCTGGAGCCGGAACACCTTAAATTCTGCAAACTCCTCAAAAACCTTCCTCTTCTCCTCAGCCTTCTCTCTACCGCTCCCCTGCTATCCCCCGCTTTCTACCACTACCTCCTCCTTCTGCTCAGCTTGCTGATTGGTCACCTGGCTCACCTCAGAACCTTACAGATCCCAGGAACCCACACCAGTCCCTGCACTTGCCTCCGGGCCCCGCATTACTTGCAGCACTACGTACTTCCCTAAGAGGCAACCCTCTGCACCTCCCGGACCAGGCGCACTTCCTCCTATCCTAACTTCTGGTCTGGCACTTGAATCACCGTCAGTTTGTCACGTCGGTTATGAATTCCCCCTCCCAACCCCCCCCCCCCCAACTACATATTAACGCACTTGAATTAGCAGAAATGTCATCAGGCCTAGTACTTATTACTACTGTATATCATTCTGAAATTTCCAAGGCCTTATGAATGATTGAATCCCATGTTCCCCTCCCATCTTGGAGCGTTTTGAAGCACTTGTTTTGTGCATAAGCGCTTTATAAATAAACAATCAATACACACTCTCGCGTTCATCCCCTTCCTGTTTTTCTTGCCTCTACTTCTTATATAATCTCTGCTTCACTAGTCTCCTTGCAACCCGCTACTTCCTTATTCGCCCCTCCTGTTTCTCCAATTTGCCTTCCCATCTAGTTTCAGTAATATTTGTCCTCCCAACCACTCGTTCGATAATATATTTTCCAGTCCCTCTCTTCTTCCTTCTGCTCCTGGGTCGCTGTCCTTTACACTTGTCTCGGTCTCACTGTGTTCCTCCTTTACACCTTCAGTACTCTACTCGTCATTCCCCCTCCTGCTGGTGCAGCCCCTTTCTGCCCCTCCTCTTTGGTGTAAGGTGGAGGTGTGAATATTGGGTTTGTGTACCCCACCGCTGCTCTCAATTCCCGTATTGGGTATACTCCCTGGGCTGAGGACTTTTCACCCAGAGTCTCCTGTTGGCTCATTATCCATTGATGCTGCACCACATCCCCTCCGTCGTCCTGGAATGTCTTCCAGAGCTCGAATATTGCCATACGATTGCTCAACTTTTTCCCCTTACAACCCTCTTGTATGTGTGTGTGTGTAACGGTTGCTGCACATATTTGGAGAAGATCCTGACCTTTGGCCATGGCTTGGACAAGTTACCCTCTGTGCTTCATGTCCATTCCATGCTATATTTACAGATCTTGTCCTTACATAGCGGAATGGCCCTGCAAAGATGCTGTAGGGATGTGTCCCCTGCACCTTTTCCACAAAACATTGCTTTTAATACTTACTTGACCTCAAGTCGAGGCTTTCAATGCTTCCACTATTATTCATGCACAGAAATACAGTTTATCTTATTTTTCTTCAATTTCACAGATACCAGTTCTTTTCACAGCTGTAGCTAGGAATGTTCTGCTCGCATCGGACCCTGGCTGCGAGCACCAGTTCTGAGCAGCGTGCTGCAAAATCTGTTTTCCTTCATCCCTTATGATGAGGCATGTGGCTTCATGTAACTCTACTATAGTTATGCTATGATTTCTATATGTCTATATTGTACTATTTTCCTTATGGGTTAGTGGTTCTTGGCTCTTCCAGGCTCCTTATATGACCCTGTAGTTCCATATGGTTAGTTGCAATAAGCGGCTGCCAGCATGTTCCTGCATCTCTTGCTTCCTTGCGTTTCTGCGTTTTGCTAATTAAAAGGAAAGGCTTCTGACAGTGTGTATATGTATCTGTCCTCTATCACAGAACAGTGTAAGCACATTCCTTGTGTGGACGTCTGTGTCCGTGTAACTTCATGCAAGGATGCAAGTTTGCTTCACGGTCAATGTTACTATCTCGCGGTGTCTCTAAGGAGGTCAGCACAGCTGGAAATTTATCGTTAGTCAACATGGTCCAATGTTGAGGCACCTGTATTTGACAAAGACGTCCGCTGGATAGGGTTTGAATGGTTGTCTAAGAGAATATCTGTTCATGTATGTGGAAGTCACTGGCCCCCCGTGGGGCTGGCCAAAAAGTGACTGGCATCTCACGTTTCTTATCTTTGGATTGTCATGCGTATAGGGGTCATGAGGAGCTTTAAAGGGACCACCCTTCAGTAGTGGCTGTGTGTTGTCTGCAAAGGTGGAATAGGGGATTTGGCCAACCCTCGTGGCCCAAACAAAGGAAATGCAGTAATGCAGTAAGAAAATGGCTTGGTGTGAGATGATTGAAATGTGTTGCAGTAGTCACTATGCCACTATACGGAAACTCAATATATGGAGGCAAGTGCTACCAACATGGCTATAAGGCTACCCAGTGGTATAGGCAAGGGTAAAATAGCTACCACCTGTCCACTTCCCAAACCACGTTAGGTGAGAAAGAACTCACTCGTAGGCGGGCAGCTTATGGACGGCACAAACAACTGTGGAGGGGACCTCAGTAAAGTGCCTTTGACAGCAAAAGAAAGTCTAGGAAACTAAAAAGCCAGTAGAATGTTTAGGGGACTACTCAAGGCAGCAAAAGCAAGCTCAAATATGGATTCCTGGCCAACCAAGATTAGACATACCCTTCAAGCAAAAATACAAGAGGGCAATAACACAAAAGGTACACATTTTATTTTACAGACTAACCTAAACAACCCAATACAAAACCTACCTGTGCTGCCCGATGACTATCTGAGACAGCCCCATATGAGGGTTTGTCTGTGCAATATTCTGGTTTGCTGTTTTCTGATAACAGGTTTTTGCTCTGTGCTATTCAATACCATAGTGGTCTAACAGCACCGGAGCTTGAGTAGAGAGTGGTGTAGGAGACCCTGGCCTGTGAGAGAATAGAAAAGTGCAGCAGAGGTGGCAAAGAGATAAAGGTTAAACACACAGGAAAGATAAGTACATGCAAGAATGGAAATAAGGGTTCAAGATGAAGTTTGTATACCTGCCGAGTCAGTGTAGAATGATAAAAGCATAGAGCTAAACGGAAAAGGGCAACTCCTTCATGATCATGTGAACAAGCATAAAATCATGTGGGCAGTTCATACAACTTTATATGGAAGTACTGAAATTATGTGATTGTGTGATAGGTTTGAGATGTGCTCATTCATCCCACTGAAACATGGATGTGGTTGTCTGACAGACCCCAAGCAGTTACATCCGTGATTGCCCATAAGACTGTCAAAAGTGATAGAGACCAGCAAAGATTATGTGCAAGGTGAATGAGGAGGGCACAGGGGAAGAGAACTCTGGTGGTCAAGGCCGTCCATCAGACTACAATACTAACATTAACATGGCAACCGGGACTGATGCAGTGGAAGGTATTAGTGTATTATTCTGATCATATATTTTAATATATTCTCTCTGAGTGTGCAGTTGCTGCAGTACTCACAGTTCATATACTGTGTATTAAATGGCTGTCACAACAGAAGCTTATAAAACGTTATGCCACAATAAGGCCACTTCACAACACAGAGGGCAAGAAGTGCGGAAGTCAGACTTTGTGGGTGCTGCAATACAAGCAGTGTGCTGAAAGGTAGGCCTCGGAGGGCACTTCAGCCCTGAATTGCCAACTCCATGGCAGGGGTAAGTGAGTGACCCTGAAGATACTTCCATGTAAGGGTGACCGACAGCATTGTGCTCTAGCACCTTGAAGCATCTCATGTGCTAGATGTTTTTACCAATAATGATCTCGGACCCAAATAACTCGACAGACTCAAAGAATATGGCAAAGTAGTACTTTATTATCAGCATAGAAATAAAATAGGGAAATCTGGTGAATAACTGGCAGTAATTCACACACTCACACCCAAATGTGATTATATAAATGTTTTATACCTTGATATGCATCATCTATGATATTATCCTACATGGCAACTAAAATCTCTTGAAGGGAGGAATTGTTTAATGAAACATATGTACCAATATATTATATAAGTGTTAATAACTTCATTGGCTGCCCCTTATCTGGTGGGCACGCATCAAACTACCCCTAAATACATGTAATACAGATTATAGTGGAAAAATGGCAGCGGGTTGGTCTTTGCAACATTGTATAGCATGTTGCTACATAGACCCTCTGATTGGTCGACATGCTTTCCCAACCTTGGACTTTCGGCTTGTTAGCAGCATGTAAGGAAAACGAAACTCAGGTGCTGCAAGCAACGTCAGACTACTCCCCACTTTCCCAATTAGTCCATCGTCTCTCATCGGTCGGGCCCCAAGGCTTCTCCTTTGTAATTGACCCCAAAGCCTGCTCACCGCTCTGGGACATTCAAGGAGGTGTAGGTACACCATTATCTTCGTTTGGGCTTAATGAACATATGATTCAATTGAATTGGGTATCATTACCCTTCTTGGCCTCTAGAGACTTGCTCACTCCATTTTACATAGGTTTTCTGCATCGTTAATAGTCTAATACTTGGCTCTTGCAGATGTTTTCGCCTTTGCTTAATCTAAGAGAAATAGTTCTTACGTACATGGCTTATCCTTTTGACTACCCTTGTGCCTTCCAATTATTCCTTGAAGTAGCATCTTTGATCCCAGGGCAATAGTCTCCTCTTAATTCCTCACACAAAGCTGTTTTTGCAGGGTCTCCTGACTCTACAGTCCTAGTCTGTCTGTGAGGTAGCTTAAATGGTTTTAATATGAGTCTGACGTCCATCTTTCCATCAGGGTCGCTCTAGCCATGTTATGTTTTCCTCTGCAGCAAGCTTCTATATGTCTCATCTACCTTGCATTTTGGCATATATACATGTATTAACCAGCAGGTTACTTTATCTTCTTTGCATATACAATTTCTTCATATTCGATTACATGTTTCTCTTGTTACTTCAGTCACATCTTCATTCTTTGAGCATTTGAATATAGTTTCAGTGCGTTTCAATATCTTTCTTCCATGAAGTCACTTTTCTATGTTCAATGGTGTGTGCAGACATCCTCCACCCTCTCAGCGCAAGGGTACATTCTATATGGTAGTCTGAGTGCATATCATCTCTCATACACTCAATGAAGTACTGGGATGATACCTTGTGTTCCATATAGCGCTGTTCTCCTACTGTTCCAATATGATCGAGGTGAGGGGGTGGGAGCTAGGGATACCATGTCGACCTGCTCCTCTACAGTATATAGGTTCTCTGCTGCAAAATATAGCACTGATGCTGTTGTCCAAAGCAATCATTGGGCCTTGCCAGCAAACCAATAGAGATTCAGTGGGCATTGGGGTGCACAAAGCCCACTCCAGAGGATAGAGATCAGCTGTAGAGGGGGATGAGTCCCTCAAATACTCTCAGATCCAGAGAACCACAACAGATGGAGCCAGGTACAGGACCAGGACCACAGGCCACAAGAAAGGAATTAATTGGAATGGTTGTGAAGAGTGCAGCCAAGGAACTGTAGGCACACCAGTGAATTTGGATTTTGGGTTTAAGACTAGATACCCATGGCTGGGGACTCTGAAAGGGGGAAGGGCAGGCTTGAACCAACGACCCTGCAAGTATCCAGATGATGAAGGGACCAACTAAGAGGACACCTAGGAGTTTGACACACAAGGCGGAAGACTCAGCAGCCATGAAGATGGTGACATGAGCATGGGAGAGAAAGGGGCAGCCAACCAGCAGAGCATAGTCCCCCAGTGGGGAAAATGGCATGAGGCAACTCAGAACCTCCCAAAAACAGTCAAGGTGGGGCAACACCAAACCACTTGACTAAAAATCAAGGAAGACTCCCCATCGTAAGGCATTTGCGCCAAAAGGATTTGCCAAGGAGGCAGTGCTGCAGACAAGGAAGTTGCCCCACAAAAGAACAGCCAGTCCAGCCGGCATGAAGGATGCAGGAAGAAAGGATGAGCCCAGTATGGTCATATCAGGATCCTCTGCTGAAGCCCATCTTCAGAAGAAGTCTTCCAGGACTTCAGGTTGGGATCTGAGGAACACATAGGGTTTAACATTGATAACATGCACCCAGGGACTAGCCAAAGCCACCCAGTCGGTCAGTACCCAGGCGAGAACACAAAGGTTTTGAAAGCCAGCAAATCAGTTAGGCATTAAAATTCACTCAACACACAGGCTCTCCAACAATGGACATAGATTGGAAAGTTGAAGACTTAAACCAATCCACACCATTTTAAATTAAAAGTCAAAAGGAGCCTTTGTGGGCTCATGACAAGCCACTCCAGTACACAATCCATTTTGGATGTTCCTCATGGTCCACATACACAAGGATGGCCCAGAGCAGGGCTTACAAAAAATGCATTTGTGCCCCAATGACTACCATAACTGCTAATGCAGTAAAAGTGATTACAAGCCTGGTGTAGCCAAAACTAAATCACAGCTGCGACCAGCCTACAGCACATTGCATCCCCCCCAAAAAGCATCCCTGTCCTGGTAGCAATATAAGCTACAAGGGGAAGAGGGACTTCAGTAGAAATCCATTTAGCCATAAAACTTATGAAACCGTGGAAGCCAACAAGCCAGAAGGTTTGGGAGCCAGAAGCCCAAAAGTGAAATCCCACCATATTAAATCAGAAAATTGGCTCATTACGGGGAGTTGTTTTGGGGAAGTCCACTGAACTAAGAAGTAACTGCTATTTGCCGGGCAGGATTTCTAAGTAGGCAAGAACAGGACAGTCCCCAGGCCCAAAGTGGTAAAAAAGGGCTTGAAACACAAATGAATGTGCTCCAAAAATGGACTCACAGATAATGCCCATTTCTCACAGGCAATGGAAATAGTGATCTGAGCAGATGAGACACTTGGAACCCCTTCAAAACACACATACAGGATTGCCTTCAAACCTCTGGAAATGGAAATGTATTTGCAAAAGAATTACAAGCTGCTTTTCCAGCGTAAGGAGAAATTGGGATTTGGAACGTAGATGCGCTTGGAAACCCAAATTGCATTAAAAACTGTCAACCCACAAAAATAATCGGTTTCAAGAGTCACTACCAAGCAAGGCAATTTCAGCGTCAGGGGACAGATAGTATCGTATGTTGGTATTTATAAAGTGCTCAACTGCCTTTTCAATGGCCTCAAAGTGGTATGGTCATCTAGGCCAACAATACATTACACAATCAAGCTGCACATTGCATAATATGATTCAGGAGTCAAGCATGACTCAGTCATAGTCAATCTAGTGATGCTGTATGCAAGACTGGTGAATGAATAGTCACCACATATAGCATCTGGTTATCAAAATGCAGCTGGTTACAGCTCTAAGCTATGCATTTGGCAGAAGCTGCCCCACAAAGGAATGGCTTTAGGGAGGTGCTAAACATCCAGATGGATAATGTCCACAGCCACTGGACAATCAACGGCCACCGCCCTCCCAACGCCCCCACATGCACACCCTAATAACGGTGATCATGGTTTCCCAAACTCCATGATGCTTAGACCAACGTGATAATCAGTGATTCCTTCTGGTAGGTCTTGTGAAGGAAGCTTCATTCTTGTGCCTCAGCACCAAACTGTGTCTAAACGCTGAACCTCCATAGACTGAAACAAACTGTTCAATGGTTTTAAAACAGAGAACAGAGTGTGCAGACCCAGATTACATACTCCCTACATCAGAGGAGTCACTCAACCTGCAGAAACTGTGAATTGTATTATTCCGGCAGTACCCCACCACAGCCCCATGGAGTAATACCTGCCCTTACTGGCACTTGGAATATTCCAGTAATTCCAGCATTCCAAGTGCCGGTAACGGTAATATTGTTTGCCAGTATCCCAGTGAAATTACCGGTGGAATACTGGCAAACTTATAATGACCCCCAGTGTCTTTTACCCCATGCAAAATCTGTTGGGGGGTAATGGAAACATTTTGAGATAATTGGGAAAAATAAGTATGTCTGGAAATACTGCAACCTTTTTGCACATGTGATCTTGTGCACTGATCTGCAGAATCTGATGTCAATGTCATCAATCTTGCACATTCACATCAAAATGTTATTGTAATTAAATAAAATTGCCATTTTACATTAGGAGTGTGACATTCCCTCCCATATTTGCAGTCATGTGACTGATGGAAGCCACACGTAATTACAAGACTGGAGAAGAGGAAAGGTTTTTAAAATAACATGCACACAACTGATTAAATAATATTGAGAGAGGGATATTGAAGGATATTTCTGAAAGGAGGTGGTCAATGGGAAAATAACTGAAGCCATCTGGATGACTGACTCCATGCAAACTGGAGACCGAAGGATGACCGGCCCGTTTTGGAAGTTGTTTTTTAGAAAGCCATCTGAAAAGAGAGCTTTCTTATGGAGTAATTCCAGACTGACTGGGTCCATTGCTGATTCTCCACAAAATGAGAAGCCACGTTTGAAATGGAATTAGAACCCCAATATAATGCCAAACTGTCCCTGTAGACTGCCCTTAACAAATATGTGGAATAGAGGGCTGGAATCAAGGGGAATATCAATTTGACAAAGACTCTGGTGCACTGTTATTTAAAATGCCTGATGTCTCCCATTTAAAGAGCGTCCCAATGAGGTACCATGTCCTTAATAATGAATGCATTTTTCTATAGAGATGCACAGTTTTAAATGGACAGCATTTGAATTGATGCACTTGAATACATAGTCCTTTTGTAGAAACGCACCAAGTTAAAATAGAATCCTTGGATTATGCTGGTGTAGAATCATCTGAATCATAGTTTATTCATGACACACTACTGTCTATTGTTATATCATGCACATTTGCGGGCACAGTGAGTCCAGTCATAAATTCGATGTTTGTGCAACTGAAATTAGCAAAGATAATTCATTCTATCCTTGGAAAATCGTGCAAAGTGTTAACCCCCTGCAGCCCCTTATCTTTCAATGCAGACCTATGTGTAATGTGAAAGAGCAAGGGTATTTTATCATGTTCTGTTACTGGAGAATAGTACATATCCAGCTCAAAAATGTATATATAGGGAAGGCGCTTCAGAGCCACAGCTCTGTGAAGTTCTGAGTCAGCAGAGCCGACTAACACAGATATGTCCAGCTCATGTTGCCTTTGACAGCGCAAACGGGAGGCAGTCAGCTTCTGAAAACAGGTGGCATGCTTTGCACTAACCCTCATCACGGAGCGTGGCTGCAATCTACATCAATGCTGCAGCCTCAAGGAAGGACCTGTCGAATCTTGCAGGGCCGCTGCCATTGGAGAAACCAGTGTGGATATGGAACAGCAGAGTGCAGTGCTGCAGGCACAAGCTCTCCTGACCCAGGTGCTGCAACTTGTTGGGTACAGATACCAGCAGTGGGATGGCGGCACCCTACAGGTGCCAGCAGGGGGTGGCGGGGCTACCGGATCCCACCAGGATTGTGGGGTGATGTGTCAGTGGAGCAGGCCTGACACGGGATGCCCCAGGAGATCAAGAAGTGCTACCATTACCCTAAGCAGCAGTGTTACGCGGCAGCTGAGATTGGAGGCCTCATGAAGTGGAATGAGCCAGACCACTTGCTGACAAGGGCCTGATTTGCAGCTAAGACAGAAGGGAACCTTCTGCTACAAGCTCTCCAGAGCTTGGCAGGTTGGTGAAGCGTGTGGGGACATGGATTGCACAATAACACATGAGACTGTGGAGGCTGCGCCACATTCATGTACTAATGGCAGGGGGCAGTGAAAGAAGGAAATGGTGCCAGCTCTACTGACCTGGCACTCCTGATTGTCATTGGATCCATTTGGAGCTAAATCACAGGCTGGAGATCCCCAGTTCTGACCACTGCTGGCCACCAAGTGGCTGAATGGATCAACCAGCCCCGCCTGCCTGGAACAGACAGTGGCACAAGAAGCACCCCCTGCTCGCCTTTGGTTCTCCAGTGGGGGTGTTGTGCGACCCCAGCTGCTGAGTGTGTGTGGCATAGCATCTAGTAAGGCTGTTCTTAAGGCTCCATCTAGGGTGGGCAGTATATGTCCACACTGCAGCTGCAGCCACAGCACCACAACAATAGCCCAAAGGGACAGCGGGTCAGGACTATGCTGGGAAGTGCAGCACAGGACGCACAAAATGCCGCTGACAAGGGTGACATGGTTATGACTGTGCAATTCCAGGCAATTTTGGCAGATAGTTCATGATCTTCCTATCACACGGAGGAGACAAATCTAACGGTGAAAGATGTGGCAAAAGAACACAAAATCACAAAAAGCTGTCTTAATGCGCAGGCGTAGAGGACCACAGATAACGAACAGTGGATCAGTGCTGTGGAGGATGAACAGCAGGATATTGCCATGGAATTGGATGCTGCCATTAAGGAGATCCAGAGATTGGGAACAAAATTGGAGGATCAAGTAAATCGATCCTGCCACAATAATGCTCCACTGGTTGGTTTGAGGAGGGCCTGAAGGGCAACGATTTGAATGGTTTTCTTTCTATGCTATGGCAGTCAGCACTCCATCCCGAAAATCCTAGGGAGTTCCTTATTGAGCGTGCCCACAGAGTGCCAATCCCGAAACCTGCCAAGGATGCGCACCCCATGTCATCACTGTGCATTTTTTAAATTTCCAGCATAGAATGTCAGTCCTGAAGGCGTACAGGCAACATGGCCCCATCTGGCGTAATGGCACCCAGATCCATCTCTTCAATGACTTCTCGGCTGAGGTGTCCAAGCGCTGCAGAGAGTTCAACACGATCGTTGAGGTGCTCAAAGAGTCCTGGCATCGCAACTATCTGAAATTATCAGCGGTGTGGTACTTCCTGAATTTGGTTAAGCTCTTGTATCTTGATTCACAGGCGTTGGTGGTTACTAATGTCTTCAGCTCTGCTCCTTTCCGTCTGTACTCAGGTATAAGGCAGGGCTGCCCCTTGTCACCACTCTATGCCTTAGCCATTGAACTGCTGGTGGCAAGGATACGGCAAGACACAGAACTAGAGGGTATTGCTAGGGTGGGGACATAACTCTGCATATCCTTATATGCAGATGACTTTCTATTATACTTAGCCAAACGGCAGACCAACCTTCCCTGGATCCAGTCCATCCTGCACAACTTCAGTGTGATCGCATGATATAAGGTCCACTATGACAAGTCGGGAATAATGCTGCTGCGTACAGACATTCCTTGGGACCCTGGGTGAGTAGATCTATTTAGACTACAGTTGCACACTATCAAATACCTGGGGATTCATGTAGTCTCCTAAGTGGGCACCCTAGTTCAGGATAACTACTCCACACTGATTTCAAAGATTCAGTCAGACTTGCTCAGGTGGAAAAGAAACCTATCACTGCAGGGTAGGATAAATGTGGTGAAAATGAACACCCTCCCCAAATTGGTGTATTTGACTCAAATGATCCACCCTCCTATTACCCCGAAGATGAGACACAAACTGGATAGGCACATTGGAAATTTATCGGACGGAATAAGAGGGCTAGATTGAAAACAGAGTTCAGAGAAGAATGCAAAATTCCTATGAGTATTATTTTCTGAATACCAGCCTGTAGGAGCCATATACAAGCATGCCACTGTCTACATTAAATGACCTGCACATAGCCAGAACATTCACAACCCCACATTTATATAGGGGAACTAAATTGAATGAATATATGGTATTTAGTCTAGTTACATTCCTCTAAAACCATACTTTCCATGACATTGGAGAAAAACAAGTATTCTGAAGAATTTGAGATTGTTATATATCAATAAAGGTACATTGCCAAAAAGCGGCAATGTTATAATTGAAATAAATGGTGTTGGCTAGATCGAAGCAAACATACGAGTGTATTTAAAAGGCCTAGAATTGTTAGAGTATAATATACAAAGCCTGTGTTGGTGAAACATGTTCTTTGTGCACTTCAATAAAAAGCAATGAGCTTGCAATTTCGCTGATGCCTTGGGGATTATTCAGAGTGCTGCCTCTCCCCTTCTGGAAACTATATATGTATATTTTTTTTTTCATTCAAGGAAACATCTTTGTTGCAGGGACATTAAGGTGAGAACTTAATGCAACAAAACCCTGGAAATTCAGCTAAAGCCACTTTAACTTCGAGCCCCCTGCTGCGCCGACTATGACCACAATGATGACATCACAGATCACATCACTAATTACAACATTAACTGGCATTGAGCATGGGCTTCAGCCATGTTCAGTGTGCATGGCCAGATATATTTTAACACATGAATGGGTACTATCCATGGCCTTCAGTTATGGCCAGTGGTCACAACCTTCACCCATGTGCACTGAATATTTTAAAACGCTAACAAGCTACTAACCATAGATTTTGGCCTTTACCAATGGATGCAGCTTTCAACTGTGTCCCCCATATATTATAGACATTGAACAGGCACTAGCCATTGACTTTAGCACAATGGCCACAATCTTTGACTGTGCGCACTATATATTCTATAAATGAGCCACTAGACATGGCCTTTGACCTTCAGTAGTCTGTACATCTTTTAACCATGTCCTGTGTAAATCTTGAAATAAAAAAATGCAATAAACCATGGCCTTTGCGCGTGCCCACTGTGTATTACACACTACGAACCAGCCACTAGCTATGGTCTTTGACTGTGTTCACTGTATGTTATATACACTAACCAGCCACTAGCCATTGCCAGTGGTAACGGCCTCTGGCTGTGCCGACTGTATATTCTGACATATTAATAGACACTAGCTATGGCCTTTAGCCATGGTCACCGATTACAGCTTTCACCGTTGCCTACTGTATATTTTAAAACAGCGACAGGCTACTGAGCATGGATTTTAACCATGCACATTGGTATTTTTGAACACTAACCAACCACTAGCTATGGTCTTTGGTGGTGGCCACTGACCTCAGACTGTGTCATGGCCAAATCTGAAAAATGGATGATGAATCATGAACACAATAGAACCTTGTATGCTGTTGGATTACGCAAGACTTAAAATTACTTTTTTGCTCCTGAAAAAGAGAGATTCCTCTCGAAACGCGTTGAGCTTTATTTTTACTATTATTTTTGATATTTCATGATATTGTTTGATGTTCTGACTTACATTGTGATTTAAATGTGAAATAGAATTTGCATTGGATGAATTGCTATGTTGTATACGATTATAATATACGTAAACTTCATTTGCTGAATATGAGACATTAGTTGAATGTTGGATTAAAAAACTGATACCATTGGTTTATCTCTTAAACCTCTGGGAAGTACTATTTTTATTTAATTTAAATCATTTTGAATTATGACTGAAAGTTCCCTTTCAGTTAACTTAGGTGTGCAGGGGACGGGAATGTCCATTAACCATGGGCATTTTATGTTGTTCACTTGTATATCACTGACTTCCGATAACAGAGTCCGTTTATTCTCCCGAGCACCCTTGACATTTGAAAATTTAGTAAGAGCATCTAGCTCTGAATGAAAGAATACTCAAAATGGACTCACAATGGTGTGCTTGATCTCTTCGCTATAATCTGTGAATGATGTCATCATTGTGGTCATAGTGTACGCAACATGGGTTCCACAGTTAAGGTGCTTTAGCTGAATTTCCTGGGTTTTGTTGCATTAAGTTCTCACCTTAACGTCCCTGCAACAAAAGTTTTTCCATGAATTTCAAGGGTTTTGTTACAAGGTATTGCTCACCTTAAATTCCCTGCAACTAAAGTTTTTTCCTTGAATTTCAAGTGTTTTGTTATTCCATACACAAAGCTGCATATTTTGAAATATTATTTGTAGCTGCAGCTACACCTTCAGCCAATGAATTGCAGGATTTTACATGCAAAGCTAACACGAGCAATGACTGGAGTGCTTTTATTCGCTGCCCCTGTTAATAGTGTAATCACGGAAACAAACAATTGGCAGATTTGAATTACTGAAACTGCACAAATAAATTACAATAGATATTGTAATATATTTTTGTAGTCTGTGTTCAATTTTATCTATTTTTGTAACATAAAAAACGACTCTTAAAAAGGCCAATTCGGGGGACGGAATGAGGGCGATGGAATAGCGGAGGAAAACACATAAAAATGAAACATCTAAGAAAGGGAATTAAAATAAAAAGCAATATATATATATATATATATATATATATATTTTATTTTTTTTCAGTAAAAAAAACTTTGTTAAAGGGACGTTATGCTTAAAGGAATGGTGCGGTAAGAAATATTATTGTCCCTATGGTTCGGGCCATGTGTTTTTAACCGTAAGTCGATAGATCGTACAAACATTTCCTATGCACCTTACCCGAGTTTTCGTCTCTTGAACACAAGCGAAATCAGGCAGCAGGGTGTGGCCAACTTGTCATAGTCTAATCACTTGCCACATCGCCCTGGTTGACCTGCGTTTACGGCACTAAATCATACCCCCGCCCCTGAGCGTACCGCCCATTTCTCAACGTCAAAGCACATCCCGTGTCAACATTCTCTGTGCTTCAGCCAATGATGTGTCGCCATGGAAATGGCAGGACGCATCTTTCCTCAACAAGTAGAAACAGACCGTTTCACAACACACAACATCAGATTTTCTATTCCATTCCTCACATTGTATTTCTTTGAGTATTCTGTGACTCGTTTCTGTGCTCTGGTCAGCTACCTTCATTGCTTGCAGCCCGTGTGAACAGATACAAGTACCACCGCTATAAATTATTTTCGTTTGTTTACCACACAATGGCAACAATAATGCCCTACTCGTACGAGCCCGAGCATTCCGAGGAGGAATTACTGGAAAGAGAAAGATGCGGAAACGATGGGGCTTCGGACGACAGTTGGGAGGACGAAGCAACAAATCAAAAGCCTGGGCCTAGTCGCATGGACGGTGCTTCCACCTGGTGTACCTGCAATCGGTGCAAGCTAATGCCAACCGAGGAGGAGAGCTGCTGCTGCCGAGAAAACTCTGGATGCTTGTCCTGCATATCGCAAGGCGATCCTCAGCCGCAATGCGTTACCAAGCTGCCAGACTTCAGGGCAGCCTGCCTCACACGGTCCGTGTTGAGGATTTTGATGGTGCTTATGCACAAACTTCGCGCAACAGTTTGCCCTCGTAATCCAAGTAACAAGTAAGTATACTCTGGTTGTGATGTCAGTTAGGCCACTACTATTTCATGGTTGTCTCCTATATTCTCGTAACTTCAATATATCATTGTCATATCAGTTTAGTCTTTCAATTCTCTAGTAATAGTCGCATAAAAGTCGTTCAATATTGTGCAGTCTCTACTTAGCATTTGTCCTGGCAAAAATGCCATTGGATACAAGAATTGTCATTGACAAATAAGGTTTAGTACACTTATATTGGTCATTGAAAAACAGTTTCTATCTTTCTTTTTCACAGGTGGTAAAGGCTGGTGGCCTATCGTTCATTTACATGGATGCTTCATGGGAGGCTTGGACACCGCATCCAACAAGTAATACCCGCCTGTGTCGTTGGTGCTATTAGAGAACCTTTCCCCAGTGACAGCGGTCAGTACAGGGGATTTTCCCTCGCTGTGCTGAAACCCGACCTTTACAATGTGTAGTAGTTTTGTGCCCTCAAAATAAGAAACCAAATAAAAAACAACATATTTTTTATCAATGGTTGTTTCACTTTTTAAGTGAATCAAGTGTGTTTCCATTCAGCAGTGTTCCGGTGCCTTGTCTGCACGCCCCAGGCCCATCCATCCCCCCTCCACTATCAAAAGGCAGTTCGCACCAGTGGATGTGCGCTGCCAAGGGGGGCTGGCAGGAGTGCGAACGGCCAAGGTGCTAAACACCATGTACACTTCAAAAGGTATCTTACGCCCAGGGGCCATTGTTCACATGGCCTCCTCAGACCACGTGTCTCCAGGCAGGCTCTCCTTGAAGCTGGCCGCGCCCCTGCAATACGCATAAGTGTGTCTCCATTCAGCAGTGTTCCGGTGCCTTGTCTGCACGCCCCAGGCCCGTCCATCCCCCCTCCACTATCAAAGGCAGTTCGCACAGTGGATGTGCACTGCCAAAGGGTGCTGTCAGGGGCGTGAACGGCCAAGGTGCCAAACACCATGTACACTTCAAAAGGTATCTTACGCCCAGGGGCCATTGTTCACATGGCCTCCTCAGACCCCATGTCTCCAGGCAGGCTCCCCTTGAAGCAGGCCGCGCCCCTGCAATACACATAATACCGACATATACATGTCATTCATTCACAAACACACCCCTTTTTGTAATTCTTTATAAACCACTTGATATGTATCAGGAGAACATCTTTGAGCACTGCAAGTCAACTCGTGAACGTGCTACTCGAGAAGCCCGGTGACCGATGCTAATCTGCACTTCGTGTTATCTGTAAACTTCTGTGACCGCTTCGAGTGAACTCGACAGTGTGCTACCTGTGAACATCTCCCTGTTCTCCTGCCACTAACTACTCTGCTTGCTGAATCTGTTTATTGGTCAAGGTAAGGGCCTGTATCCTAATCATATCTCCTTCATTTGTAAATTTATATCTATTTTGAAGTAACATACTCAGTAGTGCTATGTTAATTTGTCTCATTGCTATTGACTTGAGTTTCTTTTGTTATGTTATCGATATATCAATTTTTATCAGTGTCAATTGGCATTTAATTGCATCCTTCGCGGACCGTGTCTATAGTATAAGCGTGTTTCCTTTTCATTCACGATGGAACATTCAAGGGACGAGTAACATGTTCTGATTTTCAACACATCAATGAATTGTTTGTTAAAGAGAATGGGTCAGATATTGCGGATATCCACCGGAAGAGCTTGAAAGTAGAGTCAAACAAGTCCTGGAGGACAAGAGGGGTCATCGATACAGTATCTGCAGCCTGCACTTTACCCCGAATATGTACGACACATCCTTGTACACAAAGAGGAAACAACTGAGAACAACTCGAAAACTGCTCCCAAACGCTATTCCAACTTTATTCGTGAAAATGCCGCCACAGGTGAGTCACACTTCCGGATTTAGCTTTACGCCTGTATTTTCGGTGTAAATGTCACTTATAATACTTTTGATATTTATATGATATTTATAGCTGTTTAAATAATGACTATTTTGGTAAACATCAGTCCTTGTTTTTGAGAACCCGCATAGAAAATTGATTTATGGGCACAGATAACTATGCTATATTATGCATTTACATAAGCCTCAATTTCTCGTATTGAGTCTCCTTACATCTCACTTTTTACTGTTGGCATTTCTAAATCTAATAATACTTTCCCTTTACAACTCCATGACTATCCTCCGAATATGAAGCAACAAGATTCAACATCCATGTCTTGCCTGGAGTCATCAACCACTTTGAACGTGTATCAGGTAATGTTACCTAGCTATTCTGTTCGACTGGTTTTATGCACAGACTTTTAGATAATGTGATCATATTTTCGTAAAGTATCATTGCTTTATACAATGTTTATCGTGGTTTGATATTGATATGTACCTTTGTCCGCGTCCCAATGTGTGTGTTCAATTTCCAATATTTTCATCCTTACTAATGCAAGTACTGTGTTTCAGGGAGATGCTGAAGTGTCCACTACAATTACAACATCCCTCTTAGTAGATCCGGAGCCAGAAGTATGGGTCTTGACAGTTCAATTGAATGAGATAATCTGATCAGATTTACATATCGTGGAATTGTTTTACACAATGTTTCATTCGTACTTTGCTATTGATATGTACCTTTGTTGTCTTTCCAAATTGTGTGTCCGGTTTCCAATATTGTAATCCATACTAATGCAAGTAGTGTGTTTCAGGGAGATGCTGGAGCGTCCTCTATAATTACATTATCCCTTGTAGTTGTTCCGGAACCAGACCTTGTAGTTGATCCGGAGCCAGAGGTATGCGTACTGACAGTACCCTCTAATGAAAAAAAGTCGGGCTAATTATATGTGTAATGCAAATTACTTATTTTAAATGGATACTCTGTTTTGTAGGGCTGTATACAAGATCCGTATATTGAACGGGAGGCACGTGGATCTGAGTCAGTGCGTCAGCTTGCTGATGGTGATGTTAGAGTAAAGAAGGTTTCAAAGAAAAGAAAGAAAAATAAGTTTATTTATAAACAGTTTATATTTTTGGCCATTGTTTTGTGCTGAGGCCTTCATTACATGCTTTTTAATGTAAATTTTACAACAATGTATGTGGATTTACACTGAACATCCCTTTTCCCATCTCTCCTGTAGTTGCCCGATGGAGTACGGACTATGCAGACACAGGCAGCGATACAAATGACAGATGCTGCTTGCCAAACTGTTTTCACCATGGAGGAACTAATAATTGAGGCGCGGCGTGTTCACACTCGAGATGCCCATGTCCAATGGCCAGAAAATGAATTTAATGTGACCGGCGAATCCACCAAAGTATTTTTGGACCATTGCTACAATGCGCCTGCTCCGCCAGTTGAAGATGAAATTAAATTTATAGAAGATAGTTTTATATTACTCGCTGAGCACTTGATACAATCGACACCCGCCAAAATATGCCCCCCAAAAAACAGTCGACATTGACGTTTTCTCCTATCCATGGTCAAGTAACAGATGTTGAAATGACAGAGACTGAAGCATCAACACTATTGACCGACGAACTAGACAAAGATAGCAACTATAGTGTGTCCAGTTTGGCTGATATGTCCACAGCGGATCAGTCAGAAACAACAGTGTTGCCGGATGACCGTCTAATAAAAGAGGCCAAATACATAGTATTCAACAGCAGCTTGATGGAGATTATAAAGATGCTGAAATGTGTGCATTCAGTGGGAGGGGAAGTATGTGGTAAGCCATTGGTGAACGTGACTCGTCTAACACAAGGCAGTAACCTCAAAATACATGCCACCTGTGAAAAGTTACATGAAACATTTTCATGGTCCGCTCAACCGAAGCTGGGGAAAATGCCAGCTGGCAATCTACTTTGTGCAGCAGCTTTACTTTTCAGTGGCTCTAGTTTCATGAACTTATCCAGTTTCTTTCAGTTTGTGGGACTCCATTTCATTTCTAAAACGCAATACTACAAATACCAACGTGATTATCTATTCCCTGCCGTTAGTGAAGCTTGGAAAATTGAACAATTGGCTATTCAAAGTACATTCTCCGACAAACGGTTCAGGCTAGCCGGCGATGGACAGTGTGACAGCCCCGGATTTTCTGCTAAGTACTGCACGTACCATTTTCAGGACATGGAAAGTAATAAAATTGTGAGTTTGGTGGTTGTGCAGGTGTCCCAATGTAAATCCTCAGTGGCCATGGAGAAACTTGGTTTTATAAAATCACTGGAAGATCTACAATTGAGGGGAATGCAAATCGAACTCATAGCCACGGACAGACATGTTTCAATAGCCAGGACAATGAGAGAGCAGTATCCAAATATTAAACATCAATTTGATGTATGGCATGTTGCCAAACCAATCAATAAAAAAATCTCGGCTGCAGGGAAAAAAAAAGGTTTGGAAACTATTTCACAATGGTCCCAGTCTTTCAGCAACTATCTTTGGTGGAGCTCCAAAACATGTGATGGGTCTGTGGAAATTCTACTGGAAAAATAGCGGTCATTAATGCACCACTGTTCTAACGTTCACCACTGGACAGAAAACCAACATTTCCACCAATGTGAACATGGCCCTTTGTCCCCAGAGCAGGCATGGAAGAAGACGTGGTTGATCCCATCTTCACCTCCACACAAAGCCCTTGAGAATGCTGTTTGATAAAACTATCAAGAGATCTGAAGGCACTCACAGAATTCTGTCACACAGGAGATTTGGCGGTGTTCCACAATATGTGCCTAAGGTACAGGCCAAAGAGATTGCATTTCGGCACCCAAGGGATGAAATCTAGGACTTTACTAGCGGTATTAGCGCATAACGAGAATGTACAATCTAGGACAGCAGGAAACTTAGGGACGCTTCGCTACACTATGGCCTTTACGAAAAGAAGCAAAAAATGTGTTGTCAAACCAGTATATGAGGAAATGGAATTCGATTTTGTGAAAGATCTTATTATTAATGTCGTAGAGATGCATACTCATGGAATTGCGCACAAATCTTTTGAGAGCACACATACATTGCCACAAAACATTGCCAACGTGCCATGTCCACCCAAAACAGAGCTTGTTGAAAAGTTCCAATCCTGGTACAAATGATTACCATCTGTTTTTATTTTTGCCAAAAATGTTTTTATAAAGTGTCCAAATAAAGTATGCAATTTCTCTTTTGAAATCTATCCTCTTAGTCCGTTTTTTAAACAAATAGTACAATTATTACGATTGCTTTCTCATTTCACAGTTTAGTCAAGCTACTGTGGGACCTTCGTTTTTCGTGTTAATGACCAATGGATAACAGTCTGTTTGAATCTTTTGGTTTGGCACGCAAGAAGTACTGACTGTGAAAACATGCCATGGGGTAGGAGGCCATGAGATAAGCAGAGGTGGGCCCGTTTTTGTGTTACATCGACTATAATTTTGGAGTAGGGGGCATTCCGTCATTGGCAAGTTTACCCTACCCCTCAGCAGCGCCACGAACAACGAGCAGTGACAGCCCCCAATTTTTTCCTCCAGGGCCCGTGCTTTAAAATTCATGTTCTCATGGATGCGTTGACACGGGATGTTGCAAAGTAAGAATTAATGTTCATTGTGAGTGAAGGTCAACAGCTTTGAATTTTTGCTTGGAAGCTGGGAGGCACACGCGTCCCATGCACAGTAGAAGGTTCTATTGTTTTTTTACCTTGAGAGACAGGGACCATTCCGAAAGGGATTGAATTGAAGGGGTGTGTAATAACATATTATATGATAAGGTTGTCAATTCCAAAACTGGACCTAGTTACATGTAAGTTCAGTTTAAGAAAAATCGTTGACATGAACGGAGGAGTCTGCATTACGCCAAGAGATTGGAAATGCAGAATATAATGTAAGTTTCTCTTTATACGATTTTATACCAGAAGTAGTCGTAATACGAATAGCTGATAGTTATTGCTGGGTTACATTGTACTTGTTCGTTCTGTGTGGCATGTTGCAATGAAGTGCTAGTACAACCTTTGTTTGCTGGGCTATCAACCGGGCACATGTACACCACCACTGGTTTCCCCCTGGTTCTACGCTAATAAATCATTACATTGTGTGTGCGCCTCGAATTGTTGCCTCAGTTTACGCATTACGTTTAGAGCTCAACATACTCCATTGCACTATCCTCGGAAGCAAATAGCGGAGTACTTTGATATTCCACGTTGTATTCTCTCGGTTCACATTTTGTCACCTCTGCAATAATAAAGAAAATGATTAATTAGAATAAAGATCGGCTACTGAGACACGTTTCTATTTTTATGTTTTGCAAACAGGTACATCGTGCCATTCTGAGATTGTCATCTATTCCAGACCCCGACCGATGGATTCTTCAATCGCCAGCTGCAGCTACATGTCAATCACTGGATTTACTTGACCATTTTTGGGACGACAGACAAGGGCCGATATGCCCCTACGCAGTACCAGCAATTAGGAGCAAGATAACATTTACGGTGGTCTAGTTCCAAGTTGATGCACCAGCCTTGCAATTCACTGTGCGACCGAAGTGCTTCATTTAGCCAAAACGAACACCCTGCGTACCAAAAAGGAACAGCGCGTGACTCACGATAAACATTTGCGGATCGAGAGCAAAGAAAGAAGTCCCATTTTGATTGAATATGTCAGACGCCGAATGTTATAGAAACATTTAATGTGAAATCAATGTATTTTACCAATTGTACAGTCTTGCTGTTTCCTTTTAAAGTACAGTTTCATATTCCTAATAGTGACGCGCTGTGCTGTGAGACGATGTGTGTTGTTTTCTGGGTTCTGCGTCAAGTCGCGTAGGTGACGACTGGGCACGTTTGGCTACGCTGCACAGTAACGTCACGGAGAGAGGCGGAGAATATCAATGATTTGGTGATGTCAGGCTCAGGGGCGGGGGATATGATTTAGTGCCGCAAACGCAGGTCAACCAGGGCGATGCAGCAAGTGATAAGATTATGACAAGATGGCCACGGCCTGCTGCTTGTGTTCAAGAGACGAAAACTCAGGTAAAGTGCATAGAAAATGTTTGTACGATCAATCGACTTATTGTTAAAAACACATAGCTGAACCATAGGGACAATAATATTTCTTACTGCACCATTCCTTTAAGTTGCTCTACTAAAAACCTATGAAATACAGTGAAAAAAACATTGTTAAAAGGGACGTTATGGCTCCAAGGAAAACTGAAAACCCCCTGAAATTTGCCAGTTATGGTAAGCTAAACAACCGTAACTCGCACCACCATCGTGCACTAAGACTAACACCCAGGACATCAAAGATTACATCACAAATGTCACTGATGACATCACATGTGCATTTACTTTTCATGAAAAGTCTGTAAAAGGGATTCTTATTGTAATGTTGACAAAAAAGTGTCAAGGAACATTGGAATAAATATCATGAGGTACGTAGTGCATTAAGCAATGCATTGATACAAATAGCATTCTATTATGAAGTTCTTTCCAGTATACTAAGCTACTCATGTAGAAACATAGGCATTGTGTGCAGCATACATGATGGAGGTGCAATATTAATAATCCTGACATGTTGAATAGTGAAATGATAAATGCTTTATTAGAGTTTTGCGTACTGTGAAACATGTAATAAGTAGCTAATAAAAATGCCTTACTACATATTTGCATTATTACAGACAAAACACAAAGAGACAACACATACAAATATGAGCAGATACAGAGAAAGTGAAGTAAGAAGTGAGCAAAAAAGCAGCAGTACTACCAGTTTATAACCTAACTGATTATCTTCATGCACAGAAATGATTGCTCTGCTTCAAAGCTGCTACTTCCCCTATGTATATGTATCACATGATGTGACTGAACCCTAAGGAAATATACCGTAGTCAAATGGGGGTGTCTGCAGAACACTAAAGACGTCCGCATGTTTGTAGCTATGCAAATAAAAGTGTCCTAAGAACATTTCCCCTGTTCGCATTGTCCGTAACCAGAATGAATATGTCTGTATAACATGTAGGCCGTCCGCCTGTCCGCAAAGTTGTGACGCACATTTATTTTGTTCGAGGACCTGAACATTGTCCGTAGAACACCTGTACACATGCGTAGACCCAACCCCGCGCATTTGGTGTCCTACAGACAGCCGTCCCATTCGCCAACGTGTCCTCGATGTCATGATGTGACCGCACCCGTGCTGAACACTGTCCGGACCCCCGGACACCTAAAAAGTGTTTTTTCAACAAACCATGATATTTTCCTGGAAAAGTTCACCCTTGCACATGTCCCACACTATGTCCCTGGCGATCTGCATACTTATTGGAATTTTTTTAGCCCTTTCTTGGTGTTCAAAATGTTCGAGGACAGCCCGGGTGTCAGCGAAGCGTGCCCCAGCACCCCTATAAAAGGCCACACCACAGAACTGCTACTTATTCTGTTTTTGGGCTTCCAGGACAGAGACTGCTCCTTGCTGCATTGGATTGTTCTTGCTCTTTGAAACCGCTGTTGTGATGGCATCCATGGCTGCTACTGGTGCTACTGCTGTCTCGGCAGTACCCCCACCTCCTCCACCACCAACACCTCTCTGAGGGTCTGCAGAAGGGAACAGGCGTCAGGATACAGAGGAGAGTGATGAAGAGGATGAAGATTAAGATGATTAAGTAGTGAAAGTCCCTACTACTAGTTCTCACTGTGAATCTTGGGTGTGGAAGTTATTTACCACTGTTGATGGAGTACCAAAAGCACGTGCACACAAGGTGACCTGCAATCAGTGCAAGATGGTGCTGAGTCGTGGGAAACCGGGTTTGTACAGCTATGGTACTACCTCAATGAAGCAACACCTAAAATCGTTCCACGGTGGGGCTATTCGTAAGGTTGTACCTTGCGATAAACGTAGTAGGTTGAGTTCCCCTGCACATCCTCCGTTTCCCCTCCTGCCACCACAAGAGACTCCTGTGGGGCAGTGCATCCCTCCAGCTGCCTTGCAGGCCATACATGATGCTGTTGATCCTTACCTTTCGAGGGTCACAGTATTGTGCATGTAAGGCAAAGCAGTACTCTGCAGGGGGGAGAACCTTCGAAGTTCTTTCAAGACTGTGGTCAAGGAGCATGAGAAGAACTGCTACCTACCTGAATAAGGCCCACCCTACAACTTCCTCTCTCCACCTGCCCTTTCTTATCCCAGTCGTTGGTGTCCCTTCCTTACCCTCCTTTCCTTGTGTGTCGTGTTTACAAAAGCAAAAAGCAAAATAAAACAAAAACCAAAAAAAGGGCTCTTTTCAGAGCTGCCTTTCACAGTTCAAAAAGAGAAGTGTCAATGAGATGAGATGCGCAAGGCCCTGTGCATTTTTACAAGTCTGCGGACTGTCCATGGACCTCTAAAATCTTTGCAGTACTGCCCTGTCATGACCATTGCACTTTTCTCCGGGAGGAAGTGGTGGCTCTGAAAAAAGCTTTTTTTGTGGTGTTTTTTTGTGTATCGAAAACTTCAAATGGTCAACCACCTACTGCAAAATGGATTGCTGTAATTCCAAAAAAAGGTTGCAATGCATTTTGTATATTTCGCAGAAAAATCTGATTGCCGCCGTGAGTAAGATGTACTCAATCGCTGCAGAAAATGTGTGTACTACGAAACGTAATGTTTTCATTGTGAAAAGAGGACATACCAACATCTCTCAAAAAGGCACAGACAGCCTTGTTAACATTGCGCCTTGCTTTCTCCATTTGTGGACCAAATGAAGAACGCAGCCACATTTGTCTCTGCGCAATATGGGAAAAAATTACTCTGGAGTTTGGATACATGTCCATGACTTTCACAAGTCCTTCTTTCATTGACAATTGCAAAGAGATTCCAGAAACATGTCCTAAACTGTTCCCTCCACAATTAATAATAATAATAATGTCTGGATGACACTGTGTCACCAAAGTCGCACGAAGAGGTACCAAATCCAGCCACTTCATTCCACGCACTCCATGCCAGTGCACTTCCACATGAGGGAATCCAAGATGTACAGCCACTCCGCCGCGATCTGCATGCACCGCCAACCGATGTATCCATGAATCTCCCAAAATCCAGACAATCTGCTTTCTGAAACACAAAGCCATAGCTATCTCCTCTCCTCTCAGGAAAAAGACTTTGACAAATTCTCTGCTCACACATCACGCCCAGCAAACCCTATTGACAAATCCCTTGCTGTGCTACGTCTCATTTGCATCCCCCTCAACCTCAAAATCCCTGTATGTAATACATGCTGTCCCCGGACAACTGCGCTGTCCGCGGACAAATCGCAAAATCTGAGCGTGGGGAATTAAAATGTAAATAGTGTGCTTTTTTTGGTCTTTTTTTGCAGATTCTTCAGAAACAACTTTTATTTTATATTTTTGGTTTTTTTTTTCCTTATTTTCCTCCAAAAATCTTCACATTAGCTTCTCTAAAGCAACCCTTATGTTCCAAAACAGCATGGCATTTCCCACAAAAGATAAAGACATGCCATCTTCTTTAAAGTAATCAACATTACCAGAGTCAATGTTGTCATTGTTGCACAAGAACATGCCAGCTCTAAGCATAAAAGCAAACATGCCTCAGTTGATCAAACACCTAGCAATATTTTGCTGAGGACAAAAAAACAGAACTATTGTCCCATATTGCCCTAGGTAACAAACCAGAAAAAATTACCTTGGCATTTGGAAGTAGTTTCATTACTTCCTGAACCAAGGTTTCTAGATCTTTTAACAAAGTAGGAGCACTGACATAACCCAAATGCAAAGCACCACAGTGCAGGTCAACCATATGTGGACTGTTAACCCTAGCCATATCTTGGCAAACTTCTACCATTGCCTGCAAATTGAAACCAGGCACAGTGCTCCACACCACCTCCACTCCTTTTACATCAAAATTCTTTCCTGCATTTTGCATACTGCTCCAAATCATTCACAAACATGTCTCCAAACACCACCACCCTGACTTTCTCCAGCTCTGCTATCTTCACTACACACAGCCACTCTCAATACGATGCAGAACCTCAACACCTGATTGGCTAATCCTCAAAATACACTCCCATTTCATGCTTGCAAGCCCAGGATGTGGCATGTCCTGTCTGCGAACAGCCACGCTGTCCGCGGAGCACATAAGTAACACTGGGGCAGCCCTTCTACCCTTTCCACTTCACTCTATGCACCATTCCCTCATTGGCTACTGTTAAGCACTCACACAACCATCCACCAATCACATGCAAGACCTCTACAGCTAACTCCATCATCACAATTCAGCACTATTGATCACTCAGAGTACAATTGCACTGTGACTGCAAAGCACCTACAGCAACTACTAGTAAACTCTCCAACATTTCTACTTGCAGATTCATGCACATCCACATGCAACAACACAAAGTATAGATATGAATATTTTTTGCACAGTACATCATACATGCCAACATTCCGACCCACCTGGGAGGGACATTTCCCTCGAAAAATCGGGAGACAACATTTGGGTCATAAGAATGCATTGGGCAAAGATGCATTTTCGGCGGGAGAATGTGAAAAATAATATTGTTCACTGAAAAATTGGGAGTCTCCCAGCGAAATCAGGAGCATTGGCATATATGGTAGTTGTAAATCTCTTGTATAAATGCATATAAAACGATTAACTGCCACTTACCCTGTGTAACCTGTAAACAAGCGTACTGTCATTTCTCCCATCTGCTATGATCAAGTGTCACTTGCAAATTTGTCTGCTCTCCAAATTTGCTTTTACCCATATTATTAACTGCAATGTGCAAACTGTTATTTTCTTCATTCATTCTATCATTTCTGTAACTACTGCCACGTATTTAACCACATTTCAACCATAATAGCATTTAATGCATTATAGTGCATAAGATGTTCATACAATTTCCTTTCAATACACTCTGCATTTTTCACATACATTCTATCATTTCAACTTCCTTTACAAATGATTATTAGTAATCAGACACAGCACACACGGTTATCTAACAAAGTGCCATTTCATGTTAAACGATGGGAGAAATAACTGTATAATTTTGGAAAGTGTTAGTGTCTTATAAAATTACACACAGCCAGGATGAGTACATGCATGTTTATTTATGCACACAGATAGCCAATATCATTTGAAAGTCTCCCAGCTGAAACAACACCACTGCCTCTACAACTGTTCTTCCAATCTAGACAGCTCTCCAATTCCAGCTGGTTGCCCATTCCGTGCTAGATTTCACAACAGCATTCAACTATGCTCAGGTGAAGTCATATCTATCACATCATCTACAACTATGTACAGTGTTGTAAAGCAAGGCATACAACATCTCCCCCCTGCCCTTCAGTCTGCACCCAAGACGCTAGGCCCTGGCCACAACCACCACAGCATAACACACCCATAGAAACAAACACCTACCAAACGACCACAACCCAAAAACATAATACATCCACCTCAAAACTGTGCACTTCAATTAACCTTCCAACAAATAATTACAACCAACGTACAAACTCTTCAATACATACCCTCTTCACCCAAAGCTCGTCTAACGACCCAAAACCAACATCATACTAAACTAAAATAGCCAGTAGTGCGCCCAGTGTCTAGTATGTCCGCTGACAACTATGGTGACCGTGGACACCGCAAACACATCATGGCCTTCTTCCACCTAAACAAATACAGCATTTGACCCATCTCTTACTCCCCCCCTCCAAGCACTCATACACACCAACACACTCCCCAAAATTGGATTTATGCTCACTTCCAGCGCATGTCAGCGCATCCAATATGGCAGGCGCATCGAAACAATTTGACGCACCTCATGCCTTATCCCAGCCAATCAGAGAGCATGTCGCGTATCCACCGACATGACGTTAGCCGATTATCCAATCAGTGTCCTGTCCGCGGAGAGAACAGGGAAGTGTGTCCACGGAGCAGACATAGATATCACTAATTTTTTTAGACCTACTTTTTGGTCATTTTAAAGAAAACTACTGGACGGATTTTCACCAAATTTCCAAATCCCGCTTTCGGGTCCAAGCCACCGCTCCTGCCGCAAATTCGGTGAAAATCCGTCCAGCGATTTGGGCTGAAGGTGCGACAGAAATGTTTTCTATATTCAGTCTATGGGAAAAAAAGAAATTTTGGGATCCCCATATAACATTGCCCCCCCCCCGGACCAAACCTCACCAACCTTTGCAAAATAATTCAGAGTAGGCCATATACTTTTTTTTGCAAAGTTTGGTGAGGATTCCTGCAGGGGGAGCGAAGTTATAAGCCGCCCAAAAAGTGCTCTTCCTATGGGTTTAGCAATTTAACCATTACTACACAGCCGCTACTGCGGGCTGTGTTTTATATATATATTACATGGCCACATTAGTGGCCATGTAGTTATGGTTAAGTTGGTGTTTCCATAGGAAGAGCACTTTTTGGGTGGCTTATAACTTCGATCCCCCTGGACGAATCCTCATCAAACTTTGCAAAAAAAGTATATGGCCCACTCTGAATTTTTTTGCAAAGTTTGGTGAGGATTAGTCCAGGGGGGAAAACGTTATAGGGGGGGTCCCAAATCTTTTTTTTTCCCATAGACTGAATGGGAAAAAACTTTGCGCACGGCTACAGCCTGAACCGATGGACGGATTTACACCAAATTTGCGGCAGGAGCGGCGGACTGGTCCCGAAAGTGTGCTTTTGCAAATTTGGTGTAAATGCGTCCAGTAGTTTTTTAAAAAATGACCAAAATGTAAGGCAAAACATTTAGTGATATCTGTATTCGCTTCGCAGACGGACTTCCCTGTTCGCTCCGCGGACAGCACCCCGATTGGCCCATGGCATTGCGTCATGTCCGCGGACATGTGACGTGTTCGCTGATTGGACGGCGAGGGGCGAGGAGCGCGTCAGATTTTCTGTGGCGCCCGCCATCTTGTATTCGCCGTCGACCGCGTACAGCGCGGTAAAATGTGGATAAAAAATGGTATTTAGTGCCCTGTGTTGGTGTGTAAGAGTGTTTGGGGAGGGTGGGGGAGTATGAGATAGGTTCAATGTTTTTTTTTTTTATGTGCTAGACGTTTTTGTTGCGTTCGATTTGTCTGCGGAGAACACGGCTGTTCTGACATTTTGTGAATAAACTAAATGGTGGGGTGTTTAGAGGACGGAGTATGTGTCATTTTTGTTCGCAAGGAAGGTAAAAATGAGCTATGAACACTCGCGGTGTACTTAATTGTTCATAAATACACAAACTGGGGGTGTCCTCAGGACGCTGTCCGTATTGTAATCTGTCTAGTTGAATGTGTTCTAAGAACACTCGCGGTGTCCCGAAATGGTTGCAATTACACAAAATGGGGGTGTTCTGAGAACGTTGTTTGTATTGTTCGTTGTCAGGGTGAAAGTGTTTTAAGACCACTCCTTTTGTCCGCTAATAGTACAATTTCCTATGGGCGTCAACCGACTTTTTGTCCACTAAAGAAACGATAAATCCGGCTGGTCTGCGCCGACATTATGTGATAATCCTATGACTGGTGCTATTGACCTGGCTGACTTGCTTTTGCGACACTAAATCATATCTCCCACCCCTAAGCCTGATATTATCAAAGCATTCATATTCCCTGCCTCTCTCCGTGGCGTTACAGGGTGCGTCATCAAACGCACCCAGTCCTCTCCAGTCCTAAGTGACTTTACACAGAACCCGGAAGACAACACATATTATGTCACAACACAGCGCGCCACAATTCGGAATATGAAACAGTGATTTAAAAGCAAACAGCAAGATTGTAAATTTTGTAAAGTACATTTATTTGACATCAAATGTTTAGAGAATATTCAGCAATTTGCATTTGTCTTTGTTGTCGATCCGCAAAAGTTCATGTTGAGGCACGCGATGTTCCTTTGCGGTACAGAGGGTGTTAGATCAGCTTACAACTCAGTGCGCTACAATTCGGAATATGAAACTGTGGTTTAAAAGTAAACAGCAGGATTGTACATTTGGTAAAGTACAATTATTTCACATGAAATGTTTAGTGAATATTCAGCGATTTGCTATTGTCTCTGCTGTCGATCAGCAAAAGTTTATTTGGAGCCACGCGTTGTTCCTTTGCGGTAGATAGGCTGTTGGTTTATGATAAAAGCAGTAAATGGTCGCTCTGATAATTGGAAGGTTGCTCCAAAAACGAGCCATTAGACCACCCTATTGGTTGGTATGTTGTTAGTAGCCGCTAGTACTGCGTAAGGGCATATTGGTCCTTGGGGATTGTCCCATAAAATGGTGAGGGTCATGAAGTTGCATATTTGGACCTGCACCTGGCAGTTGAAGACCCCATCCGCTGGAGTCTGTAAATCGTGACATAGGCAAAATGGGGCCACATACCTGTTTTAAAAAACATCAATTAGTCTCACCAGCCGATCTTCATTAAAAATCATCATTTTATTTATTAGGGCATGAAACTATTTGCTATCGAAGATAGTGCAACGGAGTATGTTAATAATACAATAATAATATTTTCCCATTCATATAGCGCTAAGAACCGTGAGGTATCTAAGCGGTGCTTATTATTAACCACGGTGTGTGGTGCTCATTTATCGACCACGGAAGGATGAAAGGCCGAGCTTGGCCTTGCCGGGATTCGAACTTGCGTTAGCAAGCTGTGCACGGATGTCAAAGCGAGCATTGTACTCGCTGTGCCACTTGACAGGCTACAGTGAAGTGGCACAGCGAGTAGAGCGCTTGACCGCCTATAGACCGGTTAAATTATTTATATTAACCCACCCTGTGTCGTCTGCCTTTTTCAGAGCCCTCTAAACAACAGGGGATCAATTCGGCGGTGATAGTGCGCGGTAGAAAACATTATGCCACTTTCAACTAACAAGTTCAACTTGAGCGGTCTTTAATACTACGCTATTGTAATTATATTTGGTATAAAATAATCTAAAGGGTTACTTACAGTACAATTGCAATTTCCATTGTCTACGGGTGGTGCAGTCCCAAAATACGACTCTGCGTGTGCCAATTATTTTTCGCATAGTGATATAATATATAAAAGTGGTTTTGTTTCATAAATTTCATCCTTATCTTCTCTTACGTTTTAGCAACACTCCTTCAAGAGAAGTCTTTCATCACAATCTCTGTCTGTCAAGGTCAAAACACAATACAACCTTATAGTCCGTTTCGTGAGCCTCTCCAGGGCCCGAGAAAAAAATGGAAGCAGCTGACCTTCACTGTGAACGAGCATAAATTCTTACTTTGCAACATTCTGTGTAAAGCCATCTGTGAGAAGTTGGTTTTTGCACGCCATGTTTGTATATTGTTTGCGTGATATTAAAAAAAGTTTGTTTAAAGGACGTTATGGTTTTAAGTACAGCCGAAAGACCCCTGAAAATCGCAAGTTATGATAAGCTATGAAAAATAACTCGCGCCACCACCATGCACTGCTAAGACTAACACCTAGGACATCAAAGATGACATCTCAAATGTCATTGATGAAATCACTGATGACATCACATGTGTATGTACTTTTCATGGAATTTGTGTACTAGGGATTTTTATTATAATGTTGCGAAAAAAGTGTCAAGGATATTGCAATAAATATCATACCGTTATTAGTGCTTTGAACGATGCATTGATATAAATAGCATTCTATTATGGGATTCTATCTAGTATACTGAGCTACTAATGGAGAAACATAGCATTGTGTGCAGAGTACAAGATGAAAGTATAATATTTGTAATGTTAATATGTTGAATAATGAAATGATAATTGTCCTGAAATGTTCGAAAATTCACAAAATGGGGGTGTTCTGAGGACGTTATTCGTATTGTGTGATTGCTTAGCTGTATGCAATGAGGGAATGGCACAGAGAGTAAAGTGGACGCCGTCCGCGGACACCGCGGCTGTTCGTGGACAGGGCGTGCTACATCCGGGTTTTTCCAGGAAATCCAACATGGAAAGAAGACAGTACGGATCAGCCAATCAGATGTCGAGGTTGTGGATTTGTGTTGAAAGAGACTGTGTGTGGAGAAGATGGCAGAAGTGGAGAAAGTCAGGGTGTTGGTGCGCGGAGATATGTTTGTGCATGGTTTACAGCAGTACGCTGAATGCAGGCATGTTGCAAAGAACTTTGATGTGAAAGGAGTGGAGGTGGTGTGGAGCACTGTGCCTGATTGCAATGTACAGGGAATTGTACAAGTTTGTGAGGATATGGCCACGATGAACAGTCCGCATGTGGTAGTTTTGCACTATGGTGCTTTCCATTTGGGCAACGTCAGTGCCCCTACTTTGTTGGCTGATTTGGAATGCTTGGTTCAAGCTGTAATGAAGATCCTTCCAAATGCGAAAGTAATTTTTTCTGGATTACTACCTAGGGCAATATGGGACAATAGTTCAGTTTTTTGTCCTCAGCAAAACATTGCTAGGTGTGTCATCAACCGAGGCATGTGTGCCTTCATGCTTAGAGCTGGTATGTTCTTCTGTAACAATGAGAATATTGATGCCAGTAATGCTGTTAATTTTAAAGAAGATGGCATTTCTTCATCTTTTACAGGAAAAACCTTTCTATTTTGGAATGTAAGGGTTGCTTTGGGGAAGGTTATGTAAAGATTTTAGGAGTAAAGTAAGAAAAATAAAACAAGAAAAAAAATACAAAATAACAGGTGTCTGTCAAGCATCTGTAAAACAAAAACAAAAAAAACGGCTCTTTTCAGAGCCAACTTCAAAGGGGAAATGGGGCACACTATTTAAATTTACATTCACCACGCTCAGATTTTCGATGTGTCCGTGGGCATGGCGGTAGTCCGCGGACATGAAAATCACTACGAGGGGGTTAGTATGTTCTATGTTCCATGTATATGAAGTCAGGGATATTATGGTTAAGTTGTGCTACTAAAAACCTATAAAATTCAGTGAAAAAACTTTGTTAAAGGGACGTTATGGTTCAAAGTAAAACCGAAAAACCCCTGAAATTCGGCAGTTATGGTAAGATAAGCAACCATAACTCGAGCCGCCACCGTGCACTGCTAACACTAACACCCAGGACATCAAAGATGACATCACAAATGTCATTGATGACATCACTAATGACATCACGTGGCTGGCTCTCCCTTTTTTTACTTTCCTGACATATCTAGGCCACATGATTTTCTTCAGTAACAGTCAGGAACTAAAAATTGTAAATTACTATATTCGTAGACTTATCCTTCAAGTATGTTCTTAGAATAATTCCCTTATGGTCCAGTCATATCATATGAAGCATAGATAGGAGAAGTCACAACCTTGAAAGACAGCAATCCTTTTTGTGCATTAAAATTATCAGTAGATTTATCAGCACTTTCTGATACTTTTGATGTTTTTTTATTACTGTACTTTCCCTGTATATGCTCATATTTGTATATGTTGTACTCACACTATTTTCCTTAGGATCCAGACACATCATGTGATATATATAGATAGGGTAAGTAACAGCTATGAAACAGAGCAATCATTTCTCTCCATAAAGGTAATCAGTTAGGTTATGAACACTTTCTGCTACTATTGCTGTTTCTTTTTCCTACTTCAATTCCCTTGTATATATTCATATTTGTATGTGGTGTTGTCTCTTTGTGATTTGTGTATAATAATGCAATTATGTAGTAAGTGGGTTTTATTACCTACTTATCACAAGTTTCACTGTACGCAAAACTCTAATATGAAAACAGTTATCATTTCAATATTCAACATGGCAAGCTTATGAATATTGCACCCCCATCATGTATGCTGCACACAATGCGTATGTTTCTACATGAGTACCTTAGTATACTGGACTGAAGTTAATAATAGAATGCTATTTATATCAATGCATAGCTTAATGCACTGATTAGCACTTCATATTTATTCCAATAATCTGACACTTTTTTTTATTAACATTACACTAAGAATCCCTTGTACAGACTTTTCATGAAAGTCAAATGCACATGTGATGTCATCAGTGATGTCATCAATGACATTTGTGATGTCATCTTTGATGTCCTGGGTATTAGTGTTAGCAGTGCACGGTGGCGGCGCGAGTTATGGTTGCTTATCTTACCATAACTGCCGAATTTCAGGGGTTTTTCGGTTTTACTTTGAACCATAACGTCCCTTTAACAACGTTTTTTCACTGAATAATATATATATATATATGATTTTTTGAGAAAAGGGGGGAACTGCCACTTAAAACAAGAAATAAGAATTACAGGTAATCAAGTATTCATCGATTAACTTCTACCATTCCTCAAATGTAGCACCTTCCTCAGCTACCCATTCAAGACATCATCTACACATGACATGCATCATGGAAAGATCGTGAGTTAGTTGAGAGGGGGGCTGACTAACTTTTATACTACTATAGAACTTGAATAATCAGTACAGAACAACAATGCTCATGTACTTATATCAAACAACTGAAAAAAAATAAAAATATAACAAACTTGGTAGGCTAACATTCCACAGCCACACAATATAAAACCATAATTGAAAACGCACATCTAAAACTACACTACAATTCCTCCTTTTCATGTTAATTTTGTTAAACTATTTTCTTCTATTTCCCTCCAAAGTCTCACATGCTCAAAAGTATGAAAACACACATCCAAAATAAAAACGACTCTCTAATACCTACCAAGTCTCCGGCCATGGCCTTTTTGGCCAGGGGTTTTTCACCCCCGATGAGAGTATACCTAAACAAAGAACTTTAAAAAAAGAAAAAAAACCCAAACTATATAACCGTGCATACCGAACTACACATACCCGCAGCTATCTGTAGCCTTTTGTAGCCTGGAATAAGGCCACGAATATCATCAAAATGGCAGAAAAGAAAATGCTTCCCTGCCGCCCCATGCCCTTGCCAATTACCTCATCTGTGCCAGCTCCCCCGCTCCCCAGACGGCCTCCTCACCTCCGCTGCCCTATCCCTTTCACCCGAGAACACATGCTGCTTCTGTGATGCAGTTTGCATCGAGATGTATGCTCTTCGCGGCTGTAGTCGAGGCTACAGAAAGCTTTGTGCTGCAAACTCGGTCCCTAAGCCACCTCCAACTCCCATATTTCACTCAGTGCCCTCTGGCCACCCCCCCACTTCTACTCTGATATTTGTATGTTTTTTGACCTACAAATAACTTTTTACTGCATTTTATTTTCTCATAACCTCGGCTATAGCCGCAAATATCTCTCGCATCAAGAAAAAAACAAGATGTTGGTCATTTAAATTCTGAAAGCCATGATCCTGTCATGCAACATGGGAGATATAACTATAATTTTTGTGGGGACTAGGCACCCCCTTCTCTGTCCAATTTTAAAACAACCACTGCACGGAATAACCCCAAACCACAAAAGGAACGAGAGTCAACGCTTCGTGCCAAAGTTGTTTCGGACCTGGTCCAAATCCATCCAGCGGTTTAGGTTGTGCGCTTTGGCATAAATGTAACTTTTTGTTCTATGGGAAAATTAATGGAAAGTAGGCCGCACTTTTGGGGGGAAAAAAACGTTGACGCAATAACTTTTTCATTTTTTATCAAATCTTTACGAAACTGCAGTGTGGGGGGCCCGCAGACTTTTAATCACTTTCGAAACTCTGGCCATACCCGTTACTCGAATCAAAGGTTATTAAGAATAGAATTACGAGGGGTTCCTATGCGTCTCTGACGCACCTTAACTATAGGGCAGCTATCGACGCCCTATGATAGATAAATATCTAGAGAGAGAGAGCGAGAGAGAGCGAGAGAGAGCGAGAGAGAATTGGGATTGGAAATTAATGCTTTTGTGTCATTCACTTAGGTAAACTTTTATTTCATTTATCAATTTTATTTGAGATTAGAACATTGTGGTGACCTCCATGGCACGAACTCGGTTTAAATTTGAGTCAATTATTGTAAATCAATTTCTAATTTTGAGCAATCACGGTCCGTTTATTGCACAGCATTGTGGGGTGGAATGGTTTATCAAGGTGTATGAAACCGAAGGTGCCGCCCTAGTGGCATCAAGAAGTAAAATATCAAATATTTCTATGCAGTCACTCCTTGTGATTTGTAAAAAAGAGCCTAGATGTAGAGGGAATGAAGGACTCCCACGTCACTCAACCAAATATCAAACCAAACAGAGGCCCCAGGTCAATGATAATACCCTACCCTCCTCAGAAAGGAATGGTTGAGCATAGAAGGCTCTGGGGCTCTTTGCACATTCTGACAGACAGGTCTGTGAGGTTACATTACTTCAGTCTATAAGTGCTTATTGGCGACCTGGGGCACATTGCAGGACCAAAAATTGTGTTAAAGTGCATGCAACACTCCCATTTTGTAAATTTCTTATATTACTGTATAGGTGAACACGTCTGCTTTTTTAGAAGCTTACATTTTTGAAGATAAACTGCAGGTCAATGGAAACCACAAAGGCTAAGAAGGAAAAGACACAAACAGGGTTTTACTTATTATGCTTTGAATCCTTCCTCCCAGTAGTTTTATGCCTTAATCCATCTCTTGCCATTTAAGAAGCAATTAAAAGCCCCACAGTTTCATAGCAAAAATTGAATAATGCTCTATTAGCGTTTCCAATATTGAAAATATCTTTTTGATCTCTCAGTTAACACTTAGTATACTAATGGTATATATTGTTGTTGTAATGAAATGTGCTAAATTGCCCATTTGGGCTGGGTTCAAAACTACAACAAATATATATATATATAAATAGATGAAGTTTCAGACATTTTGAGATCTGCAGAGCATTACATGCCACCGTAGAGCACCTAGCCTGTGGCTGTAAGATGAACACAAGGAGAACACTAGCCTAAGAAGGGGAGTAGTGTCAGTCAGTCCTTGGGCTATGACTGATGGGAAGCAGCAGTGAGTCATGTAAGAGCAGTGGGGCACCAATCCTTTTTGGAGAGGAAAGCTTCAGGATTCTTGAGGGCATAATGGTGGGTCTTCAGACCTTTCATTAAAGATACACTTCAGGAAGAGGTATGGGAGGGTATCTTAGTGCTTGCAGTACTGAAGGTGAAGGGCTTGTTGGGTCACTTCTTAAACAACCACATGGTTCGCCTTCAAATGGAAACATTATCCTACCTCTCATGTATGTGGGGGCAGTCTGTGGTTCCCACATCCATAATACATGTGTCTCCCCCACCCATATCCTCACCATTAGGAGAACAAATAATTCTCCAATGACATATGTTGCTGGCTCCTCATGCCTCAAGCTTGGTACCATGCCAAGTGTTCAGATGGCCCCAGAGCAGTTGCCCAACACTCATATTAACTAACTGATGTCTCTAAGCACAGGGTAGGCACTGCCAGCTCCGACACAACCCCAGTAACCCTCTGCCTTCAGCTCCTCACCTGATTTAGTAGAGTTTGGTGGAGTGACGCAGAGGTCAGCATAGTACTTGTCCTCTTTGAGCACGAAGACCAGGGAGGCCCAGCCAAACACCACACCTGCAAAGCCCATGCACTCCACCAGGCCCGTGATAAAGGTGGCCAGGCGCTTTGCCCGACTGGCCACCATCACTGCTTCCAGCTACCGTGCCCTTCTGCTAGGAGATACTGTCCAACCGTCCTACAGAGGGGGAAGAGAAATGGCAAAAACGTTATTCCATGTCACACTGAAAGAATGGATAAACACTGACAGAAGAAATGCCTTTTATTCTTGGTGTTCATGAAGTAACAAAAGATAAATGTTACTTACCCAGTAACAACCTTTCGGGTGTGTGGATCAGATTAGAATCGCAGGCTATGAATATCCCGTCACCTAATGCTTGGTAAGCATGGGTGTCAGCAGGGCGTTCCAGTCACAGTATCCCACCCCTACGTGTACAGGTACCCAAAATGCCCCTGTGTGCCTATGCCTTCCGAACGTGTGCTTTGCGTTTGTGCTTTTGTGAGAGCATGGTTAATCTATTTACACAAGTGACGTACAGTACCTACTAAATAAATTACTTTTTCTTCCACACCACTGGGAGGTTGGGCAGACGCATGTGATTATCACAGCTACAAGCACCAGAGATACTGTTCCTGGGTAAGTTACGTGTGTCTTCTGGGGCTTGAGAATCGGTTTAGATTCACATGTTATGCATAGAGTAGTGATCAGAAGGTGTCCGTGGTCAGGGTGTGATGATACTACTATGATATTTTTGGTGTCCCAGGAACATGGAAATATTAAAAGTATCCATCTTTATTGACCAGAGTTGCCATGTAGTCGTCCTTCCTTAATATAGGAATTCTACTTGCATTCTTGTTATTCTGAAACTCTGTGGCATGAAAAGGGTTGGCTGGTCATAGGACTGGGAGAATGTTGCCATCCTTCTTAGGGTCCAAGAAGCACACCTAAAGAAATCCTCCCTTCCTTCTTCTCTGGCACTGCTTCAATCACTTCCTTCTCTTACAGCAATCATCTCCTCTTCCACCAGTGTTCTTTTTGTCATGATCTTTTTTGGGGAATGCAATTTGGTGAAACTGATCCCATACATGATACCCTTTCCAACGTTTGTAGGTCCCCGCTTTTCTGTGTGTACCCCCCTCACAGGTGAGCATGGATATTCTTCCTTCTACTGGGGGAAGGTGGGGAGAGCAGGAGAGACGGTGCGGTCACTGCTTAGTGGCTGTTACATGCCGCCCTCTTGAGAGAGACCCTACTCCTTTCCCTGACCTCTTTGCCGTTTACAGAATTGCGGCTACGTTCCCCGTCAGAGCCGCTGTGGTTTCATCCATGTTTGGGTAGATTGAACATGCTGAACATTTTAGTATGAATGGGTTTGCTATCTTTACCCTCTACTGCCGGTTGGTGAGGCTCTTATATGGAAAGAGTGGGCTATTTGTGTACCCAGGGACTTTAGCGTCTCCTGTTCTATTTTAGTCTTTTCCAGGGCCTCGTCCGCAGGTCTTCCGAATAGAAGATGGCGGACAACTGGTTTATCAATTAAAGTTGCTTGGGTTTCTGATTTAAATCCTGTGACTCTAAGCCATGAAGACTTTATCTTTACTGTGGCGCCTGCTGCCTGCCTTGCCACTGCTTATGCAGCATCCAAGATGTCCTTGATGGTGTCATTCGCAGGCCATTCTGCCTATTTTACAAATGGCTTGGCCATAGCCTTTACAGCCTCTGGTCGCTCCTGTATGAGGTCACTCATTTAAGATTGTACTGTGCCATTAGTGTGGAGGCATTGTGAATTCCTAAATCATATTCTGAAGTAGCTAACTTTTTATCAATTAAATCAATCCTTTTATTACCCGGGCACTACGTGGGGCAAAGTCGGGTGTGGAATTGGGTGTAGCAACCCTTTTCCTTGCTGTGATAACGACGGCATCAGGTTAGAGTGTCGCTCTGTGTACACAGGGTCAGTCAGAGCTAGCCAATATGGCTTCTCTATACTAAGATTAAACGGCCCTGCATGTTTATGGGTTTTGTATGGTTACAACAATGTGTTTATTTGCAGGACACAGGCATGGAATGCTCTGGGTTATCGGTTTTGCCTCCTCTAGAGTTTCTTCAATAAAAACCATCTCTTCCTGTTCTTCTTGGTTTTTTTTTTATCCAAAAGAGTTTGGAAGTCCTCTTTAGTAGAGCGATATATGGCACTCTGTAGGGGGATGGGAGGGAAAACTGGCGATTCCTCAGGGAATAGGCTTTTGTTCCTCCTCCGTGTCATAATCCCTGTCCACCATGGTCTCTGTAATGAGCGTGAATTTTACCTTACAGTAATACAGAAGTGACGCCATCCTTCACTTCTTTGTATGCTATCTGCCTTTCTGTTTTCTCTTTCTTCTCTTTCCTTCATTTGGATAATAATGATTTTGATTGCATCCTCCAGGGCTATGCCAAATTGGGAGTCTTGCCTCAGGAAAGGGATCTTTCGAATCGGAAAACTAGTCTTCATCTTCCTTACAAAGAGATTCTGTTCACTAAGGATGCTCAACATGGTTGTTTGTGGTGTGAAAAACTGGTTTGCTCTGATCAGTTTTGAGGCCCTGTATAGGAGTCGATGACTTTTCAACACCTTGCATGTAGGTTATAGTTTGACCCCTCGTGTTGATGTCAGAAGGGGAAGAAGCAATTTTCTCTAGTGGTGTCCTGAAGATCGTGTGTGTGCCTACCTCCCATGGAGTGCATGGTTCGTCGCCATGTTTGTTTTTGTGAAGCCAAAATGGAGTCGTAGGTGTGTTGTGTAATGGCAGCCATCTTCTTCTGTATATTTGAGCGTACCTCTATGTTCTTCTGTTCAGTGGCTACTTTCAGTGTCACCTTCTCTTTTCAGTACAGACTGTTCCTTTGACCGAGAACGCAGTCTTGTTGCCGACTTGGGTGTCTGTGGTCCTTTCTGATGATTTCCTTAGCCTTTTGCCCGCCATGTAAAGGTGCCATGGCAACCCAATAGCGGTGCTTGGAATTAGCAGAGGGGGAGGTGGCTGTTATTCAGCTTCTTTCCCTTTTGGGGCCTTTAACAGCCCCAATTAATCGTGTTTAGAGTCGTACTCCTCCAACCACTGTCACCCTTGCCCCACTAACCCACCCTGAACCTTGACCTCGACTATTTAGAGTTCCTTAGAGAGCAAGTAGGCTTTTCTCCGAGTTGTAGTTAACTGATCTAGGTGGTCTTCTATTCTTTAAGGTTTTGGGTTTAAACCTTCTAATAGCGGTACACATCTCCCCTTTGTGGTTGTTGGGAAGTCAGTGATTGCACAGAGTGCGTCATCCTAGGTACATTCCGTATTGCATTTGGTATAAAACTTAAACTGAGTTTTCTCCACCAAGACTGCTGGCACGGTTGGAATGTGAATGTAATGTAAAAATGTACCCGAGGTTTCAGTCAGACATGGATTTTCTGTCCCCACCTTCAAACACAGATGGCCTCGGTAGAAGCGAGGTCACCCAATCAGCTTGGTCTACTCTTGCTTCCCAATCGCGTTGTCAATGTAGGTTAAAGAATTGTAGGAAGTGAAAGTTAATTTTCGAAAAATGAAACTCTAGCACCGTACTCCTGCGAACATTGGATGCGAAGAAAAAAAAAAAGTACTCCCAATGTCCCTGTATGTGTATGAAGACCGGGACATTTGAAATGCCTTTGCACGTAGGAGAGGGAACAGGACCGTGAGACTGGAACCCTCTTGCCAACGTCCATTCTTACTGTCGAAGTAAACAACTGTAATATTTCAGCGCAACCACTAGATGGCGGGGTATGCACCGCGGACCAAATGGGCTGCTCAGCAATGTCCGACTACGCCAGCTACCTAGTCATTATGCCCCCAAAAATGGTTTATAAATGATTGGTAAAATGCAGTGATACACTAGTTAAAAGGATGGAAACGCCATTCATTTTCCTTTATTCCATACAGTTTATAGGGAGCTAGACGGAGAAAAAGGACTGTAGTGGCCTTCATTCGATATAGTGAAATAGATCAACAGTAATACCGGAGAATGTTCTGGATTTTATGTTATGCAGACATACAGTTAGAAAGAAAGGCAGGTTTCTCCGTGAATGTCTTATTTCCTTCAGTGATTGAAACCGTGAGATTTAAGGCTAGGAGAACCTGGGAATACCCATGCATTCAATACACTTAGATAGAGGATGTGGAAGGGCAGAAATGTCAGAAAATGTTCTTTATTTAATGCATAGATACACTTAAAAAAAGAAATTCCTGAAAAAAAGGTTACAGTATCGCCTTTCAATGTACCTTATTTAGCATAGTGTGACCAGATGGAAGGGTAGGCTCTTTATTTAATAAGGTAGACGGTGTGGTGTCCCTTTAAGTTGCGCACGCAGTGGAGTGACGTAACTCCTGTCACGTGCGGTTGGCAATAAAAGAGGCCGATCACGTGAGCTCAGATTAGAGCATGCGTGCAGCCTGGACGAGATACACTGCCTCCTGAGTCTTTGTATGCCGAGGGGGTGGAGGTGTGGGGGGTTCACGCCACAACGGGAGGTTCAGACCACAGGACCACCGTACCACACTGACGACGAGGTGGTAGTACAGGCTGATACGGACCAGCTGGGCCATGCAGCGGTTATAGAAAAGCGACAGCTCACATATTAACATTCTCTCAGGCCGCAGAGCAGCGCGTACCATGTTTTCGGCCGCCATTCTGGTGCAGGAGGATGTGGCTCTCTAAGGAGTGCTTGTGTGCCTCCCGCACACACTTTTTGGATACCCCACGGCCACGTGGGCATTGAGTAATTTGTAGGGGTCTGGAATCCCCCACCCATGATAAAGAAGGTGAGGAATAGCCGATGGTGAAGCAGGGAGAAGGACCACATGGTGCAGGTGTCCCCTCTGACACCCTCCAGCATTTTTCTTTTTCTTGTGACTCCATCTGTGCTGGTGAAGGAGTGGTGATCTCAGTGACTGTGTGGCTCACTGCGTGTTTATGGGGAGGGCCTGCTCTCCTGGCTGTGCACAATATTTACTACAGCCTTTCTGTGTAGTGTGGAAGGGCAGGATTTGCAAAAGGAGGTGAAGAGGAAGAAAGGTACCAGTGGTGCTGAACTATCTGGAGTGTTCATTATTTTTATGCTGGTGTCTCCGCCTCTGGCTACAATGTTCCAACGTGGATTCAGCCCATGACCACAGAGGGGTGCTCGTGCGGCCACAAACATGAGGGATGAAGCGCAGGCAGGTGGAGGGCCTGCAGCAGTTCTGCCAGCTGTGCCAGTGGGCACACGAAATCCCACGTCAACAAGGTGCGCTGGCACCCATGCCGGAGTTTGATGTCTTGGGGCGCCATCTAGCCTGGGTCCAGACTCCAAATCCTGGATTGATTGCATGGACATCTACTTCAAGGCCATGGGAGAGACTGATGAGGAAAGTAAGGTGGGGACTCTTGTACTCGGCTAGACCGGCAGTGCACCAGCTGTTTCAGTCATTGGAGCCTGTGGATGGGTCGTTTGCTGCGGTGAAAGATGCACTGCGTGAACATTGCATGCCTCTAGCAAATGTAGACTACGAGAGGTTCATAAAGTGCATTGCCAGGCAAAAGGACGATTAATCTTTGGATGGGTTCTATGGACGCCTCCGGTGGATGGCGATATCGTGTGTGGGACAATCAACAGGCCATGATCCGGAACCAGCTCATTCAGGGATGTCTGTTGGGGAAAGTCTGATGTCAAGTTCTTCAGGAGTCAGGCCTCACGCTGCTCCATATTCTGGAACTGGGACGGGCACATGAGGTGGAGGAGATGCGGGCGCCCGGCCAGGTTGGAAGAGGTGTGTGCCATTGGCAAGGGCCAAGGGGCAGGAGGGGCCCGTCCGCTTGCTATGCAGCTGAGAGACATGAGCACGCGGGGGCCTGAATCATGCATGAAGTGTGGATATGATCTGCTGCATCCATAAGCTGTGCACGCAGCAGAGTGACGTAGCTCCGTCGCGTGCAGTTGGCAACAAAAGGGGACGATCAGATGGGCTCAGGTTAGACCACGCGTAGAGCCCAGACGAGATACACTGCCTCCTGAGTTTTTGTATGGCAGGGGCTCACGCCACACTGGGAGGTTCTGACCACAGGACCCCCATACCACAGATGGGGCTGCGATTGTACTTTATTCCATGCAGTGACCACAGTGAAATAAACAACACCAGGGCTTTAAGTAGTCTGGGGCGAGCTCCCACCACCCCAACGGCAACGAAATACACTTTTTTTGTATTTTCCGTTCAAGGCGCTCACTCAGCTTCCGCCACCCAGATTGAAATGCAAGGAATGCCACTTAGACTTCTGGGACTCACACTACCCCGACAGAGAGGAAAGCCACGTGTTCTCTTTTCCCTTGCTTGGGATTCAAAATAGAGCCCTGCACCAGTGTCACATCACACAGTGCATTTTGTAGGTGTAATAGGTGCTAGATTTCTTTTGTTCCATTCAATAGACTGGTTGGCATAGGGTCACCCGATTTTCAAGAAGAAAAATCAGACGACAACGTAAATGAAGGACTAACCTCTCACAACGCCCCTACATGCCCCCCCCCAACATTTTGCCCCTGAACCCAACTCCAATCCCAACACCCCCACCCACAGTATTTCCAGCACAGACCCTGCTTATAAAATGTGCGGTTTTAATTAAGGGTATATGCGTTTATTTTATTTTTTGCATTTCTAAAGCGCTCACACAGCCCGCGGGCATCGAGGCGGTGTTACAGGAAAAAAAAATGTTCTCTTTAGTTGCGTAATTTTTTTGTCTTAGTTGCGTATTTATAGCACGCTTAAATACCCGGAGGTTTCTAAGCGCAGACCTGGGGTTCGAATCTGTGTTGCTTCGTATCGTCTTGCATGATAATGCAAAAGGAGCTATTGCTCTGATTGATAGGAATGGCCTTTCTGTTTGCTAATTTCTCAATGTGTCTCTACGGCACAACCAGTTAATACATTTGGGTGGTATCTGAAAGGTTGGGGGTTTGAGCCCAACGTGCCACATCAAAATTCTGAAAATGTTATGATGTAGGTTTACTTTAGAATTATTGTCCCTCCCTTGCCCCAAAACCTGGCATGAGGTTTTTAAATTAAAAAACATTCTCAGGACAGGAGGACAGAGCACTCAATCCCAAGACAGTCCCGGCAAAACCAGGTGGTCTCGTCACCCTAGCTTGACACAAAGCCCATAAAAGGCTTTGTGTGTCTGTCAAGCAGTCTGTTGAATGAAACAAAAGAAATCCAGCACCTACAAAATAGCACAGGATAGCCTGGGATGATAGGAGTGCAATTAATTGCTAATGTGTGCAGATTGGTGTAGTAACATTTTTGAAAATGTTTGAGTTCCACACTTCAGGTCACGGCCATCATATAGACCGCACACCCTCGTTACAGCCCAGCCCCTCAATATCTTGCCCCACTTAAAGCACTGGACAACACAAAACCGTATGTCAATGCCCTATATTTAATATGGTGTTATATAAGAGATGGAAGGGTGGGCATGTCTGAGAAGGCTCTTTATTCAATAAGGTAGACGGCCTGTGATTGTTCTTTATTCCATGCAGTGACCACAGTGAAACAAATGACCCAGAACCGCCACATGGGCGTAATTATAGGGGGGGCAAGGGGTTTTGTCCCCCCCAACTTCTGTGGCATGCCTTTTTGTCCCCCCCCCCATCTTTTGGAGGGAGGGCAGGGGGGCCCCAATCATCGATTATGTAATGGACAGCGCAAGCACAGCTGGGGTGCTCAGCAAGGCTTGCGCTATCTCATTGCATAATGCAGAGATAACTAGCAACCGCGCTGCAACACCTACAGGGCTGGGATGCCCTGCGTGGCTCAGTCCCTCACCCTGGCTGGCCTGACAAAGCCAGCAGCCAGGGTGCTGAACTGGGTGTTGCAGGGCCTGGTGCCTGTGCTGTCACGCTAGCAGCAGCACTTCCGGGGGCCAGCGGCACAAAGCATCGCTTTCCGGCTTTGTTTTAGTGCAACACACAGACAGGAACTAGGAAGCACATTCAGCTTCCTGGTTTCTGTCTGGAGGCACGTGAGTGCGAAGAGGTTAGGTCGGTGTAACGCGAGACGTGGCCCAGGAGGCATTTGAAAGCAGAGCAGAGGTACTTTTAAAAAACCAAACATGTTTTTAATTGTGTTTGTGTATGTTTGTTGGGGAGCTCTGTCCAAGCCCTCTGAGGCAAAATGCAGGCAAATTTCCTAATTAGCATATGGATTGCACCAACAGAAGTGACTTCACAGAAAAGGACATTGCAAGGCGCATCATCAGTCTTTGATACTTGGAGGCACCATGGAAGTGACTTTAGAATAAGTTGCCATAAATAAGCCAAATGACAAATAACTTTGTGGTGCAAAATACCTAAATTGCACTATTGTTCTATGTGGAGCAACTTTATACTAGTTAGGCTTTTCTATTATAATAGCATGATACATTAACATAAGCTTTGAAGTGAATCAGAATCACTTACAGAGGTGCAAATAAGGCACAATATGATTAAATGATTTGCTCAGGATCACACACTTGGTTAAATGGTGAAACTGGGATGTGGACAATTTAAGTGCCCGTGCACATCTTTCCAGGCTTAGTTGATATAGATATTTATTAAGGTTTTGCTATACATGTCATGTGTCCCACTGGTTCTATATTCCCAGTGCAGTTCTCTCAGCCGCAATTGCTTTCCACTTCATATTCCACCCGCTGCGCTCTTCCTGCCAGTCTTCGTCTGCCGTGGGTCTGCTGGGCATACCTCAGCCTCCTTTGTTCTAGCGCACCGGCCATTTTGTCTGGGGTGTCGCACAGCGGCCACAAACTTTTAGTTGATCTTGCCAATCTTCCTGTAGTCATCAAGGACTCCGCTCTCCATCAAACTTGCCCCACGCCTTTACACGTCCAATAGTGTAATTCTGAGCACGATCATGCCATTTTCAGCTTATTTTCACGCAGGATCATATCGGATCGTCGGGAGCAGCTCGGAAGACACGTCCTACTCCATGCACTCTAGCCACGCCCCTTTTCTACGCTTTAGTTGATGGTGCGAAGGGACATTTTCGGGGCTTTAGCGGCATGCCGGTAATGTCGTTACCGGCATGGTGCAAAGCTCTTGCCCGCGAGGTCGTAATGGCCCTCTATTAGCGGGCTCTTACCTACACGGACACGTTATAATAATTGCTAATAGTACCCCCCTTCCTTCCTAATGGCTCACATTGTAAAACAGAGCAACGTGAGGACCCTCTGCTGCCTGGGGCTCCTCGGGACATTGTCCTGGCAGCGGGACACCTCTACCATTCAGAACGAGAAAGGTGTTCCGCTGACAGGACAATTGCTCAGCACAAATTGTCCTGCCAGCGGGACACCTTTGCCGTTGGGCGCCCGCTTTGAGGTGCCGAATGGGAGAGGTGTCCCAATGACAAATGTCCCGGTCTGGCTCTTAAAAGAGCTACGGGAGGAGGGTAGCTTGACCACCCCATTGCGACTCTCCCGCTCGGTACTCCACTGCTTGGAGCCATTTCAACACAGGAAAACATACCTTAATTTTAATCAGTCAGAATCTTGTAGAAAAAAATTCTATCAGCATGTAGACATATAAGGTGCTGTGCAGAGCCCAGGTTTGGAGATATACGGCATTTAAAAATCTATGTCAATTATACTTGGTCACCCACAGCACTGCATTAACTAATGGTTTCTGCCTTTGAATGAAAGGAAAAATCAGGCAAATTGCTGATATTCCAGTGAATCTGGTCTTTTCGGCCATGGCTTTATAGTTCAGCAAGTCAACGTAGCCCAAAATCTCAGGTATCAGGGGGTGATAAAGTCTGGTCTGCTCAATGGACGTTGCGCCACTGTTTCCATGTGTTATTGTAAGTGTACATATAAATGTTGTGTGCACACAGTGTATGCCAGTGGAGGTGTTGGGTGCATTTGTGTGTGAGTGAGTGTGTGCAAGCATATGTGTGTTGACCTTTGTGTCTGAATGAATGATAAGTAATGCATTGTTTGTATGTTCAAGTGGAATTAAGTTTGTGAATGTTATGTTGTATCACTGGGTGCATGGCAGGCCAGCTGAAGATGCGTGGGGGCCTAATTGAATTTTAAAAATACACCACCAGTCTTATGAATGTTATAACAGAGCGTCAGCAATGGACTCTTGTGGTGTAGTAGTTTAGTGTCATCGCTCAGGGATTTAGGTTGTTTGACCGACGTACAAAATCAGGGTGGAATTAACTGGGTTCATTTTCGCTGCAAATATATTTTTACCTCAGTACAAAAAAAACAAACCCATGTCCCTTCAAACCGCTAGTACACCCATAAACCCCCCCACTTCCCTTTCTCCTGTAACCTGCAGCATCAGATCTATCCCTTTAACGCGGGTGGGATCTGGCGCTGCAGCCTCCCTTTTCTTCTTTTTTTTGTTGGGTTCACTGCCACCAATTCAGCGGAAGCGAGTGACACCAACCGCCGAAGCCAAAAATACCGTACATGGGCTGAGGGGGGCCACCCTTGCAACCATTGCTCTTCATGTTCGGTATCTTTGGCTTCAAACTAATGGTGGTGACCGAATTCGGTCAAATCTACAATTCGACCAATTTTTGTTTAACAATTTGGCCAAAACGATCCCTCAGAGCCACCAACCGCCCTCCCTTCACCCTACTCCTTTCCTTCAGTTGTCATGTCCCCCCAACATTGTCAGCAAAGTTACTCCACTGGCCTTTAGATCTCTCTTCTTTCACACTATTTCAAATAGTGAAGGGATCGAAATGAATATTTGATAAGCAAGGGCTAAAAGCAGCTCCTTGGTATTGTAGAGCCTGGATGTGAATAGAAGGCACACCAGGTTGGGATGAGGCTGTTGCGAATGAGAAAGAGCCCCAGAGATTGGGCGAGTTACAGTATTCGTTACTTAAGTAACGAAAGGGGGAAAATGTATGGGAGGATAGGTCTATGGGACCTCCTCCCCGACATGCCCCACCCCTGTGAGGTTCGTGGCTCGTCAGCGGACCCCCATGCACCTGTGCTCTGGTGGCAGGATGGCTGCTGATCGACACACAGGGCCAATCGGCTTGTACTGTAACGAACACCATTTTGAAGGCTTCAAGACTCCATTTTAGATAGAAGCGACCAAAACCCCAATGAAACAGCCTGCCTGCGAAAGCTGCAGCTTGGCCCCCGCTCACTGCACACAGAGAGCCATGCACTCCCCCTGCTCCTCCACCCCATGGCACATCCGCTGAAGGCCCGTTCTCATGAGCAAACAGACACAACGCGTATCAGAACAAACACTGTATCATTTACCTTCTGCAGTACATCACATCCCCGAAGTGACCTGACTCATGGTTCAAAGTCTGGAAAATAACAGGAATCATCCCAATTGAACAGACCACGACCTGGCATCGAACCCCTAACATTTAAAACATATGGTGTCAATAACCTTCCTGTTTGAATCCCTGCCCACGTCCCCCAAATGAAGTGTTAACTGCATACCAAAGCCAAACGATTCACAGAGTTGTTGTGTAAATTATAACACAGGTGTTGGGAAAGGGATAAAGCTTATAGTACCGATAAAGCAAGAATGACCTCAGCACGTTGTAAGACACCATGTGCCTTGAAGACTAAATGAAAGAGCTTGATAAAGCCCACCTAGTGCTAACTAACGATTGCTGCTAAAGTACAAAGGAAGGCGAAGAAGCATTACTAAAAATACTTGTCTGTCATACAGTGGGACACGTGTAAGTGTTATGAACAAGAATGCAAATGTACAATCACATATGAACGTATTGCTTCTATGCTCCTGAGTACGCAACCCAACCTGATGCTACCTCACGTGTTATCCATCTGTTGCCTTATGAAATTACCAAAATGTGTTCAACTAATGTTATGTGATACATGCGACACTGTCAGACTCTCATAGTCACATATGAAGTAGTATATGAATGTATAAGCAATAGAAATGTGTAATCATCCTAATATTACTAACTTTATTAACTGTCCCCTCGTATGGTATAGTGTGCAGCCAAGGAAAAGAGAATCGCGCATAGCCACAAGGCGATATCCCCCTCCTCCCGCCAGGGCCCGCTAGGGCTTGCTGGTGTGCGGGCAGCACAGCCTCACCTCCCTTCATTCCGCTGGACTCGCTTCAAGTATTCACCTCCCCTATGTCCGAGGCCGCCATAGTCGGCCAAATGAATTATTTACAACCTGGTCCTAAACCCCACCGCCTCAAGGGGCAAGAGGTGCACCCTCACTGATCCAGTAGTACTCCAGTTCACCCCAAGTTAATCGGCCTTGGAGATAGGTATTCAACCCTGGACTAACATATCATAAAGTAATTCCTCACCACATCTAACAGAACAGAACGACAAGGCAGCTCACCTTGTGCCCTCAGACCAGACACCCAGGCTTATGACACCTGGTTAACAGGTCAAAAGTAACAGGGCACTGATGTATTGGTGAAGCTTCATATTGCATGTTGTTTCTCCGGTCTCCTATTATTTCTTAGAGTAACATATTGTCGGATTTACAGGACAACTGGAATCGTCTAAAGGATGAGTGTATGGGTGTGTGTGGCCACAAGGGCAAAGTGTTAGTGCGGCCATCAATCATCGACACTGACAGCGCCTGGCCTGCCAGCTCCACCCCGATGAGCCCAGCTGACCCATCCACCCCTCGTTGGCACCATGCAGATGTCCACCAATCCTGGAGTGGCTCATCACTGCCTCACCTATAGCTTAGTCGACGCCACCCTTTCCCTGAGACTATGTGCCCCCTGTAGCGTGTAGGATTTGTGACGTGGTTTTGTAATAAATATGACTGTCTTTGCTATTGTCAGAGAGCACTCTCGGAGCTCGCAGAGTCCTTTGCATGCCCTATGCTGGTTAGATAAAAACCCTTTACATCACCCACACTTGGTCTTGGTCTCATTCCCTCCTGGGGTGTGTCCTTTATTGCCTCTCATTGTGGGGAGGGTACTGCCTTTTGGGGACACTTGCTTTCAGTATCCAGCATTAACCAGTGACCAGGAGCTCTCACTGGTGAACCAGGAGCTGGTACATATAATTCCCCAAATCTAACTCAGTCCATTATGTATGAACCCTTATGCTTTAAATGTCATCTACATGTGTCCTAATGCTTATTGATAGATTGTCCCAAATGCACAGAGATTAATGCACATGGGTGTGTTGCTTCAAAATCATTTGCCGAAGCAAGCCAAAAGTAGCTCCTGGTAGTTGTTGGTGTCAAGCTAACCAGGCTCTTCTAGGCCACAAGCAGGAGCTAGATAGCTCGCAGCTTCCCTCAATTTCGAACCTTGTGAAGTGTGATAGAAAAGACAGGAGTGTGTACATGTCTGTGAATGTTCTTCAATGCAGAGATACGTTGAATGAGAAGAGATGGAAAGGTAGATGATATATTTGGGGATTTAAATATGACCTGTAGCGCTACAACGAGACAGAGGTAGAGAAACTCAGATCTATGTGATCAGTTCGCATTTGTTACTACGCACCACCAAAATGTGGACTTTGTTTTACCCCATTTCACTGCATGCATATATATATATATATATATATATATATATATATATATATATATATATATATATATATATATATATATGGGATACATTACTCACCGTAATCGTATTTCTGATGCTTGTATCTGCTTAGATTCACATGCTGTGCATAGGCCGACATCTAGTGGAAGCTGCGGAGGATTACAGTTTGTTTTTCGAAACTCAAAAATGGGCGTCGACACAGGGCGTGCCAGTAATACTATCCCTAGTGCGACGTCCACTGTACCCAAGATCCCTCACGCGTCTAGGATCCTCAGATTGTATTTTTTCTGACATGAGGTAGCATGAGGAGTAGCGTGAGTACAGGTAATCCAAGCAGATAGATAGAACGGTAAGACTACAAGCAACCATGCGTCTTCTCTCAGAGGGGAGGAAGGGTGGGTCGCATGTGAATCTAAGCAGATACAAGCATCAGAAAAACGATTACGGTGAGTAATGTATCCCTTCTGAGGCTTGTGGAATCTGCTTAGATCACATGCTGTGCATAGATTAGCGAGCAGTACCTGAAGAAGGAGGTGGGATGTGAGAAGGGTCATGAGCAAATAAGTGTCTTAGAACCGCTTGTCCCACTTGTGTATCTGCCTTGGAATGGGTGTCAATGCAGTAATGCTGAGTAAAAGTGTGAATAGAGCTCCAAGTAGCTGCTTTGCAAATGGTGTCAAGGGGTACATTTGCAATGAAAGCCAGAGTGGCCCCAATGCCTCTAGTAGAGTGGGCTCTTGGCGTGAAAGGCAGAGTTCTTTCAGAGAGTGAGTAACACAGCTGGATACAGTTAATAACCACTTCGAGATGGCACCTTTAGAGACGCGATCCCCCTCTCTGCCTGTAGCTACGGAGACAAACAGTTGATCTGTTTTTGTTAGCGGTCTGGTCTTATTTACATAGTAGAGGACCGCCCTACGCACATCTAGGGTGTGTAGTTTCACCTCAGCCGAGCTTTGAGGGTCCTGGAAGAAAGCCGGAAGCTCGATGGACTGGTTTACGTGGAATTTAGATATAAACTTGGGTGAGAACCTAGGGTGTGTGCGTAAAACCAGTTTGTCTTTATGGACAGTAAAGAAGGGATCCTGCACTGACAGAGCCTGAATTTCACTGACTCTTCTCATAGAAGTAATAGCTACTTAGAAGGCCATTTTATAAGTCAGGTGTTTGAGACTGCTTTTATGCATGGGCTCGAAAGGGGGTCCCATGAGATTGAATAGCACCATATTAAGGTCCCACCCTGGTGGTGGGTTTGAAATAGGAGGGTGAAGTCTCTTTACTCCTTCCATGAAGGCTTTAACTACTGGTACTTTCCCCCACGATACCTTGCTATGGGAAGTGGTGTATGCCGACAGGGCTGCCAGGTGTACTTTCAGCGAGTTAAAAACCAATCCTGCTTCTAGCAGGTGGAGCATGTATGTAACAATAGTGGAAGGAGTGCAATCAACAGGGTTGATTTGTCTACTCTGGCACCAGATAACAAACCTCTTCCACTTGTCAAAGTAACAGTGCCTTGTGTTTGGTTTCCTAGATGCTTTTAGGATGTCCATACACCTCTGTGATAAATTGAGATGTCCAAACTCTATGACCTCAGGTGCCATGCTGCCAGGTTCATTGAGTTGGGTTGCTGGTGCACTGTTTGACCCTGGTGCTGGGACAGTAGGTTGTACCAGGCTGGAAGTTTGATGGGCTCGCACACCGCCATCCTGCGTAGGTGTGGGAACCACGGTTGTCTTGCCCACATCGGAGCAACTAGGACGAGCGCCATCGATTCCTTGTTCATCTTGTTCACCACCTTCCTGATGAGAGGAGTTGGTGGAAAAGCGTACGCAAACATCCCTGACCAGTTCATCAACAGGGCGTTCCCCTGGGAGTCTGGTTGGGGGAACCTGGGTGCAAATCCTGGGCATTGTCTGTTTTCGCTTGTGGTGAATAAGTCTATATTGGGGAAACCCCACTGAGAGAAGATATCTTCTGCGACCTCTCTGTGTAGAACCCATTTGTGTTCCTCTGGGAGGGAGTCTCTGCTCAGAGCATCCGCTAGGGAATTGAGCTCCCCTGGAACATGTTGTGATGACAGGAAGATGTTCCGTCTGAGTGCCCATATCCAGATTTTCTGGGCAAGCTTGGACAGATTTGGCGAACGAGTCCCTCCTTGCTTGTTGAGGTAGAACATGGCTGTTGTGCTGTCCGTCCGGATTTGCACTGACAGGTTTAGTAGGTGGGGCTCGAACGCTTGAAGCGCTCTGAATACTGCCAGAAGCTCTAGCAGGTTGATGTGGTTCTTGGCCACTGAGGGAGACCAGAGACCCTGAGCTGTGTGCTGGAGGTGGTGAGCTCCCCACCCCGTCAGACATGCATCGGTAGTGACTACTGCCTGTACTTCGGGATCGTAAAAGGGTTTTCCCTGTGCAAGATTCTCTCTTGTCCACCAGTGAAGGCTTTGTACTAGTGTTGGCGAAACGAGCACTAGATCGTCCCAATGACCACTTGCCTGAGACCACTGTTTCGCCAACCATTCCTGCATGGGACGCATGCGCAGGCGCGCGTGGGGGACCAGGTAAATACAGGACGCCATCATGCCCAGTAAACGCATTGCTTTGCATACCGTTATTTGGTGACCGGACTGATAATGCGGAATTTGCAGTAGTATATTCCGAATTCTTTCCTCTAAAGGAAAGGTCAACCCCTCTTGAGTATCTAGGATTGCTCCTAGGAACTGTTTGGAGGTGCTTGGCACCAGGCTTGACTTTTTCTTGTTGATTGAGAAGCCTAACTCATGGAGGAGGTCGATAGTCCTTTGAATGTTTGTCCTGCAAATTACTGGGGTTTCCCCCGTTATGAGCCAGTCGTCCAGATAAGGGTACACCGGGATTGCCTCCCTGCGTAGGTGTGCAGCCGCCACCGCCAGTACCTTGGTGAATACCCTTGGTGCCGAAGCTATCCCAAAGGGCAGTACCTTGAATTGGTAGTGCCGACTGTCCACCTTGAAGCGCAAGTACCTTCTGTGCGCTGGGAACATGGAAATATGAAAATAAGCATCTTTCATATCCAAGGTTGCCATGTAATCCCGCTTTTTTAGGAGGGAGATTACCTCTTGTAGCGTAGTCATACGAAATTTTTGGGGCTTGACATACTTGTTGGCAGGCCGTAAATCCAATACTGGGCACATTGTCAAATCTTTCTTTGGCACAAGGAAGTAAGTTGAATAAATACCCTTGTTTACCTGGTGTCCCGGGACGAGTTCTATCGGGTCCTTTTCTAGCAGAATGGCGATCTCCTCGAGGAGAATCTTCTGATGTTCTAAAGAGTGTACTCTTTGTCGTGGAGGATGGTTCCGGAGATGCTGCAGTAGTTCTATACAGTACCCTGTGGATACTGTTGACAGCACCCATCTGTCTGATGTGATCCCTTCCCAAGCCTGGGTGAAGTTGGAAATGCGTCCCCCTACTGGGGTTGCGTGAGAAGGGACCCTGAACTGAGCTTCACTGCTTTGGTGGAGGTGTGCCGCCTCCTTTGCTGGGGCTGCCTCTGCCTTTACCCCGACCTCTCCTATTACCCCTGCCGTAACCCTGGGTAGACTGTTGGCTGTTGTTCCACTGTGTACCCTGCACCTGGGAATAGTTCGATCCTCTCTGGGAATTTTGGCCACGTGGGCGACGAAAATTACTATTCCCTCGCTGATTAGGGCGTTTATTGGTTAACTGGCCAAGGGACTGAGTGTCTCGTATTCGTCCTTGGCATTCTTCAGTGCGTCCTCGACCGCCTTACCAAACAACAGATCGGCTTCCACTGGTTTGTCCAACAATGATGCCTGGGTTTCTGCCTTAAAACCAGACTGCTGTAACCACGCATGTCTCTTGATAACAGTGCCTTCTGCTATCAATCTGCCTGAGTTGTCCGCAGCGTCAAAGGTTGCTTTCAAAATGCAACCAGACACGGCTCTACCCTCTGCGGAAATCCAAGCTAACTGGCCCTTTAAAGGTTCCGGAGCAGAGGCTATGAGTGCCGCGACTCCTTCCCACTGATGGCAGTTGTAGCTGGCCAACAGGGTGGTGGAGTTTGCAATCCTTGCTTGATAGGCAGACGTTGAGGCTACTTTCCTGCCAAAACCATATCGTTTTTTGCTCTCCTTGTCGGGAGGAGCATCGGACGATGACAAGGGTGTTCCAGCCCTCTTACGAGTGTTAGTGACAACTAGGGAGTCTGGCTTCAGATGTCCTCTTATATAGAGGGTCAGACTGGGCTGCCCTGAAACGTTTTTCAACCCTGGGATTGACTGCTCTGGTGAGGTTCGGGTTCACCAGGGACGGGTCTATTCTTCGCTGAATGGACTTAAGGATAGGGATGGTCTGGGCAACAGGCCTCCTTTCTCCTACTAACTCCTCTGCGAAGTCCCTCTCCTCCTGGACACCATGGTTGTCAATATGGAAATGTTCTGCTGCATGATCGAGAACCTCGTTTAGGAGGGGTTGGTTATCGACAGGGGAGTCGGCAACCGGGGCTTCGTTTTCTACCGGGCAATCTACTCTGTAGGTTTCAGGGTCTTCCTCTTCCTCTTCTTGGTCCTCATCATCCCCATAGTAGCCCGTCCTGGTTTGCTCTTCTACCATGCCAAATTCTTGGTCCTCACCAAAGGAAGCCTCTCCTTGATACAGTGAGTATGGTTGTGAGTATGGTTGTACCACGAAGGGGTCTGTAGATCTCATCGGTGTCTCAAACCGGGGCTTCTTACTCGGGGGGATAGGATCGTTAGAGCCTGAGGGTGTCGCCCCTTGTGGATCATACGAAAGGAAATGGTCTGGATTTTTATCGTAAAAGTCAGCCAAAGAAGACATTCTTGACATGACCCTATCTAGGTCTCGGAATGACTCTCTCAGCATGTCTCGGGGATTTATCTCGTGTAGATTTGCTGGTTTTAGACATATCAGCAGACCTGGTCTTGTCTGTCTGTTTAGGGGGAGTGGTGTGTTTCACAGGTGTGGAAGAATGCAAAGGCTGCTTCTTCTGCTGTTTTCCCCCCTCCCCGTGAGTGGAAAAATGTTTTCCCTGTCCTTTTGTGGCTCCGGAGGTTTTCGACGCCTGGCGTCGAGGATCTGGGGTAGAGTCCCTGTCCTTCGAGCGTGGGGCCTCGCTGATCTTGTCTGCGGGCTCCGACTCCTGGAGCCCGGCCTGGGGGTGGAAGTCGTCTTCGTCCTCCGACGATCGAACTTCTGTTAGCCTAGGGAGCGAGGCACTCTTGGCAAGAGTGGATGATTGCCTGGAGTCATGCGGCGATCTCGATAGAGAACGCCCAGAGGACACCGAATCGGACCGTTTTGTTTGTGCCTCTTTCCGAGAACTCGACGTCGAGTCTCGGTTGGACTTTGTGTGTTTAGTGTGTGTGGTGTGTGAAGCGCTTGTCTCGCCGGGGGTCTTCCCCATAGCCGCCCTGCCGGACGACCTTCCGAGGTCGGGGACCTGCGCTCGGCTGTCTTTCGACGCCGTAATGCCCTCGCCGTCCGAAAGTACGGCGTCGCTGCCGTCGCTGAAGGCGCCCTCTGCTGCCATGGCCGCCTGCCTGGCGTGGTGGGCCCAACGCTTCGTCGAACGGTCCTTAAGTGTCTTAGGTTTAAACCTACTACACGCTCTGCAGTTCGCTTCGGGGTGGTCCCTCGGCAAGCAGAGATTGCACGTGGCGGCCCTGTCGACCCAAGGGTATTTGCGATTGCACGTGGGGCAGAATTGAAAAGGGGTACCCTCCATACGCACCTTGAGGCAGCGGGCTGTTTAGGTGTACCTATATAACAAGAGTGTAGAGTATGTCCAACCCCCCACTCTCCCTACTTGCAGGGCCAAGGCCAGAGGCCTTCCGAGGCCCAAATCCGTCGTGCTGCAGGCGACGGTCGATTTCTTCTCCAGCCGGCGTCGAGTGTCGAAGTTCGACGTTGGGATGGGGAAGGATGTAAATAAATTAATATTTTAGCAAAAGTATGGCTAAGGCCAGGGGACTCCGCAAAATGCTTCCGACCAGTATGGCGGAAAAAAACAATCTGAGGATCCTAGACGCGTGAGGGATCTTGGGTACAGTGGACGTCACACTAGGGATAGTATTACTGGCACGCCCTGTGTCGACACCCATTTTCGAGTTTCGAAAAACAAACTGTAATACTCTTCAGCTTCCACTAGATGTCGGCCTATGCACAGCATGTGATCTAAGCAGATTCCACAAGCCTCAGAAATATATATATATATACACACACACATACAGGGGGAGATCCCCTGCAGCCTCCTCCCCATATCCACACATTAGCAACTTTACTGCACCCCACATATATATTTGGTGAAATGGGGCTGTGAAAATTCGACATTTTGGTATGCACAGTGATGGGATGTGCCATTAGGGGGGTGATCCTGAGAAACACCAAACGTGTTCTTTGCTCCAGCAGGGACACAGGGAGGTGGGATACAGACCGGACACGTTGCTTAAGTGCACTGATACAGTGGATGGGAAACCCCTGGACATTTGAATCACACCCTGTTGCACTCAATCAATGCACAGGCTAGAAAATAAGCCACTCATTTATTTACATCCTTCAATTTCGCAGGATGACATCATATATCTTGGGAAGGCATAGGCTACCTTTGTTATCTGTTGGGCCCCATTCTGGTTTTCAATTTTCTTAATATGCTTGTTTAAACCTTGTTTTACTGTTTTAATTGTACCTGTTTTGTACGAACTTAGTTTTAAAATGATGTACTTGAAATGATTTTATTTGTTGAGTACGGTTGAGTAAGAACAACCGGTATCACAAATAACTAAATAAATAATCTGGGGGAGGCGTTAATTTAATGCAAAGATACCGTTCAGAACTTCCCGGAGATGTTCTTTATTTAGTGCAGTGATGCAGGGACAAAGACGGGTGAATTGTGCGTGATTGTTCTAATCCCCGAGTGCTTCATTCAGTGTGCTAGGATGGAAACAATCGGGTGTTTTCTGCCCCGAATAATTGCAAGTGGCAGGGACTAGTGCATTTCTTCTCGGGGTGGGGGGCGAATGGGGTACAAAGACTGAACCGTGTTTGGTTACCAGCTGGACTGTTATGCATTCCCATGCAGATAGCAGGACCATGCTCACCCGTAGCACATCAGGGGTAGGATGTGACCTCTCAATGTGTAGGGCAGGGTCCGCATCAAAAGTGCTGAGTTAAGGCCGCTATGTGCCAGATAAGGGGCACCTGCTATGCGTGCATGGTACAGTGCTACTTACTCTGTGCCAGGAGGGGAGGGGTGGGGTACAGGGGTACAGAACGTATGGATCTGGCGCTCTCGAGCGGAGCCAGGGACTCTGGGAAGGGCTGCAGTGCGCACAGCCTGTACCCGGCACAGGGAGGAGGAATGCCGATGGAATCTGCAGGCCAGGCCATCTGTGTCTTGTCTGCTCATTCCAAGCTGTCAGTGCCCGCTGCGGACCTCAGTTCCCGGGCTGTCGGTGATGAGAAGCAGAGGCTGGGTGGACTGTGAAATTCCTGCTTTATCGGCGTCCATACCGAGCAACGCTCGTGTGCAGAATTGGGCTAACCCCATCTTTCACCATCTATGCACTTCAACCTCTTAAGAAGCATTGGCAATGCCAACAGTTTGGACTTTTGCGCACGCATGGGAAAGGCACTTGCAAGGCACTTCCGTCGTGGTATTAACTGGCCATTGATTGTAGCAGGTGCAAAATGGTGCGAGTACCTGGGCATGTAATAGCAGTGTCTGGGAAACGCCTAATACTTGTACACAAGGCAAAACCGTTGGCCTTGCCAATGCTCGTTTTTAACAGGACTTTAGTGAAGGACACGCATAGTGCTTATAAATCGAGTAGCTGAAGGCAGACCTGCTAAGACAGTTTTGTTACGCCTATAGAGTGTTTACAGCTGCAATTAAGTCATTAACTCTCAGAAGACTGCTCTTACTCTTTCACACTTAACGTAAAACTCTACTTACCAGTGAACTTTGATGGAACACTTGCTCATGGCCGTTGTCGTCTGGATTTAGCTTTTTGCCTCACTTCAAAAAAGCAACTATTGTGCAGGGATCGAAATCGAGATTTGATGAGCAGGAGCTAAAATCATCTCCTGGGTATCGGGCATTACCCGGTATAGAGGAACTACCTCTGGGGTACCAGGCGCTTGAACATACCACAGCTAAAAGCAGCTCCTGGGGGCATCACTCTTGTACCGAGGCTCTACCTCTGGGGCACCAGGCGCTAGTACACAGCTAAAAGCAGCTCCTGGGGGCATCACTCTTGTACCGAGGCTCTACCTCTGGGGCACCAGGCACTAGCACACAGCTAAAAGCAGCTCCTGGGGGCATCACTCTTGTACCGAGGCTCTACCTCTGGGGCACCAGGCGCTAGTATGATATGATATGATATGGCATTTGTAACGCGCCTATACACAAGTGTTTCAAGTTTTCAAGGTCTTCCCTCTGTTCCCCTCCCTTGCCTCGGTGCGCATTGAAACACTTTTGTATAGGCAAGCTATAAATGTCATATCAAGAGCCGGGGTGGACAGGCCAATAGGGAATTCTGGAGATTTCCCGGTAGGCCTAATCTTGGTTCCCAGTTCACCCCTGTCCAAACGATTCAGGGATGTCCCAGCAAGTCATGGAGGATGGCAAATCAACTTTGTTTGATGATTCGAGGTAGGTTTCGCCTGGTCAATAAGAGGCAGAAATTCACCCAAACAGCAACATGGGCAAAAACAAAGCTTCAAGGTCCAGCATCCTACGTGACCCTCTTGTCTTACTCGGATTCAGGCCCATTAGTGAATTGAATAGCTCCATAACCACTCCAGATCTATATAACACACCTCTACCATCAGAAAGCATCTAGCATTCAAAGCTTTGGCAGCCAGTGAATTCTGGATAGCCAGGCCAAACCCCATCCATGACCTTCAAACAGGGATGTGGAGGAAGCTGCCTCTTTGGCCCCCAACCCATCTGAATCCAGTTCCAATTCACTCAGCCTGCACCTGTGGGCCCCTCAGAGCATAGACAATGCAATGGCCATACATGGTTATTCCCAGCAACATGCAGGAGGAAGACTACCAACAAAGCCAATGGTTTCGGTTTAAAACAACAAGGTGGCCATTTTGGCTACTATACAGACAAAGAAGCCTACCTCACAGTAACAAAAGAAGGTGCACCGTAGTGTAACCATTACAAAAAAGAAAACACAGCCACCATCCTGCACCAAACACATTGCTTGGGTAAGGGGATTCTCCAAGGGGCATGAACATGGGTTATAAAGGGAACCCCTCGCCCTGGTAGCCAAAGGGACTGCTTTGGTTTCCCAGAAAAAAAAGTACAATTGCAGCGACATGGTTTGAAAAGAACATTGCGTTCTCAAAAAAAGCAGAAACAAAGTACTTCCAACGCAGCAAAAAGTAAAATCTTTCTGATCAGTCCTCTGTGCAGAACTAGCAGCGATTGATTTCTTAAGGGGTTTTGTCTCAATCAGAGTAGTACTGGGTCAATGGATGTCCCAGACTGAATTCCTGCAGGGCAGAATTGGCAGTGCTATAGTAAATGCTGTTTGTGAAGTAGTTGTATTGGTGTAGAATGTGTGCATTGATTTATGTGGTAACCTCTGATTCTTCCTCTCCTTTCTCCAACCACCCTTATGTTTCATACGTGTGCCTCTTTCGGTCAGCGTCACCTTACAAGTCACATCTCCACCTTTGGAATGATTGAAAGATGAGCACAGGCTTATCCATACAAAATGAAAAAGATCTGCGTGCAGTCCCTGGGCTACCACCCAACGCTACTGACACCATTACTGGTTCCTTTCCTAATGTCGTCTTGATCTCTCGTTCTTTAACTCCCCCGCCCCCACGAGCTACCCCTTTTGCTCTGCACCAAGCGTAGCCAGCATGGGTGCTCCCAAAGCATGAAGCCTGGTGTGCATAACTTATTTTCCTCAGCTGCAGTATTTGGGAAAGCTGTGCAGATGTTCGACACAAGATCTAGAGGGTTACAGTGCTGCAATGAAGCTGTTGACACCATCCTAGATGAAACTTTCCCGTGAGCCCCAATTGTGAAATGTGGAGGGCCGTGCCCTTTTGTATAATTCTAGAAGGATCTTGAGATGCAGAAACGAAGTCACAAGAGTCACGTAGAGACGTTGAGGTTGAAGGTGATTTGTGGGTTGCAGCCATAATAGATTGAGGTCTTAGAGAACTGGGGCTTGCTGCCTTAGTATGTGTATTCATGGTTTTAGTTAATACCATACCTTACTGAAAAAGCTCACGGTCCGCTCTACGAGGCTCTGAGCCACTGGTAGGATCAAGCCTATTCGATCAAGAATGTGTGACAGTGTCTGGTGTTTGGTTTTCGTGCCTCCTTGAGGATATCCATACACCTTTTGAGGTAGTTTTAACCTCCCAAGTTCATAGATTGTGGATGTGGGTGAAACATTGTCCTCCCCGTGTTGGCTGAGCATGTTGAAGGGGCACGGGAGTTTGATTGGATCGCACATCGCCAGTTTGCGCAGATACAGAAACCAAGGTTGTCTTAACAACATAGGAGCAACCAGGATTAGAGTTACTTGTTCCTGGCGTATTTTGTTTACTATTCTGCTCAGTAATGTAGTTGGGGGGAAAAGCGTAGACAGATTTCCCTGACCGGCTCATCCACGGGGCGTTCCCCCTTGGATCCTGGTTGGGGAAACCTGGATGCGAAGTCTGGGCAGTGTGTGTTTTGGCTTGTGGCAAACAAGTCTAATGGAGGATCCCCCCAGACCAAAAAGATAACTTAAATTTTTCTGCTGAGCTGCCACTCATGCTCTTTGGGTAGGGGATCTCTGCTTAGTTAGTCTGCTAGAGAATGGAGTTCCCCTGGAACGTGTTGTGAGAACATGTTCCGCCTGAGTGCCCACTTCCAAATGTTTTGGGCTAGCCTGGACAGACTTGGAGAGTGTGTGCCTCCCTGCTCTTTATATAAAACATTGCAGTGGTGCTGTCTGTTAGGACTTGCACTGTTTGACCTGCTAGGTGCACTTGAAACGCTTGAAGGGGTTTGAATACTGCTAGCAGTTCCAAAAGGATTATGTGATTTTGGGCTGTGATCTGTGTTCACAGGCCATGCAGTGTGTGGTGAAGGAAGGTAGTGGGCTCCCGACCCGGTGAGTGATGAGTCTGTTTTAACAGTCGCTAGCAGTTTAGGATTGTGAAATGGTTTTCCTTTGTCCACCAGTACAGCGCTTGTACTAGGGTTAGCAAAACAACTACTAGATCGTCCCAACTAACCGCTTGCCTGAGAACACTGTTTCGCTAACCACTCTTGCATTGGGCGCATGCGCAGCCGTGTGCGCGCAACCAGGTAAATGCATGAAGCCATCATCCAGAGCAAGCGCATTGCTTTGCATATGGTTATTTGGCGACCGGCTAGATAGTGAGGTATTTGCTGCAGTAGGTTTTGCATTCTTTTGTTTGACGGGAAGACAAGGCCCTGTTCCTATGATAGCTCTTAAGAACTGTTTGGTTTTGCTTGGAACGAGACTTGATTTCTTCTCGTTGATTGGGAATCCCAATTGGAACAGTAGATTGATTGCTCTTGGGTATTTTGCTTGCAAATTTGAGGGGAATCCCCTGTTAATCAGCCAGTCATCCAGATAAGGGACCACTGGGATTGATTCTCTGCGTAGGTACGCTGCCCCTACCGCTAGTACCTTGGTGAATACCCTTGGAGCGGAGGCTATGCTGAAAGGTAGAACCTTCAATAAGTAGTGTTGATTTGCTATTTTGAAGTGCAGGAATCTTCTGTGCCCTGGGAACATTGAAACATGAAAGTATGCATCTTTCATGTCCAAAGTTGCCATGTAGTCCCCGTGTTTTAGCAGTCGGATTACTTCTTGTAGCATTGTCATGTGGAATTTTTGTGGCCTGACATAGGTGTTCGCATTTCGCAGGTCTAGGACAGGGCGCATCGTTAGGTCTTTTTTTGGCGTCACAAAGAAGTACATTGAATATATACCCTTGTTTACCTGGTTTGCGGGGACGATTTCTATGGCGTCCTTTAGTAGCACTGCCTTGACTACTTCTAGCAGGATGTGCAATCTTCCTGCGTAGTTTGTCTTTCTCTTGGCGGGTGGTTGGCTGGTGTTTGCACTAGCTCTATGCAGAAGCCCCCTGCCACAGTGGAAAGCACCCACTTGTACGAAGTGATCCCCTCCCATAAGTGGGTAAAGTGAGAGATACAACCTCCTACCAGGGAGGCATGGGAGGGGACTTGTAGTGGGTGATCACTGCTTAGGAGGGGTGGAGCCCCCCTTGAGGAGGACGATTGACCTCTACTTCTGGACCTTCTGTGGTCTCTTTGAAAATGTTGTGAAGAGAAGACCGGCCCTGTGAGGATCCCCATGATGAACCCTGTCCCTGGTTGTAGTTGGAGGACTGCTGGGAGGTCTGTCCTCTAAACCAGCGTGTTGGAACCTCCTCTCTGCACAAATTGTTTATTTGTGAGTTGGCCCAGGGACTTGACGTCATATTCTTCTTTGGCACTCTTTACAGCGTCCTCAACCGCTTAGCCAAATAAAGCGTTGGGCTCAATGAGCTTGTTCAAAAGAGTGGCCTGTGTCTCCTATTTGAACCCGGATTGTCGTAACCATGCGTGGCGTTTGATAAGGGATCCTCTGCCACAATCCGCCATTGTCTGCTGCATCTAAATTATTTTTAAGGATGCAGCTTGCTACTTTTCTCCCTTCAGCGACTGTTTGGAGTAGTTGGGTCTTTAAATGTTCTGGGACTAAATCCAATTGCAGTGAGATTTCGTCCCAGTTGTGACAATTGCAGCTGGACAGTAGTTTGTTGTTGTTGGCTATCCTCACCAGGTAGGCGGCTGAGGAAGCCACTATCCTGCTTAAGGTGTACATTGTTTTGCTCTCCTTGTCCGGAGGGGCTTCGGCGGAGGCTCAGGGAGTTCCAACTCTCTTCCTTGTGGTGGTCACTGCAAGAGAGTCAGAATTTAACTGTGTCCTGATATACAACAGGTCTGAGGGGGCTGGTCTAAACAACTTTCCGATGCATGGATTAACTTCCCTAGTCAGGTTGAGGGTAAGCATTAAAGGTTGGATCCGCCTTTGCACAGATTGAAGCAGTGGGAGGAACTGTGCTGCAGATCTCTTGTCCCCAACGATGTCTTCTACGAAGTCTTTATCGCCTTGAGCTTCTTGGGTATCTATCTTAAATTTTCTGCAGCCTTTACGAGTGGATCATTGTATCGCAGCTGGTTGTCTTCCATGGAATCAGCCACTGGTTAGTCGGTATGGTCTGGGAATTGGATGATGTAAACATCATCGTCCTCATCATCTTAGTATTGATCCATGTCCCCTGTGACCCCTTGGTCATCTGGGTCTGTAAATGAGCCTGGGTCCTGTGAGCCTGGAGTGTCATAATAATATGTGTCTTGTGCCCAATCTTGATGTGTCGAGTATACGTTTGTGTTGCATCTAGGTGGTTACTCTTGGCGTCAGGCTGTTTGTTAGCTGTATTGCTTTGAGGGGACCCTGGAGGCTGGTAAATTGTTCTCCGTGTTGCTCAAAGAAATTACCAAAACTAGACATTCTCCTCATGACTTTATCGAACTATTCCGGCAACCACTGTGAGGAGCTTGGCAAAACTGAGGGGGTAGGTGTAGGCAGTGGCTCTGGTGCAGGGGGCTTTTTGTGATGCATTGCCCCTGAATGGGTGTCTTTAGGGGTAGAATAATCCTTAGCCCTTGAAACTTGTGGCTTGGGGCGTTGAGGACTGAGACCGAAAAACCCTTGAAATTCGCCAGTTATGGTAAGCTAAGCAACCATAACTCGCGCCACCACTGTGCACTGCTAAGACTAACACACACAACATCAAAGATGACATCACAAATGTAACTGATGACATCACATGTCTGGCTCACTCTTTTTTCTTTTGCTGACATATCTAGGCCACATGGTTTTCTTCAGTAACAGTCAAACTAAAAATGTTATTTTATTTGTAGACGTATCCTTCAAGTAGGTTCTTATAGTAATTCCCTTAGAGTCCAGTCACATCATATGAAACATATACATAGGGGAAGAAGACACAAGCTTGAAAGACAGCAATCCTTTTTGTGCATAAAGATAATCAATAGACTTATCAGCACTTTCTGATAGTTCTGTTGTTTTTTTACGGCTGTAATTTCCCTATATATGGTCATATTTGTATACATTGTACTCACACTACTTTCCTTAGGGTCCAATCACATCAAGTGATACATATACATAGGGTAAATAGCAGCTTTGAAACAGAGCAATCATTTATTTGCATGAAAATAATCAGTTAGGTTATGAATTGTTTCTGCTACTACTTGTACTTTTTTGCTAACTTCACTTTCCCTGTATATACCCATATTGGTATGTGTTCTTGTCTCTCTGTGTTTTGTCTATAGTAATGCAATTATGTAATACATGGGTTTTATTAGCTACTTATTACATATTTCACAGTACACAAACATCTATTAAGAAAACAATTATCATTTCATTATTCAACATATTAACATTATGAATATTATACCGTCATCTTGTACGCTGCACACAATGTTATGTTTCTGTATGAGTAGCTTAGTATACTAGATAGAACCCCATAATAGGATGCTATTTATAGCAATGCATCGTTCAATGCACTAATTAGGGTATGATATGTATTGCAAAGATCCTTGACACATTTTTCACATTATAATAAGAATCCCTTGTACACATATTTCATGAAAAGTACATACACATGTGATGTCATCAGTGATGTCATCAATGACATTTGTGATGTCATCTTTGATGTCCTGGGTGTTAGTCTTAGCAGTGCACGGTGGTGGCGCGAGTTATGGTTGCTTAGCTTACCATAACTGGCAAATTTCAAGGGTTTTTCGGTTTTACTTGGAACCATAACGTCCCTTTAACAAAGTTTTTTCACTGAATTTCATAGGTTTTTAGTAGCGCAACTTAACCATAACGTCCCTTTAACAAAGGTTTTTCATTGAATATATATATATATATATATATATATATATATATATATATATATATATATATATATACTAAATAGGTTTGTAGAATGTAAAGAGGAGGAGTGGAAAGACTGACGTGTGAATAGGATACTGGACAGGTCCCACTGGCCAGGGTGAGTGAGGAGGAGGGAGTGAGACACAAAATAGCCCTTCCTGGAGGCCATGGGGAGGGACAGCTCTTGCACAGGGTGAAAGAATGTTATGATAAGACTCAGCCAATTGACCATTAACTGATGAGAAATTAATTGATCCCAGATGTGGCATAAGATAAATAAAGCTTCAATGAGCTTTATTTCCCATGCTTATGATTCTGAGACTCGGCTTAACTGAGTAATATATACAAGGGCAGGGCCACTGTGCCACCTACGACACTTGCCTTTTTGAACAGGATCAGTAAAACAGAGGGTAAGTGGGAGCACTCGTGATTTCGAACATCCCAGGGAGGTGTAGAAAACGAGATGCACAGTCAGGAAACAAGTACTATGCCCCACTCCTTTTAACAGGTTTGGCGACTCATGTCCAGGATGCAAGTACTATCCCACACTCCTTTTAACAGGTTTGGCGCCTCATGGCCAGGAGGCAAGTACTATGCCACACTCCTTTTACAGGTTTGGCGCCTCATGGCCGGAGGCAAGTACCATGATCCACTCCTTTTAACAGGTGTGGTGCCTCATGGCCAGGCTTGTGTTAAATCGTTGTGTCCTGTAGTATCTGAAAGGGATACATCCATCAGTCTCCTTCCCTCCCCACTTTATGCCTCCCATATCTCCCTAGATCTCAACTACTCTTCTCATAGCTTTATCCCCCCTTCCTTCTCCACTCTGCATCTTCCCTTCTCCCTACACTCTGTTCTCATAGTTCAAGACACCTTTCCTCCCTGTCTCCGACCTCCTCCTCTATCTTTTAGTGCAGTGCAGAAACGGTGCCAGCATTCCCAGGGACAGTGCTTAAGGAAATCGTGTCGTAACCCCAAAGCATCATTGCAGAAAGCATCGCTCAAGGCCTGCACAGCACCGCAAATGCATCCCCATCCATCCCTCCCTGCACAAGCAGGGACGAGCTGTGTGCTTCTGCTGGAGACCACAGAGGGCTGGTGCAGGGCTTCTCGATCATAGGGCCATCACAGCTGCTAGCTTACCCGCACCAGCACAGTCATGATGAGGGCACTGCATCCTAGAACTCACACTGACCTGTTAAACACCAACAGGGTTGAAACACCATGCAGTGATTACTGATTGTGACAAGTCGTCCGAGTGGTGCTAATGTTTAAGCCACGGTCTACAACCTTTGCCTCACAGTGTGTTTTGGACTACAACTCCCATGTGCCTTCGCCAACATAGTCGATGGTGGAAGACCCCGAGAGTCATAGTCCCAACCTCCCTGGTTTAGGAGAAATCAAATGTGATCTTCAGACACCTGCGTCTGAAAGCCGGTCCGCTCAGCACCAATCAGCAAACAAACATGAATGATTTGCTTGTTGACGGTTCCATGTTCTTAGATCGCCAGGTTTTTTCCCGAATATTTTCAGCCGAAAAAAACGCATATTTTGTTTTCATTTGCAGGGTTCCCCCTTCCCTGTTATCTAGTCCCTATTCCCCACACACCTCTACCCCTTACCCACCCCCACCCCTCATATTTTTCGATTAGATTTTCGGTAAAAAAAAAAACTACGCGAAAGCCTGCCAATGTAACAACGTTGTACCAAATAATTTGTTGGTGTGTCTCTTAGTCTTTCAAGTTCTAAACAGAGACGTCTTTAGGCCGACATCAAACTGCATTCTGGTACTTGTAGTATTCCGTGTATGATGTTGGTCATAATTGTTAGAACTCCTCTTAAAATGACGAGTTTGCTAAAATGCTATTGGTGGTTATAAACTGATATTAACTTAGTAATATATCAATGTTGCTTGCTTGTTTTTCAATGATTTAAATGTGAAACGTTTATATCGAACTGCAACATGCATTAAACACTAATAAAATACACCAATCATGCCCTGTTTTACTCAACATGTTTCCATAAGGTATTTTTAGGTGCCAACAGCAGACTAGTGCTCACCTTAGGTGAATGTAGGCACTCTTTGTATGAGGATATGGAAAGCCTTGCCTCAAAGGTATGGATGGGTCTGGAGGCCCTTCGATGTGTTTGCCATTATCTTCCATTGGAATTAGAGATAGGTTTTGTATTGGGCAGTGCATTTAAAGGAGAGTTCCGGGACTTTTTTTTATTGTCCCTACGGGTCGGCCATGTGTTTGTAAGCATAAATCGGTAGATCGTAGGAAACTTTCCTATGGACCTTACCCGACTTTTCGCCCCTTATCGCACTCGAAATCAGCCTCCATTTTGTGATAATCCTATCATTCCGCCGCATCGACCTGGCTCACCTGCCTTTGCGGCACTAAATCAAATCCCCCGCCCCTGAAACAGACTTTATCAAAACATTCATATTCCCCGCCTCTATCCGTGACGTGACTGAGCTGCGTAGGCAAACGCGCCCAGGCGTCTTCTACGCGACTCCACACAGACCCCGGAAATCAACACAGATCAGCTCACAATACAGCGCGCCACAATTCGGAATATGAAACTGTACTTTGAAATCAAACCGCAAGATTGTACATTTGGCAAAGTACGTTTATTGGACATCAAATGTTTAGAGAATATTCATCGATTTGCATTTTTATTTGCTCACGTTCCAAAAAGTTCGTATTGAGGAACGCGATGGTCCTTTGCTGTACACAGGGTCTTAGAGCATCTCACAATACAGCGCCACAATTCGGAATGTGAAACCGTGGTTTAAAAGCAAACGGCAAGATTGTACATTTGGCAAAGTACGTTTATTGGACATCAAATGTTTAGAGAATATTCAGCGATTTGCATTTTTATTTGCTCACGTTCCAAAAAGTTCGTATTGAGGAACGCGATGGTCCTTTGCTGTACACAGGGTCTTAGAGCATCTCACAATACAGCGCCACAATTCGGAATGTGAAACCGTGGTTTAAAAGCAAACGGCAAGATTGTACATTTGGCAAAGTACGTTTATTGGACATCAAATGTTTAGAGAATATTCAGCGATTTGCATTTTTCTTTGCTCTCGATCCAAATTAGTTCGTCTTGAGGGAAGCGATGTTCGTGTGCAGTACACAGGGTGTTGGTTTACGATAAAAATAAGCTCTTCCGTCGCACTGATAATCGCATGGCTGTTCCAACAACGAGGCACTAGGCCACCACAACGGTAGGTATGTTGCATCTAACCGTTAGTACCGCATAAGGGCATACTTGTACTTGGCGATCGTCCCATAAAATGGTCAGGGTGGTAACGTTGTTCACGCGGAGAAGCAACTGGCGGCTGTAGAAGCCGTCCGCCGGTGTCTGGTACTCGTGACACAGACAGTAGTGAATGATGTACCTAAAAACATAAAAAATGAAATTAGTCTCACCATCAGATCCTTATTAAAATTATTCATTTCATAGCGAGGACAGCGCTACTGGGTGTACACAAGTGTTTAAAGGCGTGGCGAGGCATGGAGGGGGGGGGGAGTGGAGTACAAGGTAAGTAGCATAAAATAATAAATAAATAGGGCCAGCTGGTGGCAAGTGCAAGGTAAGTGCAGAACAAGTGCTGGGAAGGGGGGGCTGTAGGATACTGAGACAGTCCCCCAGTGCAGGGGTTGACAGGGAGGCAGTGCAGGTGGAGAGTGGAAGGGCCCAGGACTGAGGTCGCAGACAGTGGACCAGTTGTAGCAGGGGAGAGGGAGAGAGAAAGCAGAAGCAAAGAGGAAGGTTTTGAGGTGCTTCAGTAAAAGCAGATGTTTCTCCTCAAGATAGTGCGCGGTAGAAAACAATATGCCACATAGAACGAACAAGTACAACTGAACCCGTCTTTAAAGCCACTGTATAGTAATGAAATTGCGGTATAAACTCATCAAAAGTTACTTACATTATATTTGCATTTTCCATTGTGTCTCTGTGTAGGGCAGACCCGAAACACCACTCCTTCTTTGCCGACGTTACTTCTTCTAATGAACGTGGCTCATCGTTTCGTTTCTGAAATTTTATTCATTATCTTTTCTTAGTCTTTCAGGATGGTCCCGGCCTGTCAAGGTCAAATCACAATAGAACCTTATATTGGGTCGTGGGCCGTTCCGCCACCCGAGCAAAACATCAAAGCAGCTGACCTTCACTTTGAGCGAGCACACATTTCTAGTTAGCTGCAGTTAGTTTTAGGGACATCTTGTCTGCGTGCCTTTTTTTTTATTGTCCCTATGGGTCGGCCATGTTTTTGCAATACGGAAACATTCTATAATTTTTGTAAAAATGATTTATATTACTGTTTGGTTTAATTGCAATGGGCCTGCAACATGAGGAGACTCGAGAGAACAGACAATCAAATTACAATCATTTAAACCGTGATGTGTATTTCTCAATGAGCTCTGCTTTAGGTGGACATGGAACAGAGGCAATGTTGGGTGGCAATGCAGTTGTCCCCTGCATAGGTTCGTTCACCACTCCATGTATGTGCCTATCGAGGACATCTACGATAAGTCTCTCAATAAACTCATATTGCATATCCTCAAACACTGGTTTGATCACCCATTGTTTACTTCTTTTAGTGAAGGCCTTATTGTAGCGAAGCGTCCCTAAAGTTCCGGTCGTCCTACTTTGTTGACGGCCAACATTATGGTTATGTGCCAAGACCGCTAGAAGAGTCCGATTTTTCATGCCTTCCATGCCAAAATGCAATCTTTTGGGCCTGTACTTTAGGCACATATTGTGGAACACCTCCAAATCTCCTGTGTGGCAGAATTCCGTGAGTCCCCTCAAATCTCTTGTTATAGTTTTATCAAATACAATCTTTTCAATGGCCTTGTGAGTGGGTGATGAAGGAATCAACCACTTCTTCTTCCGTGCCTCCTCTGTGGACAAATGGCCATGTTCACATTTGTGGAAATGCTCATTTGTCGACCATCGATGTACGTTGCTACAGTGCAACATTACTGACCGCCATTTTTCCAGTAGAATTTCCAACGACCCTTCACATGTTTTTGAGCTCCACCAAAGATGGTTGCTGATTGACTTGGACCACTGTGAAATACCTTGCATATCTTTTTTTTTTCCTGCAGCCGACAATTTTTTATTGATTGTTTTTGCAAGATGCCATACGTCAAATTGGTGATTTATATTTTTGTACTCTTCTCTCATTGTCTTGGCAATTGAAACGTGTCTGTCCGTGGCTATCAGGTCGATCACCATTCCCCGCGATTGTAGTTCTTGCAATGATGCTACAAAGCCAACTTTCTCCATGGCCACTGAGGATGTACTTTGTGACACCTGCACGACCACCGAACTCACAATTTTCTTACTTTCCATGTCCTGAAAGTGGTAGGTGCAGTACTTGGCTGAAAATCCTGGGCTGTCGCACTGTCCATCACCGGCTAGCCTGAAGCGTTTGCCCGCGAATGTACTTTCCATTGACATTTTTTCCATTCTCCAAGCTTCGCTGATGGCTGGAAATAGATAATCGGTTTGGTATTTGTAGAACTGACTTTTCGCAATGAAATGGATTCCCACAAACTGAAAGAAATACTGTAACTTTTTAAAACTTGAACCACTAAAAAGTGCGGCCGCTGCACAAAGTAGATTGCCTGCTGGCAGTTGCCCCAGCATGGGTTGTGCAGACCATGCGAACGGATGATATTGTGTACAGGTGGCATGTATTTTAAGGTTAGTGCCTCGAATTGCACGAGTCACATTAATCAATGGCTCCCCACATACTTCCCCACCAACCGAATGCCCACATTTCATCATCATAATAATATCCATCAAACAGCTATCGAATACAATGAATTTGGCCTCTTTCCTTATACTGTCACTCTGCATCCCAGCTGGTTCGGCCTGTAACGTTGAGGACATGTCACTCGCATGAAAGGTACAATCTCTGATATCGTCTTCCGCTATGCTGAGTGATATTGATGGTGTTTCATTGTCGTCCACGTCATTCTCTTCCATTGCAACATCTGTTCCTTGTCCGGAGATGGGAGAAAAAAACAATGTCTTCAACTTTCGCGCGCTCTTATTTTTTGCGGGTGTGGATTCTGTGAATTGATCTCCGACTGCATCCAAACTACCAGGAGGACATTCACTATCAATGGCTGGTGGTGGTATAGCTCCGTTGTCAATCACTTCATATTCTTCCCATTGGCACGATGCATCTCCAGTCTCAAGTCCCTGCCAAAAGGTTTGACAAGCAACATCTCTCGTTCGCTTCACTGTCTGTGTAGATCTAGTTCTTACACCCACTCGCAACTAGAGGACAGATTAGAAAAGGGATGTTCAGTTTAAACACAACTTACAGTATTGAACTATTGACAGTGAAAGACAACATAATATAGTGAACAGGACACTAACCTTCTTTTGCTTTCTTTTCTTTGAAACTTTCTTGCCTCGAACTTCAACATCTGGACGCTGTTGCTCCGACTCGTGTGTGCATGTCTCCACTTCCTCTCGCGCTGCAACGACTATATTTTCATGATAAGCACATCCATCACTCACTGAGGCTCCATCGACTCCCTGAAACATAGAACTTTCATTAGTATGTATAATAATATTGAAAACACAAAATGTACTTGGGGACCAATACCCATACGTACATCTCAATAGCAAAACACGAATGAACGCATTGTGTAGAACATTCAAACGACAATAGTTCACGCATTGTTGATCTAGTTAGATTGAACTGTCAAGATCCATACCTCGGGCTCCGCATAGACTTCCATTGATGATATTATTGAAGATGACGCTTCAGCAACTCCCTGAAACACAGTAATTGCATTAGTATGCTTTTCTATTTTGTTAAAAAGAACATAAACTTTGAGCAGGCGTCAACGGCTCATCTAAATAGACCTGCACAAATGATCAGTTGTCTAAAATAAATAATGGATATGTAAATATGATTCGATTTGCTCGATCGTTGGAAGTGTCACCACCCAGAGATCTGCATCAACTACTAGGGGTGATGTTCTTGTAGAAGAAGCTCCGTCATCTCCCTGAAACATAGTACTTGCGTTAATAAAGAAGGAAGTATAGCGGATGTAATCACGTCATATGATTTCGCTTGATCGAACTGTCAGTATCCATACCTCGAAATGCATAAGAACATCAAGGGACGATGTAACTGCGGCGCACACTTCTGCAAGCTGTTGCGCCGACCCGTAACTGCATGCTCCCCCTTCTACTTGGACTAATGCTCCATCGACTCCCTGAAACATAGGACTTTCATTAGTAATGAACACAATATTGAAAAAAGAAGACAAATAGGAGGGCGACGACAGAAGGACATATCAATGGCTAAAAACGAAAGAAACATTGTGTGTAACAATCACGCTACAAGAATGCAAGATCTGATGATCTCCATCGATGGAACTGTCCGGAAACGTACCTCGAGCATCTGAGTGACATCTACGGTTGTCGTCAATGCGTTGGACTCCTCAGCATCTCCCTGAAAGACAGTACTTGCATTATTTTGGATAACAATAATTATAACTGAAAACAAAGACTAGAGGACGAGTACAAGGGTGTACCATTAGGTAAAATAATTACACGATCAATTAAAACTATTGATTTACATGCCTAAAACAAGTCAGTGTCCGAATAGCTAAGTAAGATTACCCGATAGGCGCTTGAAGTGGCTGATGACTGCAATAACGACACGGATGGAGAATCTTCCGCCTTCATATTGAGTGGATACATAAATGGGGAAATTATTGTTAGCTAATGCTACACACTACCGCAAGGCCGAGAGATAAATACGTAAACTTGACTCACCAGTGGAGGGATGTGGACGAATAGAGTGGGAATAGCGGTTGAGAGCAATTTTCGCCTCGCTCGCGGTGTTTTCTTCTTTATTAGCAATGATGTGGAGTACATGTCTGGGCTAAAGTGCCTGCTGCAGATGCGGTATCGATCACCCCTCTTGTCCGCAAAGACTTCTAGGACTCTACTTTCTAGCTCAGAGGCTGGATATCCGCAATATCGGACCCATTCTCTTATCTGATCTATTGTCTTAGGGAAAACATGCATTATAGTACCTTCAGATTTGTTATGGGTCTTCGAAGGGCAACCGCCAATGGAACAGGCAGGCATTATGGAAAGTTCTGAAAAGTAAAGATCAACAATTCTCTATGAATACCAATGTGTTAAAACAGTAAATGACACATAAAAGGTTCAATGCAAGGTCCGTTTTGGTTCTTGGAACTATACACGTTATTCACATGCGGATAAGTATTTCAATAACTTTCAAAAAATAGAAAAAGTAATTTGACTAAACTCAGAACATGTGACTAGTTCCTTGCATGTACTGTTGTGAACGAAAAGAAAACATGGATGCAATTTGATGACTACTAGCAAATAGATATAAATTAAAAAATTGGACGCAAAATGATTATGGTACATGGACTTACCTTGACGAACAAACAGTTAGATGCAGGGATCAGAGTAGTTTCTTGTCGTAGAACAGGGAGCAGTTCACAGGTTGCAAACTGACGAGTTTGCTCAAAGTGGTCACGGAAGTTCACAGAGACGAAGAGCAGATAACCAGCACCTTCACGGGTTGACTAGCAAAGCGCAAAGAAGTTCTCATTAGAAATATGAAGTGGGTTATAAAGAATTCGAACCAGGGGTGTGTTTGTGAATGAATGACGTGTATATGTCGTGGCATTATGTGGATTGCAGGGGGCCGTCCAGCGTGAGGGGGATGCTTGGCAGGAGACACGGGGTCTGGAGGTAGACATGGGAACAACAAACCCATGCTCTATAGACCACTTTGAAGTGTACATGGTCTTTGGCACCTCTTGGCCTTTATCGCTCCCTGACAGCTCCACTTGCCAGCAGCTCAAGTACCCCGGTGCGAACTGCCTTTGATAGGGCGGGGGGTGGATCGGGGCGGTGGTCGTGCAGACAAGACACAGGAAGACTCGTGAATGGAGACACACTTATGTGGATTGCAGGGGGCCGTCCAGCGTGAGGGGGATGCTTGGCAGGAGACACGGGGTCTGGAGGTAGACATGGGAACAACAAACCCATGCTCTATAGACCACTTTGAAGTGTACATGGTCTTTGGCACCTCTTGGCCTTTATCGCTCCCTGACAGCTCCACTTGCCAGCAGCTCAAGTACCCCGGTGCGAACTGCCTTTGATAAGGCGGGGGGTGGATCGGGGCGGTGGTCGTGCAGACAAGACCCGTTTGCCGCAGGGCCTCACCAAGGAGAGGCCATCTAACTGAATGTAAGAGGATGGCTGCAGGATCTACTACATGGAAGGCAGGGGGGTGAGTTTATAAATACCTCACCCTCCCAGGAGAATATACACTAGATTCATTTAAAAAATCAAAACAACCATTGTTAAAATATATGTTGGGCTTTATTTTAGATTTTAATTAAACATAAATAATAAACATTATACATTGTAAAGTTGAGGTTGCAGCACATCGAGGGAAAATCCGCGGTATTGTCCACTGTCACTGGGGAAATGTTGTCTAATGGCAAGTACCGCACAGGCAGGTATTACTCTCCGAACGCGGTGTCCGAGCCTCCCGTGAAGCCACCAAGTGAAGCAACGATAGGCCACCAGCCTGTACCACCTGTGAAAAAAAAAGATGCAAACTGTATTAAACTGACCAAACTTTCTTATCAATGTCGATTCAGGTAACACATGTCATTTTCCTTAGAAAAAAATTATATCTAGAAAATGCACTATATGGAACCAATTTACATGCGTTCCAATGATATGTAAATGTAATTTTATATGTGGGAGACGACCATGAAATAGTGGTGGCATCACTGACATCACAAACAGAGTATACTTACTCGTTACTCGGATTACGCGGACGAACAGTGCCACGAAGTTCGTGCATAAGCACCATCATCATCCTCAACACTGTCCGTGAGAGGCAGGCTTCCCTGAACTCTGGCAGCTCGGTGATGCATTGCGGACTTTGCTCGCCTTCCTGCTGACTTTGCTCGCTTTCCGAAATGTAGGCCAAGCACCCGGAATTTTCACGGCAGCAGCAGTTCTCCTCCTCAGTTGGCATTAGCTCGCACCGATTGCACGTGCACCAGGTGGAGACGCCGTCCATGCGACATGGTCCAGGCTCTTCATCCGTTGACTGGTGCTCCCAACTGCCGTCCGAATCCCCATCGTTTTCGCGTGCTTGCCTTTCCAGTAGTTCTTCCTCGGTGTACTCGGGCTCGTACATATACGGCATTATTGTGGCCATTGTGCGGTAAAGATAGTAAAATAATTTATAGCGGTGGTACTGGTATCTGTTCACACGGGCTACAAGCGGCGAAGGTAGCTGACCAGAGCACTGAAACGAGTCACAGAATACTCAAAGTAACACAGAGAGAGGAATGGAATCGAAAATCTGCTGCTGTATGTTGTGAAACGGTCTGTTTATACTTATTGGGGAAAGAGGCGTCCTGCCATTTCCATGGCAACACGTCAATAGCTGAGGCGCAGCGATTGTTGACACGAGACGTGCTTGAAATGGGCAGTACGCGTCTGCTGATGTCAGGCTCAGGGGCGGGGGATTTGATTTAGTGCCGCAAAGGCAGGTGAGCCAGGTCGATGCGGCGGAATGATAGGATTATCACAAAACGGAGGCTGATTTCGAGTGCGATAAGGGGCGAAAAGTCGGGTAAGGTCCATAGGAAAGTTTCCTACGATCTACCGATTTATGCTTACAAACACATGGCCGACCCGTAGGGACAATAAAAAAAAAGTCCCGGAACTCTCCTTTAAGTGGGATGAGAAATTAAGCGGGGAGGAGTTGTGGCCTAGGTGTTGTGCGTTGCTTAAAGATTGCTGGGGTGGCCTACAGGGCGTGCAGGCAGCTAAAGCAAGGGCCGTCTGCCCAAGGCCATACATCGCAAAACCCTAAAAATATGTATCATGGGTTATTCAACACAGTCTACGGTGGTCTTGCTTGCACCCAACCCGCAAAACATAACTAAATCTCTTCCTGGCTCGGTTTGTAACTAAATTGCTGCCTATAAATAAATCACTGTTGCACACAGTATACAAGATAATTCACCTCAATCTGCAAAAAAATCCCCTATAAGAAAGTGGAGTGATACAAACAGCACCAGTGTGGCTTTCTGGCTGCTTTGCATAAAAACATTCATAAGAATGATCACAGATTTTTGTATTGTGGGAAATATGTGCAATCTTTTTCAGCACATAACGCACGTTGCTCATTTCATTTTTCACAACACTCATCCTACCAGATACATGTCTGTAAACCATAAACCATATGTATGCATTTGAACAGCCTCGGCTTTCTGATGTGTGGCTTGAGAGCATACTGGGAATGTAAGAAATGGAGCACAGCGAATGTCGAAATGGGGCCCTACTGTGTATGTCACGCTTACATGAAATGTCCTGCCATGTCATGTCCTAACATATGGCGATATGACAAATCATGACATGAAATACCATAACAAAAGTGTGATTCAAGGTTGAAAACCTTGGATGGGAGAAGATGCGGGTAGGATTCAGATTGTGATTGAGTGGGACACTGAGTGACCGTACAAGAGCAGAGTCTGAGAGTGAGTACATGCGTGTGCTGGGGGAGCGGGGCAGGAACCATGGAGGGAGTCAGAGTGGGTGATTGAAAGTGTGAATGAAACAGTGAGAGCAATGCATAGTGCATTTCGGACATTTTGGTAGCCTCTTGAGGGAGTTTGTGTCCTGCATAGGTTGCCATCTATGGGTGGCATTAGGTCATTTGGTAACTAGGCATAATGTAAAGTAATGATGATGTGCAAACAAGACACAATGTAGACTGTTAATGATGGCGAGGCTCAAATACACGTATATCAAAGACTGACAGAACATGATGTATTTAGGAACATGTTTTGGGGCAGCTACAGTGGACACTGGCACTTTGATTGGATCGATATTATTAGGTGTTGGGGAAGAGGAGAGTCTTGTGCCCGGGGAACCTAGCACTTGACTTCAGTGACTCATCACTAACCCCGCCCCCGCACTCCCACCACGCCAACATTGACGATGGGTTCAATTTCCAGCACTGCTTCCTTTCCTTAGTTTTACATCTCCCCTCTATGGTTAGCCATGCTCCATCCCTCTTCTCCCTCCTCTCTCCATATTCTCTGCACTCTCGCACTTCCCTTAAATGTCTCTTCTGTTTTCTTGATGGCCTCTCTCTTCTCATCCTTCTCCTTTCACTCCATTTTCTCATCCCCTTCTCCACTCCATTTCAGTCTCTCTTGCTCTCTCGTTTAGGTCTCTGTCCTCTGTTTGCCATCCATCTCCAATGTCATAACCTTTGCTCTACCCCCTTCCTTTCCCCAGACTACCATTGACTCCTCTCTTCCATCTGCACCCATCCTCCCTTTCTCACCACTTCTTCCCTGTATGTGCTTCTCTCTCCCCATCTTTAAATTTAAAAATGACCAGCTCTTTCACAAGACATGAGCTATAGCTGTATTGATTTCAACCCTTTCTTTCCAACAGACATCCGTCAACTCAGATGGTGACCCACCCAAGCCTCTCTACCCGTCCAGTGGGATGTGGTGTTCCACAGGGATCGATAGTGTCCCCACTTCTTTTCAATCTTTATATGGAACCAATGGGAGCGCTCATCTCTACTCATGGCAGTGTAATCCATCAGTCTGCTGATGACGCAGTCGCATATATCCGTGTCATCAGAAGACTTCCAGCGTCAGGGACATGGAAGAGTCGATGGCCCCAGTCCATCCAAAATTCAACAATACCAGAACCAAATTCCTTTTGTTTAGCTCTAATAAAATTCTTAACTTAGTTCAATCACAGATGTCCTTATTGCCTCCCACAATGGTGTGCAACCTGCAGCTCTCCAGATTACGATTGCGATGATCACTCACCATTAACTATGCTGGGAGTTGTAGACTTGTAGTCCAAAACATCTGGTGAGCCAAAGGTTGTAGTGCCCTTGCCTAGCAGCAACAGACCGAAAGGAAATATTTCAGCCAAGTCCATAGAATGTATACTCGATGCCAGCCAATCACTGACTCCTCGTGCATGTAGTGCATTACCTCCACGTCCCTCTTCCACTTCCCAGTACTCACCAATGAGGCCCCACCTCGTTGGTGAGTACTGTGACGAGGAAGGGTTGGACTAGGAGTAATGAAGATTACCAGTAAGTAATCTGCGCATTATCAACTGTCACTTCTTTATCACATGATAGCAGTTTAACCTCCCAATATATTTTCATTCTTTCATTCAAGCTCGGGTTTATCGCATATAGATGGGGAAATTCCGTTTTGGCTGGGGTCACCTCACTCAACCTTACAACCGTTGAGAGTATGCGTTCATTCCTCTGCCATACTGTTGATGCGAGCCGAGTCTGCTACACCAATGTTAAACTCCACACTCTGGCTACAACTACATTCACTTTGCGCATTTTTACAAACTGGGGCTGCCTAACTTTTAAAGCTTCACGACTAGGTCATTCAGCCGGCCTGGCTCAAAATGTGCCCCGCCACTAGCCCCTGGCTGGTAGAAAAGGAGTCTCGGCAAGTAAGAAATGAGGTGCTGTGCGCATGTGGAGCATTGAGCAGGGAAGTGACTTTGTATGCCTGGCCGGTAGCTTGTAATTTGGCATATTTACACCTGCTCTGAGCCTATAGACAGCTAAACCTCAACTACTGGGGAGAGATTTTTTATTTATTACTCGCCCAGACCCGGGGGTGTCATGGCGAAAAGTTTCAGATGAATTTACACATGTTTATACAGTGTTGCAGTTACAGACAGATAATCAAAACATTTATACTGAAGTTATACATAGCTTCTTAAGTCATATTTCATATGCTAAATTACACTGGGTCAAAGTAGCAATTCACAATTCGTTTAAAGGGTATGCTTGTAGAGTTCTAATACTGATGTCGAGTAGGACTAGTTAGGGTTAATATTTATTGAATAGCCAGGTTTTCAGCGCTTTTTTAAATTTTAGTAGAGAGTCCTCGTTTTTGATGCTGAGGGGTAGTGCGTTCCAGTGCGATGGGGCTAGGACTTTAAAACTACATCCTCCCGCTCTACAGTATTTGTATTGAGGGACTTCTAGGAGGGCCAGTTTACTAGATCTAAGTTGCCTACAGGAGATCTTTTCCTTAATAGTGTTATTGAAGTAGCTGGGTGCTTTGTTAGTGGTGCATTTTTGGACAATGCTAAGTGTTTTGAAGATGATTCTTGCTTCAATTGGCAGCCAATGGTTTTTTTTTCTGATGCTAGATATATGTATGGATTTCTTGATACCTAGTGCCGCTCTGAGGGCTTTGTTCTGTAACAATTGAAGATTGTTTAGGTTCGTTTTGGAGGTTCCTAGGAAGAGGATGTTACAGTAATCCAATTTCGTTGGGATCAGGGCTCTAGCCAGGGTGATGCAATTTGTGGGGGTGAGGAATTGGTGACTGAGAGCGATGAGTTTTGCTGTGTAGGCTGTGGATGAGGAGAGGGAACGTTCCTGTAAATGAGACGAATGGGTGGCAACTGTCCCAAATGTCAAGACGGCTGAGAGTCAGAGGCAAGCATTTTTTAGGGTCACATCAACTTTATGGAACCGTTTTCCTCTGGCGATTCGTACTGTACTCCCTTTGCTGCTATTTAGAACACCTACTCTTTTCAAAATGCTAAATCAAGCTTTAAATTCTCCTATACATGTGTTTATCGTTGATATTTAGTGCTACGGTTTGGCAGTGTTATGATTTGCAAATGTATGATTTACGCGATTGAGAGTCAAAATTGTTTATAAAATTTACGCTCTCAAAAGAGAGTTTTAAAAAAAATACACCCCCTGGCATCTAACTGCTGCCTTAGTGAGTGATTAGCTTCCACGCATCCTTTTCTCGGTTCCACTAATGTTCTGTAAATCCCAATAACCTCCACCTCTCATCCCCATCCCTGAATCATGCTGTCTCTTCCTTGCAGCAGAGTTCTCTCTGTACTCCAGGCTGCCCTCTTATTCAGGCCTTTTTGGTCTTCTCTCCATCTCTACACCGTCCCCTTCCTGGGTGCAAATAAAGCCTTGCACGAGGAACAGGTAGATCACTGCATGGGAGAATTCATCAAATTCAATTTCATCAAATGTTTCCAACAAATTTTGCTGCAAATATATATAGGCGGTGCGTGGTTTATAGGAGGGGTGCATGTGGTGAGAGGGGTGGGGTCTCCCTCCTGCATATGTTTGCGGCAAAACCTACCACAAAAAAAGAAATTAGATTAAATCGAATTTGATTAAATTAATTCAACCAGATCACATAGAACCTTACACAATGTACTAAAACGCACAAGAAGCACCTGCCAAAACACAACCTTCTAGTTTCAGAATGATGCAGAATATTCTGTAACATTCTGAAACTAAATGGTCGTGTTTTGGCAGGTGCTTATTTGGCATTTCATGCTTTATTATATTATATATAGAAAAAGGTTTGCATTTGAACTAATTTGCATACCCACAATGCCTGGCTGAGAAATGGAGGTGAACCTCCAGCGATGGCTACTGGGTGGAATGTGTGAGTGGCTCAAACAGTCTTTCCTATTTATAGCTAATTACACGGCCAAGGTAGTGGCCATGTAGTTATGGTTAAGTTGCTAATCTCATAGGAAGAGCACTTTTTGGGCTGTTTAGAACTTAGCTCTCGCTGGACGAATCCTCACCAAACTTTGCATAAAAAAGTATATGGCCCACTCTGAATTATTTTGCAAAGTTTGGTGAGGTTTGGTCCTGGGGGCAAAGTTATAGGGGGGGTCCCAAAATGTCTTTTTTTCCCCATAGAATGAATGGGGAAAAAAAACTTTGCTCACGCCTACAGCCAAAACTGCTGGATGGATTTTCACCAAATTTGAGGCAGGAGCAGCGGCTTGGTCCTGAAAGCGTGCTTTTGTAAATTTGGTGAAAATCCGTCTGGTAGTTTTTAAAAAAATGACCAAAAAGTAGGTCACAAAAAATTAGTGATATCTATGTCCGGTCCGCGGACACACTTCCCTGTTCCTTCCGCAGACAGTATCCTAATTGGCTAATCAGCTTGCGTCATGTCCGCGGACATGCAACGGGTTCGCTGATTGGATGGTGAGGAGCGTGAAGTACGTCAGATTGTTGGAAACGCCCACCATCTTGGATTCGCAGACAGCGGCCGATGTCCGCGGACATCACGGTAAAAATATGCATTCCATTTGTCAAACTTATCAAACAATCTCTGGGGAGGTGAGGGATGATGAGGATGGGATGCGATATGGCTGCAAGAAGCAAAAAAAAGGGGGGGGGGTTTTGCTGCGAAAGTCCACGAACAGTCCTGATGTTCGCAAACAGTCCTGTGAAAGTGTGCGAACACATTAGCATTACAGGGTTGGTAAAATGCAGTTCTTGGATGGCTTATAACTTTGGCGCCACTTACTGGAACTGCATGAAATTGTTCATGTATATTCCTGGGCTGATTCTGAGTGAGTATGCAAAGTTTGGTGGTATTCTGTCATGAGGGAGCAAAATTAGAGTGGGGGGTCCCAAAATAATGTAAAGGCTTATAAATGAGGTGCCATTTGACGAATCCTCACTTAATTTGGGAAACTGATAATACATTTAGATATGAATGTTTTTCCGGAGTTTGGTAGAATTTTGTGAAGACGGGGCAAAATTAAAGGGGGTCCCAAAATAATGTAAAGGCTTATAAATGAGGTGCCATTAGACGAATCTACACTTCATTTGGCAAACTGATAATAGATCAAGATATACATGTTTTTGCGAAGTTTGGGGGGATTCTGTCATGAGGGAGCAAAATTAGAGCGGGGGTCCCAAAATATTGTAAAGGCGTATAAATGTGGTGCCATTTGACAAATCTACACAAAGGTTTGCAAAAAGATTATAGATCTGGATTTAGATGTTTTCGTAAAGTCTGAATGGATTTTGTCAAGTGGGGGCTAGGTTATATGACGATTGTATGTGCATACATTTGACACTTTTGAAAAAATCAAACATGGGTGGATTTCCAGCAATCTTGCGTAAGGAGCATTGGTAAGGACCTACAAGCATGGTTTTGCAAATGTACCAGTGTTTTATTATTTGACAAGTGTCATAATGTAGCTACAAAAAATAGGGGTATACCTTTAGTGACTGAAGGGTAGCCTGTGGCCATGGGCAGTGGCCAGATTGTCCGGGTCATGGAATAAGGTCATGATCCAGACAATCTGGCTACTGGCCATGACCACAAGGGACAAAACATAGAATTAAAGTGGCCATGTCCACCTGGGACTGGCTTTGTGGTAAAGTTATTCAAAATTAGGATAGATTTGAAAGGGAAGAGAAATGTGCTTGTGGTAATATGGTCATAGGGTTCTCTTTTTGCCTTCTGCAGGCTGCTATGGAAAGCGAAGAGGGGCCCTATATGGAACCCTCACTTCCCTTTCCATGGTGGCCATCCTGGAAAAGGATTTTCCTTCCTACACCGGGACGCCGCAGGCGTCCTGGTGTTGGAAGAAAATTCCTATTTTTTAGCACCCTGGGTTCCCGCTTTGGGAACCTAGGGTGCTAATGGCCTTCATCCCCCATTTCAGGGGCTGGAATAGGGGGATAATGGTCCAGAGACCTCGTTATCCACCCTCGCTTCACTTGGGCTGATAACTTGGGCTTCTGGGCTGGTATCCACCGTTCCAGTCCCTGGAACAGAGGATGAATGCCACAATATTTCCATTAGCATAACACAAAATGCAAATGGAAATGTTGGAAAACCTTAGTCTATGTACTTTACTGAGAAATATAAAGTAGATGGAGTCTATACATTTTTTTTTAGTTCTATTTTTTAACTGTGAAAGGTGGTTCCTAAAGGAATATGTTGTTTGTTGTTTTTGGATGTCTTTTTTTTGGCAGGAGAGCTGAGAACGAAAGGTGGGGAGGGAAATGAGGGAAGAGCAACCAAACACTAATATGGAGGGGTAGGTGGACAAGGGAAAATGTTGCGTGTGTGTTATTTCTAAGTTAGGGGGCACTGTTTCTCATGCTCCTCGATTACAGCAGTGGTGATGCCATTTTAAGGTGAATAGCAGTTTTGCTAAAAGTATGTACTGTGTACTAGATTGTTAATGGATAATGAGTAGTAATAGGTGTTGGAGCTGTGCAAGGGAAATTTTGAAGTTGGAAGTTCCTAGATCAGTAGAAAATGCAGTTCCGAACTGTCCGCCAAGCGGAGATCTTATCGTGAAGTGCGGACGGGTTCTTAGACACGTCATCATGCCGCGCGCCAGCATGTGGTCATGTGGCACTGTCTGGAAGGTCCACTATGATGTCAGATGTTCGTAGACGTCTACGGATGCAAAATTAGTTGCAAGAAGTGTATAGAAGTGTTAAAAATTATTCCAGATGGTGGAAAATGGCAGAGTTTTAAGGTGAAACTTTGGAAATTGGACACAAATATTGCTATATCGGGTAAGTATGATAGTAAGTTATAGGAAAATAGCATGCACTGGTAAAAACCTATGAAATTCATTGAAACAACTTTGTTAAAGGGACTTTATGGTTAAGTTGCACTAATAATAACCTATGAAATTCAATGAAAAAACGTTGTTCAAGGGACGTTATGGTTAAGTTGGACTAATAAAAACCTATGAAATTCAAAGAAAAAACTTTGTTAAGCAGATGTTATGGTTCCAAGTAAAACCGAAAAACCCCTGAAATTCGCCAGTTATGGTAAGCTAAGCAACCATAACTCGCACCACCACCGTGCATTGCTAAGACTAACACCCAGGACATCAAAGATGACATCACAAATGTCATTGATGACATCACTGATGACACCACATGTGAAATACATTTTGATGAAGTCTCTACAAGGAGTTGTGTTTATATTGTTGATAACAAGAGGTCGGGAGTGATCGGGAGACCTATCATGAACTACTTAATCTATTAACGAATGTACTCATCTAATATCATTGTATTGGAGTGTTGTTGTTAATACAGAAACCTAATCATATATAAACATAGGCAATGACTGCAACATGCACCATAGAAGTACACTATTTATAATATTGTCATTTTGGATAGTACAATAATGAATGCTCCCTTATCAGAGTTTTGAGTAATGTTAAAGATGTAATAACTAGCTAACAATTCAAGACTTACAGCACTTGTGCTGGTACAAACAATACATATGAAGCACCACAATGCATATAAATCAGAGGCACATCCAGGGAAACTAAAGTAAGGAAGAAAGAAACTGCATCATCAGAAAATATTAATGACATTAAAGTTTATCTTCATGTATACAAACAAATTGTGTGTTTGAGGCCTGCTTGTTTCCCCATGTATGTGCACCATGAGCTGAGACCAAACCCTAAGGAAAGTACATAAAGAACATATGACAAGGTTAACATCAAGATATATAGCAACTTTTTAAATTGTATTATTCTGACTGCCAGTGAACAAAACCACCTTGCCTATAAATGTCAAGGAACAAAAACACGTGGCCCAGATATGTGATGTCATCAATGACATTGGTGATGTCATCTTTGATGTCCTGGGTGTTAGTCTTAGCAGTGCACGGTGGTGGTGCGAGTTACGGTTGCCTAGTTTACCATAACTGCCCAATTTCAGGGGTTTTTCGGTTTTACTTGGAACCATAACGTCCGTTTAACAAAGTTTTTTCTTTGAATTTCATAGGTTTTTATTAGTCCAACTTAACCATAACGTCCCTTTAACAACGTTTTTTCAGTGAATATAGCTATATTAGCTTATGATGTCTGTGCAGTGGTGACTAAGCATGAGCACAGCCATCCTTATGCCGAGACCATTATCCCCAGTTGACCCTTGGTCCCCACTGGTTAGACTGATGTTGTGCCATTCCATTCTCCCATTGCAATCCAGAGGCTGTCAGAATCAGTATATATGCTTGAATGTTAGGGCAAGTGTTGTGAAAATGAAATGAGCACCAAGGCCAGTGTGAATTATTTACTTAGGGAGCCAAGCATATAAACCTTTGGTTACAGGCATATTTGTGAAGAATAACTAAAGGAACGTACTCTTCATTTTCCCATATTGCTCCTCGATTTTATGCAACGCAGGCAGAAGCCCTCAGTGGGATTATGCACCCCCTTCCCTCTTCCACGTGCTCATAGGTGTAGGGGTGTCCCAGACTATTCGGCTTGGAATCATCACATATTAGAAAATCATTTATATAGTCATTATAAGCTTTGATAATGTGGTCTGTACAGTAAGACAAGGGCACCGTTCTTAGGACTAACATACACATTGGACATTGTTCGAAATGTACGTTTAAAGAGCTGTACGACGTTAGTGCTATTAAATCATGTATTTGTATGTTATGTTTAATAGCGGCGTTTGCAAAAAAACACAATCCCTCCTCACCAAGGTACCTGCCGCCCCCCACACCCCTGTCTTCGCGCGGTTGCCAGCAGCGCACCTGACGACGCGACTCTCCCCCACATAGAGGGAAAGTAAGGGCAGGGCGAGGGCCAGGGCGAGCTAGGGAGAAAGTGGGATCGGCGTGGTACTGCGAATACAACTAAAACCTTTACAACTTGCAGAATGCCTCGCTGTAATACACACCGCAAGGCACGATCGGGGATTCACACAATACACAAGACAGGGCGCTCACTTCTTGAGCAATAGGAGCCAGGCTGTCCATGCTGCTAATTAATATAAAGGACCATTTATGTTATATATGAAACACTAGTGTATAGGCGCGTTATAAATGCCATATCACATCATATTGCATTGTGTCAGGGCTACTGCAATGGCATCCGCAAGGCTTGTGACTGTCCTGCTCGCCCCAAAAGAACCTCTCCAAGTTTCAGCAGTGGGGCCTTCAGGAATGGGTCGCGCTCTCCTAAAGCTCTATTTGACCACGTTGGCTTCCCGTCACTCCCTTCTCATGGGGCCCGAGGTAGCAGGCGTCTCGCCATAACCCTCTCCTGGTCCATTCTCCCGGAAATCAAGGGGGCTCTCGCCTGTCCTCACCTCACTTATCCTGGGAGAGGGCCGTTCACATCCATTCTCGCGGGCAGCGGGGCTTCCCTTCGACACCCTTCCGCAGAGAAGGGCTTTACATAACAGTCTCTTACCTCCTTCAGGCAGGAGCCCCCCGTCTTAGATAACTTCCGGCTCCCTCGCCCGCTCCCTTCTGCCTCGCAAAAAGGCAGCGGTTTCCTTATCGGCCTCCTCCAGACATAAACACGCCAGATGTTCTTAAGCCCGTCCATCCTGCTCTCACTTTTTACCACATCCACCCACCCACACACACACACAGTCCCGCCTTCACACTTCCTGTCCGGATTCCTTCTATGGTTTGGGGGGGAGGGGGGGCGAGGGGGTGAAGGGCGCCTAGCTATGGGGCGTGTATGATAACCCTGACCGAACCCAAGAGTCCTGGGGGGTCTGACTCAGACGTAGATTACCGGTCATGCGGGTCACATGCTATCCCATGTTTCCCCCCATTTGTACCCGTGGTACGAAGGCGCTGTTCCCTGCAGCAGGTGCATTAGCACATTGCACAACCGAGTGTGTTAAGGGGATCCCAGCTCACAACCCAGAGCTTGCACAATCCTCTCTGTAGCCAATGCGCCGAGCGACAAAACCACAGCTGCGGGGCCCATCGCCACGAGCTTCCACAAAAAAAGCAAACCAAAAAAAGTCCTTCAAAATGCAGCGAGGAGACTGTTCCCGCGCTATTTAATACAATAATTAAAATTGGCTTAAAACATAATCATATCATAATGGCTATAACAAGAACAGGTGCCATCGCCACATGGCAGGTTAGGCCACTGGCCAAATATTTCGGGCTGCAGTCAACATGCGGGCACATTCCTGTATTAATTCTAACGACCGATGATAAGAAATTCATTATAAACGTACCAGAGTGAAGTAGTGTACATCTAAAGTGATGGCCATGGCAACGCATCTACACCACATCACGTGATTTACACGCCAAAAGGTCACGTTCTACTGCTGTACGTAATGCACTTCATTCTAGACCTGCCACCATCGAATTGTGCTGTGTGCTAGGCCCAGAGAGCTCTCATCAAGAAGTTTATTAGAACTCTGTGGCTAGGCCTTAGTCCGACGAAAACAGAACTATTTATTACGGAAGGTAGAAGCTTCCATCGAGGAATTCGGGGCACACAGGCGTGGGGGCCGTCTGTGTGTGTGGGGGGAGGGGCGTACGGAGGGGGTATTGATAGGAAAGAAATGAGCAATGCTGAAGTTGCCCTAGTTTGCTTTTGAGAACAAGGACGCCGCCGCTAAAGGAGACAAGACTTCTGGCTGAAGAGCAGCGGTTAATGAGAAGTGCTTTAAGTGGTCCTGGAAATCGGTAACTAGGGTGTGTGGGTTAAATAATGGGCGTGGCCTGTAGTGTCGCTAACACCCCCCCCCCCAAAAAGTTTATTGTCCCATGCTGGGATTTGAACCCGAGGCCTGCTGCTGATATGCCAGTGTCGCTTTGCACTGTGCCTTTCTCGTAAGCATATTGAATGAAACAAAAGAAATCCACCATCCCCAAAACGCAGATCTGGCACATTAACTCATTATAATCCTTTATATGAACCCCATCTCCCCTAATGTCCTTGAGTCCTCAACGATACTTTGAAGGACAAACTGTGGCCAAAAGTCAGTCGCAGTTATAACTCGCCAGAAGCCAAGCAATGGATACATTCTTTTTTCTATTGCCTGTTTTGCCTTTGCCTGGAAAATGTTTAACAGTAAGCAAAGCTGCTTGTTAAACAACAGTCTCGAAAAGGCCATTTTGGAACCCACCAGAAAAAAGTAATTGATCGGTTTACAGATCACACCTGAGCTTCTCCATCCTACCAAGCCTCCCCCCAGCAACGGAAACCCGCTGCCTGCGAGTGTTTGCAGGATCCATGGCAGTGACTCACTGGAAGAGCTATCCACTGAAAGTTTTCCAAAAGTTGGCTTTATACTGTGGGCACTGCACTTGCATGTGTGTGTGAGGAGGGAGAGATGGCAGACACAAAGGCAGCGGTAACAAGCGGCAGGAGGAAGATGAGCGGTGGTGCAATTCTACAGGTTTGGAGACATGCAACCTCCGGCCATTGAAATGCTGCACTGCAGACAACATGGAGTCCCATCGCCGCTCTTTGGATTGAATCGTTCCGTGCTGGCGATTCGGACACAGTGTCCCATTGCATTTGGCTACTTCATAGCTGCTCAATGTCTCTTGTTTCATTCAATGACTGCTTGACAAGAAGCCTGTTTCAAGCGACTTATTCAATAAAACGCAAGAGATCCGCAGCTCCTAAATAGCACAATGTGACATGACACTGGCTTGTGACCAGCAGTGCTCTGGTTCAAACCCTGAGCGTTGTGGGAAATGACAGAGCCCCAGCTCCTGCAAAATTCGCAGAGCCCGGGCCCACTTAAAGCCCTGCTTCTGTATCACCCTTCAGGAGAAACTAGTTGAAGAAAGGAGCTGAAACTCTTAAAATGCCCTGCTTTCTGGGAGACTGAAGCAAAAGGCAGGATGAGACACCACCCATAAACCAAATGGAACAAAGTGGTCAGATTTGCGCTAGATCGCCCAGATGCATCTTATTTTGGGTTATTTTTTATAAAATACACAATATTTTATTGGGGGTATCCAGTGATAAAGTCACGTGGAAAAAGGTGCCAAGGGGCGGCATTTCCCCAAATTTCAACTCCCAAGAAAATCAATCACTTTCCCCAAATGTTCTAAGACTGGAGTTAGAATAGAACATTGTACCCATCCTACAATATGTGGGAGAAGAGTTTTAGGGGTGCAGAGGTGGAAAAAAAAAATATTTATTTTTCCACTTTTTCCCAGAGGACATTTTCACATAGAACCTTATTGGGTTATGACTAGCAACAAGACTACCTAAAAACCAGTTTTAATTAATCAGTGCCCAAGGATAACGAACGTTTGAAAAATATCTGTTTTCAATATAATCTTAAAACAGTTATCCATTGGCAGCACAATTAAGACCTAAAAAACTGCATTAGGAATTACATTTTAGGTAAAACAAAATGTCAACAGAATTCGATCCCAGAGACACAGAAGCAGAGTCATTCTTTTTGAGACACATGGCATGAACCATTAGGAAGCACATTGAAACCATCACTTAAAACATTGTTTGAAAAATTGGAACTTCTATCTTAAGAAGGATTGTCAAAATAGTGGGAGATTAAGACCATGAAGACTATAGAATCAATCAAGAGAAAATATGTTCATAATTCATTCATTAATGGATACAAGCATGGAGGAAGCATGGAGAGTTCATACTAGAAACATTGGAAACAACTAGAATTCAACGACCATTTTTCAAAATATAATTCTACCAGGGCCTTGCAATGACAAATCTATTTGATTTATTCACTCAAGCAACTGGAAAATAAAAATGTATTTTTATTTAGTCTTTTTTTGTCTAACTGGCACTAAGTCTTTCCGATGCATCTTTTTTTGGGTAACCACCAATAATGACATAATGTAGAGTACACTATGTTACAATGGGGTGACTGCTGCAGGCAGCCACTGCTTTCACAGTACCTTATGGGGTGTGTCTATAGTGGAGATGCTGGAGGCTGGGGAAAAGTAATTCTCTGGTTATTGGGCCTGACCTGCCTAGCTTCTGTCTTCTGGTTAGCCCTGTACACCAAATGGGTCCACCCAAGATCACCACACGTGGCCCGTGCTCTTAATCTCTTAAAGGAATAGTGCACTCAAAAATATTATTGTGCCGAGATCTTACTGTAGTTTTCCTCACTTGCAAAATCAGGCAGCAGGGCGTGGTCATCTTGTGCTAATCGTATCCGTTGCCGCATCACCCTAAGGTGAACTGCCTTGGCGTCACTAAATCAAATCCCCCACCCCTGCCCATGAGGCTAACATCACCATTCCTAGCGATATTCTCCGCCTATCTCCATGACTTTGTTTATTTATTTATTGTGCGCGCCGGACCCGGAGGTATCAGGGCGCAGGTGAAAAGAGAGCTTACAGCTTAGTTACAGAGCAAAAGGTAAAAACAACTTTCTTCGACGCAACAAGATGAAGGTAAAACAGTATGCTACATGTATAACGGCATGCATATGTAGACAACATATCATCATTTAGCAGACGTTCACATATTGGCAAGTCTATATCAGAGGTACATTACATGCAGGCAGGGCTAGGTTAGTGCGGTAGGAGAGTGTAGGTTACATATCTTTCTCAACGAGCCATTTAATTGTGTTCTTTCTGAATTTGTTAAACGTTTGGTCAGATCTAAGTGTGTAGGGTAGGGAGTTCCACAATTGTGCTGCCCTAACTGGGAAGCTGGACCCTCCAATAGTGGTCAGTTTAAATCTGGGCACTAGAAGACAGTTGGGGCTGGCTGTTCTTGGCAGTCTGATGGAGTTTCTTTCTGATAAATCGTTCTGTTAGGTAGCAAGGGGCTTTGTTGTTTAAGCATTTGTAGATAAGGGAGGCCGATTTGAGGTTAATTTTTTCTTAGGTGGAGAGTCATTTGTGTTTCCTTCTTATTTCAGAGATGAGAGATTTCTAGGAATACTTAAGGCAGCCCTAAGCACATTATTTTGGAGCACTTGTATTCTGTTGATAGTTTGTTTGTTTGCCCCTATGTAGAGAACATTACAATAATCAAGTTTTGATCAGATGAGGGCCCTGGATAGGATTAAGCAACTATCAACTGATAGGCATTGTTTTCCGGCTCGTATTAATTTACATGTGTAGGCCGTAGAGGAGGCCAGTGAATTTACCTGTTTGGTAGGGGATAAGGTTGAGTCGAGGTAAAAACCTATGGTTTTTACTTCTCTGGCGACCTTGATAGTAATCCCATCAATAATGAATGCCGAGTAATTGAGGTTGAGTTTAGAGATGCGAGCTGCAGTGCCCATGATGATGAGCTCTGTTTTGTCATAGTTCAGACATAGGCCATGGTTGGCCATCCATGCCTGAACGATGCTATAGACTCTGTTCACCATAGCCAGATCTTCCCCATAATCCCCAGTAAGTTGTAGGAGAATCTGGGTATCGTCTGCGTAGTTGGTATAGTTGATACCTAGATTGTCAATATCGTCAAAGAGTGGCTTGGTGAAGATATTGTATAGTGTTGGCGAGATGCATGATCCCTGGGGCACTCCACAAGTAATAGGTATCGGGTCTGCTGCTGCCGATGGGGAGAAGACCCTCATAGTCCTGTCACTAAGGAAAGACTGTATCCAGACTATTACTTCCTTTCAGAAGTGGGCCGCGGTGTCCAAGTGTTTACACAGGACTTTATGGTCCACCAAGTCAAAAGGCAGCTGAGAGGTCTAGTAGGAGGAGAAGTGCTAATTTTCCCTCATCTCTTAGTGAATCTATTTGGGCTTTTAAATCGATAAGGGCTGTCTCTGTGACATATTGAGGTCGGAAACCAGATTGGCGAGCGCCTAAGAGAAGGTTCACCTCAAGGAAATGTTAAATTTGGGTGTATGCTACCTTATCTAGGATTTTTAGTAGGAATGGCACTGTGGTGATGGGCCTGTAGTTTGTGGGTATGTTGGGGTCCAGTGTTTGTTTTTTTCAAAAGAGGGAATACCCAAGATTCCTTTAGGTTGCGTGGGATGGTGCCAGTGGTGAAGGAGGCGTTGAGAAGTTTGGTGATGAAAGGGGCTAAATCTCTAGAAGCGTCCTTGATCAGTTGTGCTGGGCATTGGTCGCCTTTGCAATTGAATGGTTTAAGCGCAAGAATCGTTTTCTCTACCTCGATCACTGAGACTTTAGAGAAGTTAAATTGAGTAAGTTCTTTAGGTTTAGACTTTGGTATTTTGTTCGGGAGAGTTTGGGTTTGAGTTGATAGTGAGGCTTTCTTTAGAGCAATTTTATTTTGGAGGTTGGCCACTTTGTTGGTTAGTGCAAACTGAATGTCAGTACACCAGGTTTTATCTTTAATAGAGTCATCCTGTACTGCAATTGCGGTTTCCAATTCTTTTAGAATAGAGAAGAGCTCCTTCATGCTAGAGTTGGCTTGTGTAATCCTGTTATACGTATTTTGTTTGGCCAAGATGATATCCTTTTTGTATTGCGATAAAATACTTATGAGATTGGTTTTATTTTCTACAGTGAAATGTAGATTCCATGCCGTTTTGCATTTTCTTTTCTGTAATCTTACATTTTTTAGGTGGGGTGTAAACCAAGAGTTGAGATGCTTTTTCAGTTTGCTATTCCTAAGTTTTAGTGGAGAAATGCTGTTGAGAGCTGTAGTCATAGCCAAACGCACCCAGTCATCACCTACGTGTTGACGTCAGTTGACGCAGAACCGGAATATCAACATCAATCTTCTCACAACACAGCTTGTCCCAATTTTGAACACAAAACATTATTTTGAAAGGAAACCGCAATACTCTGCAATTTATAATGCGCTTTTATTTCACAATAAACGCTCCGAGAACATTTGGCGATTGCCATTTTCAACCACATTGGTAATTTCTTTCTTTGTTCTCGATCCGCAAATGTTTATCTGAGTCACATGTGAGTCACATGGGGTTCCTTTTGGGTATAAGATAAAGGATGTCAGGTGGCTCCTTATCACAGATACAGCGAAATGGCATATCGGCCCGGGGCGATCGTCCCCCAACAGCGTGATACTAATCCAGCCATTTAGGTGTATCTGCAACTGCCTGCTGAAGACGCCATCAATTGGTATCTGGAACTGATGACATTCACAGAATGGGAGGATGTACCTGGGTAGAAAACATAACAAATGTGTCTCAGTAGCCGTTCTTTATTCCAATTTATCAATTTACCCATTAATTCTGGCCCGTGTGAAAACTAATGATTGACACAAAAGTGAAACAATGGAAACACAGAAAACATTGTGGAAAGTTGGAGTCCATGATGTGCTTGAGAGGTTAGTGCTACGGAGTATGTTTTGCTCGCAATGGGATGCAGAAGCTGACGGAAGAATTTGAAGAACACATAGATGGCATTTTAATGGAATATTAGCGTACAATTTGGCGTTGGTGGAACCTGGGGTAACCCAGATGTGGACTACATGCATTTCTGTGCTGGAATGCCCATTTGCCCAGGACAAGTACACACACGTTTTTGTGTGTCATTGCAATATACCACAAACAACAACCCATTACAATGTAAGCCAGCAATAACAGTCAGATAATGAAACCTTGACTTGTTCGTCTATAAAATCATCTACAGTAAAACGTACATAATATGCGGCATTTCCATTCTCTCGGCGTAACGCAGAGACTCCATTCAGATCAACACATTTTCATAAAATTAAATTACATGTTCCTTTGTCCAGTTTTGGAATGGTGAACCTTTTCATATTTGCCGGTTGCCAGTCAAAGGATCGACAGTGAAAGGGTCGACAGGTCAAAGGATCGACACCACAGGGTCGACAGGTCAAAGGATCGAATTTTTAAATATTTTTGTTCACTTTTTTTGTGTTTTTTGGGGGGTCCCCCCCAACCTCCTTTTTTTGCTAAACGAAAACCTAAAAAAATATAATAAAAAAAAAAATTCGATCCTTTGACCTGTCGACCCTTTGGTGTCGATCCTTTGACCTGTCAACCCTTTAGATCCGATCCTTTGACTAGACACCATATTTGCCGGTATTACACACCTCCCTTCATTAAGTAATTCCATTCAGAATCCTCCCTTTCTTCCAAGGACGAAAAACAATCGAACCTTATACTGTGTAGGATGCGTGGGTGGTGCACAGCTCACAAGCAAAATTCAAACGCGGTGACCTTCACTTCCAATGGGAGCGAATAGACCTGCAGACCACAGTGGCATCTGAAATATTTTTGAAAAACAAACAAATTGTTTGCTGGCATCCACCAATGCCGCGTGAAATTTCTAGTGATTAACTTTTTTTAATTAAAACAGTTAGTTTACTTCCAAATGCCTTATTTTTCGTGTCCTTCTGGTGAACTGCTCACTCTCCCAGCGCCTCGCACAGCAAGCCATTTTTGCAAGTAGCGAGTCTCAAGCCCTGATAAAATGTGCTTGTACGAGAATGTCAGATCATGCTCTGCTCCAGCCTTAGTGCACAATTCGCTCTTCTCACTGACTCATGCCATCTCCAACCCCCTCCTGCCAGGCCACGGTGCCCTGAACCCATGACCCCTGTTCCCTTTGAACGCATCTGGTCCCCAGTCCCTATGCCCGCACCACCTCAACTTCACCTCCCATATACCTAATCAGGAGTGGTCATATATTTTGGTAACACTGACACCTATCCCCACTGCGTTTGAAATCGTAAGACTCTGAGGGCCCCAAATCAAATATCGGCTCCTCCGATAAGGCATCCGATAGCAACAACCCCTAACACATGCCCCCATAAAAATATCGATCAGAAAGCACCTATTTCTCACCAACAACCCCCTTTGATGCGTTGTTTTGCTTACAGTCAGTAGTTGTTGCGTGCCAAGTTTCTTATGTAGCCTAGGTCTCATTCCTTTGTGGGACGAGTATTTATTCAGCGATTTGGGCACATGCTTGGTAAAACAACTGCAGAACCCCAAAGTTGCTTTCATGCTGATATCCATCTGTCCCTCCCCCGATCAGTAAAGACCCACAAGAGCTTGACGAAAGTGGGAAGTGTGAAAGCACAGCGTTACACTGTATGACATCCTCCAAAAGGCACTTCTTGCAAAGAAAATGGACAAAGAGGATACATTTCAAAAGACAATTTGAACGCTTTATTTGTACACTTTATATAAACATTGTTGAACAAATAAATAGCTGCTAATCATTTGAACTAGGTAGTGAACTGTTCCACAAGGTCCGCTTTTGGTGGACAGGGCACGTTTGCAATGTTTTGTGGCAATGTTTGTTTCCTAGGAACAAAATCATGAGCGATTCCAAGAGTATGTATGTCCAACAAAGTCAAAGTGAGATCTTTCACAAAATCGAATTCTATTTCCTGTTATTTTGGCTTGACCACCCATTTTTTGCTTCTTTTCGTAAAGGCAATTGTGTAACGAATTATCCCAAAGTTTCCTGCAGTCCTCGATTGTTCTCTCCCCACGTTCTCGTTATACGCCAAGACCGCTAATAATGTCCAATATTGCCTCCCGTCTATGCCGAAATGCAATCTCTTGGGCCTGTACTTTAGGCACATATTGTGGAACACCTCCAAATCTCCCATGTAACAGAATTCTGCGAGTCCCTTCAGATCTCTTGATAGAGTCTTATCAAACATGATCTCAAGAGCTTTGTGTGGAGGTGAAGATGGAACCAACCACTTCTTCCATTCCTGCTCCTCCGATAAAGGTCCATGTGCACATTGGTGAAAATGTTGGTTCTCTGTCCATGAGCGAAAGTTGGAACAGTGGTGCATCAATGAGCGCCATTTTTCAAGTAGAATTTCCACAGACCCACCACAAGTTTTGGAGCTCCATTAAAGATGGTTGCTCAAAGACTGGGACCACTTTAAAATATTTTTAGAACCTTTTTTTTACCAGCAGGTGTGATTTTTATTGATTGATTTGGCAACATGCCATACATCAAATTGATGACAAATGTTTGGAAACTGCTCTCGCATGGCCTTGGCTATTGAAACAGGTCTGTCGGTGGCTATGAGGTCTATTTGCATTCCCCTCGATTGGAGATCTTCCATGGATTTTATAAAACCATGTTTCTCCATGGCCTCTGAGGATTTACAGTCGGACACCTGCACAACCACCAAACTCACAATTCTTTTAGTTTCCATGTCCTGAAAGTGGTATGTGCAGTACTTTGCAGAAAATCCAAGGCTATCACACTGTCCATCACCAGCTAGCTGAGCCGTTTGTCAGAGAATGTCCTTTCAGTTGACATTTGTTCAATTTTCCAAGCTTCACTAATAGCAGGTAATAAATATTCTCGTTGATATTTGTAGTACTGCGTTTTAGAAAGTAACTGGAGTCCCACAAATTGACAGAAACTGGACAACTTACTAAAAGTAGAGCCACTGAAAAGTGAAGCTGCTGCACACAGTAGATTTCCAGCTGGCACTTTGCCCAGCATCGGTTGAGCAGACCATGAAAATGTAGCATGGAGCAGGCCACAGGTGGGTTGGATTTTCAGGTTTTTGCCTTGTGACACACGAGTCACATTCACCAATGGTTACATTTTCAGCATCAGTATAATCTGTACGAGGCAGCTGTCGAATACAATGTATTTGTGCTCCTTTATTAGACAATCATCCTGAATGAATGTGATTTGTGACTCAACTGTGGTGGACATATCAGCCAAACAGGACACACTGAAGTCGAGATCTTTGGCTAGTTCCTCGGTCAATAGCGTTGAGGCTTCAGCGTCTGTTATTTCAGCTTGTGTTATTTGCACACGAATTGGGAAACCATCAATATCGATTGTTTATTGGGTGGCCCTTTTTTTGCGGGTGTAGATTGTGTCAAGTGTTCACTAAGTAATTCAAAAGCATCTTACTTATATTCAGTTTCTTCTTCGTCTTCTTCTCACATTGTAGCAATGGTCCAAAAACACTTTGCTTGCTTCGCCCACCCGATATCACATCCACAACCCACATTCTTCTAGATCTTCAGAGAGGCCCCCATAAGCTGGGTAGGCCCCCCACACTCAGCACCGCAGTCACTACTACTTCGGCGCGGCCCATGCCCTGGGGCTACCCTCATCACTGCTGAACCTTGGATCACCATATTTCTTCCAGGCGGTGTCCCTCTAGGCATGGGGATGCCACCGTACTCACCACTATGCCCACAGCACCATTTTCAGTGCAGATCATCCCCATTAGCATGTTGGGTGTCCTGACCCACGTTTGAGCTATCATGCTGCAACATTTGGTGCTGTGGGCTTAGAAAATCCAAGATGGCCAAAAAGCCCACATGTGCGCCAAAATCCAGGAGAACCACGCAGTTTGTGCACACTAAAATGGTTGCCTAACTTGCCACCCACCAGTGCGAGCAGGATGGGCCGGGTGCCATGAGTGAAATGTGTGCCAAAGGAAAAAACGCACTTTAAAATCACCTTTTGTTTCTCTGAATGCCAGCTCAAAATGCCTATTTTCAAACATTGCAACACATCCAAAAATCTCACTGAACACCAGCGGACATCTGGCAGAATGAAGTATGTGTGCATACTAAATCTGGGAAGATGAAGAGCCCAAACAATGTTCATAACAAAACTGGCTGAGCTCTGCAGGTCTGCAGCAGCCTAACTGAAACTGGATTTAAAACTACCAAAAATCGAAAATGTTTAATTTAACTGAGTGACCTACTTTTGAGTGTCACATAGTTTGTAACTGTTAAAATGTCATAGTTTTGAACTTAGAATCAGCATTCTAGCTGCATATGTAAAAATTGTCTTGACTTAAACTGGGGAACAAAAAGTGACATTTTACCTGAAACCTGGCTTAAGGAAATTGGAATTCTGCCAGACAGCTACCCCCGACAGGAGTGGGGGCTTGCCCAACAAATGCATTCCCAGGCCTGGCTGCCTTCTGTTGCTCCTGCCAAAAGGAGGTCACACACTCTCTGATTGAATTACCAGGGGATTGCAAGAAACTAAAGAAAGGGCCCAGGCAGATGGTTTATTTGGGTGGTCGTAAATGGCTTCCTTTTGAACAGAGCCCTTCCTTGACTCAGGCAAATGTTATATTGGGGGCTGTAAAATAGCTTCCTCTTGGCAGAAGCTGGGAGGGGCAGGGTCTCTGAGCTTGGCAGAAACTGGATAAACTGGTTTCTACACCATGTGACCTGAAAAGACACACCCCTGTTGGCCAGAATATGATTCTAAGAAAGATGTATAACTCACAGTACGGACTTGTCAAAATTATTTAAATGATACCATAATTCTTGTGATTTTTCTGTGCACGTTTTAAGACGCGTTGGGAATTTGTGTGATGTTCTGGGGCAAAACCCCGCTATTTATTGACACCACATACTCTGTGTTTAAGCTAGCGACCTGGAAAGTTACTGAGATATGTGTGGGAGGGGGGTGTACATGTGTATATATCTGGAGAAAAATCTGATGTTGCAAAACCCACTAAAAAGCACCAAATGTTGCCATTTCTGAATGCAAGCCCCCAGGAAGAGCAGAGTTTGAACAGAGTATACCTCATGTGATCCGTAATGGGTGCATGTAATTTCAAACCACTGTGTATCTATGAAATATGTCTTTAGGTCAAATATAGATTTGTGTGTAATTTGACAGGGGAGTGTCCTTTCTGCAAGCCATTAAATGACATCATTCTGACACACAATCCTGTCCTCCAGTGAGAACGCAAAGAATTCTCCAACCTATCAGAACTCTGAAGGGGTTGGGCCTAGAAAGCTAGCCTCTCCACCCACTTTCAAAACACATAAAAAGAGACTGCTGGGACAGGTAGACATTCAATTCCATTTGCTGCGGAGCATGCTGACCGACGACTTCACATCCAGAGATCCTACACTTAGACTTCCAAGCTAAACAGAGACTACAGAACTTTGAACCAAGAAGGCCCACTGCAAGCAAAAGTATTTGTCAGCAGGCCCAAAAATCATTTGCAGACTATCAACAGCCGGGCGAGCTGTTTGAATTCCCTGCCTAGAACATTGCTGTGTCCGGAGAAAGCGGGACTAGGAGCCGTGCAGACCGGTGCTAGACCAGACCAGCAGAACCCAAGATCCAGGAGCAGTGCCGGTGACCCAGAAAGCAGAGCTGTACTGAGAACCGGAGACCAGATCGCTGTGAAGTGCTGTGCGCAGTGACCGGATCCGTGACAAAGTCGCCTTCCTGTCCAAAATCTCTTGTGAGTACTCAGCAAAACTCAGAACCTATCCCTTAGTTTAATATAATATAATTCAATCTATTTAACCTGAGTAGAACTGTCACCTGTCATTTTCTAGCTGCAAGCTGTAACCTGTCGCTTTGAACTTTTAAAATTTTAAATCCGAAAAACTACCTTTATTTAATCGTCCGTATCTCTGGAACCGTTTGGGCTAGGAACTTGGTTTAACTTTCCTCCGAAAGCTTAGAATCTCGGCTTTTCAAAAAGCGTAGAACCGACTTGCTACTCCTTATACTTCTGCCGTAATCGTGATTCACGCATTCGCGAATTTTGCCGCGATTCGGTTAAAAATCCAGCCACGTGTGAAAACAGCAGCTTCCTTGCTTTCCTTTGCCAAAAATTCATTTAACCTGCTAGTTACTCCTAGATCCTTGCTAAAGTGAGCCTGAACTCATCCCAAGTATATTTCACTCACCCTGAACCTCCTAAAGGGAATTAAAACCATTTTCAGCATATTCCTCACTTCATTGCCAGCACATATAAAAACATTTTGGGCCTGTGTTTCAAACTTCTGTAGTCTAAGCTTGCTGGGGTGAACTGAATCACATTTGATTGCATTTCTAAGAACTGTGTGCTCTCCGCTTCATTTCTTTACATTGCATAAGGGGGGGGGAGTGGATTGCCAGAGAAAAGTGATTACATTGTTTTGTTGAAATCATATTGAGTATTTTCTGTATTGCCTTTTCATTCAACATTGCATCCATCTGAAACTAGATAAAGCATTCTCTACCACCTTATTCTTCTGTTCCTATTCCCAAGCGTGCTACCTCATCTTTTATGCTACTCCTGGGTAATCAAATCAGTTTATTAGTAGAACATTACCCATTGTTGTTAACTGCTCATGTTCTGAAGTGTGATATTAATTATTAGTTTATTATAAAGTGTGATATATATATATTGTTTACATTCTCAAATAAACCGTTTAAACTTGTGAAATAGAACTACTCCTTGGCTCAGTGGGATCAGGGGGGTTCCAAGAGAGGGGTGTTATATGGGGTAGTCATCCAGAACTCATGAACTGGACATAAAGATATATCAATAAGGGTTTCCATTCAGTATCCCAGACTAGGCATCGACTTAGCTGTAGTGCTGGATTGAATCCTCTTACAAATTGGGGGCTCGAGCCGGACGTCTGGGTTAGATCTATCACTTGTGCACATTAATACAGTGTGCCAGCTGACCAGATACACATATCCGGTCGGATCACCACGCTGTGTTACGCTGTAAAGCACTCCTCAAAAGGAACGTTCTAAGGAAAAGGTCTGTTTTGCAAAAATAAAATACAAACTTCTGTAAGTCAGGAAGGAACTCAAATTCCAGAATGACGACCTTGGTAGATATGAAAATAGCCAGAGAGCACTTCTTACATAAGCTATTTGTGAGAGGTGAGTGGACTCATCAGGACCAGACGGTCTGGTTGCAGGCAATCGCACCCCAGATCACTGAAACAGGGTCAGATATATGGAGAGACCAGGGTCCCTTACATGTGGCCCTGAGTGAACTATATATGTCCCCTAAGGCCAAGGATGAGCACAACAAGATTGCCAGGGTAGCGGCATATTTATATTTACATGTGGGAGCCATGCAGGACAAATGTGCTGAAGGCCAAGATCTGGCGAGTAGGCAACTGCTGGCATTACAGAAGGCCCAATCTGATCTGGACTCTTCTGAGCAGAGGCTGCACAGAAGCCAGGAGTCCGAAAATGAGAGTAGACAGTACATCATTAAAATAAAGAAGGATATGGATATCCTGCAACAGGAAAAGACAGAAAAGAATTCTGGCTTTGCACAAGGAACGCCAAGACAGTTTGGACTCCCTACTGCAGAGCCAGAAAAAGCTGGAGCAACAGATCAATTTCAACAGGGCATGCACAGAGCAGGTAGCCACCCTGCAAATCCAACTAGACAGAGAGAAAGAGGAGAGCAATAAACTGATCCTGAAAGACCTGGATACCCAGGCAGAGTTTGATCAGGAGCGCCAGAAAGCTGGTGCCTTCCAAAGGCAAAGGGACGACCTGGCGTCACAAATTCAAGCTCTTGATCAGGAAAGGGACACCTTAGGCCAGGAAGTCTGCCACTTAAGAAGAAAAATGGAAGAAAATCACCTGGCCCACCAGGGACTGGGTGACCTCCAAAAAGAACACCAGGACTTGCTAGAGCACACCAGGAGGGTGGAGGAGGCTCTGGCAAGACAGGAGCAGGCCAATAGGGACACAGCTCAGGAGGTAACCCTCCTGCAGCAAAGACTGGCCCAGTGCTCCAGGACCAATCAGGAAACGCAGAGAGAGAATGAGGCTCCCTGCCAGCACAATGATAGGCTCCAACAACAGGTAGCGATGCAGGAGAGACTGATAGAGTCTAGTAAGGCCTTAACTGAGGAACTGAAGGCGCAGGCTCTTGCATTGCAACAGGGAGCAAGGGCGGATAGAGACCAGGTTCGCTGGGAAAGGGAAACTCCTGAGCATAACCTCAGGAGCCCTAGTACCAGAGGCCTTTATCTCTCTCAGTCCCTGGACTCTGCCACCCCCATGTCCCCTGGCGCACATGAGCACCGGGCCACAGGGATGGCAGATTACTATCCAGCCAGAAGCATGGGGCTCATAGGCCAGTACCTCCCAGGAATGGATGGGCGGGCATCTGGGTATGGGCACCCAAGCACAGTGCAATTTAGTGGGGAACCCCAGGAGAGTAGGCCCATTAAGGGCATCCTGAAAACCTCTGCCCAGTTAGGTCAGTGGGGGCGGTACCCATCAAATCCTGGCAGCAAAGACTCCTCTGAACGGTACAGGACACAGGAGGCCAGGTCCCCACATTCTGCCAGCCACTCCCAGGCTCGCAGAATCCAGGAAAACCTGGAAGATCAGACAGGAACCTCTGGGAGCAGTGCCTCTGAGTCAGAGGATGAATGGACCAGGGTTACCCGAACCAAAAAGGCCAATAAGGCAAAAAGGGCCTTGCTTAAGGACCCATTGAAACAGATTAAGGCAATCAGGAGTGTCATCACGCCTTATCATAAGAACACCAAGTAGTCTGTTTGGTAACACTTGGAGCTCTATGAGCAAATGATGGAGATCTTTAATTTGAAGGACAGCCAAAGCTGTATTCAGTATGTAAAGTGGACATTCTCCCCAGAGTACTCCAGTTTCTTTGCGGGGCTGGAGGACCAAAATCATTCAAGGTGGTCCACCTATAGGGCGGCCATCTTGAAACATTTTTCTGTGCCCAGAAATCCCCAAGAGGCTCGCAAGGCAGCCTACAATTTGTAATGTGGGGAGGATCAGGCCCCACAAGAACTGAAACGTGCCTTTGCGCAGACCACCAGAAGGGTGCGAACAGACAGCAGAGAATTTGTCAATACATTTTTCCATGCCTTGCCCAAATACATAATGACCCAGCTCGTGAGAGATTTTCATGAGAAAAGATCTTTAGACTGGGTCATTGAACAGGCTACCCGGATCTATGAGGTGCAGAAGCCTATCGAAAATAAAAATAACGCGCCGAAAAACCCCAAAACCAACAGCACCCCTGCTGCTGCCAAGGTGGCAGAGGTAAAGGTTGCCCCCGTTTTAGATTTGGAGATGGGGGGGCCTAAAAACCTGCCTGCACCAAATAATTCACAGCCCAGAAGGCCCTCGGGCCAGTCACAGACAGGGAGTCGAGGAGGTAGTCCCAGAAATGGGGTCCGCCGCTCCCCTGACTATGTAAGTCCCCGCTATAAGGGAAACCGACCAATCCTGGGTTATGTGTGGACTCCTCCAGCCCAAGGGGGGGGGATCCGGCCAACCACCTAACCCAGGGAACTTCCCTCCCAACTTCCCACAGGAGGGCAGAAATTCTCCAAATCCTGGGCAGAACTTTTTCCCCAGGTATCCACCCAATTTCCAGCCCCAAAATCATCCATCCTTCTTTCCCCAATTCCCTGAGCCCAGACAAACTAATCCGGGAGAGAGGAGGCCAAGGGTGGAGGGGTACCAAAATCTTCCCAACCAGGGGTATTACCAGAGAAGGGATAGCTACCCTTCCCGGGATCAGCCCAGGGGGGAAAATAGAGCCCCGTATCAGCCTGAGCGGGTTTCCCAGTTAGAGCGCCAGGTCCAAAATATGGCACGGGATCTGGGTCACATACTGAGGGCTCAACAGAACCCTCAGATGAGCATGCCACCGCCAAATGCCCCAAACTCGGGACCTGGTGCTCCAGAACAATGATGGGGGCAGCACCCCGATAACCCACCGGTTCCCAGGGAGGAGGCACAAGGGGAAGGGGGGTGTAAAGCCTTGGAGGAAGCTTCCTTCCCAACTTGTAAACAGCCCCTGGAAAACCAGAAACCGGAAACAAAATCTCCTGCCCCTGAATGCCTGCCTCCCAAGGAGCAGAGGGGGGAGGGGGGGTAGGAGAAACAAAGGACCCAAACAGACCCACTTTGTGGAGGAAGTACAGGTCTTCCAATTTGAGGAAGAGGGATCCTCAGAAGATCCTGGGAAAAGGATCTTCTCCTTCAGAAAAATGGGTCCCAAGGGATGTCAATTCAGACTGGGGAGATATGGAGACTGAGCTACCGCCGCCCATCATCTCATCCCAGAACCCACAATACCGAAATCCCCTGGTACAAACCCATCCTGGTGACTGCCTCCAAGAAGGGCGGGGGCTGCCCAGAACCGGAACCAGGGGAACCCACAATGGCTCTGATCTCCAGTTGCCAACTTTTTCTTTCAGATTCCCAAGGCTCTCCACAGAATTCTGCCCAAATCTCTTCACTAGCAATGTCCAAAACCAGACAGTTAGCCCACCAGTTGTCCAAAAATGTGCATTATCTGTGCCCCCTTGAGGAGAAGGAGGGAAGATACTATGCCCCGGTACAAGTACAGGGGCAGGGTACAATTTTGGCACTGGTGGACACTAGATCCCAAGCTACCCTTCTGTCCAAAAGGGCCTTTGAGGAACTAAATGCAGGAAGGGGGGAGAATTACCGAATTCCTCTCACCTCTCTTCCTGGACAACTGCAGAACTTTGACGGGAAGGAAATTCCCGTTGAGGGAACTGCAGACTTGGACATTAAAATTGGGCGACACAAGGTAAAACACCCGGTCATAGTAGTGACTCCAGAGGGCACCCCTTGTTTACTAGGGAATGACCTCCTGAGAAGGTTGTCACCCCTAATAGATTGCGTAAACCAGGTCCTCTGGACCCAGACTAGCCGACCAATAAAATTAAAACAGAGTGTCAACCATGTTAGTTTAAACGGCACCTGCCACATGGTTGAACAAAAATATGAGCAAGTAGAATTTCACTTCCAGAACAACCAAATTCCAGACGTGACAGTAATAGCAGTAGGACAACAGACTGGTGATGGGGGGTCCTCTCTATTTCTGAAAATCAACCTTCCTTCCAGTTTAAGGTGGTATTCCACACTGGAAGGAAACACCCTGAAATTCTTTACTAATCCACAATCAGAAACTCCCACTCCTATAGTCAAGAAAGATGTGAAATCAGCTCACAGCCTGGCTGATATTCAGCAAATTGGAGAGCAGTTGTTCATCCCTGTTCAGTTAAATGATGGGAAGGACTCTGTTCTCGCTCGAGTGTGTGTGAACAACGGTAAGAGCTTCATCAGCGAAGCCATGTTCCGCCAACTCCCAAAATATCCAGCCATTCCCACATTCAAACTGATAGACAAATGGGAAATGGACCTGGAAGCACCCAATTCCAAACATCTCCTGCCAAGCAGGGGTATGCTCAAAATCTCCATTGGCAACAAGAGCATAGTCCACAATTGTTGGGTCGTGCGAGACGTCACTGCCGCTTTTTACTTAGGCAGTGACATTCTCAATCGCTTTACCATTAGTTTGGACTTAATAAACTTCAAAGCTTGGTCCCGATTAGCGGATAATCCCATGGGCTTTGATGATCTAGAAAAAGCATTTAGGTCAGCTCAATTGCTACCTTATGCAGTTGAAATTCAGATCAAAGAGGAAGTCACCATCCCAGAAAGGACCCGACAATTCTCCCTGGAAGTGAAATTTAAAAGAGGACAAAAAGTGCAAAACCCTGATGCTTATATTCATCTAAATGCATCTCTCCAACAGCAAGGGTTGGGGGTAAACCCAACACCATTAGTCAACATAGAACATGACACCATTCCAATAGAGGTGGATAACAGCGACTTAAAGAGTATTACTCTAGCCGCAGGCACCATTATTGGAATGGGGGTTGATGACCGACATTTCTCCTTTGATTTAGGAATTTAACTGTTAGGACCGATCCCCAAGGACTGTCTTGACAGTGACAGTGAGGGCAATACAACACCAGACAGGATTTTCACCCGGCATGGGGGGGAACTTCCTGGTGTACACTTCTTGCCCTTATGGTAAGGAAGATGTGACTTGTGACTTCAGGAGGGATGAGGTGATTTTCCAAGTCCATGAGGGCTGCCTTTCCCACCTGAAGCCCTCAGTCCAAATCAGCACTCTGACCAGGGACTTCTCCACCCAGCTGGAGGAGGCTGCTGAGATAGCCAAACAAGAAGTCTTTCCAGACTTCAGGCAGATGGTGGAAGAGAGTCAACCTAGCTGATGCCTGTGTGACTCTGGAACAGAAGCAAAAGTTGAAACAAGTTTTCTTGGATTTCCAAGATCTCTTTTCGATAGACTCATATGACTGTGGTCGCACCGACATCCACACAACAACAATCCCCACGGACCCTGGCATGACTCCAGTGTTTGTGAAGCAATATCGTTTGCCTCTCACATCCATGGAGTCCCTTACTGAAATAATTAAGAACCTTGAGTCCCGGGGAATAATTCGTCCAATACACAGCACCTTCAATAATCCGGTGCTGGGAATACTGAAGCCAAACGGCCAGTGGAGACTCTGCGCCGACCTCAGGGAGCTCAACAAACGGGTCCATACTTCCCGATGGCCTCTGCCCTACATTGACCAAGGGCTGGCCCAGATCCAGGGGACACAGGTATTCACTGCAATAGACCTGACCAATGGATACTGGACTGTGCCTGTCAATAGGGAGGACCAATACAAGCTGGCTTTTACCTTTGGGGGCCAGCAGTACACATGGACCCGGACTCCCTTCGGATACCTCAACTTCGGCAATGAATTCAACATTTTCCTACATAAGGCCACGCCCAACCTGGGTGCGAGGGGTAACCTGGCTTATGTAGATGATGTCCTCATCAAAAGTTCATCTGTGGAGGAACACATAGCGGAGATCCGTTATGTTCTGACCCAGTTGAGGGCCGCCGGAGCAAAACTTTCCTTTCAGAAAGCACAGTGGTGTAGAACCCGTGTTAATTTCTTGGGGCATGAGATTACTCCTCAGGGTCTCTGTCCCCAGGAAAAGAAAGTGGAAGCACTTCAGAAACTGAAAGACCCCACAACTCTGCGGGAACTAAGGAGCCTCCTTGGACTGACTAATTACAGCAGAAAGTTCATTGAGGGCTACGCAGAGATCACCAGACCCCTGATTCATCTCCTGAAAGGGGGGGGTCAAGTGGGAATGGGGTCCAGAACAAGCCGAGGCAGTAAGTCAACTCAAAAGAAGCCTCTCACAAGCGCCTTGCCTAGCTTACCCTGTCAGAAACAAGGAGTTCTTCCTGGAGACAGGGTTCTCTAATACGTGCTTGACGGCAGTATTATACCAAAAGCATGACAAGGTCAATAAAGTAATCTCCTATGCGAGCAAAACTTTTGTGAGAAGGCACTCCTGGCAACGGTGTGGACATTGAAGAATTACCGCCCGTTTATCCAGGGGGAACACATCATAGTGAAGACTCCACACCAGCCTCTGCAATATCTCCAAAGTGACAGAATCCGAGCCGGAAATGTGAGTAATTCCCGAATTACTACCTGGATTCTGTCAATGCAAGGCTTTCCTGTGGAGGCCAGATATGGCCAAAACAAGAAGAGTCCCCTCGCGCAAGGTCTGGCTGACTTGCATGATTGTGCCAGAGAAAACTGTCTCGAGGACGAAAGTCTAAAAATCAAGGACAACACGGAGGCATACCTTAATTCCACACACAAAGTCTTTGAAGAGGACAAGTGTGAGGGAATGCCCACTGTCTATGTGGATGGATGCTCTTACCATGTTGACAACGACGGGGAGAAAGAACTGGTGGCTGACGTAGGGAATGCATGGGTGAAGGAGTTTCCAGAACCCTCCGCTGGATACAAAATTGGTCCCCGAAGTAGTCAGGTGGCAGAAATGATGGCTGTGCATCAAGCCATCCTCACTGCTGTCCAACATCAACTCCACGAACTGGTCATAATCACAGATTCTGATTATGTACGGAACGGGGGTTCGTGGAGCACCTGGCTAATTGGAAAACCAGAGGCATGTTATGTGCTAACAACAAACCCTTGAAACATGGGAAGTTGATCCAAAACATTGATGATCTGGTCACCTCGAATGAGATGACCATCTATTGGAAAAAGATCAAGGGTCATTCCAAAGTAGAGGGAGCAGACAAAACTGGAAATGACTTAGCTGATCAGCTGGCCAAAACCGGGGCCATCCAAGGGGATCTAATTGAAATAGAGTCCCTGTTGGGGGAAATCCAGGTCACTGCTATCACTAGGTCCCAGGCAAATGCTCACAATGATCTTTCAACTGCCCAATGGAGTAAGGAGACCCCTGATGCTGATTTGATTACAGCTCAGAAGTGGGATCCAATTATTGGTAAGTTTTACCAACACCTTGAGGACCCTGAGAACTTTCCCCTGACGGATACCGATTACATTGGGAAAGAGGACCTAAGAGTGTTGATGAAATGTCCAAAAATGTTCCGAATCCAAGACGGCTTGCTGGTAAGGAAATCCAAAGCTGGCCACGATCAGTGGGTGGTTCCTACCTCATTCCAAAGCCAGATGTTAAGTCACGCCCATGATGCGGCCACCGCCGGTCATAGGGGGTTTCACACAACACTGGAAATCTTAAGAGCGGTTGCCTACTGGCCACACATGGGCCAGGACCTCAACCAATATTTGAAGGGTTGTCTTGTGTGTGCACAATTTCAGCCAACATCCCTCACACACCGGGCGCCTCTCCAAAAGAGGGGAATGACACTCCCATGGTCAGATTTACAAATCGACTTTGTAGGCCCCGTGATTCGCTCCGCTAGGGGGAATAAGTACATGTTGACTGTGACATGCTTGTTTACCAAGTGGGTGGAATGTCTCCCAGCCCCAAACTGCAAGGCAGAAACAGCAGCTGCCCTGATGATTAACCACATCTTTTCCCGTTTTGGTCTACCTCAAAGGATTGAGTCAGACAGAGGTAGCCACTTCACCAGTGAAGTAATGACAAAGATGTGGGAGATACTGGGGGTCAAGATAAAGCTACACATTGCTTACAGGCCGGCTTCTTCTGGAGCAGTGGATCGCTACAACCGGACAATTGTGAGCATATTAAAGAAGTTTGTGGCAGATTCTGGGCCAAGTTGGGATATCCGATTACCTCTGGTCCTAATGGCCATCAGATCTACCCCTTCATCTGCAACCAAAATGTCACCATTTGAGTTGATGACTGGACGCAAGATGGTGCTTCCAGAGCATTTGCTCTACAGGACCCAAGAGCAGACACTAATAAATGCCGCCACAACTCATCAGTATGTGGAGAATTTATGGAAACACCTTCAACATGCTTTTGCCTATGCTCAGCGGAATCTAGAAAGATCAGCTGAGAGTATGAAGACCCACTATGACCTGAAAACTTCCAGGAAGGAATATCGGGTGGGGGACCGGGTCTATTTATACAATGTCCAAAGGAACCAGGCCAAACAGCGAAAATCTTTGCCTACATGGAAGGGACCGTTTGAAATTATAGACAAAATCTCCCCTGTGGCCTACAAGATCCGCATCCCCAAAGGCGGTTTGGCAGAGGGGGGAAGACAAGTGGGTCCACATTAACCAGTTGAAGTGTTGCCATCCCGGGCACACTCTGCAACAACTGGAGGAATCCTCTGGAATCCTAGAGGGTACTGTCTCAGATTAATTCAGTTCTAACTTAAAATATCCTACATATCGCCTATCAAATTCTGAGTTTCTCAATGTGGGCGCTTTCGGTTTTGAATGCAAAAAGAAATGTGCATGTTCATATGTTTTGACTATAAATTTATATGCCACCCCACTATATCAATGGTGGGGGAAAAATGTCTATGAATAGGTATTGCCGCTCTTCCTTTGTCGTCCTAGGAGAAAGAAAACCTTGAGACTGGCCAGGGAGGACGATCCGGAGACCGGGAGAAAAGACCCAAGGGGCCCGGGGTACCGCCCAATATTCCCATCAGGACCGGCGAGGAGAACCGATCGATCAGTACCGGATGGAGGAAAAGATGCTGAACTGTGCCATTTGCAGAATTGGAAGGAGATTATGCGGACATACCAGTGCGTGGGTCATCACCTTCTGTGCACCCGACTCCCCAGCGACTCAAATTCAAAGTGCAGTCACGTTGGGGGGCTTTGTTGGGTGTCCTGACCCACGTTTGAGCTATCATGCTGCAACATTTGGTGCTGTGGGCTTAGAAAATCCAAGATGGCCAAAAAGCCCACATGTGCGCCAAAATCCAGGAGAACCACACAGTTTGTGCACACTAAAATGGTTGCCTAACTTGCCACCCACCAGTGCGAGCAGGATGGGCCGGGGTGCCATGAGTGAAATGTGTGCCAAAGGAAAAACTGCACTTTAAAATCACCTTTTGTTTCTCTGAATGCCAGCTCAAAATGCCTATTTTCAAACATTGCAACACATCCAAAAATCTCACTGAACACCAGCGGACATCTGGCAGAATGAAGTATGTGTGCATACTAAATCTGGGAAGATGAAGAGCCCAAAACAATGTTCATAACAAAACTGGCTGAGCTCTGCAGGTCTGCAGCAGCCTAACTGAAAATGGATTTAAAACTACCAAAAATCGAAAATGTTTAATTTAACTGAGTGACCTACTTTTGAATGTCACATAGTTTGTAACTTTTAAAATGTCATAGTTTTGAACTTAGAATCAGCATTCTAGCTGCATATGTAAAAATTGTCTTGACTTAAACTGAGGAACAAAAAGTGACATTTTACCTGAAACCTGGCTTAAGGAAACTGGAATTCTGCCAGACAGCTACCCCCGACAGGAGTGGGGGCTTGCCCAACAAATGCATTCCCAAGCGTGGCTGCATTCTGTTACTCCTGCCAAAAGGAGGTCACACACTCTCTGATTGAATTACCAGGGGATTGCAAGAAACTAAAGAAAGGGCCCAGGCAGATGGTTTATTTGGGTGGTCGTAAATGGCTTCCTTTTGAACAAAGTCCTTCCTTGACTCAGGCAAATGTTACATTGGGGGCCGTAAAATAGCTTCCTCTTGGCAGAAGCTGGGAGGGGCAGGGTCTCTGAGCTTGGCAGAAACTGGATAAACTGGTTTCTACACCATGTGACCTGAAAAGACACACCCCTGTTGGCCAGAATATGATTCTAAGAAAGATGTATAACTCACAGTGCGGACTTGTCAAAATTATTTAAATGATACCATAATTCTTGTGATTTTTCTGTGCACGTTTTAAGACGCGTTGGGAATTTGTGTGATGTTCTGGTGCAAAACCCCGCTATTTATTGACACCACATACTCTGTGTTTAAGCTAGCGACCTGGAAAGTTACTGAGATATGTGTGGGAGGGGGTGTACATGTGTATAAATCTGGAGAAAAATCCGATGTTGCAAAACCCACTAAAAAGCACAAAATGTTGCCATTTCTGAATGCAAGCCCCCAGGAAGAGCAGAGTTTGAACAGAGTATACCTCATGTGATCCTTGATGGGTGCATGTAATTTCAAACCACTGTGTATCTATGAAATATGTCTTTAGGGCAAATATAGATTTGTGTGTAATTTGACAGGGGAGTGTCCTTTCTGCAAGCCATTAAATGACATCATTCTGACACACAATCCTGTCCTCCAGTGAGAACGCAAAGAATTCTCCAACCTATCGGAACTCTGAAGGGGTTGGGCCTAGAAAGCTAGCCTCTCCACCCACTTTCAAAACACATAAAAAGAGACTGCTGGGATAGGTAGAGACATTCAATTCCATTTGCTGCGCAGCATGCTGACCGACGACTTCACATCCAGAGATCCTATACTTAGACTTCCAAGCTAAACAGAGACTACAGAACTTTGAACCAAGAAGGCCCACTTCAAGCAAAAGTATTTGTCAGCAGGCCCAAAAATCATTTTCAGACTATCAACAGCCGGGCGAGCTGTTTGAATTCCCTGCCTAGAACATTGCTGTGTCCGGAGAAAGCGGGACTAGGAGCCGTGCAGACCGGTGCTAGACCAGACAAGCAGAACCCAAGATCCAGGAGCAGTGCCGGTGACCCAGAAAGCAGAGCTGTACTGAGAACCGGAGACCAGATCGCTGTGAAGTGCTGTGCGCAGTGACCGGATCCGTGACAAAGTCGCCTTCCTGTCCAAAATCTCTTGTGAGTACTCAGCAAAACTCAGAACCTATTCCTTAGTTTAATATAATATAATTCAATATATTTAACCTGAGTAGAACTGTCACCTGTCATTTTCTAGCTGCAAGCTGTAACCTGTCGCTTTGAACTTTTAAAATTTCAAATCCGAAAAACTACCTTTATTTAATCGTCCGTATCTCTGGAACCGTTTGGGCTAGGAACTTGGTTTAACTTTCCTCCGGAAGCTTAGAATCTCTGCATTTCAACAGGCTTGGAACAGACTTGCTACTCCTTATACTTTTGCCGTAATCGTGATTCACACATTCGCGAATTTTTACCGCGATTCACGATTTGGTTAAAAATCCAGCCACGTGTGAAAACAGCAGCTTCCTTGCTTTCCTTTGCCAAAAATTCGTTTAACCTGCTAGTTACTCCTAGATCCTTGCTAAAGTGAGCCTGAACTCATCCCAAGTATATTTCACTCACCCTGAACCTCCTAAAGGGAATTAAAACCATTTTCAGCATATTCCTCACTTCATTGCCAGCACATATAAAAGCATTTTGGGCCTGTGTTTCAAACTTCTGTAGTCTAAGCTTGCTGGGGTGAACTGAATTACATTTGATTGCATTTCTAAGAACTGTGTGCTCTCCGCTTCATTTCCTTACATTGCATAAGGGGGGGAGTGGATTGCCAGAGAAAAGTGATTACATTGTTTTGTTGAAATCATATTGAGTATTTTCTGTATTGCCTTTTCATTAAACATTGCATCCATCTGAAACTAGATAAAGCATTCTCTACCACCTTATTCTTCTGTTCCTATTCCCAAGCGTGCTACCTCATCCTTTATACTACTCCTGGGTAATCAAATCAGTTTATTAGTAGAACATTACCCATTGTTGTTAACTGCTCATGTTCTGAAGTGTGATATTAATTATTAATTTATTATAAAGTGTGATATATATATATTGTTTACATTCTCAAATAAACCGTTTAAACTTGCAAAACAGAACTACTCCTTGGCTCAGTGGGGTCAGGGGGGTTCCAAGAGAGGGGTGTTATATAGGGGTAGTCATCCAGAACTCATGGACTGGACATAAAGATATATCAATAAGGGTTTCCATTCAGTATCCCAGACTAGGCATCGACTTAGCTGTAGTGCTGGATTGAATCCTCTTACAGCATGGGGATGCTGCCATGTTCACTGGCACACACTTGCAGGCCCGCTGCCACTGCTTGCTGCATCTTGGAGGCGAAGGGTGCAGGCCGGTAAGTCTTCACACAGGCTGCCTCAACTGCGGCACCCTGAAGCTTTTCTCCACCCAGGTTGTTACGAGGTAGCCCTGGCCGTCTTTCAGCATCCTGCTGGGTGGAACGGACATTATCTTTGCAGAATGGGCATGCCTTGCCGGCCACGAGGTGGTCCAACTTGGGGGCACGGGCTGGCTGCCTAATTCAGGTCACCCATCACGTGGCCCAAAGTGGGCAGCTCTCATTTTCCATCCAGGTAACACTGCGAATGCTGCCCGTTCCTTTCAATGTCACTGGGCCCATCCGGTGTGGCCCAGGGGAAGGCCGTTACTCGCCATGGCTCCATGGGTGCCCAAACTGCTCCTGGCACGCAGCCCAGCCCCGTGGTTCCCGTGCCAGGTCGTTCCCCGCACATAGACTGTGCTAGGTTTTTCGTTAAGGGACAAGCATGTAGCCCCTATGGGGCCCATCAAGATATTGCTACAAGTTTATTCCTTAAAACGTACCATTAAGAGTATCAGGGAAGAGCTAACATTTATAGTTAGTAGAGCATGGGTAATGGCAATTAAGGTGGTGTGTGAGGACTGCACAGAGGAGTGGGCTGTAAACATTTTTCATCAGGTGGGATACTGGGCTTGCTGAATTTGGGAGGGGATTCATGGTGTGTGAAGAAGGTGCACCTTGAAGAGGAGGGTCTTGATTTCTTTTCTGAATTTCTAGAAGGGGTTAAGAGTCTGTTTTCACACTACGTAAATTGTACTAGGCCATGGTGCGGCCGAATAGAGACACACAAAAATATGGGTGTGGGAGGTGGATAAGGTGGTACGTCATTCATAGCTACTGCCCCTCAAACCCCCCCCCCAATATTGCACAGGTGAGAAACGTTACTCATTAAGGCAACCATACTGCCCTTATCGCAGGCAGGTTCAGCAGGAAATTGACTTAATGTACAGGGCTCACAAAATCTCCTCATCCACTTGCATAGGCAAGTAGATTTTATGAAGGGCGTAGACAATTTCCATTGTCCTTGCCCTTCATGGCGAGTACAGGATGTAGAAAAGTTTAATTTGCCATTTACTGCAAATCAACGTACATTACAGTGAATAGTAAATAAACTTTCCATGTGTGCGGTTGGCCACTGGTTGGCAAAATTGCACCACATATAATTTTTATTAATGGTGAATTGCACCATTTAACATTTTTTGGATGGGCGAGAATAATTTTTGGGGCGAGTATGTTGAGGAAGTAACTAACCCAGTAGGTATTGTGACTTTTTTTTATAATTTGCGAGACTTGATCTAACTAAATATGGCCATAATGAACAAACTCAAAATGAAATAACAAATGCGTGAAATAGACACAAAGCAAATATGCACTCAGCATGAAGAAACACGGACGCTAGGTCAAATATGCATTAATACACGAAGAATATCAACTGCAACCATAAAGACATGAAGAACATAACATAATATAAGCAATATTTAAGCTGAATGCAATATGAACTAACTGTATATAGCTCACTAACGTAGAAAAGTGACAGAACTGACAGCCATCTTTTTTTTTTTTAATAGAAGCAGCAGCACACTTTGAAATTAATAGAATAAAAGGCCTTGCGGCGTCTTGAAAACGCATACTGTTGAATTTACTGAAATACAGATCTGTGCAGGGCACAGACAGTAGCTGTGCTGACCCAGCCAAAGTTACTGAGAAATTAGGGAGGGTATGGGTGGCTCGGAGAGAACACAAGATAATTGGTCCCAAGGCACAAGATATATTTTCCTAAGATTAATTCAAGAACAACTAGCCCTTGAATGCCATGTGCAAAATAATTATAAGCTAAAATCTTCATAAGGAACGGATCGACTAAGTGCCTAGTAGCCGAGAAAGTAATAATACTTGCACTTATATCAGTTAAAATTCCAATAAATGCAGCATGAAATAATTCAAAACGTGGCCCACTCACATGTCACCCATAATTCAAGAACACTGTCTATTCATTAGCCACCTGTCTAGACTTCCGACATATTCTCAGAAATGAGGCACCTTACAAGGTTAACTACAAAGAAGACTCTCATGCCCAAGGAATAAGGGATTGTATCTTTTTTAATTGAAAGGAAAGTAGTTCCTGGACCTCTCTCCCCCTACTCCTGTCTGGCTCATGTGTTGTAAGCTGTCAATTACCTGAGGTTGGTCAGTAAGATGCCAGCCAATGAAAATCCTCAATGCTAGGCCACCCAGGACATGTTGCACTAACCAATCACATATTGTAAAGATGACATGTATTCGACATTATCAATTTAGAGGTGGTCTCATGTGGTGCCTACATATATGTAACATCCAATTAAAAGACTAATCCGTATATAATGTATATATAGGCAATTCCCTTAACCAATTCCTTCACCCTGCAGGTTTGTGTAACTATGAGTGTAGCATGATGTACATAGTGACGTGTTTTTGATTCATGATCCGTTGTTTTACATGAGAGAAGACATAAGGAAAACAGTGGGCAAAACAGTAGAGCTAGCAACATTGTCTAATCCTACTAGTGGCAATTGCCATAATTCACAAACAGCAAAACTTCATCAACAGTATCACAGGCTTTTTTAGACAAAAGACCACAAGAAGAAGCACTAAGAAACCTAAGGTCACGAAACAAACCAAACAATACTTACTAGTCAATTTATCATCCAAACAGGTGTCAAAAAACCAACTTGAAGTACTTAACTTAGGTCTACCATTTACCCCTACGCATAACACATCTGGAAGAGAGCATTAACCTCTATAGATTGATTAGAAAGATGTAGTTGAAAGTGTTCTTTGACATACAACCCCCAATCGAGAGACCACTAAACACTGACTTTTTGGATATCAAACCTAAGAGCACTTTCGATCCTCCTATTCAAAACACAGCCGTAACATTTTTTGAAACCCAAATGCTAAGTCAACTTAAAAAAAATGATTACAATAAAATCAGGAAGTACAACATCAGGAAACACCAGAGTAAAATCATCAGATCTAGCAGATGACAATACATTGACGCTGAAACCGGCTGACAAAGGAGGAGCAATAGTCGTGATGGACACAGTATTGTACAATTCACAGTGTCTCACTTTTGAATGACACAGATACATGCATACCCATTGATGAAGACCACACATTTAGAATTATGACCACGATTGAGGCTACACTTGAGAGCGCCATGGAAAATTGATGGATTTCGGAGAAGACAAAGATTCCTATTCAAGAAAAACCCAATAACGCCTGCGTTTTATGGTCTCCCAAAAATCCACAAACAACTTGAAAAACCACCACTGAGGCCGATAGTTGCAGGAACGAACAGTACGTTGGACCATCTGGCAATCTATGTGGATCAGGTCCTTCAGCCAATTGTACAAAAAACTAACACTTACCTCAGAGATACTACACACTTTCTCAACATACTGCAAAATCTTGAGGACCTTCAAGACAGTGGGCCTCATTACGAGCATGCCGTTAGCCGTGCCTGTATGGCAGGCACAGCTACCGCCATGCTCGCCACCGGCACCGCCACCCGCGATTGGACAATAACCGCTCATTACGAGATGAATATACCAGTAATTGCCCATTTGCAGGTGGCGGTATTGCCGGGCTCCTGATCCCCATTCTGCCGCGTAGGGCAGCATGGGGGTGGGGAGCGTGGATGCGCCGGCACCGTTGATAACAGTGCCGGCGGCATTACAAGGTTTGCTCGCGGGTGCCGCACTGCCCACCAGATAAGACCTGGCGGAAGCTATCAGGAACTCACGAGCAGAACTCGTAATGCGGCAGGACAGTACAGTCACCGCCAAGGTCCTAATGAGACCCAGTGGCCTGGTAACTCTTGATGTTCAGAGTCTTTACACCTCTATTACACATGACAAGAAGTCTTGGAATAGGCTTTATTAAAAGAAAATGATTGCAGAGCAGAAAACATTTTCATATTAGAATTGAGAAAATCATACTACACAACAACTTCCTTAGATTTAATCGACAATTCTACTTACAAGCCTCGGTCCCCTCCTTGGGCTCAGCAATTGCCCCACCCTATGCTAACCTATTTATGCATTACCTGGAAACACAACATATAATTACTCATGTTTAGTGGGGCCCTAAATTGGTATGTTGGATGAGATACATTAACAATGTTTTCGTAATCTGGAGACGGAACAAAGAACAGCTAGAAAAGTTCCTGGCCTACATCAATTTGGTAAATGACAGAATCAAGTTCACGATGGAGATAGGTACACCAAAGATCCACTATCTGGATGTTGAACTTGAACTAAAGGAAGGAGAAATCATTACAAACGTTTTCACCAAACTGACAGATGTGAACAACAGTTAACATTATTTTAGTCACCACCCGAAACACCTAAGAGACGACTTACTGTACAGCCAATTCCTTTGGGCAAAAAGAATTACATCATTGGACTCAACACTAACAATGGAAATGGACAAAATTACATTGAAATATACAGAGAGAGGCTATCCAGATAAGGTAATAGCAGCCAAGAAGAGATCCAAATTGGAGGATCATACAAATGGACCCAGAATGACAAAAATTATTCCCAAAACCACCGCTCATTGCATATAAAAGAGGTGAAAACCTCAGAGACCAGTTGGTGAAAACAGAAAGTACTACAGACCAAAGACAAATGATGCTTCAAACAAAAAAATTAGGCACATTTGCATGCCTACACTGCAGCAACTGTAATAATATCACAAAAGGAGATTATGTGAGACAGCCCCGGACAGGTGCAAAAATTAAGCTTAGACATTTCGCAACTTGCAACACTAAATCAGTAATATATGCACTGAGCTGCCCATGTGGCATATATTATGTGGGGCAAACCACATGCAAGATGAAAGAAAGATGTAACAAACATAAAAGTAACATCAGGACTAAGAACGACCGGTCGCCAGTGGCAAGACACTTTGAAAAACGATATTCTGTAGCTCAGCTGAGATACCAAATTCTAGAAGTGGTGCAGAGAGCACTGGGGGGAGGAAATCACGCAAAGAGATTAGACAAAGCAAACTTTATTGGTTAGATAAATTGGACAGTATGAGTCCATATGGCATGAATGAGGATTTCCATTTGGGAGCATTCCTCTAGATACCAGCAATCTTCCCTATCACAGTGGAGGATCTAAATTACCTCCTTTAAAAAACTGGAATAACTAAATTCCTTCTCTCAGAAAGAACAGGCCCCTTATATATGCACCATTTCTTCCACAGTGGAGAGGAATAACCAATACCAATCTACCTGGATGCTCTAAGATTTCAGCATCTGATGTAAGATATACAAATAACTGAGTTTCACCCGTCTGATGATTCACTAAGATTACTTTAATTGAAGTATATATTATGATCCAACTGACCTTTTCCTTTTCGGGACATGAATATACATCCATAAACCGTTCTTTGCACTAATAGGATTCTTATCACCATTATCTGTCTCTGCTGCCAAATTGATATCCTGTGAAGAACACATACTGAATGAGAGAAAGGAGAGGTTCACCATACTTACTTGCTCCAGTATAGTATGATGGAGTATGTATATCAAACAGATGCTCAATATGATGATGACTGTACGTAATAACTATGTGTGAGAGTCAATGTTGGTATACAGAAAGAGCTTCTCTTGATTGACATTTTGTAACCCAGGAATATAATATGGACTAATGACAATAGTACGACATTAATACATGTAAAAATGTTATCCATGGAATAATGTGATGTATACATGAAGTATAGGTTACATGGTATAATGAGGTTATGTAACATAATCCAGTGTCTGATGTTTTATATTGTTACTAATGGAATGAGGGAACCGTGTTCTAAAAAAACGATGAGATTCCGAAATAAAAAGTTTTTAATGTAAATCCTAAATAACATACTATAGTTAGAGTAATCTGAATGCAGAATGTGAGCAGAGGTGCCCCAGGCCAAAGGAATTAAGTTAATTTCACTTTCATGTAATATCGTAATGAGTGTCAAACGTGTAATGTGATGACATCATCACACATACGCGATTACACATCACAGTAGCTTGCAATTTAATTCAAAACACTATGGCAACCATTTTGCGTACACCGTGCGACTGCAGAGATTACGACGGTACCATTAACCATAGGTAAGATAGAATCACAGCACCCGTGCACCCCTTGATGCGCATCTGAGACACTGAAATACTGCTTTGACACAGACATTTGGTTACCTTCAGGTTTCCCTATGGTGTTTTGGCGACAGTATATTTGAATGGGATACGGCCCTCACGTTTATCCAGAACCATAGGACCTGATTACAAGTGAAGACCTACCTTGTAGGTAACCGCTACATAGAGGTTTTTCAACACACTCTACATTGCATTTTCATTAAGGACGGCACACTGAATCCCGCAATATCATTTTTTCCATTTAGGACCACAATTCATTCAATTGAGGCAGCTGCCACTACATTCCACAAACGTCCACTACGGGACACATGAGCATCTAAAAAAGCTAAACAGATAATAGGACAGTTCCTTCTCATTCATAATAGATTAGGATTATTTGAAATTACAGAAGAGATACAATAGGACCCCCGCTATGGTTATTTTTCTTATATAGATGGAGAGTTGGAGCTAAATATCCATTGGGAGTTTGAAATGTCTACCTGAGGCATACAATGATAACCATTGAAGAGCTGGCCATTTAAAGATAAACCACATCACGTGGCCATAACCACACAAGGAGGTAACTCCCGATGATAGAAAGATCATTGCAGTTTCTTGAAACATATGCTCTAGCAGCGAATAATCTGTGATAAACCACTCAAATTTACCCAATTGTTTCTAGGCTACTCCGGAATGGGGAGTGACTGTCTTGCCTTCTCTACTTAAAATCTTCACTTAAAAATCACCAGTTAAAGACCGCCATGGGGCACCGATGAGAGGTAGGGCCACCTCAAACAATGAAAACAAATGTGTATATTGATTGATGTCCTTAAGTACAATATCACTAAAACACAATCACTTTTTATTATCTTTTGCTACACAGATTTCTCTGAAGATCGTAGAAGAATATTTGAATCTATGAACACTGTATAAGTATTTGTTTTTGCTCCTGAGGAAGGGAACCAGAGTCCCAAAATGTGTTGAGCTTGTGTATTTGAACTGAAAACTATAACATACAGAGAAAGATATCTGTATAACACAATATGCATGTAATATTGTTGTGATAGATGTGGAATAGTGGATAATAGTACTATCAACTAAATGTAGGTTGATTTTAGCATGAAGAAGCATGTACAAATAAATAGTGTATATTTTGAAAGTTGTGGAAACCGTATCATAATAATCTTTTAAGAAACAGATCTAATCAGTTATGAGAAGAACACAAAACAGGAGCGCTGGGTCCGCTTTCTTAACTATTGGGGATCTAAATCATATGTGAGAAGTATTAGTGAAATACTAATTAACTTCTGTTTGGGCCTCATTACGAGGTGGGCGGTAAGGGATTACCGGCACCGGTAAGGGCACCAGTGCCAGTAATCCCTTACCGCCCTACTACGAGTTCCCTTTGCGGGTCCTTCCTTAACGCCTGTTTTTTTCAGGTGTTAAGGACGGGACCCGCAATGGGACTCTAGAGCTAATAACGGTACTGCAATTTGCAGTACCGTTATTAGCGCCTTCCCCATTCCCATTGAGCCCGATGGTGGCTCAATGGGAATGGGGAATGGGCAATTACCGGTGCCGCCAACCTTGGAATGGACCAGTAATTGCTCCATTCACCAGGGCGGAGTCGGAACAAGTTTGGAGGCAGCCATGGCGCTAATAGCGCCATGGCTGCCTCCAACCTCGTAATGAGGCCCTTTGCCTTTTGACAATACTTCGAGTGTGCAGGGGACGTGAGCGATCCACAGCCTGTGGACACCATTTTTATTTTGTTATTACAGGCTGCACTCACACAACTACACCATCCTACACACATGGGGAAGGATGTACTTTCTGCTCACATTGGGGAAGACTGATTTTGTCCCAATTTAGCAGAACATGCGATCGCCTTTGTAGACAATTGTGTTACCTATAAAAGATTTCTGCTGGACATACTTTGAGGGTAGTGAGAGGAGCCATACCTCAACCACCAGGTCCTTTCCAACATCTACATGTAGACTACATAGACATGCTCCAAGTATGTCAAGGCTACCGCTATATGATGGTGGTTGTGTGCCCATTTTCATGATGGATCGAGGCTGGTCGCCGTTTACACCCCGATGGTCTTGGAGCTGCAAGGTTCTTGGTTTGAGAGGTTTTCCCATGCTGGGTGGTATGTGAGGTCCTGCAGTCTGACAATGGTCCTCACTTTGCTAATGAAGTCTTCCAGCACATAACAACTTTACTGGGGATACAGCATACATTTTCCTGTGCTCATCACCCACAAGCGAATGGGATGTGTGAATGCCTAAACGGCCTATTGAAATAGAAAATAGCGAAGATAAAAGCAACTCTAAATAAGAGTTGGATACAATGTCGGCACTTAGACCTGTTCGCATTGCGCAACCAGCCTGGATCCGACCACCATTTAACGCCACACGAGGCTGTGTCCAGACGGTGCATGCGGCTCCCTCTGGCTCCTCCCACTAATGCTTTAACTGACGCAAACTCTTGTGTCCAATATTTTCGGTACTGAGATGCATGAGTACATGACTTCTTTGATGGCTAGTGCCCTTTTATTTCTCGCCACCTGCAGGCACGGCGGGAGAGGTCAAAGAAGAGCGAGGAGGACAACATCCCAGAGGAAAATGCAAATCGCTTGGCACCACCACAACTCTACCCTGGGTAATCTGTGCTGCTTCTCAATTTTACCAGGACCTGGTGTAAGCCCAAATTTAGTGGCCCCTATACCGTCGAGGAAGCAACCGATTGAGCAGTAAATATACGAGCAAATCAAGCCTAGAACTACATTGGATATTTGAAACCTTGTCGGGCAGAGACCTCTCCCACCCACGAAGAAGAGGGCAATTCAAGGCAAGTGGAAGAAAAAAATACCAAGCCAAGACAAAGACGAGAAGACGACTTGTAGCTGGGACTCACGCGCTCTAGAGCAGGAGAATTAGGGCAAGGACTTCCCGCACACCTAGATTAGGCACACTGTCTTTTCTTACAAATAGCTATTCATCACGAACATAGAGACTATTGTCTTTATTTTTCATGATTTCCCAGAGGCCCCTAACTTTCCAGGATCACTTTGTACACTTTGCAGTACAGTCTGAACAAGAGAGAGGGGCGCCTCTGTCTATTTTGTCATGCTTTTTTGCTTTATTTGACCAAAACCTATCCACAACTTAATCAAAGAAACCAATCTGTCATTGATGTGCTCGATGACCCCAGAATCTGTATTGTGTGGCAGGGGACAAAATGAAGATTGCAAAAGCAGGAGCTAAAAGCAGCTCCTTGGTAGTTACTAACGGGGAACGAGGACCTAGTGCTGCAAATCTAGCTTACACATAAGATGAAAACTAACATTTTGACTATTATATATGACCCCTTATGCTTTAAATGTTGTATAAATGTGTACTAATGTGTATTAATAAATTGTCCCAAATGCACAAAGATGTGTTTGTTTGGCATCAGTTGGCCTGGGGAGCCAAAAGTAGCTCCTGGTTGTTGGCATCAAGTTCAAGTTAACCAGGCTCTTGTAGGCTACAAGCAGGAGCCAAATAGCTCCCAGCTCTCCTCAATTTTGAACCCTGGTGTTGGGACGACTGTCCTTCATCGCACTTGCACAATACTACACCCATAGAGCTTTATGTAACATATATTAAGAACACTTGTAGCAACACAAGATACCAAAGAGGAATAAGTTATGGATACCATTATTAAAAGTATAATTATGCTATTTTGTGCCTTCTGTTGTTTCTACAACTTTACCCTCATCATCGTATGAAGATTATTCTTTGTAGATACCCAAGCTGTGACCCCAACTAATGTAACCCTAAGCCAGGCAGGCATGGCTACCATATCAGGTACAGCAATAATCACTGCCGAACCTGTAAAGAGAAATAGACGCAGTGCAGACTTAGATTTAAGTCATTTTGATTCCTATCTAACTGATTCGGCCCGGGTATCTAATAAGATGTGGTATAAGCACATGACCAAAGTAGGTAAACAAACAACTGAAGAGAGCTGTTATGTCTGCTCTCTCATCCACTATGCCATGAGTGCCTCCAGAACATTTGTGGTAACTGAAATCCCAGCAGCAAGGGCACATTGCCTCATGCATTTATCGTTGTGCAGGACAAGGGGAAGATTTCAAGGGAAAAGAGCTAACTTAAGATGGATATCCAAAAAGATGTTTCCATATGAAGATAACTATATCAAGATTCAAGAAATTTTGGATGATTACTGGAAGAAAGATCAGGCCATATAATACATAACTGAATGTCCACAAAAGGGAGAAACAAGGGTAGTGGCACAAAAGGAGTTGCCATGTGCCAAAAGAGCACCAGTAGAGATAGGAGGTAAACCAGGATTCTGGGAAAGACCACAGATGCTTTTGTATGGACATGTATACACAGCTGACAGATGGAATGAAGGAGTGGTGGGGAGCAAGGCACATGCACTCCTAACAGTTCCAGTTAGAATAGTACAAGAGGAAAATGACAAATGCCTAAAAAAGTGGGCAGCAAGTGAAGTTAATAACATGGGTAGAGAATGAAGAAGGGCCAATGCCCATAATACCAACCAAAGGAGCAGTATTATGTGTTCAGAACGCTGGCCCAGTAAAGGTTGTAAAAAACCAAGGAATGTTAGCAGACATTAAAAGTTCAAGGTTTGAAGGTCGGAACAGCAGTATTAATGGATCACTATTGGCCTGCGGATCAAATGCATACGTGAAACTACCACCCAACTGGGGAGGAACATGCTCACTGGTGCATTTGAACACACCAGCGCTGGTAGTACCCCAGCAGGACATCAAAGTAGATGGATTCCCCAAGATGGGCTCTAGCAAGAGAAAGAAGAGGTTGGTAGAGCTGACAAGAGTGAAGAGGGGAAAGTATGCATCATCAAAAATGGGCGAGCCCTTGGATGCAATACCACCAGAGCATAGACTGTTTAGCAAAACGGAAATATTCTTTGCATCCATCATTCCAGTAATGCGGCCCAGCAGAAATGCAAAATGGCTACAAATTACGAGGTGGGAGCTGATGCAGACAATACATTCGACCATCAAGGGGTTCAACACAATCAAAGAAGAGCTCTGAGCACTGAGGTTAATGGCGCTACAGAACAGATATATGTTCTAGATATACTAACAACCATGGAAGGAGGCATTTGCACCAACATCGCTCCATCTTGCTGTACATTCGATCCAGCAAATGATGCATGCCAAAATGGAGGCAGAAACAAACACTGCAGGAAAAGACGATGGTTGGCTGTCATATTTTGTCATCGGTACCAACATGAATGGCCAACGGACTGAAGGTGTTAGCAGCAGCACTACTATTAGTATTACTGACTTTCTACATTATCAGAATATGCATCACACAATACCAAAAGACGACTGAAAGGAGTATAGTGATGAAAGTGCTCGTAGACTTGGAAGCAGACGATGACAAGATAATAAAGGCTTCAGATACACTGAGGGCCCTTCTAACAGACTGTCCTCTATTTCCAGCTGGAGTATTGTTCGGGTATCCCTATGACACCAAAGACTATTGGGGAAAATGAGTTTGGTGCAACTCTGGGGGAGATGGCAGTTACGTGACATGGCCTTGGATGATCATGCAAGATACTATGGACACCTAGTGGGAGTGACAAAGATCTGTCTCCCAAAGTTGAAGCTGAATAACGGTGGAGGTGTGGTCAACAAGCCGACCAGAGGGGGTATTGAAGAGGGGGTCCCAGGAATGGCCCTTATGATCCCTATGTGGCTGTCAACCCGCAGAATGAAGAATGTAAGGTGTAACTCCCTCTGGCCAGTCACCAACAGCACCAATGTATCACAGATATGACAAAAGATATTCTCTCAGACAGCCATTCAAATGTATGCAGTTGATGGTTTCGAGGAGACAGAGGTCTCATCAATGGATCAGATCGACTGACAAAGCCAGGTATCGATGACATTAGAGACATCATGACATAGCCATGAAGCAAATGTGCATCCATTCATGCAGCTACACAGCCATGCACTAGTGTATTGCTTTTAGACATGAAAAACATGCTTATAGACCCTGTAGATAGAGGACAGATACATTTAAATAATGCTAAGAACCTTTCCTTTCGTTTGCCAAAGCAAAACCACAAGATGCAGAATATATGTGGACCAAGCTTGCATATGATTTATTGCAACTAACCATAAAGAGCGATGAAGACACACAGGGAACCTGCAGGATGACTGAAGTAAATCAGGATGAAGGACAAGCCTCAGATACATGGAAGGGGCATGTGTGCCCTGCAGCACAAGGCACAGAGCTGGTGTTCACAGCCAAGGACAAAAGCGGGTGGAAAACCCCTGTTTCCCGAAACAGAAAGCCCCCTGCAAGGATTCAGTATAAAATCCACATAATTGCAGACAGAAGGGCTTCATTTTGCAGTCCTCTCACAATTAAGAATTTACATTGGATGCTTGGATCTCACTCCATTACTCCTGGAGGCCCAGGGTAGTGTTGGGATCCAGCTTCAAATGTGTTGTATATTAAGAAAACTGTTAGGGTGTGATGTAAAGCAACCCTAAGGGAGATTAGCTGCTTGCTGCAGTTGAAGTGACACATGAACCGTGTTTTAAGAGGCACTGGGCCCTACCTCCTATGCCACTGAACTGAGTCACTAGACTTCTGGCTTGGTTTTTTCACCTTCACCATGGAGAACACAGGGAACATAGCTTGCTTTTGGGTAGGGACATTTCTCCTCCCCCTTATAACTCTGTCCATAATGAAAGGCCAACATTTATAGAGAGGTACCTTCAAGTTAAAATGGATGTATACATACAGGGAACCGCTACACATGGAGTCTTTGCCTCTGACTCTACAACCCATCCCAGACAGTAGTGGGCTACAACATGAGAAATTGATGACTGTCATAGCGGGCCCCTGCAAATACCTAAAACTAAGATGGAAAGAATAGCACAGACTTGTCCTTGATACATCAGGATCTTAGGTATGTGGCAGAGCAGGTACAACACGCCAAAAATATGTATCTGAGATGAGTAGTGAAGCACCAAATGCTTGAGCATGGTACCCAGACTAAACCTTTGGAGTCAATTATTGAGGGTGCGGAGGGAAGGTCTCACTACAACAGTGTTCAGATCCTGGGTCTTTAAGAAGCAAATTATGGAGACGGATGCTGCAAAGTAGATGGAAAAGCTTGTAATTCTGGATATTGGAGTTGGCCGCCTTTAACAGGGATTTATAGTGGGTCAAATATGTCATGAATTAATAAGTAAAGCCCCACCAGGGGTGCTTAACCACGCCATTATTATAAGGATTTTGAACTTTGAATATTAGGAGCTAATCCTCAAACAGGGCCAATAGAGGTCTTATCTGCAGGAGTAACTTGGGACCTCTGCTGAGCCCCCTTGGGCCACAGCTGTACTTGTGGACGGTTGACTCACATTGTAGACAGGCACCCAAGGCTGGGGGCAGCACCCCCGTCCATCCTGCAGCTCATGCCGTGCCTCGTTACAGCCTTACCCTCTGGGGACAGATGGTGACACTGCTGAGGCTCCCTGGGACTTCCGCTGGACTTGGGGACAGTCGACCCACATTGTAGACAGGCACCAAGGATAGGGGCAGCAACCCGGTCGTCCTGGAGCTCTGGCCGTGTTGTGGTATAGCTTTTTCCCTCTGGCAGGGATAGTGACCCAGCCGGGGCTTCCTGGGACTTCTGCTGGACTTGGGCATGGTCAACCCTTTTTCTTTTTCGCCGAGGTAAGCACACCCATGCATATGAGGTACCGCCTTTGTAGGGACACCTGTTGGTACGTGGGAAGGTAGGACATGTGTTGTTGCCGGTGTGTTTTGGTGGTTTCCTGGTGACAAATGTCTGACATTTTGGTTTTTCCCCTGCATTTTGGACTTTACCTCCAAATGCAGTAATAAAGTGGGTAATAAAATCTAGGGCGATTCGCGCAAGTCAGACCTCTTTGAATTCCCAATGGCTGTCTTCTTTTCGGAAATACATGGGGTTCCCTGTTTTCCTTGGTGGCTGCAACACCCCACGCCCAAATCTGTGGTTTGTCCACAAAGCCAAATCCTGTCTTCGCCAGGGCATTTGATGTACCAGTGGTTTAGCCTTTTCTCTTTGTGATTAGGTAAGTGCACCCACACATGTGAGGTACCATTTTGCTTGGGACACCTCTGGAAATGTAGGAAGGTAGGATATGTGTTGTTGCCGGCATGTTTTGGTGGCTTCTTGGTGGCAAAAGTCTGAAAATTTAGTTTTTTCCCCTACATTTTGGACTTTGCGGGCCTTGTCGGTAATAGAATCTAGGGCAATTCGCTCAAGTGAGAATTCTTTGGATTTCCATGGGTGTCTTCATTTCAGAAATACATGCGGTTCCCTGTTTTCCTTGGTGGCTGCGACACCACAGCCCCAAATATGTGGGTTGTCCACAAGACCAAATACAGTAAAACATGTGGTCTTCCCAGGCCCTTTGGTGTACCAGTGGTTTAGCCTATTCCATTTGTGCCCAGGTCAGTGCACCTACACATGTGAGGTACTGTTATCGTTGGGACACCAGTGGGAAAGTGGGAAGGTAGGACATGTGTCGTTGCTGGCATGTTTCGTTGGTTTCCTGGTGCAAATGTCTGAAAATTGTGTTTTTGCCCTACATTTTGGACTTTGCCTGGCCTTGTGGCTAATACAATCTCGGGCGATTCGTGCAAGTCAGACATCTTTGGATTCCCACGTGTGTCTTCTTTTCAGAAATGCATGGGGTTCCCCGTTTTCCTTGGTGGCTTCGACACATCAGGCCCAAATCTGTGGGTTGTCTACAAAGCCAAATCCAGCCTTCCCCAGCGCGTTTGATATACCAGTGGTTTAGCCTTTTCCCTTTGCGTCCAGGTCAGTGCACCCACCCATGTAAGGTACTGTGTTCGTCAAGACACCTGTGGGAACATGGGATGGTAGGACATGTGTTGTTGTCGGCGTGTTTCAGTGGTTTTCTGATGGCAAATATCTGAAAAGGTTTTTTCCACTACATTTTGTACTTTGCCGAGCCTTGTGGGTAATAAATTTGAGGGCGGATCACGCAAGTCAGACCTCTTTGAATTCCAACAGGTGTCTTCTTTTCAGAAATGAATGGGGTTGCCTGTTTTCGTTGGTGGCTGCGACACCCCAGGCCAAATCTGTGGGTTGTCCACAAAGCCGAATCCAGTCTTCCCCAAGGTGTTGGATTTACCAGTGGTTTAGCCTTTTCCCTTTGCGCCCAGGTCAATGCACCCACACATGTGATGTACCATTCTTATCAGGACACCAGTGGCAATATGGAAAGGTAAGACATTTGTTGTTTTCTCTTGATTTTGATAACATTTTCATACATTTCCTACTGCACTTTGTTACAGAGCCCTTTCATTTCCCAAATGTGATCTACATTTAGTCGCTGCCTAGGCAATGTACGCTTTTGTAACTGACACAAGTCTCCTATCCTTCAAATGGTCTGCCTGTGCTCTTTCAAAAAATGTATGCTTGCCATTCTTCACCACATTCATTCTCCTCCTTTTCAAATGCTAAATATGTCTGTCTACGCCGTCAGCATAAAATCTTATATACCATGGCTCCGTTTTTGGCTCGTGGTATTGCTTTTTTTGTAAAACATTAAGGAAAATGTGTGATTTCAGGGGAAGGTAGCAGTGCATTGCTTTTATCAACATTCACAGAAGCCATTACCTTACAAGTGCAAACATGTCCAGCACATACGTATGGGAATTTTAGGTACATAGTTGTTGCCTGACATGCGCAAATGACCTCTTCCTGAACTTGGAATTGTGTCAACTTTTCAGAAATGTATACCTTTCTGTGTTCCTATTGAACTTTCCTACCCTCCTCTTCCATTCCCTCCAACCATCTCCTATTAAAAGAAAGGGGAAAATCACCTACCTCTAACAAAACTGATGGTAATCTTATGAAAAATATGTTTTTGTTTCCACTCAAACTGTTCTTGAAAGCTTGGAAATGCTGAATTCAGAACTGTAAACCATTTGTTCGTAGCTCTTACAAGAAATAAAATCATGCTTCTTTGTACATTTTATTGTCATTTTCTGAAAAAACACAAATTGTGGTCAATTTTTTGTTACTTTTTCACACCCCCCTACAGCAAACGACTAATCCTTGGTGGCGTTATGACCTCCTACATATGGAAAGAAAAGGGTGCACATTTGGCTGGGATATCACTTGTAACAAAAAATGAGACATACCAAAATGTCCAAAAAAGGTCTCACCACTGGGAGTGAAAACACTCAGCAGTTAAGGGGTTAAAGGATATGTTATGATGTGGCATTTATAACGCGCATGTACACAAGTGTTTCTTGTGCCGCCAAGACAAGGAGGGGGAAACAAAGGGAGGACAAAATAACGATCTCGCTATTCCTTGTGCCATTCAAATAGTGCAAGTGCGGGGAGGAGGGAAAGGGAAAAGTGCCAGTGGGGAGGGGAAGTGCAGCTAACTTACAAGTTCAGCTAGCGGGTGGCTCATAAGTGCATAGAGAAGGGACACGCATGGTTGCAGATACACACCCTTAAGTGCTGGGGAGCCCTGAGGCAGTCCGAGGGGAACTGGACATGCAGGAGACTGGGCCTGAGTTCAGAGGGTGACCAGTGCGCAGAGCAGTCGGGTGCATCAGCAGGGGACAGGAAAAGAGAAAGCGGTATCGAAAAGGAAGGTGTTTAGTTGCTTCCGGAACTGGAGGTGGTTCTGCTCAAGTTTGAGAGAGGGGGGAGGCTGTTCCATAGGGAGACCACGGCTGAGGAGATAGATCTTTTGCCAACACTCTGCTTGGAGAAGTGTCTGACCCTCAGAGAGTTGTAGGAGGATGAGCGGAGTGGTCAAGGAGGAAAATGTTTTGGAAGAGAAAGTTGGAGGTAGTGTGGTCCCAAGGCCCCAGAAAGCCTTGTGGGTGATACAGAGGGTCTTGAAGTTGATCCTTGCAGCCATGGGGAGACATTGAAGAGATTTCAGAGCTGGAGATACAATCCCTGGGTTTGAGGCCAAAGGACAATTCTTGCGGTCCTGTTCTGGATAAGTTGTGAAGGTCGAAGAGTAGAGACCGGAAGATTTAGAAAGAGGCTGTTGCAATAGTCCAGACTAGAGAGGACCATAGCTCTGGAGACAGGGAGCTTCTCGGGGAAAGTGAGAAAAGGAAGAATACCTCTGAGGAGGTGCAGCTGATAGTGTGACTTCTTAGAGACGTCAAAGATGTGTGGAGAGATGGAGAGGGTGGAGTCAAAGATGACACCAAGGTTCTTAGCCTCAGAGGAAGGAGCAGGTAGAGGGCTCAGAGTGGGTGATCAGAGAGAGAGAGAGAGAGGAAAGGAGGGAATGGGTGTCTCAATGAGGAGGATGTCAGTTTTACTGGCATTAAGGCAGTGATAATTGGCAGCACACCATTCCTGAATTGCAGCCAGACAGTCTGGTATGACAGAAGAAGCAGAGGTGGCTGAGAGGAGCCTGAAAGAGCTGACTGTCATCTGTATAACATTGCAAATTGAAGTAGAAAGTAGCGAGGCGGTGGGCAAGAGGTGCCAGGGAGTGGTTAAAGAGCCAGGGAGAGAGGTTAGACCCATGGGGAACACCACAAGTAGAGAGAGAGAAGAGAGGAAACACCACAGTTGGACCTGAGAGGGTCGGGGTGAGAAAGGAGGTCAACCAGGCCAGGGCCTGATCAGCAATGCCAAGGTTGTTGCAGAGGTGATTTAGCAGTATGATATGGTTGACTGTGCCAAAAGCAGAGGATAGATCAAGGAGAATGAGGACAGAAGGGAGATTAGAGTCAAAATTGGAGAGCAAGTCTTCACGGGTGTTCAGGAGAGCAGTTTCCATGCATCTGGGAACTCTGAAGCCATATTGGTGGTCATGGAGGCAACCGACAGATTCATTATGTAGATTAAGCTGGGAGATGGCCAGCTTCTCCAAGAGTTTGCCCACGAAAGGAGTGATGGAGATTGGGTGATAGTTAGCCAGAGAGGAAGGATCGGCCAACGGCTTCTTTTAGAAGTGGGTGCACAAGGGAATGCTTAAGGGAGAGGGGAAAGTTCTAGTGGCAAAGGAGTGATTGCAGAAATCGGCAAAGGCTGGAGCAAGGGTGTCATTGTGGTCCTTGATGGTTCTGGATGAGCAGGGGAGAACCTGCTTTGATGAGACTTTCAAACATTGTCAGGGGTGAACAGAGGAAAGCAGCGGAAAGGTGGAGGAGAGATGGCATCAGACAGGCAAGGATTGGTAGAGGAGGAGGAAGAGAAAGTAGACGAAGAGTGGGTGGATAGGATAGGATAGGATGTCCTGGGTTTTTGTGATGAAATGAGAGGCCAAGGCCGTGCGGAGGGCCTGGGTGGGAACAGGAATTGTAGAGATTGCAGCAGGATTGGCCATCTGCTTGCAGAGACACTGCTTTATACAATGTGTCTCATGGCTGACAATGATAGACACATAAATGGCCTGACACGATGATGGCTCTTCGTCCCCATGGCACTTTCTCCTCCAAGCCCCCTCTCCCCCACCGGGTCTCTTTGTTCTGCATCTCCAGGGTATTTCTTCCCCAGCCTCCACTGCAGTCTCCTGTCACCTGCTCTACCCGGGCTTTAGGGGCTCCTCTCCAGTGTCCCGGTCTGGCTCCAGCTCCTTCCAACTCTGACAGCCTTCTGTCACTGGCCCTGCCTCTCATTTGCCCTTGGGACTACCTTCCAGCCTCTATCTGATGTTTCCTTAGGTTGCTGGGATGGGCAGTGGCTGACGGGCCATGCCCCTGGGGATGGCCTACAGTCTTGATGTGTGACTTTAGGGTTGCTTGTCTCTTGACATGAGCGGCCAGTCTCACTGCCTGCTGCACCCTCGCCCTGCCCTCAGCGTGGACCCTTTGCTTAACCAGACACGGCTTTGATTATGGCGCTCTTGGGAGGTGACTGGTGGATTTGCTCAATTTCTATCTCTTGATTTTGTTCCTGCTCTTCCCCTTGTGGTTTTAGATTTGGTTTCTGACCCATGCAAGGAAAACCGAGTGAGCAGGCGCAGCTGCCCCACATCAAATGGACTTGCCTAGATTTCCTTAGGGGGCAGGACCGTCTATAGCATCGTCTGGCTTATGGCAGCAACCATCCCCTTGCAACCCCATCACAACCATCAAGGTCAGACAGGGAATGTGTCACCGGGAGCAGAGGACAGATCCTAAGGGAGCCAGGGGATTAGTTATGACACATGCTTGACCTTATATGAGATCATAAGCTGATGGACACAAGAAATGCCAAGATGGATCTGAAACCCATGGCTGCAAAGGGGAAGGATTAGGGGCTTGACTCCCTAAAGCTTCCTCTGGCCCACATGGAGCTATACACAGAACCCACGACAAGTATAGGCGGAAGTGATGGGACTATTTTTGCTGATGCTTTCCACGTCATTGACAGCCCCTGTAAAATGGTGACTGTATGGAATACGTAAAGATGAACCATTTCTCAAAAGTCGGCAGACCATTGGGCAGTCCGGAACACCTGCATAGGAGACCCTGAGGAAGGGAAATTAGTATGACAAGTCAAATTGCAGCCACAATGCAACGTGTGGATCTACAGGGCTTGAAATAGCAGCAATGAAACAGAAATTTCAGCAAATGTCCTGGCAAAGCTACAATTTCAAAAACTTCGTCCTGTCCCTGAGCTATAAACACACAGGGCCTCATTACGAGTAGGGCGGTAAGGGATACCGGGCACCGTTATGGAGACCGGTGCCGGTAATACCCTATCGTCCTACTACGAGTTCCCTTAGCGGGTCCCTCCTTCAACGCCTGGTTTTACCAGGAGTTATGGACGGGACCCGCTAAGGGACTTCAGAGCTAATAACGGTACCGCAAATTGCGGTACCGTTATTAGCTACTTCCCCATTCCCATTGAGCCCTATGGGGGCTGAAATGGGAATGGGGAATGAATTTTTCAATGGGGAATTACCGTTCCCGCAAAGGTCAGACTTCACCGGTAAGTCCCCATTGAATGAGACCGGTGCCGCTACCGTTATTGGAGGCAGAGTCATGGGGCAAATAGCACCATGACTACCTCCAATCTCGGAATGAGGCCCACAGACTAAAATGTAGCTTTTTAGGGGGTGGGGGAGTGCTGGCTCTTCTTCAAAAGAGGGATATTTCAAAGCAACCATTTGATATGATGTGAGATCATGTCGAATATTTGTCACCCACAGATCCATCCCTCCCCATCCGCCCGGGTTATCAATGGAATGCCGAAAAGCTGCAGAATTACAGACTTGAGCAAATATGGGCAGTGAAACAGAACTAGAGCAATGAACTAGATATGCTTAGTTGGTCTGCAACCATTGGCTGTCTGGATGTTTTCGACTACATCTCTCCCTAGCCAATGCAGTCCATGTTGAGGGATCATGAGAATTGTAGTCCAAAACATCTTGACAACTGCAGGTTGCAGACCCCTCCCATGGACTGCCCTCAGGGCACTTGACAATCCATGGATGAGCTTGTCCTTTGCTCATTGCCCAGTGTGATGCAATGCTATTTGCGATGGTGGAGTAAAGGAGGTGGTTACGTTCCTTCCGGTTTCCTTCACCCACCTCTCATACTTTAATTATCAGTTAATTACCTGGAAAAAGTAAATAGCAACACTGGAGGAAATAAACCGAACAATTTGCTACTCTAACTTTGGGTAATAGCGTTCAAATAAAGAACGCATTCACGGTTGTTGAACGTCTTCGAAGATATGCAGTGTATTGCTTTTGTGCTTTTGTATTTGTGATCCCAGAGACTGACACATTTGTCTAGATCCTTCCTCTGGACTCACACCCCCACCCATGGAGGCTACCAAACTGGCCTCCAAAGGCTGGTTGGCAAGGATTTGAAAATACGAGCTTCCCCCAATACCTTGGTTTATTATGGTGGGCTTGTGTTGGCGGCAGCTATTTAGTGTTGGTTGGGGCAGCATAGTGTCTGGTTGTAACCGAGAAGGCCAGCACGCCACAAGGAACTCCCCAAATGCTGGCTAGTGCTAAGGGGGCGGTGATTCAGTGGCATTGTGTTTATTACATCGCACTGTTAATGCTGGTGTTCACAGTGTTACGAGATTTGCTGCAGAAAGTTAGAGCCAGTGACTTTCATATTGGATATTCAGGTCTGAATAAGTGGGTGGCGAACAGTTTCGGGTGTGTGACCAACGTTCAGGCCTATATGGCAACGGGCTGTGTTTTTAGGCGTAGGGTTGCTGTGGGGAGCTAGGGGAATGAGTGATGTTAAGGTACAGGTGCGTATCATTATACCACACTGATGTGCGTCAATCTCTGTTGTGGAGTAATGCTCGCAGTGGGTCCACATATTGGTCAAAGACCATTGATTGAAGTGGCCCAATGAATAGCAGGTGGGGTAAGAACATTCATGCCACTGGAGTTGGACTGGGTCTCCTCAGTGCGGGCTCAGGAGTAACTGCGACCGCACAAGACATGGCAACCATGAGACACAGAGGGCGCTGAGAGATCATAGCCACAGAGGTATACCGGTCTAGTCACAACAGCATATAGAGTGGAAAAACATTGGAAAAATGGGAAGGTAGTACAGGCCCTAACCTGCACCCCCTAGCTTCCCTCCCCCCCACAAAGCAAAACACAGCAAAGCAACTAGCAGGGTAAAGAACCAGCCCGGCACGCAACACTGTTCAGACTAGGATTTTAAAGGAGCCGGAGTTTTCCGTTTTTGGAGGTCAGTGAGCTTATTTTTGGAGGGTGAAGAGGTTCTGTTGGAAGGGCAAACACACAGTAACCAGGCTACCTCACCCTGCACAGGAGGTCCAGGAAAATCACTGCATAATTAAATTATCTGCATTCTTTTGAGGCGCATGCTTCTCGCTGCCAAGTCTCCAGTTGTGGAATCATGGATACCCCCAGTAATTTCAAAGGCTGCCATTGAACCCACTTAATTTAGGGCAGCAGTCTGCTGGATTGGATGGATGTGGAGATAAGATCAGGCTACGCTAATGGAAACGTGTTTAGAGTTGCGCTGGGGGTCACATGAAGGAAGTTTTTCCACAAGTTGCAGGTTTCTTTCCATCCTAGCAGGAAGGTGTTTCTTTAAATAGCAACCGACCAGGGCTCACCTTTCACTCTTCCCTCGTTCATCAAAGTCAGCAGCGTGTCAGCAAAGGGGTCTCGCGGTGTGCCTGCAATGAGAAATATTAACCTTTATTTTCCAAAAATATCTCTGAAAGTTACCCACCAGTTCAATTATATTTTACATCCAACAGTTTGAAAGTATTTGGCCCTCTATCATGAAGAGAATTCATTGAAAATACTAGGACTAGAGAGTGAAATCCGTTGATGAGGGGGTTTTAATTCATCTCACCTCTGCATTCTTCCAAAACAGCCACAGAAATGTTTTAAATCCCAAACTCACCATGTATTCTAAGGACATTGGGCCTCATTATGAGTATGGCAGTAAGTGGTACAATTGGTGGTAAATCCGTTACTGCCACTTTTACCACTATGCCAAATTATGCTTACTAGAAAATTGGAGCCGATCCCACCATGGGAATTACAACCAGTGGAATTACCACCATCGGTAATTCCACGAGATCTACGGTGGAATTACTGCCAGAAACAAAAAAATATATTTCTGCAGTATTTTAAGTGGAAATTCAGCTGAATTACTATAGAAAATCAGCGGTAATTCAGCCAAAAACACAGTGCAGTTACCTCCACTGAAAAGGTGGAGGTGTATGCATACAGGTGATGAAAATCGAGGCATAGGTGCACCAGATCCACTCAGGAGGAGTATATAAGGCCCACACCTTCCGCGAACACACATCAAAGCAACATGCAGCCACAAGTACACATCGATTATGGGATCCACAACCTCATACTATTCATCCAGTTAGAGCAGCACGCAAGACCCCAGTAGGGAACGAGACAGGCACCACAAAGGTGCAGGAGACACATGCTGCGGAGGGCACTCAAACCACGTGTCCGACCATTCCCTTGGACACTGACGGACAACCAATTAGTGGCACTCTATTGTTTGGACCGTCCCACCATCACAGACCTGCTCACTCTGATCCAGGCTGTTGTCCAGAGTGCCATAGCAATCCGAATTGTCATGCCCCCATCCCCTCCGGTAAAGCTTGTGTTCGTCTTACACTTGTGTACCACAGGCGTGTTGAAGCACACTGTTGAGACACTGCATGGGATGCCCCAGCAAACTTTTTGAAAGGTGCTGGAACAAGTCCTGGATGTCCTCACGAGGCATGCCCATCAGAACATCTCCATGCCCACCACTCAGGCGCAGGTAAACCCAGCAAAGGCATGCTTCTGCGCCATTGCCTATATCCCCAACACCAAAGAGGCAGTGGATTGCACACATGTGGTATTGGTCCACCCCACAGGCAATGGCGCAAGGCATACCGGAACAGGAAACAGTTCCATTCCATGAATGTCCAAATGACATGTAATGCCGACCTCACAATCAGCCACTGCTGCGCCCGATACCCTGGTGCCACACATGATGCCATGATACTGAGGAACAGCACCCTACCAGCATACATGGACACACACAGAGGACATCTTACCTGGCTTGTGGGTAAGTAGTAGTAGTCAATCTGACAAAGACATAGCACTGTGAAACACATGGAGAACGGAATGAGGAGTAATGTGACACAACTACAAGTCCCATGATGCATCTTCAGTAAAGCAAATAACAGGTGATGAACCATGACTGACTTAACCCAGTACACATGCTGAACTCAGGTGACTCCAAAGGACATCCTGGCATGCAAGGTAGCAGAACACAATCAGGGACACCAAGCAAGGCACCTGTCAAAGCCATTCCCTGACAATGCATGGTCATAGGGCGGTACATGGCCTACTACCATCTCCATATCGTCAGCTGTATGGGTGATGTCAGTGCATAGACAAAACACATGATGAATGATGTTCCATACACTGAATGACTGAAATGGCACTCAGTGGGGCAAGGCCCATCCACCACAAATGATGCAAGGTGTGTCATCTACATGCACAGATGAGCGCACATTGGCCCAGATATGTGTGCTTCAACACACAAACCACCATGTCCAACACTGTACATTCAATGCTTTGTAGGTGATGCAGGCTATCTGCAGTTACCCTGGCTGATGATACCTGAGAGGAACCCTGGCACCCCATAGGAGGCTGCCTATAATGATGTGCATAGGAGGAGGAGAAGGACATGCATTGAGTGCACCTTCTGATTGTTGAAACCCAGATTCCGGTGCTTCAACCCCCAGGTGGTGCCCTCTTGTACAGCCCTGAGAAAGTTAGCAAAATGGCAGTCATATGCTCTATGTTGCACACCATGTACATACAAAGGAAAATACAAATGCCTCCAGGTGAGGACCATTCCCACCTGTCTATGATGAGGAAGACATTGCAGGTGAATACAGGGTACCTCAGGACATACCTAGCACTTCTGCACCTCTGACGTCACTGAATATTCACTAAATGCACATGCATCACCACCATAGAATAAACACTGTACATTCCACAGTGATTTATTTTCTGATTAACAAACCCTGATCCCCAACTCCGTCAGCCACCCCACACCCTGATCGCCAACTCCATCACCCTCAGCCTGCCCTATGTGCTGCACACTAGCACTTCAATTTGTCACCTTTTTGCACAGGCAGGGGAGCATGGGACGTGCTGCTCTGGGAGCGCCTCAGTGGTGTGCCGGCCAAAAACCCCTCAGTAGGGGTAGCTGACACCGAACTGACTGGTGCACTGCCCCAGAGTTGTTCCATGGTCACATTTATTCCCCTGGCCATGACATCATGTGATGCCAAGATCTGCTTTGCAAGCTCCCTCACTCTCTGGCTGGGAGGCTTTTGCTTGCATTGGTATGCACTGTACTCCGGCACAGCCATTCAATGGATCGGGGCACCTGCCTGGAGGCCCCCTGGATGACATCACGCATGGCCAGTGAATGGCCCAATTGCTCTGGTACAATGGCATGCAATTTCGCCTGCCGTTCCTCTTTTCTGTCCAGCTGCTCCCAGATGGCCTGCAATGTGGGGCAAGTCACTGGCTGAGTAAATCGTCGTGGGCCATACCCAAATTGTGCATTGGACATTCTGGCTGCTCTGCATGGTCATCCGAGTCGTCATCTTGCTGGAAGTGGAGGACATGGCGAGATGACAAGGGGGAGGGGGAGGGGGAGGAACGCATTGGCGGGAGGCTGTGCTGTGGGAGGATTCGGGTGAGAATTGCCTCACAGGTGAATGTAGTGGACTGGAAGTGGAAGAGGAAGACTCTGATACCATGTTGGTAGCGGGTGCAGTGGGAGGAGCACATGGCTTTCTGTTGTCACCACTCAGGCCAGTGTGAGGCTCTCCCGTGTCCCCAGAAGTTGGGGGGGGTGCCCCTGTTGCGGATGGAGCTGCAGACTCTGTAATGGCCTGACTAGGCCTTTCAATTGTGTCCGGTCTGCAAGTGGCCATGGAGGTTGCAGTACTGTCGCCCTGGTTCTTTTTTTGGGGGGCACACTCCCACTCTTGGACGAAGCATGGCCTGTGGCCTTTGAGGAGCCTGTTTGTGCTGGTTTTGCCAAGGTGCTGGCACCTTCAGAGGGTTCCTGGTGTCTTGTATGCCTGTTGGGAGACATGAAAATGTGCGTCAATACCTTGATGGAAATGTGTCTGGGGAGTTGTCGGGTAGTGTTGCATGTACTATGTGGTCACAGGGTGCTAGACCGCCAGGTGAGCATACTTCACGTTAGTGACAGAATGGCAGTTTACTGCATTGATTGATGTGCGTGCATATGGTCGGTGTGGGGGTGCGCCTTGCTTGGACTGTGCAGACATGTGCATCACTGACCTGCAGGGTCACATGTACACATGTAGGGCAGGACGGATGTTGCTTGTGTATTCTGTAGTACTGTCAGCTGAGGGGCCCTCTGTTAGTTGTGGTGGAGTCATGATGACATGAAGTTGGGCATTATTGTCTGCATGTGGGCATGGCAACACTGTAAAAAATAAAGTATCCTCAATTAACGGACACTCCCGTCCCTTGCACAGCCTTATTACTGGTAAATACCAGTCAGAAGCTCAGGCAATGTGTAGTGATGCAAACTTTATCAGTAGGTATAATTTTGACTTTAAATCAAGTAAATATCACATGTATTCGTTCAAATCAACAGTGCACTTCATACAATATTTTATTAATCATAGGTATATAGAAAAATATATAGAGCTCAACCTGTTTCTGGAAAATATATTCCTTCATCAGGAGCAAATACACTTCACATCCATCTGCTAACCAACACTCCGATCCACAATGCTGCCCAACCCACAGACGCACCCAACTCCCAGCCGGCCCCCCTATTCTCCTTCAAAGCTATTCAGGAACAAGACATGGTCAGCATAATGAAAACTATAAAGCCATCCAACTGTAAAGGAGACATGCCCAGCTGCAATCATTAAGGACTGTGCCAACACACTCGCCCCATTCCTCACAGCATTTGTTAATGCATTATTTGCCACAGGCAAGATTCCCTCCTGCCTCAAGGAAGCCTGGGTATGCCCACTCTTAAAAAATACCTCTCTCGATCCCACTTCTCCAAACAACTACAGGCCTATTACCAGCTTCCCTTTTTTACAAAAAATACTCGACAAGGCAGCTCAGCTGCAAGTGCAACAGTTCATCGAGGAGAACAACCTCCTAGGATTGCCCCAATACCGGTTTACTCCACAGGCATGGGACAGAAACCGCCCTACTCGACCTAAAAGACCAGATGGACGATGCCAGAGATGCGGGCAAACCAACCCTACTCTTGCTTCTCGACCTCTCTGCTGCATTTGACCTCGTAGACCACGACGTCTTATGCCACTACCTCACTACCATGGCCAAATTCTCCCCTGATACTACTGCATGGATCACATCCTTCTTACAAGGTAGATCCATACAGGTATTCTCTGACCTAGCTGCTGCCTCGCCAACCATCATGCTATATGGAGTGCCCCAAGGCTCATGCCTCTCGCTCACACTCTACAACATATTCACTCGCCCCGTCTTACTCATCGTTGACAGTCTGGGTATCTCCTACACCAACTACACGGACGATACCCAGATCCCACTCACACTCTCAGGCGACTATGACACTGACTCAAGAACCCTGAACAACATATACAACACCATCCAGACCTGGATGGCAGCCAGCGGTCTGTGCCTGAACTCAGACAAAATAGAACTTCTCCTGGTAAGCTCCACGGACACACTCAAGAACCTTGACTCACAATTCAGCAACTTCGCCTTCGATTCCATTAGAATCCCAGTATCGGAATCTGTGAAAACTCTGGGAGTTTACCTAGATTCTACCTTATCCATGACTAGGCAGGTCAACGCGATCGCCTCCTCTGCAGCCTACCATGCTAAGCTACTCAATGCAGCCAGACCTTTCCTCTCTAAAGAGAACTGCACTAATATTGCAAGAGCCATCACTGGCTCTAGGTTAGACTACTGCAATGTTCTCTTCCTAGGAACTTCCACAAAAAACCTAGACAAGTTGCAAGTCATCCAGAACAGTGCATTACGCGCAGCTATGGGCATAACCAAAAGGGAACACATCACCGCCGCCAGACAACAAGCCCACTGGCTCCCTGTAAAAGAGGGCATATTATTGAAAGACCTGGCACTGATCCACAAGTGCATCCACCTCACTGCTCCTGCCTACTTGTCACAAAGGATTCACCCATCCACGTATGTAAGACCCACTAGAGCGCCCTACTCCAACATGCTCACCGTACCCCTGGTCAAAAGAGTCAGAGCAGGCGGCGCCAGCTTCCAATTCCTGGCATCCCTACAATGGAACGCTCTCCCTCCACCATTATGTGCAGAGGGATCTCATATGGCATTCGAAAAAAGGCCCTGAAAACCATGCTCTTTACCCAACCCACTCAGACACCAAACACTGCATGTATGCATACCTAAATATGTTGTACACTGCTAATGTTTGCTCAATCTGTATGTAAATGCATACCCATTCTGTGCCTAAAAAGATCAAAAGTAAATCCCAAAAATGTATATTCAACCTGTACCCCCTCTGTAACTAAGTGTCCCTCATCTAACAGCGCCACAATGTCTGAGGGCTGCTTGTGCGCTATACAAATGTAAAAAATAAAAATAAAATTAACAGAAAGTGTGTATCAGTAAACGGTGCATCATTCTATATATTTGATAGTTTGTGATGAAAACACAATTGAGTAGAAAGCACCTGTGTAGCAGTGTTCAAACAAAGTCGATATACATGTGTTTCACAAATTCCTCTTTTGTTCAGACTATTATAACGAGTCTGTTAAGAGTACATAAACAAGGGGTTGTCTAACCATGGTGACTATCAATAAAATGGAAATCATGAGAATAACAAGGAATATAAACCTCGTGTAGTGTAGTCACTGTAAGGTCAGAATTCTTATTCAAATGTTGAGTAATCTGCATTTGGTGTTCGAGTGTCAAGGACGCCACGTTGTGCATCAATCTATGAGACATACAAAGAGTATGTTGTAATTGGTGTTTGTTCACAACATCATTTGATATACGTCAATTGAGGATTATTTATTTTTTTCAATTAGTCCAATGACTTTTGGTGTCAGAGTCGTTTTTTTCCCCGTGCCCCCTAAAATCAAATTACATTTACTTTACACTTGTTCAAAACCATTACCTTTTTCAATAATCAAGGTGTGCGTCATCCTATTCCAGTTGCTTTCCCTTGCAGCTACTGGCCAGTTGCAGCGGTTGTTGGTCGGAGATACACATCCAGTGGTGTTCTTTTCTTGACACATGCTACATGTTTGGTACTAATCTTGCTGTGGTGTCTGTGCATGGGTGACTGGTGTGCGTGCAAAGGGTGGTTGTGATGTGCAATGCAGATATGCATCAGCCCTTGTTACTTGCAGTTCGATTGTGGTAGATGTGTATGTCATGCCCTTGTCATCCTGATAGTTTGGAATGTAAGGGGCATCACGGCTTTAATGACTCATGTTGTTATGGCCTGCAGGGTCACATGGATGGGTCATGCATTGTCAGGTTGCTGTCACCTGGATGCATGGCAGTTTGTGTTCAACTCTGATGGCTCATTGCAGAGCCATCAGAGTTGCTCTGCAATGGGCCCATCATGCACTCATGCACTCACCAGGTTCTCTCTGGCTGCTGGCTCCAACATCAGCAGAGCCCACGCACTCCAGGCCCAGCATGTGGAGGATGCTGCTGCCCATCTCCTCCCATGGGGTCAGCTGTAGGGCAATCTACTGCCTCCACCTGTGGTAGCCTTCTCACTGTAGTGTTTGAGATAAGGTTGCAGACTCTGGACTTGAAGTTATTCCACCTCTTCTTCATGTCCTCTGCATCACGTGGGTTATGGCCTACAGCCACCACCTTATCCTTGATGTCTGCCCAGATGGCATTCTTGTGCTGCTGGGTGGTCTTCCGATGTTGGGCCCCCTAGAGTACATCAGAATGTTCCACCCCCTGCTCCTCTATTACTGTGACTTCTTGGACATTGAAATTTTGTATTTGCATCTGCATATCAGGAACATGCAGAAATGATTTTGCTTGCCTCTGAGGACGGATGGGACTCCTACAGTTTGATTTTCAATGGACTGAGTTTTTAAAGATGGCTGTTGCAGTACTTCCGTTTCCTGCGATGACGTTATTTCTGCCGGCGGTAATTCCGTCAGTGGATTTAGTGCTGAAGAAACTGGTGGTAACGGTAATTCTGCAAATAATTGGCAGATTTACCATTGCTCAGTATGTTTTCTGCGGTACTTCCGCTAGACGGAATTACTGTTACCACAAATGGTGGATGCGCACTCCCGCCATGTGATATGGTGTTTATTCCACCACACACCCGGGTGGTGGAATTAAGACCGTTTTGCAGCTATACTCGTAATGAGCCTCACTGAACTTTCCAAAAATGTTGGTGGACAAGTAATATTAAGCAACCTCTTTATTTTTTAATTTTCAGAACTTTGAATTGAGTTTATTTATCACATATCAAGTCAAAATAAATAAATTCTGTCAAGATTAGTTGGTGTTCTTTACGAACAGGCAGCTGTCAAAACAGAATTTTTTTTACTGTCAGGAGACACTTTCAAACACCTACCCAGAGCTGCATAAAAGATGAAATACAATACCCAAAGAACATTCATTTTGGCAGATGGTTAAAATATAAAGAGATGTAACCAGACACCAGTGTAAAGCTCCAATGAATGAGTTCTACATGATTTTGAAAACTAAGTAAAAACAACAACTACGCTCTCCATGTTTGCTTGTATGTAAATCGGCACTTAACTTGCAACCATTGATACAGACAACACAACTAATTATAAAGCTACATTTCCTTGCAGAAAACTGATGGCTATTACTTGGCATTTCCAAGTATAGAGAACTAATCCAAATCCATGCAGTGGCAGAAATAAGCATTAGCATCCTGGAGTTTAGGGCGGGGGGCCTACAAAGGCCAATCCCAGCCATTAGGTGACCAGAAGCTCACCTTAAGGGGCTCCACAAGGAGGGACAGAACAAGGCCTAGTGAGCAGTGGAGTAACTTTGCTGAAAATGTTGGGGGTACATGGCATCTGAAGGAAAGGGGCCCAGCCAAATGAATGGGAACAAAACGGTGTGCCATGAAAGTTGCGGGGGGGGACAAACACCCCTGTCCCCCCTAAAACTACACCCATGATGGTGAGCCACTTTACCAGGATTACCTGGCTCAGCATTGAGAAGAGGCGAGTGAGGACATTGCTGTGCACATGGCATAGAGGGAGACGGTGAGCGGTCTGCTGACGTGCATGATAGAGGGAGGCCTTGGCGTGGGGAAGACACCAGAGGAAACCGCAAGCAAGAAGGCAGAGGTAGCAGGGCACAGAGAGGTGAGCCGCAGACGAGGAGCGAGGCAAAGAATCTTGATTGTGACCAACCACAGGGAGGCTAAAATATTAGATATCAGTGCCCAGATTTACTCCTTCCTGATGGGCTGCAACCAACATTTCAAAAAGGGTGCTAATGGTCATTAACACCTTCTCCAGAATGCTGGAATCCTGACAGCCAATCACGGTCCAGGGCTTCCGGCCATATGGACCTGTCTAGTCATGATCCTGACGTCAGTCGGGATTTCAACTTTTACCCTGCCGCTCCCGAAACACTTAACTTTTCCCTGAACCACCTGTGCTCGCTGGATGCCTCTTCCTCTCAGCACCACTCCAGTGCATACAGTATCTCACTGGCTATCATGCGGCTTTGCCTCATGCCGCAGAAACAAAGAACTGTCTTCTCTCCCTCTGCTGCAGTCTTTCATTTCCATGACATGGACACGGTCCCAGAGGGGAGCAAGAAGAAGGCCAATGGCACAAACTCACCTCAATGACTGCCTGCCACTCAGCCTAGCAGTGCATCGACACACAAGTCAGGCTTTTGGGCGCATACATGGTGCTATTTCCAGCATCTGCAAGCAATAATGCTTAATTTTAACATGAGAATATTTGCAGACCATTGTAGACAGTGGGTCTACAGAGGTTCTTAACTTTTAAAAAGCTTAATGTTTCCCATCCAACATTCCACCTAAAAGCTCAGTGTCTCGCTTAACCACCAGGACAATGACCCCTGTAAGGTCCGGAGCACCTTCTCCAACTTTGCTTGTCTGTTTTTAAGATGCTGTCTATATGTATGTATCCTTGTATGCTGTTTAACCAACTATAAGATGTCTGTAACAACGCTGTGGTTCCTCAGGGTTTGGGCGTTTTAACAAGTGTAATAAATACAATAAATAAATAAGATGGAACCATATTATAATGCATGACTACCCTGGGGGAGGAACTGTAAGAGAGGTTCTATTCCCTTACCCTAGTTATGTACACTCTGCTACACCCTGGTCCCAAACCTGAATGTGGTCTGAGAACCCTGGTTGCAGCCCTCTCCACAGTGTTGGAATGCCTCATTATGGCCTTCTTGCTTTGGACCTGGAATCTTTCTGAAAGCCAAGGCAAATCAGAAGATGGGATGTCCATGAATAACCCAACTATCTGTTTGGGAATAGCGAAACAGCCATGTTCTACCATAAATGGAGTTTACTGGAGCGTGAGCGAGTAGGAAACATAGGTCTCAAAACCAGACCTTTATCCAAATCAACCAGTGATAGTCGCAAACATAAAGGGGAAAACAGTTTCTTTTTATTTTTTTTTATTTTGATTGGCTTATAAAAACCTTTAAAAAGCAAAACAACAAAGAAAACAGCGAAGCAACTAAAACAACTGGGCTTCACAGTTTGAAGAATATTGTGATCATTGGGTGTCGTCACCACGCTTGTCTATTACATATGAATTTACTTCAGAAAATAGTTTCTTTGAAGTCACACTTTTGATGGTATGGCCAATACCTGGTTCCATTAAGAAGTCTAATGGTGTCTGGCACCACTCGAGACGGTTTCAAATTTTTATCAGATTAAGAAAAAAGTTAAAAACTAACTTTATGAGAACAGTGGTCAAATAATACTAACATTTAAAAATGCATAATGGATGCTGGAATTAAAAAGGGTGGGCAGAGATTTAGAAGTGAATGAGCTACTATGAGAGATCAATAAACCTGTTGAGTATTCTCATCGAAATTTAGCAGCAGGAGCTTTTTGAGTTCATACACTAACAATGTACCTTAAGAGACAAGTGACAAGGGGGTTTCAGAAGATGGAGGTGCGCTTGCAACTCACAATGGGAGGTAGTATTTGTGTGCTCCCCCTGAGAAATGGTATTAGACTGAGAACATGTGTCTCATTCAGCAAAGGTAGACAAGGATTGGCATCTTCTCCCGCTGAGACGGGGAACTCCCGTTCCCATCACACTGTCTAGGGCTAAACGCCAAATTCTTGAATCCGTATGTTTGCATCTACATATACAGAAATGTCTTTAAATGCCTTGGAAAAAGGGTCACAATCGTTTTTTTGTTCTTGAAATAAAAAAATGTAAATGATAGAATAACAATGTTCCAATGAACAATAATGATTTGTATATATACAGTATTTTTAATCATCAAATTTCAATTAAAAAGGAAAGGGAAAAGAGGTTTTTTTGGCCCAACACGTTTTGAGATAAACTCTCTTCATCTGGGGAACCTTGCTTCAAAATATTCTAGAAACAATCCAAAAAAACCATCTCGTGATAATTTGTCATTTGTCATCTCATAAATGGTGCATTCCAACCCTATTTACATCATGTGCATCAAATTGATTTACATGATGTAAATAGGGTTGGAATGTACCAACTATTGTGTACCTTTTTTCCAAAGCATTTAAAGCAATTTCTGTATATGTATAAGCAAACGTACAGATTCAAGAATTTGGCGTTCAGCCCTAGACAGTGTCCAGGGGATGGGAGTTCCCCGTTTTGGGAATTTACTTTTCTTATGTAAACACACTGCTCACGTGCCAGGGCAGTCTTTTCTCCCCCGCACTTTAAATAGTATTGAAATCACACTCAGGAAATCTATTGAACTATATTTAAACCATCTTAGTTAGGGTGTGCAGCGTGCATCATACTCAGTGTATTTATCTTCTCCCGCTGGACCGCTACATGGCGCTCACTCTATCGCAGATTATGTTTTTTGCAGTCTATGGGTCGAATATGCATTGTTTTTTTCTCGTACAAGCCTCAGCAGAAGTCAATTTCTCAAATCCTGGGAGGATAGCTCAGCGGCAACATGCTCACCTTGGAAACAAGACGACACAAAGCAACACAGGTTCGATCCCCGGGTCCGTGCTTAGAAACCTCTGGGTAATAAGCACGATATAAATACACAACTAAGACATATTCCTGTAACAGCGTCTCGATGCCCCTGGGCAGTGTGAGCGCCTTTAAAACTGCAAATACATAAATAGATTTTTTCTAGGAATTCAAAACAGATTATAGGACAAAAGGGTCATAGGACTTTAGTTCAAAATCCGAAGGTTTGAAAAACCAAGGCTTGAAATGTAAATATCGAAAATGAAAGTTTAAAACTTTGCATTCATATAGCTTATAGTTCAGAAATGTGAGTTTGAAAGAAAAAAACATCTTGGTGGATTTCATTTTTTAATGATATGTTTGACGTGCGTCTGGCGAGAGTCCAGTCTCTCCCAGTCTCTGTTGAAGCTGGTTGTCACTGTGGATTTTGCCTACAACATGTGCTCCTGCTAGTGTGGCTACCATCCCTTTAAGGAACTTGTGGACTGCCTATAATTGCTTCATGTGGCGCGTAGCGCCAGCGCATGAGTCTGCCGAGAGTCCAGTCTCTCCCAGTCACACCAGGGTCGCGCTGGGGAGCAAGGAGCTTGCTGCAATTTCCTTTTGGAATTACAACGTTCCCGTGGCAATAGCCGTTGTATGCCGCTGAATCCTGAGTTCTGAGCTGTGATGTCAGCTCCTCCCACCTCGCCAGTCTCGTTGCGCTCTGGACCCCGAACTCGCCATCAACGGCTACTGCTGGGTGGCGTAATTGACGAGCACAGTGGTATATCTTATTAAATGGCCGAGGTGAGTGGTTTGTCTGCACAACTAAACAAATCTAGTAAAGTACCCTGTATTTCTGCTCGTCTAATGAATTGTGATAGTAACACCAAACTAGACATTACAGATGCAGAGCTTCTTGATGTTGAAATACAGGAAGTTGAACACAGGGCTCATAATGTCATTGAAAATGAGCTGTAGTCAGCCTGAAACCAGTTCTGACTGGCATATACAGATGTTTCTAGGACAATGAGGATTCATTCTTTTATACGGGAGACCATTGAAAAATGTGTCAGTGTGCTTGAAGAGATGGTGTGCCATTGGCCAACTACCCCTCTGTTTGCATGATTCCTGGGGTGTGATTGTGATTGGGTGCAGTGTTACCGATTCCCGAGGGGGATAAATGCCGACCCCGGCATTACAAACTCAACTTGTCTATAGCAGGACCTCTGTACCTGCACTCTGCAAGGTCTGCTGCTCGAGGAAGGGCCAAAGCTTTGCACCACCATCTTTTGATGTGCTGAACAATCTGAAGCTCAGCCTCTCCACGACGACAACTAGGAACCCTCAGCTGCGCTCTTTCCCCTGATCCGGTGGGGACAACTGGATCACAGCTCCTGACTTTGTGGTACAGAGGTGGGGGCCCTTCATTGCCAGGACTCTGAAGTCTCTGAGCTGACCAGACTCGAGAATCTTCCTCTCAGGATGTCGGGCAAGCAAACTGGTTCCATCTCCCACAACTGCATAACTCCAGAGGCCAGTGCAGCCCAGGTTCCTACAACCACACCACAATACTCCTGTTTCTGGTCCCTCTTCCATGGCTGGTCCTTCCAGTATGGTTTCTTCAACCTTTCTTCAAAATCAATTCTGCCTGGAGGTCTCTCAAAGCTAACCACATCCTCAGAAGCCAGACCCTGTGCCAAGGATGATGTAGGAAGCTTGCATCGACAAATTCCACTGACCGCATCCCGTTTACACTGCAGCACCTCTGGCACTGACCCCTGACCCGGGAATCACTGGAGTGAGAATAATCACTCTTGCAGACCGGATTGGAGTCCCATCTGCACCAGTGTGCTTTTGCTGGAACATAAGATGGTTGCTGGACAGCCCTTGAAGTAACGGCCACTGGAAACCCGCAAATCGCATCCTGTGCAACTACTTTTTTGGCCCCCCTTTTTTTTCTCTCCTGATCCACCGGTGCTGCTAGCGGGTCATTTCTTTGTTCTTTTTTACATTCCTGCACAACTCCTTTTTTAAGTGACTCTTGAGGACGTCCCTCCAACGGAACTCTAGAAACGTCTCCTTAGGGGGTATTCGCACAAAGGTAACTCTTCCTGCCAAAGACTGCCCCTATTCACACTACTGGTCCCTCTTGGTCCCTCTTGTACTTGCCAGCCTAGAAAGATAAGCATTTTACTTACCTATCGCTGCCGTTTCCTTTTGAGAAAGGACTTTTTATTGACTCTAAAATAACTCTTATCTAAAACTAAAAAAAGGGTTGGAATGAACAAGCAACCTGTCCTAAGTACCTGGGAAAATGGATATATTGGAGTTGCAGTTGAGGTTGATGGTTGCGCTTCCGAAACGTCAACAGAATAAAAACAGTACAAAACACACACCAAGTCTCAAAGTGCGCCTCACAACTATAAATAAATGCTTATGCACTCGTTAAAGTTAACACTGAAGGCTGTATTTAATTGGTTAAACATCAAAAATATAGCAATTTCATTGTTTGCAAGCAAATAGCCAACACGTTTTTCCCTGCATCCCCTGCCACCTGTGGCCAGCGTCTCTTAATACCAGCAATGAAGATGACTAGCGGTTGCTCAAATCCACTACTGTCTGTGATACACCACGAAGTGGCCAAAAAATATACCACCTCACCCCTATTCAAATTGATGTCAGAATTCTTTGCCGACATAGGTTGGGTACATAGAGGGGCAGTATATACTAAGGAAGTCCAAAACGCACTCGGGAAAAGGGTGGACCTTTGGGACTGGCTTGAGAATTTTGCACACCTGAGCACTCTAAAGAGCTACCAATTCATTAAGTACAGATTGTACACTTTTATGAAACCCCAAGCATATTTGAACCTCTGTCCGACGAAAAGGCTGAGACGTTTTATCATCCTGTTCAGACTGGAACAACTACCCACTTTATGTAACCGGGGACCTAGGGAAAATATTCCTGTCCATGAGCGAATTTGTCGCCTTTGCAAATCACCTGAATGCTTGGAGACAGCCAAACATCTCCTTACGGAATGCCTGACATTAACCAGTACAATATCATTACATCTTGCTGAGTTTGTTTATAATATTCGAACCATTAGTGAAATGTCATTTTGGCTATATTGTACAAACACCTGCAAACATGGACTTGTTCATAGCCCTCTATAGCATATTGCAAAAATTTGAATTAAAGCTGGGCCTCTTGATTTGAATAATGTATGCACTGTAAGGCGAAGTAAGGCATGTCACCGTGGGACTTGTTACTGGCATACTATAAACATCTGTCTATTTCATGATCTGGATGCGATTAGACTTGTAAATATGTACAGCATTGCTCAATAGGTATAAGTTTGCTTGGCACTTGAGGTAAAGATGGTAATACTGTTCATTCTCGATTTTTATATTTTATTTGAAAATTTGATATATTATTATCTGTGTATCTAAAAATGTTAATATCATTTGTTGATTATTATGTGTTTATTGTTCTTATTGTTATTATTAACGACCACATATCTATTATGTGTAAAGTTTGAATTTTTCTTTCATATTATATCACATTAAAGTTTAAATTAAATTAATACCAGCAATGAAGATTTAGTAGACATAGGCTGAATTTGTCATATGTTATTGAACCATTCAAGCACAGCCCTGAGAAGTGCCGAGCTCGAAACACGTGTTGGCTATTTGATTACAAACAATGAAATTATAATATTTTTTCTTATGTTAACCAATTCAATACGCCCTTCAGGGTTCCCTATAACAAGTGCATGATCATTCAGTTATTGTTGTGAGGCGCACTTTGAGACTTAGTGTATGTTTTGTCTCATCTAAAATGAATTATGTGATACATTTTGACATCCCCCGTTTTACAAAGTTTTGCTTAACTGTGAATGTATTGTTTTTCCTTTGCTTTTTTTAAAATAAAGATTATTTTTTATACAAAAATAGTGTGTGGATATTTGGTATTCATGAAAAGCATGTACTTCGCTTGTGAGCCACCTCCTTTGAGGAAGGCCTGGGCTGCTCCGTCGCGTCTTCACTTGGAGAGCCTAGTCAACCAGTAGTAGCCGAGTCAGGAAGATAGGCCTTTGGGAAAATCTCCCTGACAAACACTGCCCGGCCCCTGTTACTGACAGTTGGGAGCCTGCGCAAAGGTCAAACTTTTTTACATTCTGGGAAACTATCACAGTTGTTCACCTCCTGTCCCACACTCTCTTTGGCCGGGCGATCCAGCTATTGGTCAACATCATTAATTAAAATAGTGGCCATAGAAACACAAACACACTTCTTCATAAGAATATAGTGCATTCTAGTGTGACAAACGAGTGCAAAATGGCGGCTTTATAGTTTGGGAAAAATAAGCACCCTTCAGCTACCATCTTGCAAAGCCTTGCCCTTCACTTATGCATGACAGCCCTTCTAGGACAAGTTGGCAAGTTGGGGACACCCCAACCTTTTGCTTCCTTCACTTTCTAACTTGGAATTACACTTATAAAGCCAGGTCTGGATACAAGTGCCAATGATGACATGGGGCCAGTTGCCAGCTCTGGGCCATAACTGCAGGCATTGGACATCATAACAGCCATAAGCTTTTTTGATAAACGCTTGCACGCGTTTCATTGGACCAGGCTTTTTCCCATCCCCCAATCTAAACAGCTGCTGCCTGATAAACATTATGAGCACAAGCACTTGTCGAGTGGGAAGTTCGAAGCCGCACCACCCCTATCTTGGAGCCGGAAAATCCTGCGGGTCCTGTTTTGCTCCTCCAGCCAAGAATTTGCCTCGAGGCGATTCACCAAGCTTGTCTCTCTCCAGTGTCACGGTGCAGTATTGGCAAGACCAATAAAAGCATCAGATTCATAAAGCTGAGTGATTGTGCCTTTCCCGCTCACATCAAGCGATCTGAATCCTCAGACAACCAGAGATTCGTGTAGGATGCAGGCCTTCCAGCACATATGATTTACAGGTTGCTTGTGTAATTGAAGAATCAAGCAATGCTATACAGAGCTTGTGAACAGGACGAATATTGAATATCACTTCTGCAAGTGGGCAAGTTGAATGGGATGTCTAATGAGCAGAGATTCTAGATTAATTGAACATACAGCTGAGAGTTAAGCGAGATGGCTCACCATTCCTGGTCTGAATTTTGGAAGTGCTGTCTAAACTTTGGTCATGGTGAAATCTGTGAAAATTCTCCAGCTAGCAGTGAAAACATGTAGTGTTCCATTTTCTCTTATGGGCCCATCGGAGGAAATTGGGCCCCCCACCTACAAAATCATCCAGTCCAAGAATGTGGACTAGATGAAATCATGGATCAGAGCAGTGGCAGATTTTCAGGCGACGGGCTCTGTGAGCAAGACTGACAGAGGGCGATGGGTAGGTGGGATGTAGGGTCAGAGCTTCGGGCGGGAGGTGTTAATGGCTGTCACAAGTGTGACAATCAACTTCAGGGACCACTGTCCCACGTTTTGTAAGTTGCCCTTTTCTACTATTGGATTTATGTGTTCAGAGCTATGACTCTGGCTGATGAGAGCGAAAACAAAAGAGGTGATGGCTGGAATATTTACAATTAACTATAACGGGGTTGGCCCATTGAGCAAGCTAGTGGCTGGTGTTCCTGGCATCCTGTCTGTGAAGCAGAGTGTTATTTCCACCTCGTTGTAAGAAGGAGGGTCCTCCATTATATACACTCCACTCGTGGCATGGAGCATCACAGAGTGTTGGCAGAGTGTTTGCGCAGGGGAGTTGGAGGAAATGTACAGCCCCCAGTCCTGGGACACACACATTCAGGGGCCAAAGACGGCCCTCCTAGAACATACACAAAGAGGGACCAGAAATAGTCATGTAACCCCTCAAGTCTTCGAGGCAAACAACTACTAACCTCCATTTCAATGAATGGAAGAGGGGTTCAAAAAGGAACCAGCCATGTAATATGGGTTTCATGCAGTGGAATCATCTTACGTGGCTGAAAAATAGCTACCAACAGCACAGTCACATGACTAACAGAGAGGGTGCGCGCTCAGAGAGAATATGGAATATCCGCAATGCTCACAAGATCAGGCTACACAAAGATGGTCGCTGCCTTTTGCCCTGAAGAACCTTGCCCTGCTGCCCAAGCGGAGGTCCCGCCTTTGTTAACCACGGATTGGCTTTGCCGCAGCCTATCATCGCAGAGCAAGCAGATCCAACAGGTCCATGAAAGGAGGGCCCTGAAGTAAAGCTCCAGCCTGTCTGTGCATGCACGGCATGGGAACAGGCACCCAGACTCCCTCCCTAACTGTGCCTACCCCGTGGCTCCCGCCGCTGTCACATCACTCTACGTCCCCCGAGATACTGCCATCAAGTGTCCTCCAGAGCTCTCCTTGGAAGCCTGCACATCCTGTTGTGAGCCTCGCACAGCAAGGTAAGTGCAATCCACATGCACAACTTTTATTAAGCATTAGTATGCCATGTGTTCTTCCTGATGCCTCCAGCACCCTCTGTCCCGCTACACCCATCCTTGTGCTTTTACCGTGATGCCGACCAACCATGCAACCTACCAATCATCCTGTTTGTTTTGGTCCATACTCCCCAACCATGACAGATTCCCAACCATCTACCCCACCTTCCAAGTGCTAATGCCACCAGCCCCCACGTTATTCTTGCCCAAACTTGCCTTTCAGAGCAGCCATTCTACCACACACCCCAAGCGTGTGCGGATACCACCAGAAGCCATGCTTTCTCCACACAGAGAACTTCTCCCACAAGACCATACCACCGAGGACCACTACCATTCAGCCCCCTCTCAAACCAGTTACATCCCCATAGCCATCCCTTTGCCGAGCAACCCCTCCGTCTGTCCCCCTATCCATGACTACTCTACCCTTCTCCCAGGTTCAGAGTCAGCCATAACAGAAATGCTTCCTTGTCTTGGCGCCCATAGACGTTAACCTGCACAGCAAAACTACACCACCAGAGTTCCCCACTAGCCATTCCATCACAGGTATCTTACGAGCCCACCAGATTTCATCCCCCACCGCAACCGTGTGTCAACCGTTAAATGTATTTTATGCACTCACTCTGCCTGTGCAGGCTATTATCGTCTCAGAATTTCAAGAGCCCCGAGCGGCTTTTTTTTTGGTCCCCTTGTTCCCACCCTCCTTGAGCGCTTTGAAACACTACATGTGTATAGGCGCTATATAAATAAACAATACAACACACTCCCTCCCTTACCCATTGACCGCCCCCCTGTCTCCACCAACATCCCAATCAACAGAATAAGGAACCTCAAGCCCCAAAAAATATATAACTTAGAGGGGCACTTTTCAATGCCGGCTCACTCTGCGCACATTCCACTAACATCCATAACCTCATTACTGAATACCACCTGGACTTCCTGACGAACACCGAGTCTTGGCTGCACAGTGCTGCAGGACTATCCCTTACACTTGCCATGCCACCAGGCGATTACATCATTACAGCTGATAGAGTGAAAAAAACAGATGGGGTTGTTGCCCTCATTGGCAAAACCTCACAAGCACTTAGGGAGATCCCGACCCCCCCACACCCAGGATATGATATTCTACTGACATAACTTCTCCTCAATCCCCAAACTGCCCTCAATATGCCCTTGATATACTACCAACCTAACCACCAGAACTCCCTTGATCTGTACATTCCCCTCTCCCCCCGCCCCCATCAATCCTGCCACCAAGTTTCTACCGCTATGTGGTTTCAATTTAGGATACAATGACCAGGCCAACACCAGAGCTACTGACCTCACCATACCTCTTGAGGTAATGAACTTAAACCAGCAGATACAGACTCCCCACCCCCACTACCTCTAAAGGGCATACCCTGGACTGGCTCCTCACAATTGATACGACTGTCAACATCACGTCTATCTTGCCTGTGCCCTGGTCTAATCATTCTCTCATTGAGTTTTGCCTCTCCCACTCCCATCCCGAATGTAAACAGCTATGACTCTGCCACCCATCCTCTCACACAACACGCATAGACTTACCAAAGACAGTCTCACTCCTACATCGCTCAAACATCTCTCCCATCCTCCCTTCAACCTAATAATCCACTGGCCCACACTTCCCGCATCATAGAAGCCCTCTCACTCACTATTAACCAACCTGCCCCACTCAAGCCTACATCTACCAAACTCGACACAAGGGTGAACATTTGGTTTACAGAGTACCTTACCTCACTGCACAGAATCAAACGTGCCAGAGACCATAGCTGGAGAAAACCCCACACCCCTCTAAAGCACAACGCCTTTCTCACTGCCTCCAGTGTTCAAAAACGCTCTCATCACAACCAAAGCGAACTCCTTCCATAATAGGATCAATGAGGCCAGCTCTAAAGAACTCTTTGCCATTCTTAAAGAGAAAGAAAATCCTTCACGCACCCTCTCATTTGTCCTCATCGATAGAAATTGGTGCTCAATCATCCAATCAGGCCCCTCGGATGAAACTGAAAATCTTAAAATCACAGAGAAGAAACTACAACTTCTAGCCAGACCCACTCTTCTGTATCCTCTTCCTGCCCTCACCCACCCCCACTCCACCCAATTCATCTTCTCCCCTGTTACCTCATAAGGCATCATGACCATGATACAGCAGCTCAAACACTCTAATTGCAAAGGGGAACGAATGCCCAGCCCACACAGTCAAACTAAACGCTTCTACCCTTGCTCCAGCTATAGCTGATCTTGTGAATGCCACGTTTGCTGCCAACAATGTCCCCACATGCCTCAAAGCAGCCAGGGTTTGCCCACTCATCAAGAAACCATGCCTAAATCCCACCCTCCCCACAAATTACAGACCCATAACTATAGTGCCTTTCCTCCTGAAACTCCTTCAACGCATCTCCTATTCCCAGGTTCAAACCTATCTGAAATAACACAAGCTACTTGGGACCAGACAATCAGGATTCCGGCCTCAACGAAGTACAGAATCTGCGCTCTTAGACCTCAAAATCCAACTCGGCAGCTTCTGAGTCTCAGGCAACATCACCACCCTGCTCCTCCTAGATCTCTCAGCAGCTTTTGATCGGGTTGATCTCAAAATCCTCTGCCAGCACCTTGTGTCAAAATGTCACTTTACCGAGAAGCGGCCCTCTGGGTTAAATCCTCCCTGAGCCAGTGTACCTTCAGAGCCTTTATCGGCTCAGCCACTGCTGACCCCATCCCTGTTCCATGTGGCGTCCCCCAGGGCTCATGCATCCCCCCCGCTCTCTACAAAACCTACACTAAGCCCCTCTTTTCGACCACCTGGTATCCCTGGGCATACCTTAAACAAACTTTGCAGACGACACGCAAATTTTGCTTCTAATATCAGAAAATGACAACCAAGATGTCAAATCAATTAACCAAACATACAGTGTCATTCAGAACTAGATGGCCGCCTGTAATCTTTGCCTCAGTGACGAGAAAGCTGAACTGCTACTTGTGGGCTCTTCTCACTGCCTAAGCTCCCTGGACCCCTCTTACTCTTCCTTTCCTATCGATGGAACATCCATCCAAGTCTCCAAGCATGTGAAGATGCTGGGGGTATACCTTGATGCTGAACTTAACATGACCTGTCTCATCAATGCTCTTACCTCTGCCACAGCCTACACGGCTAAACTCGTCAGCCTGAGTCGAAAATGTATCTCTTGAACAAACTGCCTGACTCTCGCACGAGCCCACATTTCCAGCAAACTTGATTATTGTAATGTTCTTTTTCCAGGCACGTCCTCCAAGAACTTTGCTAAACTACAGCTCTTACAAAACAAGGCACTAAGGGCAGCACTAGGTCTAAAACTCTCAGACCACATATCCACCTCAAGAAATTGGCTTCCTATCAAAGCAAGAATTGCATTTAAAACATTGTGCATTACCCACCGTTTTCTACACCAGAATGCCCTTACCCTCCCGCATCGTAGCTAAAGCATCTGTGTGCCCCCCTGCGCTCCTCTTCCTACTGCGCACGCCCAGATTCAACCGCAAGTGAGCGGGGGAGCCATTTTTTGCGTCACAGCGCCGACCCTCTGGAATGCACTCCCTGGACACATAAGAAATGAAACATCACACCTTGCCTTCAGAAAACCCTTTAAAAAATTGGCTTTTTAAAAAAAAAACATGCATAAGCAGCCATGTTCTGTCTGTATTTTCTTTTCTTACTCTGTACCAGCGCCATGATATCTTCGGGTTTGGGTGTTACATAAATGCAAAAATGAAATAAATAAATGGTGTACCTTTGGGGAAACCCCCCACCCCCCGTAGATATTTTCGCATAATAAATGACATTTTGCAGCCCAACATTGTATGTTTTGCGTCATTTTTGTGGCACGACTTTCAATTTAATCTAGGATACAAGAGCCCGGGTGCCCGGTAGAGAGCCAGGGTGCGAGCGAGAGAGAGAGTGTTTGTGCCTGCGAGGGTGCAAAACAGCCACAGTGAAGGAGTGTACATAATTGTGCAAGAGATGGTAGGTGTGAGAAGAAGGGACCATGTGCAAAAGCAAGTGTGTGAGCTAGGATGCATGAACGAGTGAGAAGAACTATAGGGCGAGAGTGATGCGGGGGGTCTGTGGGCGGATGCAAAAGAGCCCGAGTGACTGCGTGGTGTGGGGGTACAGCAAGACAGATTCTAAAGGAAAGGGCGTTTGCGGAGCATCAAGAAAGAGAGGCCACACGTGTGCAAGAGGGTGCGAAAGGGAAGGAGAGCAAGGGGTTATGCGGTGGGGTGCATGCATGGGGATTGCTGAGAGCTCCACTGCATCTACACCCTGAAAATCAGGGCGACTTGAGAGGTCTGATGGTTGCGGGTGAGAGCGAGCGAGGTGGTAAGAGGCAGCAGAAGACAGACCGAGGCAGAGAGAGACTGAGTAAGTGAGTAGGTCTTTAAAAAAAGAGGGTGATCGAGGGTTGGGAGGTGTGCAGTGGAAGTGGGTGGGGAGAGCATGTAACAGTCGGTGATAGAAAAAGGGGTCTGGTGGAGAAAGTAAGGGTCTTGAACGAGTTGGATGATGGAGGTGGAGAGTGATGTAGGGATGGTGAATATGGGGGATAATGGAGATTGTGGTGGTTGATGAGTGATGAGGGAGTGATGGGTAATGAAGAATGGGGATGAGAACAGCGATAATTGAGTGGGTGTGCTAGAGAGCGATGGTTTGTGAGGGTCCTGGTGTGTGACTGGAGAGAGATGGGGTAATGGGGTGATAGAATGATGGGAACGAGGACAATAATTGGTGATTAGGGTGATGGAGAGCGAGGTTGGTGCCTGAAGGTACTGATGGGCCACTGGTGAGTGATATGGTGTGATGGAGTGATGGGTTGAGAAAGAGGGCATTTAAGGGCGATTTCGACTGATGGGATGCGACTGGGGTGTAGGAGAGTGGGGTTTCTTTGGGGCCATGGGATTCGAGGCTTGGGAGTCATGTGACGATGGAGTGATGCATGGTTTGAAGTGATACATGATGGAGAGATTTGAGATTGGGGTGTGTGGCGATGGAGGCCACTGAGGCGCAGGTTAGTCACGTTGGAGCAGGCAGCCCTGCCACTGAGGCCAAGGGTGAGGTCTGAGATCGAAGGCGCATGTGAGCGCGCTTGGAAGGATGGAAGGGTGCGAGGCCTGCGTCAGAGAATGTGCAAGAAGCGTGGTGATGGATGAGCCTAATGGAGGAAAGAGGCACACGGGCTGGGGATCAGATTTGGCGAAGGGGAAGTCTGAAGAACAGGCAACGAAGAACACAAAGGCCAGAGAAACAGGGTGAAAAGTGGGACAGCGCCGCGGTGAAGAGAGGAATGAAGGCGTACCGTTGAGCACGTCGGCAGCTGGACGAGCAAGCCTGGTGGGGGATGGAGACTGGCTCGCCTCCAGAATTGTAGTCCAAGCAAAGAGGGTCTGTGGATCCTAGCTTAGAGGCACAGTCTCTCTGGCCAGATGTTCTTTGTAGGAGTGAGCTTTTCCCCCTCTAGGGCCCCGCCCTCTCCCATGTCTCTCCCGCCCGCACAGACGCACATACCATACGCCCTGCAAAGACAGTTTCATGAAGAGTTTAGAAGCCTTTTGTGGCACGTAGGGAGGCTCGCGCTGCATGTGGCAGCCTGCCCGATGCAGTATTTTTTTCTTTTTCTGGGCCATTTAATTCTCGAGAATGGCGGCAATTAGTCGATTGTGTGGTTTATTTTCAATTTGCAAAATCTCTAGGAGCAACGAGGTCTCTCAAGGCAGAGCGCATAAAACCAGAAAGCCACATTCTCAGTCAGGCGTTGGATCACGCCTGGCTTGGAAAAAAACAAAAAGCCAGCAAAAAGTTCAGGAGGCTACCACGTGTGGTAAAAAAGGTAGACTTTCTGCCTAACAGTCCGAGGAAAGCGCGAGCCAATAGTTAAATGTGAGACCATTTTTCAGGTATACCCTCTAAAAAAGAAAGCAATGGACTACTTAAAACTTATTTTATTATAACCATTGCATCCGTCCACTTTGGACCCATCATATAGTAATTGCTCATTCCTCTTTTCCCCCCAGAAATGTGTAGAATGAGTCTTGTTTTGTTTTTTGGCATAAAAGGCCGCAGATTTATTTTCCACAATATCATAAAAACCACACTGTACACATTAGTGGCAATCAGTCTGAAGATGCGGCGACTGCTCTGTGTCCAACAACCTGCTTACCCCTTTCCTTCCAAAAGTCCAGTGTAGGCCCAACTCTCCCAACCCTTTGCGCCTGAGCCTCGCCTTCCCTTGCAGGTTTTCCTGGGCGGGGAGAGTGCTGTTTCCTTAGGGGAAGCTGAGCCCTTGTTGTTACCCCCAGACACCCCTTCCGCTTAGGCTCCCAAGGGGCGCTGGTCTGAGAAGAGCGAAGACCCTTCCGGCTTTCTCCTGGCTCATCTGGAGTCTGTCTCTTGTGCTTGGTCGCCCAAACACCGCCACGCCACAGGTGGGTTATCGCCCACATGGCTCCCCCTTCCTTATCTCCATTTCCAGGAGTTTAGTGCAGAGATTCCAATAGAAGAGATCCATCCCCATTGCTGACAGATGTACCCCATCCTTTAGGTAATATTCCGGGGATTTCAAGTTAATCAGGCCGTGCCTGATCTGTGCGAAACTTCTGCCCCTGCAGAATTTTGCCATTGCACAATTCAACTTTCTTCTAGACTTTTCAACAGCTGCGTGATTCTCTGCGCCTCTCCATTCTAGTCTCGGGATTATTTCCGACCAGACGATTTCCGTTTCTTCCAATTGTCCTGCCAGTTCCTATAATGAGAACATCATTTTCCTCATCAAAGCCCCCCTTGCGAGGCTTGTCAAATCATTACCTCCCAAATGTATGACCAACATGTCTGGCTTTTGCTGTTTCCCCAGCAATTTGTGCACGTGCCCCTGCAGTTGTGCCCATTTCATCCTTGGCACCCAGTGCCACCCAATCCTGAACTCGCCGGCCGGCAGCTGCTCCTGTTCTGTCGTCCAGCTCGCTCCTGCCCTAGACACAAACAAGTGTCCTATCACACAGATGGATCTCCTTCTCTTCGTGGCTGGTGCTAATGGGACGAGAAGGCAGCATGTCAACCTTACATTTTCTCCAGTCTGATGTATCTCTTAAAACACCCGGACCACCATCTCCTTATCTGCTTGATATCCTCCTCCCCCAGGCCCATGGCTGCGGCTGACGCCAATGCCATGTCAATGATCCATTTAAACTATAAGTGGCTCAATGCGGACCCATCCTTGTGAATGAGCAGTGACGTGTCGCCCCCCCGGACAGTGGCCTCTGCTCGAGAAAAGCCATCATTGCTCTGACTGGGCATACTATGCTCCCTGCGATGGGTTGGAGAGCCACTGTGCACCCTTTCCCCGCCTGATCGGTTTTGGACCTTCTTAATAACATGATTAACCGACCCTCTCATATGTGCACATCACCCACTTGCAGAAACCCCGCTCCCTTGGCACCCCTGTTCTCCGGGACTAGTTTGCTCACCCTAAATGCCCCAAAGAAAGCTAAGGTGAAGTCCCTCCTAAACAAAACCGCCTCAAATTCATCATGGCATACCTCTCCTAGGCATCCAACCAATTTGTGCAGTTTAATGATGTCAATGGGCCGTCTTTCATCGGGTTCTTTCACCCCTTGCTTTGCCCAGCCTTTCATGGCCTTTACAATGTAATGTTCCTTCGTGGGATCACTTTTACCCTCTAATTTAGAGTAATGGGCAATTGCGGCTAAGTGATAGGCCATCCATGCTCCGGTCCTCCCGTCATGCCAGCCCCAGCCCACAAAGGTCTTTACTGGCAGCTCAGTCTGCCCTTCCACCAACACCTCCTCTTGTAAGGCCAAGAAGCGTTCCCAGCATGCCTTGTATCTTCTTGCCGTGCCTGGTGCTAGTGCCATGTGAATCAGGGAACTCAGATTGCCATAATCAGGTCCCACCACTGAGTTTTGAATGGGATCATCACCTTGTTTGCTCCTGGACAACTCCCTCAGAACTTATCCCACTGTAAACGAGAGAGAGCATCAGCGACTATGTTTTTGACCCCAGGAATATGTCACGCCCGCACCTCAATGTTTCGTGCCAGCATGCTTTTGTTGAGTTCTCTCAGTAGTCGCAACACCCTTGTATTGCTAGCTGACCCTTGGTTTATGATCTGGACCACTGCCATATTATCCGACCATAGCATCACCTTTTTGTCTTTCAACTACTCCCCCACATCTTAAAAGCTATCACTATGGGAAAAAGTTCAAGCAAAGTGATGTCCCTGGTGATACCTTGTTGGTGCCACTCTGCAGGCCACGCCATGCCACACCAATTGTTGTCCAAGATTTCCCCAAACCCCAGGCCACCTGATGAATCTGTGAATTGCTTGAGCCTATCGTTGATTCTCCAATCCTCACTCCATAGTAGTACCCGGTTAAAATTGTCCAAAAAATGTTCCCACATCCCGAGGTCCTTCACGCACTTCGGATCCCAAACTGACATGTTGACCTGCATGTTGCAACCCCACTGTCTTCAGCTCTATGCTCCTTGCAAACACTTTACCTGCCGTGATGACCTGCCCCGCAAAATTGAGATTACCTGCCAGCAACTGGAGCTCCTTCAGAGGCTCTTTACTCCTACCCCTCAAACTCTTAATATTCTCCTTCAATTTCTCCACCTTATCCTACGGGAGCCTGCACTCCCCTTTGAATGAGTCCTTTCTATCCCTAGGAATATCAAGCAGGTCACCGGGCCTACCGTCTTTCCTTTGGCTAGTGGGACCCCCATCATCTTCATCATCCTCTGAAATGTACTCATGAGGGACCCACAGCCGGTCCCTTGATTGCCAATGAACAAGAAATCATCAAGGTAATGTAATATACCCCCCTCCTGACACTCTTGTTTGACTGCAAATTCCAAGAAGGTGCTAAAAGCCTCAAAATATGCACAAGAAATGGAGCACCCCACAGGTAAAGATTTATGATAGAAATACTGATCCTTTACCTTGAACCCAAGCAAGTGCTGACTCTCCTTGTGAATAGGCAATAACCGGAATGCAGACTCAATGTCGGCCTTTCCCATCAGAGCCCCCCTCTCAGCTGCCCTCACCATTTCCACTGCATCCTCAAAAGATGAATAATGTACTCAGCACAGCTCTTTGGCTATGCCATCATTTACTGATTCACCTTCAGGAAAAGAGAGGTGATGGATTAAGCGGTACTGCCCCTCCTCTTTCTTGGGGACAAGACTCAAAGGGGATACCACCAAATCCTCCATCAGCGGACACGTGAATGGGCCAGCCACTCTCCCCAACTTGATTTCCTTGTCCACTTTAAGTGCCACAACCTCTTGCTTCGCCAGTGCGGATACATTCATTGCCTCCTTGCCCTTCTTAACCTCTGTGCATGTAATTTTGAAACCCCACCTGAAACCCTCCCACAGCCATTTTGCATCACCACAGTTGTGATATGCATTTAACCAGGGAGTCATTGCTTGGAGGTTAACCGGTGTGGGCAAACAGTTTTTAATCATACTCTCATACATCCGCGGGTATGTGGATTGTGACATGAGCGCTTTTTCTTCATCCCCCCTTGCCCTCTTCTTTTGCTTTGGGGCTGTTCCTCTGCTTCCTTTCACTGGCTGCAGAGTTGCGGTCCCCTGTGCCCTGAACCCATGAATGCCTGAATCGGCATGTTTTGCCAAAGGGGCAGCCTGCCTCAGTATTAACTCTCCAGCATTCTGCCTGCTCCCCCTGGTAGCTGGTACGGCTGTTCCAGGAGAAGGGTCCGCAAAAGGACACCCCCCCGCCCCATTGGGAGTAAAGTCCTCTGCCCCTCCAGACTAGAGGCTTTTACCCTTGGGCCTTGTCTCTCCCTTCACTTGCAGGCACCATTTTATCTATGAATCCCCCAATGTCCATCTCATCCCAAGACAAAGCTGGCCAAACTTGCATTTTAAGACAAAAACCCTGATCGTACTGTAACCACCCTTCACCCGCATGCTTCAAATACAGATTGTGTATATACTGTTCATAAGCAATCATTGACAGTGCATCCTGGGGGTATCTCTGTAGCCTAATTGACACATACATTTTGAATGCCTTTAGCCAGTTGTCTATGGTTGGTTCTACCTTGGGTTTCTCCCTGTCTCTCTTCTCCTTTTCTGATAAGTCCTTTATACCTTCTCCCAGGGGTTCCATACCCACAAAGTCCAAGATCTCAATAAATTCCTTCCTCCACACCTTCTCCTTGGTAGTCCCTGGTATGTGCCATGCTAAGGAGCTTACCGATCCCCGGATTGGAGCGAAGCCTGGCATTGATCTCCCATATTGTGTCATATTGGGGCCCCACATTCCCTCTTGCATGCCATTGGTGCTGACAATGGAGTATACCCCTGGCCCTGAGGCCCCTTGGCCCCACCAGGCTGGAATCTGTGCTGCCCCTGTTAGCGCTGCACCTTCCCGGGGCATTGAATTACCCCCCCCCGAGGAGTTTGAGTTGGCCAATGCTGTGACCTGATGCCCTTGAGGTAATTGAATCACCCCCCCCGGCAACCCAGTATTGGGAGGATTACCTGCCCGGTAGCCCCCTGAGCCCAGCCCCCCTGGCCCCAGAGTCACCCCTCTCTGTTGTACTACTGCAGCCTCACTTGCAATTTGGTTGAAAGCATTCACATTATCACTCAATAACTGACCATTGCCCCCATTGCCTCATGCCTTCATACACTGCATGATCATACCTTTCACTGCCTGCAAGGATGTATGCCCATCTTCAGTCACTACCACCGGTCTGGTTACAGGTTTGCTGGGTGGACCCCAGTTCCCTGGAGCCTCTACAGTTGTAGGTGTTGGTACGGCTACAACCTCCTGTGTCCTTCCTTTGCCCTTTGCCCCAATCAACCTGGGCTTCTTGCCAGTCTTGGCTTGCTCCTTGCTTGCCTTGGCCTTCTGTGTAATGGTTCTTTTTCTTTTTGTGACCCCTCTTCCTCTTCTTCGCCATGTCCCTCTGTTTCCTCTTCCCCATCCTGACCTTGCAGTTCTCTCATTATCTCCTCATTGTCCGTGAACATTAGGGGGGAATCTGGCCTCTGAATGGGCCCAGCTTGATTCCCCTCCTGGCTGTGGGATCATGGCCTCCATCCAGTTGGGCCCATGTTTGGCAGCAGCCAGCCTGGCCATTGCCATAAAAGTCTCCAAATCCATGCTTGTATTGTCCACAAAATGATCCCCAATACTTGTTTCTGAAGCCTACGCTCTTCAGCTCTGCTGTGAAAAGTACCACTCTTGCGAGCCCCCCTTTCCCTAAGACGCTATTTGTGTAGTTAAGGTAACAGTCCCCAATGATTGCCTGTGCTGTCCCCACTGCTCTTCCTGCTAGTTTTGTCGCAGCAACCCCAGCCGGGTTATGAGGGGTGGGGGGTGGCCGTGTCCCTCTTTGCTTGTGGGTGGCTGCACGGCTTAGGATTCCCTTGTCCTATGCCCTTCATGGTTATGTCCTCAAATGGTTAATACTGGTATCCAACCTGCAACCTTGTCCTTATTATTTCAATGCTCTGCCCAACTGAGTGTAGGCTGTGTGGATTCTGCTTCTGGCAGGCACTGCGTAACTTTCCACCCGCAGCTGCCTTATCTGTTGTTGTGCTTCCTCCTTCCCTCTGCCTGCATCCGTTTCTCGGTCCGTGTTCTTCTCCTGCTGCAGCTCCCTGCCGGAGACCGCGATGCCTGCTCGAGGATCCCTGAGAGCCACCCCTCACTCCTTGCAGCTCCTGCGCCTCCGCTAGTCATGTACCGCTCCTTTCCACTCTCCCGGTGCTGTTTGGCCGCTCGCTGCTCCGCTGTTGCCTCTTTGCTATGTCCGCCCGACAGGTGCTCCTGGCTCCCGAGCCACGACCTCTCAGCTGGTCCCCGGGTCCTTCACCCTGTTGTTTGCGCTCCTCTCGGCGATGCCTGTTCCCCGGCTTCCTCTGGTCCTGCCACCAACGTGAACTCCAACACGACAAACCAAAATCCTCTCTGTGGTACGGGCAGGCGTCCTTCTGCAGAAGCTGGATGCTACCTACAGCCAAGAGCCTGCCCGTTTTAAAGGGCTAATCCCGCCCCTTTTCTTTGTTGCCCTTCGCCGCCTTTTCCGTTTTCTGACGTGCTTTGGCCGGCACCTCCCCCTTGTCCAGGGGGGAGGAAGGAGGAGGACACCGCCTGGGTTATCGGGGCACCTCCTCCATTTTTATTTTCTCTCTCGTCGTCACTGGCATATCCCTTTGTTTAAAAAATACTTTAATGTATGTGCAACCTTAATGTCAAGACTATTTCCTATTAAATTCATCTTTCGTTAAAAATTACATTCGTCAGAGTTCTGAAATATGAACAAAATCATAAATTGATTGTGATTGTTTGCCTACCATATATTAGCTTTTGCATATAGGCATAATAAAAAGTTATATATTTTTCTAAAAACTATGTACTGGTGAATACAAAAAAACAAAAGAAAAAACAGAGGGATAAAACGTATCCTTATCTTTGGTCCCATTTGTAAACTTCAATGAACCAAAAAGTACAAGCGCAATAAGCTACAACCAGGCTTTTAAATCATGTGTGCACATGTTGGGAACCCACCCATGTATTCTGTTTAATACTTCAAACACTCATTCACTGTAGAGTGCTGCAGCAGAACTCTGGAATGGACCCATTTTACTTTTCTCATCAGAAGTATGGGTTCGAAATCAAAATGTCACCAAGCAAAATGTAGTCATAGGGAAAAGTAGTTCTCCAACTGTAGTCATTCAATAGAAGAAATGTTGAAAATGTTGCCAGTGATAACGTCGCCAAAAAATATGTTTTTTAAAAACACAAAAGTACAAGGATTAACCCTAACAATGACCCAAACCCCTAATAAAACCAGGTAATCGCCAGCCCTCCACAATCACCCTTAATCCATTTGTAACACTAAGCCCTGCCTACAACCACAACCCTTATTCTACCCTCAACCCGTAGGCTTTCCCTAAAACTAAACCTTCAGCATGCTAAATCATTTTATTTCTATGTGACTCGATGAAAAACACCAAATATATGGAAAATGAACAGCCCATCACCAGCTCTCAACAACTGTCATAGCCGTTGCACACACTTGCTCGAAACATAACCTTAGCCTTACCCTAACCAAATTCCTAAAATTAACCCTAATGCTTTCTCTACCCTAATGCTTAGGTTTATCCTAACTCCATCCTATAACATCACCAGTCCTCCCCAACCTTTCCATCCCTTTAAAAATTACCCAACCCCTTACTCTATTAACCCTAGCCTTACCATAACCTCTACCTTAGAATTTACCTTCTCTCTTAATCTGCCCCAACATCACCAGCCCTCCACACCAAACCTAATCCTAATTATAACCAAATTCTTTACTATAACCCTAACACATCGCCTTTTGCTAACTCCTGTACTAACCCTAATCCAGGCAATCACAAGCCCACAAAACCCTCCTTAACCCTAACACTTATGCTTGCAGCACTGCATTTTTAAATACTGTTAAGCTGCATTTTTTGTTTTTTTTGCTTGGTGACGTTTTCACAGTAGAGGTATTTTCACCGGAATTTATTTTACCAACAGTATTTTTGTGGCCAACGTTTTCATTGGATACCAAGTATGGGACTAGCAGCCTTGTCACACATTTGTTTTACAATGTTCAAGGATGCATAAACGGATGATTGTTATTGCTATGAGTCATTTGGAGTGCACTCTTCTGCTATTGATATGGCCACTGGCTGTTCTAGAGAGTTGACTTGAACTGATATTTTGGTCAAATATTGCAATGCAAATAAAATGTCAAGGCCCATTGTAGATTGATCTGTATTTCAACAACTGCACGCTTGGGTTAGAGAAGTGCAAACAAGGCACTGCATAGTGGTGGCATGTAGGTCTACCAAAACAATTCAGTTTATTATTGATGTACATTTTGGGATATAAGATACCTTGCACTCATACCATTAGAAGAGATGCATACTGTATTCAAAAAATTAACATAACAGATTAATATCGCTCAACATATAATGATACAAGAGAAAAGAGGAGCTCCGGTTCTATGTTTTCATTGACACAAAGTTTAGGTAGACCAAATTTACCACTTTTAAATTTGTGTCAACAAAACCACCATTAAACGTTGACGATTTCACATTGATGGCTACTAGTACCTCCCACCACCCATGCTCAGCAATCCCACTTGTCAGGGTACTTGTATGACAAGAGATAGTATGCTCAATATTAACTTGTTGCTAAAATGTTTGCAATATTAGTACCCGGAGAGGGGGTGTGGCAGCCTCACAGCCAATCAGAAGGCTAAGAATAGGGGCTTTCCTGGAGGCCACCATCTTCCCTTTATGAGAATCTGGTGAGTGTAGTACCCTGCGTCCCCTTCCTCCCATCCCACTTTTTCACATTTCCAATCCCCAGCACCCGCGCCCCACTTACCTGGCGCTGCCTTGTCCATTGCCGGCGTCTGGAATACTAGTGTTCCCAGCACGTCCTGTCCCGGCAATGGCCACCATGGAAAGGGAGGACAGACTACATGTAGTTCCCTTCTTCCCAATCCATGGCGGCCATCTTGATTTGTAGTTTTTTCTCAAGTAGAGAAAAACCCCTATTAGCACCCTGGTACAACGTGTCAGGGTACTAATAGGAAAATAACCCTTGCAAGGGTGGAGGGGGGCATTACCAGCCAAGTAATGCCACAGGGCTAACACTTAAAGCCCTCACTTCGCTCAGGCTTCTAAAAGATGGCTAGTAATGCCCCTCTGCCCGGGTTATATTGCTTAAATAATGCTGGTATGATATGGTATTGTTTATTTATATAGCGCCTATACACAGGCAAGTGTTTCAAAGTGCTCAAGGAGGGTGGGAACACGGGTCCAAAACAACAGTCGCTCAGAACCCTTGAAAATCTGAGGCGATAATAGTCTGCACAGGCAGAGTAAGTGTGTAAAAAATACATTTAACAGAACGGGATATAGCAAATAGGCCTGACGGTAACTATGCAATTTTAAAAGTGCAATTAGGGGTGAAGACAAGGGAGAAACAGACAGACGATCTTCAGGCATGGTGCTTAAGGATCGAGCAAGCGCACAGAGGGTCACAGGGAGGGGAGGATCAAGTGCACCCGGTCGGTTGAGACTGGGGTAAGTGCAGAGAGATAGCAACTCTCTTGGGTTCATTTCTCAGTGCATCGATTGTGTGTTGGGTATGTGCGCTTAGGCAAGTGCGAGAGAGGACTGGAAGGGGTGCCGCGGACCAGTGAGACTCTGAGGTACACTAGACAGCCAGCCAGCATGCTGTAAAGGATAGGAGGGAGAGAGGGAAAGAAAAGAGAACTAAGTTAGGAGGGTAGAGGGGGAGAGAAGGAAGAGGAGAAGAGGAAGGCCTTGAGGAGTTTCTGGAATTTCAGGAGATCCGGCTCAAGACGTGGGGCGGCAGGAAGGCTATTCCAGAGGGAGGCACCTGCTGAGGATAAAGATCTCCCTCCAAATCTCTGCTTGGAGAACCGGCTCACTCGCAGAAGGTTGGCTGTAGAGGAGCAGAGGGCTCATGATGGGCAGAATTTAGGTAAGCAGTGTTGCAGGTAGGTGGGCCCCGGGCTCCAGAAAGCCTTCTGAACAATGCAAAAGGTCTTGAATTTGATCCTTGCAGCCTACAAGGAACCAGTGGGGGGATTTCAGCGCCGGAAAGATGCAGTGCCTGGGCTTGAGGCCAAGAATAGGTCTTGCAGTTCTGTTCTGGATGAGGTGCAGGGTGCGCAGGGCAGAAGGAAGGAAGGTTGAGGAAGAGGCTGTTACAATAGTCCAGCCTGGATAGAACCAGGGCTCTGGAGACAGTGAGCCTTTGGGGGAAAGTGAGAAAGGGTAGAGTACCTCTGAGGAGGTGCACCTGGTGGTTAGACTTTTTAGAGATGTCTGAAATGTGAGAGGAGAAGGAGAGAGTGGAATCAAAGATGACCCCAAGGTTTCTTGCTTCGCAGGTGGGTGCAGGGCCAAGGGAGGACGGCCAGAGTGAAAGTGGGAAGTGCTAATATGCAATACTAAATTCTAAAAATATTAAATTGTTCACAATACTAAATTGTTTGCATTGAAAAACCAAATGAACTAGAGAGTCAGCAACATTTGTGCACTGACACAAAAAAAAAACATTTTGAAGGTAATAGACTACCCAATAGTATTTCTCCAGATGCCTCATCACAAGTGAAGGCACCGACCTCATACATGTGTCCAAATAATAATAATAATAATAATAATAATAATAATAATAATAATATAATATACACCCATCAGCGAATGAGACCAAGAGATAGTTTTGCAAGGATAACAAAGTTTTATATAATATATAAAAATGACAGCAAAGAACTCTGCTGCCCAAGAGCGCTCTGCCAAAAATTACACGGGCAGCACATTAAAAAGGGCAAACGCATCACTGATGACGATTTGGACTAAGACACTTATTGTGTTGCTGGTTGGTGGGGGACCTATAGAATGGCCCTAATTGACTGTTCTTTTTCCAGATGATCTTGGTGCACATGTGTCAGCTGGGCTCATCTCTGCAGTGAAGGTCAGTTCGGCAGGTGTTACATTTCTAATTAATCTAAGCTAAACAACAGGAATTGACAATTTATGAATAATGGCAGATACCTGAACATCGCATTCGCTATGTTATAGGGCTCTTACCCTTATATGGGAGAAGGGGGGCTTCTCCCCCCTTGACTGCGATGCATATTATTCTCATTGACAGTGTCTAGGGGGTGGGATAAGACCATCTCCTTCCCAACATTCCGCCCCTTTCGTCACTCCTACAGGAACAAATACCCTCCCCCGGTATTTCTACGTTCGTTAGCCCTTCTTCCTGCTTCTTCCTAGGCAGGGCTATCCTTTATGGGCATCCATGCTCTGCACACGCTTCTTAAGTGTTCCCCACGTTGTGCATATTCTTCAGGAGTACAGGTCATACATATTCATCCCCATCCAAGTCTACCCATACCTCTTTGTAATTTTTGAGGTCATGTGGCTGTGCAATAGTTGTGTGATAATAATTGCCTACCTCATCCCCAGTGTGGTATATTGCTACCACGCAGTATCTGGGCTCATCGATATCTCCCGTTTGTATTTGTGCTTCTTGAATGTCGTGAGGCATCTTATTACTACTTCTATTTCCAATAGTCACCATCATCATTGCACTTTTAGGTACTGTTTTTGCGCAGCATCGAAGACCCAACTGGCACACACAAAAGGTCAGCAAGATTAATGCAATGATGGGGATCAGCATCTTCACTGTTATCACAAGCCATGAGGGGACCCAGCCAAATGCCATCGTGAGCTAGTCATTTTCCTGCACTCCGTCCTCCTCCATCATTTTTGCGCCAAAGTCATGTACCGCTGCGATCACGTGTGACAATGTCCCGTTTTCAGCATCTGCAGAAGGTATGAACATGCAACATGAACTCCCAATCTTTTTGCAGACCCCGCCCTCCATGGCTGTGAGGAGGTTGAGGATATACCCGTTCTGCATTGTCATTAGCCGGAGTGCTCTTAATTCCACCTGGATAACTTTGCACCCTTCTTCAGTGTCATTAGCCAACTGGATCAGCTCCCACTGGACAATCTGTAGACATTTGGCATTTGCTCTTGCTTGAATGCTGGCACCAGTAACACAAAGAATGCCTCTGCTGAATTGAAGAGTTTGTATTAATCTGGGATCTGTGTTTGGAGGTCAGACGATTCTTGAGACAGGTAGTTGGAGGAGCGCTTCCTTCAGAACAGGTGATCATGTTGCTCATTTTCCGATAGTATGCGGCAGATGGGCGGTGGAGCTGTGGGTGGCATTTCTGTTGGTCTCGCTGCCATCTGTCTGTCTGCAGACACAGCTCCCCCTTTAGGTGCTCCTCCGGTACCACCAACAGTGCAGAATGTAGTGTTGCAAGAGCACAGTAGCCCCGCCAGTATGATGGGAGGTGCAGGTATGCCTTTTTGCAGCAAACCCAGTAACAGTCCGTTAGTGCAGCAGTGCCTTTTCCAAGATCTGGGATGATGATGGTTCAGTTGCAATGTTTGTTAGAACCCACAGGTACTTTTCCTTCGCCATAAAAACAGAGTTCATAGTTTTCATCTTGATATACCTTGATTGGTTTCTACAGAGCTGTGACCCATGCTTGCTTTGTTATATGCTCTGTCCATAGTTGCGCACATGTCCTTTCTACAAAGTTCAGCTTTTCATCGGAGAGGCCACGGAGCTCCTCAGCCTTGCACGTAAAAGTTGATTCTTGCCACTTGTTTTCCGCAAGGCTTGTGCCATCTATAGCCAGGAATGGTTCTTTAAAACTGTTTGTGTCCTTTAATCCCTTCTTGCATTTCCTCTCATCTGGCGAGAGAAGTTTCATTTTCACTGTGCAGGCCTGAAGGGTGCCCTTTATCCTACACAGTGCAAGGTGGATGAGACATTGTGACTCTACTAGAGGTACCACTTGGGGTACTAAGACTTTGGTCACCCCGGATGCATGCGGTATCAAGGAACACAGGTAGCAACTCCCATTGGTCATTTGCCTTCCTTTTGCACTCATATCAGAGTACCAACTGTTAGATTGTCCAGGATGGCAAAGGTCCAAAGGTCCTCCACTTGATCTAACCCTAAGCCAAGTTTGGCGTCATATTTACACTGACATGCCTTCGCTTTCTACTGTTATTCAAAAGAGATTGTTGTTTCCCTGCCAAGCTTCTACATAATCTGTCGCTGTTGCATAATGACCATTGTACATTTGATGGTATAAGTGGACCATTAGGCTACTACACTGTGTGGATTGGGAGCCGCTACATGCAGTACTCGTGGTGGCAGGCATTATGGATCGTTTACTATGCAGTTGGGAAACATCTGTGTTTACGTTTACTTGTTTTTACACCAGGGTGGGGTAAATGGGACCGGCTTCTGCATTGAGGACTGGGGTAAGTAACACATCAAGCATTTAATCAAACATTGAGGTAGACATCATATTAGGTTTTGAGGAAGTTTGCTGAACTGTAAACAGAGGGTAGTAGCGTATCATTTGGTGCATCAGATATACTGTCAGTTATGTTATTTGCAAATAAGAACACATTTGGGGTTACTTTTGTTGCATTTTTATGTAATGTCGTTAAGTTCAATGATGTGTTGCTGTTCAACATCATGTTTACCCCCTCTTCTTTTATATGGGAGTCCCAGATAAAAGATGCTCCCCAATAAATTCCCAAACCAAACATAAGAATCGTGAATTATATAGCAGTAAAGTGCAACCCGGAGTTGTAGCTATATGGGTGTATTGCACTCATTCTATTCCTACTGCTATCTATCTGAATACTTTCATTAAGTGGCGTTAGTTCCAGCATCGTTGCGCCTAGAGAAAAGGATGTAACTGGGTGGGCATTAATAAAGATTTAGACGGGTTATGAGAGAGAGAGAGAGCTGGAGATAGGGAGAGAGAGAGAAAGCTGGAGAGAGAGAGAGAGAGAGAGAGAGCGCGAGAGCTGGAGCTGGGGAGAGAGAGAGATGGAGAGAGAGAGCTAGAGAGAGCTAGAGAGAGAGAGAGCGAGAGAGCGAGAGAGAGAGCTGGAGAGCGAGAGCTGCATGACTTGACATTTTTCACATTTCCGTAAAATAGTTGCTTTATAAATTACAGGTATTTGAAATATAATGACCCATGGTCACCTTCAGAGGTACCATGGTATTGGTTTGCGTGTTATTTTCACTCTCTGGTGCTACAATATCGTGTGCTTTTCAAACATCTGAGAGATGAATCCAATACAGCAACCCTTTCACTTTTACATCAAGTGGGTGCATTTTGATATTTCTAGTATCGCAAACAGGGAGTGTTCAATGTAGAGGGTGACGGAGCACCCCATAATAAGCTTTCTCAATAGCAAAGGCGGCTGCTGCAAGAGCCGGTTGGCAAGCAAATTGACGCTGCATTACAGAATCAAGTGTGCCACTGTAATAGGCCAGAGGTTTGTGACCCATTGAGCCTTTCTTGGTCAGCACTACTGCCATGAGGGTACCATTGGAGTGCGAGAAGCGAGAGAATTTCTAATCATAATCAGGTGTGGCTAAGACTAGGGCCGTAGATATTAGCTCTTTTAGGTCATTAAATGCCGTTTGCATTTCTGCTGTCCATTTTATCTTAGTTTTTTCTTTCTGTGCTTCTTTCAACCCTTGTAAGAAAGGCTTTGTGTATGCTGCATAACATAGGCTCCATGCCATACAGTAATTGCAGAGTCCTAGAAACGTATGCATGTCTTTCACTGTATCTGGTTTGGCAGAAGCGCGCACTGTTGCTGCTCTGTCAGGAATTATTCTTTTGCCATCTTTTGAAATTAATTGGCCCAAGTACAGGACCTCTGCCAAACAATACTGCAGCTTTTCCTTGTCTACCTTGTACTCTTTTTGGGTGAGGAGTCGGAGAAAGGCAATGGAATCTCTCCGACAGCTTTCCTCACTTTCATTGCAGACTAATAGGTCGTCTACATATTGAATGATGGTACTCAGAACTTGAATATTGCCAAGATCTTCATGCAATATCCATTGAATATGCTAGGACTCTCGCAATACCCCTGGGGCAAACAACAGTGTTGCTACCTTCTCCCTCCCAGGGTAAAGGCTGTGAGATACTGTGACTCAGGGTCAAGGGGCACTGAGAAAAAGGCATTTTTTAAATCCACTACAGTGAAGTGGGTGGCTGGTTTTGGAATGATGCACAAAATGGAGGCCAGATTAGGGACAAGAGGAAGCTCCTTTTGGACAATATCGATGAGGGGGCGAAGGTTCTGGATCATACGCCAACTCCCCCCGTCACTTTCTTAATGGGGTACACAGCCGAATTGCATGGGAAGTTTGAGGGGACAATTATACCTTGCTCCAGGAGCGCTCGCAGTGTCTCTTGAATCTCTTCTTCAGCCTCTCTGGACAGGGGGTATCGTTTCACTCTGGGTAATATAGCTCCTGGCTTGAGCATTATTCTTACAGGGGTCACTTCTCTCAATAATCCTACATCATGGGGGTTAGTGGTCCACAAGTGGGATGGGACTTGTTGCATATCTGTGTCACAAAAGGTTTGTGGTCCGCTGACGATAGCCATGAGGGGGCTTGGCACATTTCTGTACTGTACCATAATATCGCAAGGGATGCTGATTTCTAAAACAATTTCCCGGTCAATGTTGTCAGCAAACAATTCTTCATCAGTTAACTCACGCAATGGTATATTGGGATCAATGCATAGCACTGTGCGCCTCTCGCATCCATGAATGTCAGTCCCAATCGCAACTATCCTCTTGGCAGATACTTGCACCCCTTCCAGATCCAAGGACAAGATTGTACCAGCAACCATCTCTGGGGTGGCTACAGGGCAGAAGACAAAGTCTGACGGCACTCTCCATTCCTTTCTAGTAAGTTCAGGCAAAGCCTTTGCTAGTACTCAAATCCCATAAAAAACATTAGGATTCACCGGTAGCCTCTCACTTTTACTTCATTGGCCACGGCATGTAGGTTCAAAATGGCACTAAGGGAGCACATGCCAGGGGTGAAGCAGACAATCCCTCTTTCAGTAAATGATATGGTCATATTTAGCTTGCTGAGTAAATCTCTTCCCAATAGATTGACAGATGAACTTTCGTGATAGAGTAGAGGGGCTTGTACTTACTTCCCTCCCATCTTAACATTTAAATCTTCTGTGTAAGGAACCATGACCACAGCCCCAGAGAATCCCTGCATATCGAGAGTTTGGCCAGATAACGGAAAATCACCTTCTCAAATGCATGATTTCTCTGCCCCGAAATCCACCATAAAAATGAACTGCTCATTTCCTATCTCTGCCCCCACCAGTAGTTCCTCTTCTGGATGCAAGGTAGTGGATAGTACTGGACACACAAGTGCTCTCATGGGCTGTCCTAGTCGGGGTAGGTGTCTGTCCCTGGGCAAGAGAAGGTATCTCCTCTGAGCACGCATGCTCCTTGATAAGGTGCTGGCGCACCATTTGGGGCAGTGGCAAACGGGTTACTAGTGCACGTGGCTTGCTGATTGGGACGATTTTGGGGTGCCTGCATCGCATGAGTGAAGTGACTAAGTGCTGGGGCCAGGCATATGTGGTGGCAATTGTGGGTAGGCTAGGGGTATCTCATATGATCCTTGTGCTGGCCTGTGTGGGTTCCTTGGGTGTGGGTTCCCGTAAGGCTGCAAGCTGTTATAAGGTTAATTGTATTGACAGTTTCCTCCCTGTCTGCTGTGGCATTCCCACAAAAAGTGCCCCCACCTCCCACACAACCAGCATTGCCCTTGGTTCCCCCCTCTGGGGCCCTGTCCTCTGAATCCTCCTCCCCTTGGTCCCTGGGACCCACCTCATCCTCTTGCAGGTCTTCCTTGCCACTGGGGTCCCATGTATTGTTGCTCTCCTTCCCACTGTTCCTGCCCGGTGTCTGTCCACACCACTGGCATTCTCGCCTGTGTGGCCACAGATACACCCCCCTCCTCTCCCATCTGCTCCGGGGCAGCACTGCTGTGACCTTCACTAGTTTTGTCTGTACGATTTTCGCTTCCCTCAGCTAACCTCCTCTAAATAGTTTCTTTTTCTCTTTCTTTGATCCTCCTACAATGGTGCACTGTGATGCTTTGAATCTTGGGCCACCCTTTAGCGTCTATTCCTGCTATCTTGTCAAGGGCCTTCCTTGCTTCCTTTGGCAGCTCTCTCTTTATAATAAAATAGAATAGGGAGGTGGACTGGTCCCATGCAGTGCCCATTTCCGTGCACCACATTGGACCCTATGGTGCATTGCATTAGGGAGTGTATTTGTATTTATTGTGTTTCTATAGCGCTTTAATCCAAACGCTTTACATTTTAACAACAGAATACATATAACATTGTAAGTCTGGGGTATCAGGGAAGGTCCTCCGCAGTGCATTCCAAATTTGTGCCCATCATGGGTATCGTTACTTCTAGTTACACCTGGATAACCTGCTTTCACCCACACTGATTCCTCCTGTCCACCAAGAGAGAGAGAGAGATGGAGACAGAGAGAGAGCTAGAGAGAGAGAGAGCTAGAGAGAGATAGAGAGAGCAAGAGCTGAGAGAGAGCAAGAGCTGAGAGAGAGCGAGAGCTGAGCGAGAGCTGAGAGAGAGCGAGAGCTGGAGAGAGCGAGAGCTGGAGAGAGCGAGAGCTGGAGAGAGCGAGAGCTGGAGAGGGCGAGAGCTGGAGAGAGAGCGAGAGAGAGCGCGAGAGCGCGAGAGAGAGCGCGAGAGCGCGAGAGAGAGAGAGCGAGCTGCATGACTTGGAATTTTGCACATTTCCGTAAAATATTTGCTTTATAAATTACAGGTATTTGAAACATAATGACCCATGGTCACCTTCAGAGGTACCATGGTATTGGTTTGCGTGTTATTTTCACTCTCTGGTGCCACAATATTGTGTGCTTTTCAAACATCTGAGAGATGAATTCAATACATTAACCTTTTCACTTTTACATCAAGTGGGGTGCAGTAAAGCACTTTGTATGGACCAGGGAACCCTAGATAACCTGGATAACCTGCTTTCACCCACACTGATTCCTCCTGTCCACTGTAGACACCAAGATGCTTTTAATATCTCCTATTGCAAGGGGCACTCCTGCTGTGTTTTTCTAAAAGGCATAGATCCATTTCCCCACGCCCGCCGGTTGCGGGGGGAGGGACTTGAGGAGGTTGTTTTTTTCCATCTGTGCCCATGGGACATATGGGGCCACCCAGTGCCCTTGTGGATTAGGGGCATCTGTAGTTTTGATTTTTACCTTTCCACCCTTCACTCCTGTTCGCTTCTTTTTTGCTAGGGCCATCCTCCCCCTCCTGTGTGAGTCCCCATTCCCATGTATCTTCCACTGTATGGGTGGCCCACTGTACTTGCTGTATCCCTCCTACTGCACCCTCTTCCCCTTCGCTGAAGTCGCTCCAGTACTCTTCGTCCCTTACCAATCCCACGTTTTCATACCCCAGACTATCAGTTTCTCCTGCTCGCACTGCCTGTATGTGCACCCTGTCAATCCTGAAGAGGAAATCTACCTATTTCCATTCATCTTCTTGTAGGGGAGGATGGCACTCGGGGGGGGGGGGGGGGGGGGGTGGCGGGGGGGGATCGGGTCGGGGCCCTTCCTCTGATCCTCCTTCACATGCAGCTCCTAATCGAGCCAATTCTGTGTCGGTGGAGGTTAATGCCACCTCAAGGTCTCGGGTGCTCCCCCCAGTGTGGACTGGGGTGGTGGTCGACGGGTCGAAAGGTGGGGGTGGGGCTGTGCTCGGCATCACTGGCGCACTTCCACCTGCAACATAAGTAGGATTTGTGTACCCTTCTGCCGGCCTGGTGAGCAATGGATACATTTTCTTGGGCTCCTCTTCTCCTTTTCGCCCGCATTCCCTCCCACCATTGTTAATGTTTCTAACCCCTTCTCTCTTTTATCTGTGGCAGGAGTCTCTTCGAACATACGCCACAGATCTAATATCGGCCTTCTATTTTGTAACTGTTTCCCTTTATATGTCAGATATGTGAACAGGTGATCTATAGTTCCCCTATCAAAAGACACATCCTCTGGCCAGGCATAAGATAGTCCCTCCCCCCTTTGTTTCTGTCACCTATTGGCTGTGGTCCTTTTTAATTTGCTCACTAAACAGGGAGAGGTGCTTGCAAATGTGGGATAGCGGGGCGTCTGTGCCCATGGCAAGTTACTTTGGTCTCAGGTGCGAGTTCCCCCCCAAAAATTGTATGAGCCCTTTCCCCTTTTTCTCTCCCCTTATATCTTTGGGCTTTGTGTCTAAGCAATCAGTAAATGATTGTCAAATATGTCTTAATCTAGTTTGTCGAATAGTCAAAAAACATACATAAACATGCAACAGTTTTAAGCAACAAAACAAAAATACATAGAACAAAAAACATACATTTAATAGCCCCTACCTTTTCCCTTTAGAGCAATATTGCTTTCTCACCCACTCACTCATTCACATCACACTCGCCCCTACTGGGCCTTCCTCCACACATATAAAACACTGAAAATAAGAAGTTAAAATAACAGGTTAAAATAATAACTACTTTTTCCACGAGCCTTCTAACTATATGGGGCTCTTTATTCTCCGCACTGGTCGAGACACTGCAATGTGGCTGCCACCATCTAGCCCCTTTTGGGGTAGGTTCCCATATCTCCTCTTTATAATCTCTTCACTTGTCTAATAAAAAATAGTAATAAATGGTCATAAAAAAGAAAAAAAGCGCTTTACTTCAAATAACCACCCAATTCATTCACATTCAACCACTGCATTTTCCCTTCAATCACACCACTCTATTTCCCTCAACACCCCACTGTTTGTTCCTCCTTGCAATTTATACTCATGCACCCTTGTTCTTCCAAGAGCCTCTGTTTGCGGTTATTCCACAATGCCTGGGCCTCTCCCTGTGGCTGCACCTGGCTCCAACGAGCAGCGGGGTATTCACAAAGCCGGAAACCACAAGAACCGTTTTCTTCTGTGTCCGCGTTTTTTGGGACTGGTCAGATGTAGGTGGTCACAGCCTTTCCGGAGAGGCCCTCGATCTCACCACAGGTATGGGGCCTCATGATACGAACTGACACGTGTTGCTATTGAGAGAATATATTGCTGCTCAGGAATAAGCTATTGTGGGTGTTCTGGAATGGCCAAGGCGAGGGGGTTAGATGTTTATCAGCATGAAAGGAATTGGAGGGGGGGGTTGGGACCAGTGGGTTCTGGCCTGGCAGGGTGAAGGGTGAGGGGCACGGGCAGTTTAGTGGAGATGGATGGGCATTTGTGGTGGGGCAGTCCCACTCTTTCCACAGAGCGCATTCTTTGAGACAAGTTACTAGGTGATTGCAACATTGAAAGAACAGTGAAAGGGTGAACTTCTGTGGGAACAAGGCTCATGCGGTGCTGGCCTGATGTGTGGTCGGCTTGGCTCCTCTCAGAGAGACAATGCATACAGATTCCCACAAAAACAGCTTCCTTCCTTCACATTCTCTGTTAATTACCGCCCCCCCCCGACATTTCTATCTCCACCAATTTAACATAAATTTAGGCAGACCATGGATTTTCAGAAAATATACATATTTTATTATTTATAAAAAACACAATTCAATACACAAATCAAGTACTTAAAAAAACAATGTATTCATAATTCATTCTTTTAGATCTAGTATCTAAAATGCACACACAGACAAACAGTGTGTCATATTGATATGTATGCATGACAGAGGAGAAACAAACTGTTAGTTTCTCCTTTGTCTACTTGTAGAACAACCAAATATCTCTACTTACAAACTAAACCTTAGACCCTCCCTCTTTAGAGAGGAGAAACAATGTGCCAACCCTTTGTATGTGTTCCTAGTACCAATATGTGCTAATTACAATGCAATCGAGTTAATACTAATCGCATCCCTTATTGGTGCTGTGTTCAGGGCACTTTCTATTTTTGTCACGTGGTAGTGTTCAACATGTGGCATCACAGAAACTTGTTGTGTTCCAAACAAACTACAATAAAAACAAAAATTAAAACCTTGCTAATACCATGTGGACCCTATTTACATCATGTCAGGTATATACGGGTACACCGTTAAACTTAACCTCTTATCATTTTGAACGGGAGGACTTGAATTACTACACATGAAACAGTACCTCAGGACACAGTTCCACTGGAATTAACCAATATATTTGGACAAGTGGAAACCAATGCCACTCCTATTTTAATTATTAGGTACAACTCATGGCAGCTTACCAACGCTGTAAGAATGCATCTTTGCCGTGATGGATCAATCTCTCCAGTCAAGAGTAAGCAAATCCAAATGCCTGTATGTAATTCTCAAGTGCAAACCATATGGACTATTTACTTTGGCATCCATATGATATCATAAAATGTTGGACTAGTATGTCCTGTATCCCAGTTCATGTCTAATAAATGTATAGCACATTCATACAATTACCCCTCAATCCTGTGATTGGAGATGGAAGGTTTTTTAATTCTTCTCTAGAACCATCTGGTCCATCTAAAGCTCATCGTAAGCGAACGCTCTTCTTATTCTATGGAACAGCTTCCTGATTGCTAAAAAATGAATAAGCCGAGACACCCATGCGTGAAAACTTTACTGCCCGTTAGCAAGGACAAACCCCGCACTTCATGACATGGTGACCCAGGCTTACCGGCTGATATCAGCTCATGATTAAACCCAAGGACTTGTGTGCTTTTCTACCACGGTCTCCATGTGATTGTTCCCCGGTTTCTTATGGAAAAATATCAGTTCACAGAACGCGCCGTCCTCACCATTGACCAGTGTTTTAATCTGTCAACAGAGTAACACGATGTCACACACTAATTCTCTATTTCCTAGAGATAATGCTCCCATATAGCACCGCTTTCTTACCTTCTCGATAGTGGTTTCTTCTGAGGAATGATTTCTTTTTGACCGCGTCTTACCCAGCTACCGGATTGTCTATTCTCTGCCGGTCATGTGCTACGTGAAATACCCGAAGACGTGATGACGTCTACGAATGTTTTTCCCAGCAGAAGGAGATCAGGTCATATTCAATGACGCGTAATGAGCACGTAATGAGCGTTGCCATCTTAGAAGGGGGAATTATTCTGGTGAAGAATCGATACATTTCCGAACACCTTTTCGTTGTTTTATTTATTACCTAAGGTCGTAAAATCTTTTTCCCAAAGGTCTAATCTGGACGTCTACTTAACAACCCAACCAATTTGAGAAACAAATACAATTGTTCATCAATTGCCTCAAGAAACGCCATATTGGAATGGGCAAAATATTACACCCAACTTCTTGCTAGATGTTGGCAAATATGGGTGAAAAGGTGAATAGTTGACACCACCTCTTCATATAGAGGATACAATATTTTTTCTAAATACGCCCTTCTTACCTATGGTGGATAACCAGTCCCCATTCTATGGAAATGTTTAAACCCTCCTTGACCATATTGGGGGAATAAATCAATTTTTTTCCATCTTTCTATGTTTTAGGTCCCTGTCTCCCCCTCTAGGATGGGGCTCAATCGTCTCAATGATAAACCAATGAATGTCGTCGTGGTTGTGGTTTGCAGATTTAAAGTGAGCTACTAGTGGTTTGTCCACTACACTGTTCTTTACACAGGACCTATGTTCGCAGATCCTTTGTTGGATAGGTCTCTTCGTCTTCCCGATGTAGAAGAGCCCACATGGGCACCGGATGGCATATATTGCCCATTTGTAGTGCAGTTGGTGAAACTTTTCAATATCCATTTGCGGCCTTTCAGATCTACGTCCTTCATGTTTGCCGTCAAGTTACACATCGAACATTTGCCACATTTGAAGTGGCCTACCACTGGGGATAGATTCCAAAGGGTAGATTGAGTCTGGTTTATCCTGGTGACCGGTGTTCTGTAAGTGTGGACCACTTTGTCCCTTAAATTGGGCATCCGTCTGAACACAAGGAGTGGCTTGTTGATAACGAAGTCTTCATTAATCATATTCCAGTTCTTAAGTACGCTTCTTTGCAAGTTATTCCTTATGGGCGAGAATGTGGATACACAAGTAATCTTATCTTCCTTCACTCTTGGTTGTTTCAGTACCACGTTTTCATCTGATATTCAAATGGACTGCTTTCAGCGTACACCAAACGATTTTCCAGGTCATCCATAAAGAGGTTCACCAAACCCGGAGCGAATGTGGAGCCCATACTTGTCCCATGCTGTTGTAAATAAAACGTACCCTCTTCCATAAAGAAGTTGTTAGTTAAGGCCAATTTTATACATTCCAAGATAAAGGCATATGGGACAGTTTTGTCCTCTCGTCTCCAAATACCCATTCATGATGTTAATACATTTCATCTGGGGAATGCTAGTATATAATGCCTCGACATCGAGTGTGACTAAGAGGTCTTCTACTCTCACTTCCATAGTTGCCAAACTACTAATCATATGTGTTGTGTCTTGGATGTATGACCGCATCTTCACAAACGGTCTCAAAAAGAAATCTGTATATATTGACAGGGGTTCCAGTATGGATCCAATGGCTGCCACAATTGGACGTCCCATAGGGCAGACCAGATCTTTTTGTATCTTCAGCAAACAGTAAAAAGCCGGTGTAACCGGATTTTGTTGCATCAAAAAGGCTTTCTCATCGGTATCAATCCATCCCTCTGCCTCGGTGTGTGTCATTAAGCTCACAATTTCCTCATAGGTTCTCACCGTCGGATTATAGGGTAGGGGTTTATAGAAGGTTACCTTCTCTAGTTGTTTTTTAATTTCTGTGTGGTATTGGTCGATGCCCCATATTACCACACCACCCCCCTTGTCTGCTGGTTTAATGACAAAGGCTTTGTTATCTGCCAAAACCTTAATGGATTTTCTTTCCTCTTTAGATAAATTATCCCTGTATGTGTTTTTGGTATTTACCAACATTTTCATTTCCGTAGAATCTTATTTTCAAAACTAATGATCTCTGGTGAGACCGTAGAGGATAAAGGAGTGAAGGAGGAAGGGGGTTTTAAGCCTGATGTGCTTTGATTCCGTGATTGTTGACCGTCCAAGTCTCGGAAAAAGTACTTGAGTCGTATTATGCAAAAAAAGTTTCGCATTTCAATTTGTTTTGAATAAATCTGCTTTGTTGGCAGGTACAAAAGTAAGACCTTTACTAAGGGCTTGAATTTCTGAAGATGTTAAATCATGGGTGCTTAGATTAAAGATAGGCATCACCATTTCTGTGGTGGTGATTGCCATTGGCATGTCAGCATTCTGTGGCTCCCTGGCTGGCGAGTCTTCCCTCGTCTGCCCCGGGTTTGAAAAGGGCCTCTTTGAGGGTTGCCTGCTTGGTTGTTTTGGGGGCCCTTGTTAGACCCTGCATCACTACTGTTGGATGAATTGGAGAACATCATATATTTCCTAAACGGGCGTCTGTTGTTTGTACCTGTGTTATAGCTCTGGTTGGTGTCACTTTGCGTAAAAAAAACAGGAACTAAATAGGGATATGTCACGTCTTCTTTGTAGTTTTGGACATCTTTTTTTTTAGTTTCCACAGTTTTTTGTCGATCGTGAAAGTTTTAAATTTGCCCAGGTCTTCTTCTATCTTATCTAATAACACTTGTATGTCAGGTATTACCGACTCTTCTCTGATCTTTTTATCGAGGTTAGCTAGACCATCTTTCTGTTTTTATTGCTTCCTCTTCTGCTGTCGATATCACCAAGATTACCCAATCCCGGGAGCATTTGTTTCCCACACCACTGAAGTCAGCCATAAATTTGGGGTTGTCCAAAAACACCCTAGGGATGTTTTTAACTTGTAAACCCTCTGGTATCGCCCCTGATTTAAGGTATTCTACCATTAACTAGCCATGGGACTCCGTGCAAATTAATTTCTTCTTTTTTTGAGTCAGAAGATCTAGGTCATTTGTGTTGGGCCGTGTGGTACTTGGCGCTTCTGGTGCGGGTTATCCCAATATCGACGGCAGATCAAAGAACCGTTTAAATTGTTCGTCCGTGAATGAGACTATATTTACATTTTCCATATTCCAAAGAAATTAGCTCTACCAACCAAAGGGTTGTCCTTTAACATCAGCTATAAAGAGCTGCAATGTCCTCTTTTTAGGGGCTGTGTGGGTGAGGACAAGTCAATACAATGCATACAGATTCCCACAAACACAGCTTCCTTCCTTCACGTTCTCCGTTACTTCCCCTGACATTTCTATCTCCACCTATTTAACATATATTTAAGGCAGACCTCCATAGATTTTCCGAAAATATACATATTTTATTATTTATAAAAAACACAATTCAATACACAAATCAAGTACTAAAAAAAACATTCATAATTCATTCTTTTAGATTTAGTATCTAAAAGAACAGCGTAGTGGACAAACCACTAGTAGCTCACTTTAAATCTGCAAACCACAACCAAGACGACATTCATTGGTTTATCATTGAAACGATTGAGCCCCATCGTAGAGGGGGAGACAGGGACCTAAAACTTAGAAAGATGAAACAAAAATTGATTTATTCCCCCAGTACGGTCAAGGAGGGTTTAAACATTTCCATAAAATGGGGACTGTTTATCCACCATCGGTAAGAGGGGCGTATTTAGAACAAATATTGTATCCTCTATATGAAGAGTTGGTGTCATCTATTCACCTTTTCACCCATATTTGCCAACATATAGCAAGAAGTTGGGTGTAATATTTTGCCCATTCCAATATGGTGTTTCTTGAGACAATTGATGAACAATGGTATTTGTTTCTCAAATTGGTCGGGTTGTTAAGTAGACGTCCAGATTAGACCTTTGGGAAAAAGACATATCCATTCTTAAGACCTTCAGTAATAAATAAATAAAACAATGTAAAGTTGGTGGGAAATGTATCGTGTCTTCACCAGAATCATTCTCCCTTCTAAGATGGCAACGTTCATTACGCGTCATTGAATATGACCAGATTGTGTTCTGCCGGGAAAAACATCTGTAGACGTCATCACATCTTTGGGTATTTCACGTAGCACCTGACCGGCAGAGGATAGACAGTCCGGTAGCTGTGTAAAACGCGGTCGAAAAGAAATCATTCCTCTGAAGAAACAACTATCGAGAAGGTAAGAAAGTGGTGCTATACGGGAGCATTATCTCTAGGAAATAGAGAATTAGTGTGTGACATTGTGTTACTCTGTTGAAAGATTAAAACACCGGTCCATGGTGGGGATGGCACGTTCCGCGAAAGGATATGTTTCCATAAGAAACCGGGGAACAATCACACAGAGACCGTGGAAGAAAAGCACACGCGTCCTTCGGTTTAATCACAAGCAGATATCAGCCGGTAAGCCTGGGTCACCATGTCATGATGAAGTGCGGGGGGGGGTTGTCCTTGCTACCAGGCAGTAAAGTTTTCACGCATGGGTGTCTCGGCTTATTCATTTTTCAGCGATCAGGAAGCGGGTCCATAGAATAAGAAGGGGGTTCGCTTACGATGAGCTTTGGGTGGACCAGACGGTTCTAGAGAAGAATTCAAAAACCCTCCATCTCCAATCACAGGATTGAGGGGTAAGTGTATAAATTTGCTATACATTTATTAGACATGAACTGGGATGCGGGACATACTAGTCCAACATGAAGGTCATTTTATGATATTATATGGATTACAAAGTAAATAGTCCATATGGTTTGTACCTGAGAATTACATACAGGCATTTGGATTTGCTTATCTCGACTGGAGAAATCGATCCATGGTGGCAAAGACGCGTTCTTACAGCGTTGGTAGGCTACCATGAGTTGGACCTAATAATTAAAATAGGAGTGGCATTGGTTTCCACTTGTCCAAATATATTGGTTAATTCCAGTGGAACTGTGTCCCTGAGGTACTGTTTTATGTGCAGTAATTCAAGTCCTTCCGTTCAAAATGATAAGAGGTTAAGTTTAACAGTGTACCCATATATACCTAACATGATGTAAATAGGGTCCACATGGTATTAACAAGGTTTTAATTTTTGTTTTTATTTTAGATTGTTTGGAACACAACAGGTTTCTGTGATGTCACATGTTGAACACTACTAGGTGACAAAAATAATAAGTGCCCTGAAGACAGCACCAATAAGGGATGCGATTATTATTAACTTGATTGCATTGTAATTAGTAAATATTGGTACTAGAAACACATACAAAGTTTTGGCACATTGTTTCTCCTCTCAAAAGAGGGGGGGTCTAAAATTTAGTTTGTAAGTAGAGATATTTAGTTGTCCTACAAGTAGACAAAGGAGAAACTTACACTCTGTTCGTTTCTCCTCTGTCATGCATACATATCAATAGGACACACTGTTTGTCTATGTGTGCATTTTAGATACTAGATCTAAAAGAATGAATTATGAATACGTAGTTTTTTTAAAGTGCATGATTTGTGTATTGAATTGTGTTTTTTATAAATAATAAAATATGTATATTCTCGTAAACTCCATGGAGGTCTGCCTAAATTTATGTTAAATAGGTGGAGATAGAAATGTCGGGTGGGGGGCCGGTAACTAACAGAGAACGTGAAGGAAGGAAGCTGTTTTTGTGGGAATCTGTATGCATTGTATTGACTTGTCCTCACCCACACAGCCCCTAAAAAGAGGACATTGCAGCTCTTTATAGCTGATCCTCTCAGAGAGAGGCTGGAGATGCGAGTGCTGCAGTCTCACAGACTGAGTGGCAGTGTTTTGGGCCTAGTAACAGATGGCGTCTGGGCTTGATACAAAATGGAGTCCTGATGTCAGGACATGGGTGATAGTATTTGCCTCCTTCGCTATGTTATAGGGCTCTTACCCTTACAAGGGTGAGGGGGGGGCTTCTCCCCCCTTGGCTGCGATGAAGTTTATTCTCATTGGCGGTGTCTAGGGGGTTGGGATAGGACCATCTCCTTCCCAACACATACAAAAGGGGGTTTATCAGGAAACAATGTTGATGGTTGTAAGGTGTATAGGTTGCTAGTTCTGGATGTGGATGCAACCAAGTAGCGTCTGACCCCATGTGAAGTTTAGTTGCATTGTGGCAATTTGTATATGATGGTAGTAAGCCCTATGTCTAATAGAATGCAACAGAGGCCAGGCATTAGCCAGCACAGTAGCATGTCCTTCATCTGGCTGTATTTAATAACAAATGGCATTTGTAACATACACAGCAGTCTTGTATTCATAGGTTTGCTATATGTCAAGCTTTTGTATTTCTATTTTATGGACCTAGAGGGAGTATTGACAAAAAGTACCTTATATGGGACAGTAGGAATCCCATTTTGGTTTCTTCACAATAGAAAGAGGATGGTGGGAGAGAAGAATAAAATTAACCATTGTGGCTAAAGTAAAGTGTCAAGTGTTTAAAAGTATAAAGTGCAGGTTGTGGGTAGCCCAGAACCAGCCCACTGTTTGGAAGGGGGTGGGGGGGGGGGTTGAGAGGGGTCTCCAGCCCAGACTGAGCTATAGGCTATTTGAACAAGCTTATTAGACTTTTAGGGGCTGTAAACAGTGAGACTTTTAACATATAACATGAGACTGACTAACGGAAATCAGATCTCCTTCTCAAACAGCAGAAACACGATTCACAAATTAAGGGCTCTATGTGAAGATATGTTACCTACAAAAACATTGGCAGTGGGTCGAGGTTTTTACCCTGACTCTTAAAAAGCTGTCCCAATATATTGTAGGAATTGTGTTATTCGCTATTCTAAACTCCAGTCCTAGAATATCTGGGGAAAGTGCTTGATAGTAGGAGGGGGGTGTGTTTGACATAACATCACCTACTGGTGACATTTGTAATGGATGCTGAACTAAGAGTTCAATTCTTGTCAGCTGAATTGGAGGCCTATATTTAAGAAATCGTAATATAGCAATGCGGTATCACCCCAAAGAAAGGGAATGGAAAGGTGGAGAGGCTGCTCTAACTCATTAAGGGCATCGTGCACGTTGCGGTAGCTGCACATAGACCACAAGGAAGCAGTTCGGACTACCACAGCCACCCATAGGACAACACCAAACGGTATCCAGTGGTATAATCACCGGCAATAACATTGAGGGTGACTATTTTTTTTAAAAGTCACTGTCCAACACTTTGCCCAAATATTCTAGGACTGGAGTTTGTATATATTATTGCACTAGTCCTAAAACATATTAGGGGGGTGTTTAGTGCCAATAAAAAAGATTGAGTCACCCTCAATGTTATGTCCAGCGATTATATCACATGTAACCCACCAAACATTCTAAATAAGAAAGGCCCACCTTGTCTGATGTATGAAGAGATTAAAAAGAGGGAGCACAGGGACATTAAACATGCTAAATAGTATACACCCCCAGGAAGGACACAAAGTTAGCTACATCTGTTTGTGGGAAACTTGAGGGTATCCTCACTCCTACACCCTCTGTATCCTCTTCTCAGGTGGCCAGGGAAAGGCCATTACTCTGGGATCCTGACCCTGGGGGTGGAGAAGCAAAGAAGGATCACCTGGGTGGAGGGTCCACAGGATTGGGTGTGGGGGACCCACAGAAGAGACATGTTACCCCACCTTTCCCTATTGAAGAGCAACCTAACCCTCCCCCAGCATTTATAGGCTACTGAAAAACCTATCCCCTCATTTCCCCAAATTTTTCATCTGACAGTACAGAGACGAGGAAGAAACAACTAGGAGTAGTGAACACTACTAACCTAGTTCACCATCTAGCACTGTGACGAGGAGGATGCCTGCAGAGTATTGTGAGAGACAGCCATGTCCCTTTAATTATGGTCAGACAAGCTCCATTGAGAATGCACACCTGCAACCTGTCAAGTGGTTGCAGGTGTATACATGGAGAACCAGAGAGCAGCACAGGGAGTAACAGGGAGCCCTGTGTGGGATAGACCAGCAGGGCACCCTTACTGAGGAGAGGCAGCCATGGTGGGACTGGAGAAGGAGCAAGGACGCCGGCCGAGATCAAGCAGGACCTGCAGAGCCCAACGAGTGAAGGGTCGTGAAGCTATCACATGCGTGAGAGCTTCCATATGCCAATACGAGCAGCTGGAGTTGTGGACTAGCAGAACAGAAGAGGGGACGCATGGAGAGCTGCAGCTGGTGTGCGAGCGAGGCTAGCAGAAGCCGGTCCTTGACCGGAGAAGCAGGAGGAAGCAGCGGGACCCGCCAGGGAGGACGCTGAGGACTGGTGAGTGTTGGGGTGAGCTAAACTAGACTGAGGTGCTCCTGGTGGGCTGCAGATAAGTAATTAAGTATCAAATTAAACAAAAACTTGAAACTAATGTGAATTATGCATATCAAATAATGAACCAAATGAAAACTTGCAACTAAGCCGAATTATGCATATTAAATACTGAACTGAATTAAAAACAGAAATAAGGGTGAACTATTCATATTGAATATCGAACTGGAGGAAAACTTGAATTCAAGCATATTGAATACTAAATTGAACACAACTTTATGGGCAAAGCAAATGGCAGATGACAGCCAAAGGGAAAGCGCCCATGTGAAAGCAAAATAAGAAAAAGAGCGCAAGTTTGTAAGGGATGTGGCATGAATTAGACCACCTGAAAGTGAACTATGTGAACAAATGCAGGACGGCAAGGCCAAAGACTGGCAAGAGGTATGTGACACATGGTGGCAAAGCCAAGGGGTTTTCTAAGAGAAGCCATAGGAGTGTAACCGTGCACATAAAGCTAAGAAGCCACCAAAGAGGAGCTAAGTGAATGTGACTCTGAACACAGGGGCAAGTGCAAAAGAACATGTGTTGGCTGTGGAGCCTAGGGATGCGGGTTGCACGACCTGTGATGGGTGAACCGTGTAGTCTGACAACTGCGCCTAAACCGTTGAGCCCTAAATTGTGAAACAAGCCAAGGGTGGTGTTGAACCTTTTTGACAAGACTGAAGCAAAAACCAGTTACTTCGTTGAAGTCTCGAGCAAGGGAACCCTGAAATGTGAAGAACTGCAAATACTGTCTTAAGGATGGAGCCTAAAGCCCCTTTTCTTTTTGAACTGTGTTGCATAAAACTTGGTGAAGGAAGCCCCAAGCTTTTTGTTTGAACTATGTTATATTGAACTTGGGGAAGGAACTCCCAAGAATTGTGTGGAACTATATTGCCTTGAGCTTGGGAAAGGTAACCGTGAGACTTTTATGGAACTTTCTTGAACTTGGGGAAGGGGAGCTGAGAAGGAAGCTAAGATCTGGAAGAAGCTCAGAACCTTGGGTTGATCACAATTTCTTTGATTATTGACATCCCTGCACGTTGCTTAGCTTTGGTTGGGAGGTCAAGCAAAGGTTTTGGACACAGACAGACCTTTAAGTTGAACTCTTTGACTCAAATATTTGTTGGTTTTGTTCAGGTGGGGAAATTCCACCTTAGCATAAGGCAGAGGTCTTCAAAATGTGGGGCACGCCCCCCTCGCGGGGCGAGGCCACATCCCAGGGGGGGGCGCGAGAGCCCAGCATGAAATGTGTAAAAAAATTACCTTTTTTTATTTTTTATTTTTTTAAGAATAGTGGAAATGGGCAGGGCCGGCACACATGGTCAGACTGGACGATAAAACTGTCTCAGGCACCAATGTAAAAGTGCCCCGCAGTTGCAAAAGGATATTAATTCCTTAAGTCACAGACTGTTTGAATATTACCCAAGGGGGTGTTTTTGGTTAAAATGTAAGCAATTTGTGATATTTAAGGAATATTTATTCAGCAACAATGGTCGAAACTATTAGCTGCATAGTGAAGAAACTCAAACTGCCCACAGTAGCCAGACAAGTGGCCCACTCGCCAGTCCGACCCTGGCGGCTCATCCATAATGGGCAAGGGGCATCCACCCAGTGGCCCCCTCACCCATTATGCAGGAGCCGAGGAGCCAGCCCAGTGAAACACTGAGCACTGCCGCAGCTGCTTTTTCCAGCCGAGGGAGTGCTCCTGGGCTGGCTCAACAGTTCAGTTCCCCAGGCGCACATTCTCACTGAGCCATGCAAGGCCCGGGGCGTTTGCTTTGCCAGCCTTGCATAGCTCATTAGAAATGCTGGCTGGGGCACTGCATGTCTGTATGTGCGAGGGGGAGCTCATGCGCTTACTCGCACATACGGACAGAGCAACCTGGAGCATTTCAGCTCCTACACGCAGGCCCCTGCAGAAGGTACATTTATGTTCATTTATTTTTTATTTAAATATGTGTATGGATGCGTGTATGCTTGTGAGTGTATGGTGATGGGTGCTTGTGTGAATGGTAGAGTGATTGATGTGTGAATGTGTGTGTGTATGTTTGTTTTGTTCCGTTGAGCTGATTTTGGCGAGTGGGGTGTACAGGAGAGAAGGAGGGTTTTACAACATAGGCATTTAAAAAATGCCTTTGTTGCACAATCCCGCTACCCACCTGCCAAAATCAGCTCTACTTCTGAGGCGCTGTGGAGCCCAGGGGACAGGGATGGTATTTTCTTTACTGGATATCTTTCATAGATGTCCAGTCAAAAATATCATGCTTTCCCCCTTGGCCCCCCAGTTCCAGTTGCAAACTGTTTGGCCTTTTACCCATTTTCTTGTAAAGTATGCTCTAAATTGCAACATTTTAACGCATTATTTAAAATAAAAATTCACGGGGGAGACCCCCCTCACCAAACCCCCTTTGATTGGTACAGGCTCCCGCACACTGCACGCTAATTCGCTATGGCATTTTTGTGTGAAATATGTATGCCCTTCCACATAGAAAATACACCAGCACCCACTGGCGCTCGGACTGTGTTGAGAACGGGGTGGGGGAGCTCAGGGACTATGGTGGGAGCAGGATGGGCAGGAGCACTGGGATAGTGTTGGGAGCAGGATGGGGAGAGCCCAGGATCTGTGATGGAAGCAGGTGGGGGAGCCCAGGGACTATACTGGGAGCAGGTTGTGATGACTGCACGTAATAGTTCATAGCCATTTGTGCATACTTTTGTGGGGGGGCCTGACCTGCCCAGATTTTGCTCAGGGGGGGCCCAGGCCAAAAAAGTTTGAAGACCACTGGCATAAGGCAAGTTAGGCCTTCTACCATTAAGACATTTGAGTTAATACATTATTTCTGTTTGAACTTTGAATATGTTATCTGTGTCTTGCTTCATGATGCCTTTACACAGTTTACCATGGGGGATTGGGTGAAGGTGCGCCTTGCACTCAAAAATAGAAATACCACTACTTGATAAAGTTCACCCAACCAATTACAGAAAACTAATGACAGTGCAGTAAAAACAATGGATGGCAGTACAGGGAATGTGCAAAGAACACTAGTCAAATACAAATGGAGTCATGCAAAAGATGGGAGGTAATAAAGACAACCTGTTGCAGTATTCCACGGTGGAGAAGACACAGGGAGGATAAGACATCCAGTTGGAGCACCATGGTGGCCCTGAATCATGCTGTTCCCATCTTCATCTTGTATCCTGGCTTGCAACATTATGTGTTACTACTGACTTCTGCAATTGTATTCGCTCTACACTCTAGCTTCTCCACTCTTTTTGACTGCTTACTCTCTGTTCTCTCCTCCTTTCCCTTCTCCCTTTTCCTATCTCCTCCCCTTACTTTCTTCTATGCACTTACTCTATCAGAATTGTCCCTGGACCTAATATGATAGCAACCTCGTCTGTTTCCTCCACCCTACCATTACTGTTTTTTTCCTCCCCACCACACCTCCAGCACTATCTGAAATGTCGTCAGGCCTAGTATGATAGCCGCTTGTTTTGTTCCTCCCCTCCTTTTCTGCACCCCTCTCCCTCACCTTTTGTTTTTCTCCGGCTCTACTAGAAATGTTGTCAGGCCTAGTACGGTAGTCGCCTGTCTGTTTCCATTTCCTTCCCACTCTCCTCTTCCCTTCCTTATCTATGTCTTAGCTCTTGCACTATCTGAAATGTCGCCAGGCCGAGTACGATAGTTAATTTCACATCCTTACTGTTCATGGCCTGTAAGAATGTGGTTGTATTTTCCCTTGTTCCCTCCCTTGCCTTGAAGTGCTTTGAAACACATTGTGTATAGGCGCTATATAAATGAACGATCATATCATATCATATACCTGAAAGCGGCAAAGACGATGAGGAGATCAAGTTATCTCCAATGGGCAAGAAGGACGTTAAATAGAATAAAGGAGGAAAGAGAAACGAATAAAAGGCAAGGGAAGCTTGAAGATGTTGTCAATGTACTGTGAGAAAGCTAATCGCCGCGGATCGGTCATCCAGGTGGCCAGGACACAGTCATTGCTATTGGATCCAGTTCCTGGGGGTGGACCAGTGCAGGAGGATCACCTGGATGAGGGGTCTTCCGAGAGTGGAAGTGGTACACAGAAGGGCGAAACGCGGTATCCTCTTTCCTGTAACACCTTTTCCCCATATTACCAGGTAGGATACCTAGAAGACACTGGTCAGGCGAGGTGAGGCAATTAATAATCATTACACATGCGCCTGACTCCCAACACACTTCCCCACACAGATAAAAGGCGGAGCACGAATGCACACTCTGAGCAAGGAAAAGCATATGAAGAAGCAGTAGTTCCTAAGTGGCGATTTAACACGAGGAGAAAGGCGGCAGGACCGGAGAGGGCTGAAAAAGATGAAAGTACCCTTGAACTCTAGAAACCGCTAATTTTACGAGCCTTGGAAAGTGACAAGCCTAAGACCAGGAACTGAAGCTGATCAAACCTACACTGTGCATCAAAAATATCCAGGGCACGCCTGTCTCGATAACCCAGGCCCAGGAGGAGCGATTTCCACCGTAGTACTGTCCTTGGCTCCTGCAAGAAAGCCGCACCAGTAGAAGCAGCACAGCCAGTGAGTCGGAGAAAGCAATACAAAATCAGCTTGTGTTTGAACCAAGGTTGCAAGAGGCAACATTGTATGAAGAAATCCACAAGGACAGTGTTTGAAGCACCTGAGATGAGCGGCGCAAACAAGTGGATACTAAAGGAGTGAATGTACTTTGAAAAACCCAAGTCAGATACTGAGTACAGAGTGGTCCAGTGCCACGTGGGTGCTCATTCAAAGGTCTCTGTTAGGTATCCAACTGAATGGCAACTGCATTATTAAAAAGGAACTGTGTGTCAAAGTGGTCCTGCGATGGGTTAAGCTAAACCCTGTGCACATTCAAAAGTCTTCGATAAGTATAAAGTGAACTGCAAATAGTCCAAGCCCGGCTGAGGGAGACTAATTGAATGTGAAGAATGGATCTGAACCTAGCTCAGGGGGATCTGGGATGAACCGTGAGTCACCCGAGAAGGAATAAAGGGATCTGAGCCCAGCTGAGGGAGATCCAGGGTAAACCACGAGTCACCAGAGGAGGAATATGTTTGGAATCGTAAATTAAAGGGATCTGAGCCCGTCTGAGGTGGATCCAGGGAGAGACATCCAAATCATATATTGATGAGAAGAAAATAACTTTCTGTTTTTGTTTTATACATCAGACCCTCCGAATCAGGAGACTTTGATGGCGAAGATACTTGGGTACAGAAGGCCATGATGCTGTAATTAAAACTGTATCCTCGTGTCAAGGAAGCCAGAGTGTGTGCTTGGCTCGGGTGAACCGCCTTGCCACGTGCTGAAAACATGGGGGAAGGGAGGCCAAGGGACCGAGAATTCTGACTTATTATTTTGTCAACACCTCTTTCTTTTTCAAGAGTATCACTCCAGGCTATTTGTAAAGTTGCAGTAACGATTCGCAATAGGTTTTTTGGTGTAGGCCCTTTTATTTTGACAAGACTTCAATAGGACTGCATTATTATTATTATTTGATGGTCGTAGCTTGCTCCCATCTGTAGAGTTAGGTTTAGATTAGGCATTTTTCACCCCCTTGTGAAAGTTAAACACCCTTGAACAGTGGTCACTTCTGTCTGTCTTACTTCAATACCATGCCTTCCTTACAGTACCAAAAGGATAATCGTATGGTACAGGAACTATGAACCATATCTGTTAGGGAGATGTATCATTTGGATGCTTCATCCCCTCTCCTAGTGAGACCCCCCAGCCCTTTTAGCTGGACTTTTTGACCTTTTTCTTTATGTCCTGAATGAGTGGAGCCTTTTTCCACTCATTCATTCTTTTAGGCTCTGTCTTTTGGAACTGTGTTCTCTGCTTTTTACCTTTACTACAGAGTCTACTTTCCTCTGCAACTATTTTTAAAGCATCTGTGTTTACCTTTTGCAGCACACAGCTCCTTTTGGGCAGTGTTGCTGGGAACACTCTGGGTTCTCCTTTGAGATTCTTTCTATGTCCTTAAATACTATTGTTCTTAATGATAGAAAGATAATCTTTATCTCTCCTTAAACTTTATATTCTGAGATTGAGACACACCACTATATGTGGTGTCCAAGTGGGATACTTAGTATACCCTTCTCTCTGCTCCTGTCACTTTTTAGTCACATACACAACCGTCTAGTTATGGCTGGTGGCAGTGAATGTGTGCTACCAACTATTGTGTTCTTTTTTACCACAGACTGTATTCACAGTCTCAGTTGTGCACAATATGGTCACCTTACTAACTTGGTGGCTCCTTTCTTTTTTTGCCATTTCTGGAGTGGTTGATCTTCTTTAGCCCATCTACCATTCTGGGAGGGGGAGGTCTGTGTTTGTGTTTTGCCTTTGGTGGGAGCCCTTGGGTGTCTCCGGCTAGGCTCCATTGTGTCTGTGCAGGCAGGAAGTGGGGGTTCACTCCCCTACTCTTTGTCTGCCTTAGTGCCTGAATGGAACAAGCTCCCACTGGGGGTCTGGCTATCCTGATTAGACAGCCACCCGCCCCCCTTCTATAACCTGCTGAGAGACATTTCAGAGGGCTGTGTGCAGAAACTGAATAAAAGGTGAGGTTCCTGAGGTGAAAGGCAAGTCCACCACTGGAAACTGAAGTAACCGAAGACGACGACGGCCAGAGACGCCTGCAGACCCTTTGAAACACCGTGAAGTGACCACTGCTGTCCTGACCCCGATTTCTTTGCGACAGAGGAACTCCAAAGAGAAGGACTCCTTTCCTTTGACTGGTGTGAACAACCAGTTCTGAGACGAGCTAAAATCTGAGCCATCTCCGGAGATGCTGTGCCCCTCCAGAGCTGCGGATCACGAATGCCAGGTGACCTCCAACCCAATCGCAGTGCATAGTCTTAGAAAGGCCGGATCCATTCAAGACTTTGTTGATCCCCAGGTGAACCTCCAGAGGCACAATCTGACTCAACCGAGTCCCCTCACCAGAGTACTGGACTCCAGGAACCGAAAAAGATTGGCAGAGCGAATTGTGTCCTTTGTTGGTGCTGCAGAAAAGGCGCCAAAACTGCAGACTGACCAGAGAAGCTGAAGAAATCCATGCCAGAGGTCCTCACTCGAGGCTGCTGCTCAGAGATCCCATACATTGTCCTGCCTTTCATCACCAGACCAATGAATCTGAAGGTCGAGTCCAGTGCTGCTACATAGAGGAGAATCCAGCCACAAACATTTCTTCTAACCTAAGGTACTGTTGGGAGAAAGGGTATTGCTTACCTTGATTCAAGAAGTCGCTCCAGAGCATTGGAGTGTACGTAGAAGTGTACAAGGTGTCCACTCTTACTTCTGACCCAAGCTGCCAGCTTGTGTCCTTTTGCAAGTCCTTTAACAGGGTCTCTGGTGTTGTGTTATTCTTCAAGCATCTTTTGACTGGAGACTAGAAGTATCCTCAGGAACTTTTGCTGTTTCCCTGCTTCGTAAATGAATGTAAGCCCTCTTCGAATTGACTTTTGCTGCTAGTTAGACATTGAAATTTAAAAGCGTTAGTTTGCTCCAAAATGGTCTCTAAAACCTTAAATTCCGCTACTGTGACTAACCAACTGTTTTCGTTCCTCAAAAACATCATCTTATGTGGTTTTGCTAACAAAATACAATTACTGTATATTTTTGTCTGTGCGCGAGTGTGCGGTATAATCGATAGTATGGTAGAACGGCCATTAGTGTCAAAAGCTGTAACAATCGTACCGCGAGCAACTACAAACTAAGCAGTGGCCTTTGAAAAATATCAAAGTATTTCTATGTATGTTGGTTTAATTATCTAAGCATTTTGAAACATTCCTTGTGTAAATATTATAAATATATATTTTAATATACATTTATTGGTGTAAGTGTTTCTTTGATCTGCTTTACTAACTGGGTTCAATGTACTTACCTGCAGCTCACATCTTTCTCCTATGATAAGCTTGACTGCTCTGCCACTCTACCAAGTTTCCATGAGTAGTACAGACTGATACTAAGAGTTGGAGGATCTACAAACCATTGGGATATTTTCATTAAGTCTTACCCCAAGTGGACTTTAGGAATTACTGGGGCGTAGGAGACACAAATAATCTGGGGGGGGACAGGGGACATCTTGGGGACTTTGCTTTATTTATTTATTTGTGTTTTAGTCAACTCAACTTTTCACAAAATTAGAATTAAAATAGCAGTATGTATTAAATTACAAATATCACTGTATAAAACAAGAGAAAAGAAGAAAAGAAACCAGAAGAAAATGAAAGGATGCAGCAGCAAAGAACATGTCTTTGTATGTTGCATTTCTGGATTTTCCATCTGACTATGAGCTCCTGGTAAGAGAGAGGAAACAACAATTACTTCCAGTGGGCCACAGCTAGGACGCCAGCTTGTTAAGAGGCAGATCACCTGTAAGTGGACTCCTGCCATATAAAGGAGTTGAAGCCTTTTCTACCAACTGCAAGTTGCTACTTTTTTGTGTGGGGCAAGGAGACGTGTGTGTCTCTTGGAATGGAAAGAATGGGGTTTCAAAGAAAGAGGAAATCTTGTTTGTACCTCTGAGTAAGCCCTGTTATGGAAGTAGAGGGACCAGGTGTGTGATGTTGCTGCTATGACTGTCCCCCGGGGGGTGGAAGGGGGGTGGTACAGCAAAATGGAGGATGAGCGATTGCACGCCCACCCCCTTATAAACACTCCCCAGGTCTGCGGCCGGATGTGTCGGACCTGGGGGATGTCTAGTAGGTGGGGTGTATGTGGACCCAGGTGGTCCACAGAGAGGCAGCCTGCTATGTGGGCTGCATCTCTAGTGCCCCTGCGAGAGCCGGGCCAGCCTCTCACGATGAGTCTGGTCCCTCTTATTCCATCTCATGCTGGCTTCAGAGCCTAGCCTTTCTTTGCCTTCGTTATTCTGAATGCAGAGCTGGCCTCTGTTCCTTTCTCGTTTAACATTTGCTGCAAAGCCTGATCAATTTGATTCTCTATGTTACTAGGACGGCAGAGCATGGGTCCTCTGCCCTGTTATATTATTCAAAGAGCCCCTCTGGCCTTTCTTTGCCTCTCCCTTGTCTCACTGCTTGCTTGCTTAATACATACCTCCTTGCTTGAACACTCAACATATTCTCACTAACACAGCAAATGCAGCAGCAGTCTGTCTTAACTTCTATTTGTTCCGTGTCTTGAATTGGCCTCTTATTTCCGCTTTTCTGTCTGCAGAAGAAAGGCATTTGCCAGTCACTGCCATGATGGTTCTACCTGGCCATAAGAGGGCAACAGCTATCCAATATTGGAAGAACATGGGCATATTATGCCAGAGGCTGGCAACTGCCTTCCTAATGCCTACACAAGAGACACAACTCTTGCCTTTGTTTCTAACAGTAATTCAGTGGATGAAGAAACGCGAGAGCACACATATTGCTTACAAAGGAAGGGGATGATGTCACACTTGGTTAAGACATTCTGATCACACCAGGAGCTAATTTCCAGTTGCAACTAAGCGATTACCTTTTAGACTTCTGGCTTTAAATAACGTTAGTATCACCTGGAAAGCACAGAGGTTGCTCAACCGGGTCCATGGAGCACGAGGGGTACCCTACTCGTGGGCACGGATGATTGGGGAGCATTCCTGCCCTGTTTTGGAGCCTGGCCCCTACAGCCATGATGAGAGGAGGGGCCTATTACTTTTGGTTGCACGTACCCTTTGAGGGTGGGCAGACATTGCCTCCTGCTTTAGCCCACTAACAGCTCTGCTTTGCAACTTTTTCACACATACCTGTCAGGTGGCATGTAAGTCTGGAATCCGTTGCCACATCAACTAGGGTACAGGCTTGCCACCTGAGACTTACCCATGTCTGAGTCGGCATCTGTCGCCCTGAGGGGAAGGCAGACACAGAAAGAGCAGGGCACAGTGCCCTTGTGGGTTTTTATACTTCTTCCTAGGGGTGGGCACAATTTACTCCGCGGAGAAAGTGGCACATGCTGGGCAACATTCTACCACTTTGACAATGTCACCCAAAGAGTGAAATTGGCCATTTGAATACCTCTGTCGACTTATTATTGCGCAATCCAGACTGATGGGTTTCAGCGCTTGCTTAACGCGAGATGGCAATTGAGGGCATTTGCCAATGCACTCAAGAAGCACAGGACACCCTCTTACCAGCGACATGCCATGCTCACTCATTCTGATCACGAATTGGCATTTACCTGGGGTCATGTTAAATGTATTCATTTATTTATTACACATGTAGCATCACGCAAAACCCCCAAGCACCAAGGCGCAAAGTAAACTGCATGGAGTGGACCACTTCCATTGGCGCACATTTTTACTTTTCCGCCACAAAATGGAAGATTTTAGCGTAAAAGGCAGGTGAAATCACATTGCTTTTCCACTTTGGAAGAGTGTAAATACCTTGCGCAATTAGCGATTGCTGGCGGAATTGACAATGAAACTTCCTCTGAACTGCGCCCGCGTTTACCAGGTTTTCATTTCCAAGCAGATCCCAGATGAATCCCTTTCCTTATTTCCAGCATGAGAATCCATGCTGGCAGTAAGGCTGCATTTGTCTGGTGGAGCGGGAAATACAGGGCGTCCTGGTGTGTCCACTCGGCTCCCGAACTCCATCCAGAAAATGCACGAAAATCTGGCCAATTAGAAAAAGCGACAGTAATAGTGTTTTCCACCACTTTTTCTGAACCGATTGACCTGGAAAATGCTGTGTTGCATCGGAAGCTGAATGCATTCTCTCTGCCAATTATCCCACCGGAAGATTATGCCAGGTGCTGAACACAGGTGTTACATATTCCTGTGCACAATCTGCATTTGGAGAATTAACTGAGCTACCTTACAAATGATATCGCCTCTGGGGCTTTACCATCTTAACCCCTTAACTGCCATGGATATTTCCCCCCCAGTGCCAAGGCCTTTTTTGGTGATTTCGGTATGTCGCCATTCAATCCCTTGTAACTTTGTTACATGATATATCTCGGCCAAAGTTGGCCCCTTTTGTCCCACATGTAGGCAGTCATAACGTCACCCAGGAATCCTAGTTTGCTGTAGGGGGGTGGGAGAAAATAACCAAAAAGGAGAACATTTGTTTTTTTTCTTCAGAAAATGCCAATAAAATGTTGTACAAAGAAGCCTTTGGTGTTTTCCTTGTAAGAGCTAGGAACAAATGGTTTGCTGTGCTGGATTCACCATTTTCCAGGCTTTCAAGAACAGATTGAGTGGAAACCAAAATAACATATTTTGATATGCTAATCAGCCGTTTTGTGAGAGCTAGGCGATTTTGGCATTTTTTGTCCAATAGGACATGCGTGGACAGAATGGAAGAAAAGGGTAGGAAAGCTGAATGGGAAGCCAGAGAGGCATACATTTCTGAAAAGTAGACAATATTCCAAGTTTAGGATGGGGTGATTTGCACAGGTCAGGCAACAACTATGTAGGGAAAGATTCCATAGTTTGGGGGGAAATAAATCGGGAAAATGACAGAAAAAACCCCACAATTTCTGCACATTTCACTCTGGCCACCCACCGAAACACACCGCCACCAACAGATGTCCTACCTTCCCGCGTTCCCACAGGTTTTCCAACGAAAACGGTACCTCACATGTGTGGATGCACCTACCTTGGTGCAAAGGGAAAAAGGCTAACCCACTGATAACCCCAAGCCTTTCGGTAAAGCAGCTTTTGCTCATGCGGACAACCTACAGCTTTGGGCCTAGGGTGTCAAAGCCACCAAGGAAAACAGAGAACCCCATGCATTTCCGAAAAGAAGACACTCGTGGGTACCCCCCTTTCCCATAAAAACACCCATGGTGCTTTAGTGACCCCCACACCCACCCAAAACAAGTTATAATTTGTTTTATTTTTGTTTTTCCTTTTTCCTAGGGGAAGATTGTGCTAGCAATCTGCCCCCAGGGAGGGCTACATGAGATGCCCCCCATCCATTTGGGGTGGGGGAAAGAGGGCCACTCCCCTTTCCACTAAAAACATCCATGGTGGTTCAATGGCCCCCCACACCCACCCAAAATAAGTTATAATTTATTTTAAACGTACTGCCCAGGCTTGGGGGGTGGCTCTGCCAATATTTGCAGTGGCCTCCCCCCAACCCAAATGGATGGTTGCATCTCATGTACCCTTTCCTCGGGGCAGAAATCTGCCCCCAGGGAAGGCTACATAAGGTGCCTCCATCCACTTACGGTGGGGGGAGAGGGCCACCCCCCCTTCCAAACACAAAAAATCCTGGTGGTCTAGTGGGGCCCCGAACCCAAAACAAGCTCTAATATATACATTTTTGTTTTGCCCTTTCCTAGGGGCAGATGGGTACACGTGTGAGCCCAGTGGGGGTCAAAACATACTGCCCCAGGCTTGGGAGGGGTGGCTTTATTTGCAGTGGCCTCTCCCCCCACCCCAAATGGATGGAGGGCATCTCATGTACCCCTTCCTAGGGGCATAAATCTGCCCCCAGGGAGGGCTACATAAGGTGCCCCCATCCACTTAGGGTGGGGGGTAGAGGGGGGAGAGGGCAAACCCCCTTGCAAAAATCCCTGGTGGCTAGTGGTCCCACCCGCACCCACCCCACCCAAAACTACGTTTTTAAAAAGAATGATTTTTAATCACCCATCTGCCCCCATGGTATTGCCCCCATGCTTTGGGGGCCAGAGGGCAGCAAAAACAAATCCCTGCATGACACACCAAACACATATTCTGGGGGGATAAAAGACATTACATCCCCCCCACTTAAAATTGTGGGGGGATTAGTTCCCCCTGCTCCCTGCTCCATGTCCTACGCCCAGGGCCCCAACAATATCAAAAGCATGACATTGGAACTTTGCTTCACAACGTCATTTCCTTCAGGGCGGTAGGGGGTGCAGTGACGCACATTCATAGCATCGGAGTGGTGAGATCACCCGCTAATGGGCAGAAGGCAGAGCATGGGGAGGAGATAGAGAGAAAGCATGTCAAGAGAGTAAGACACTAGCCATAAGGAGAAATGTAAACTACCAGTGAACATAGGGAAGGTTATTCAAGTCTCGGATTTGGAATTTGCCTAGCATGCCATCGTGATTAATCTTTCAAATTCTACAGCATCATATCAAATGTTACATTACAGGAGGTAAACAACTCTAAAGTCAATCCCCACCCCAAATCTGGTCTGTTCTTGATTCACTGATATCATGCATCGTGTCATGTTTCACACCAGAAGCGTTCTTCCAAAATCGCATCATGTCAGCCCAAAATAAACCTGCTACAATAGTTGAAATGGACAAGAAACTGAGTTTGATAAGCAAATAACACCTCAATCTCATTTCTTCCCAAAACCTTGCAAATAATGTAGCTCTGGCTTTCCAGACCAAGATTGTCTCCATCCAAGCCAACGTTAGTTCCCAACACCGAACAAGAGCGCCCAGCCTACGAGCAGCAAGAAGGAGCTACCCATGTCTTGACTTCAAACCAACTTCACGGAAAAGGACCTGAAAAAAGTAGTGAGGTCTTCGAGAGCTTCTGCTGAACAATATTTCCTATACCCAGCAACTCCCAGCAAAGATTGCAGCTGTAGCAGTAAAAAAAGTTTATTTCGGAAATACAGAAAGTTCCATTAAAACAAAAGCATTTAACAACATAATTACACATCAACACATTTGAAAAAGAAATTCCACCATCATTAAAACTCTGAAACATTTTTAAAATACAAAAACCTACATTTAAAAAAACTGTCATTACAAATGTTCTCAAAGTTAACGCATCATTTATAAATGTAAATAGACCGCAAGCCCACACAAACTAAGTCCACCCATAACAAATAACAGAGCAGGAATTCATACGCCTGCAAGAGTGTTTTTTGTGTGCACTGTCTGATAGACTAGAAAGTTTGGCAAAACAAAGAAATGGGCTACGTCTTCCTTAGGCACATTACAAACAAATGCATGATCGATTTTCATTGCCATTGGACCAGGCTGCCACCACTGCTCTTAAATGAATACAATTAAAAAATGCCCTGGTAAAAATGCATTGAGATGGACTCTGTGCCCATCGCAAATACTTCTGGAGACCCGGGCTTGTGATGAACGCATGCTTCCTATTAGCAGGCTTCAGGCTCTCAGATGACTCCCTTTTATCTGGAATACGCTGGAGTACCCTTACTTTTATAGATTTTAGAACATTGCGAGGCATAACATCTCTCATATAAAACATTGAACCATGTCTCTTTCTGCCAACATTGCCTTTACATGACCAAGCCAGGGGATCATCAAATGGGGGTCCCCATAAACCAAATATTTAATGGATTAAACCAGCGTCGTTGTTCCCCCAAACTTTGAGCAAGTGACCTAAAGGCTGAACTGTGATAAAATCACTAATAAATCTGCAACCCAATTCCTGGTGCACCGGCAAAGTTCGGGGCAGATCGAGGAAGCCCCAATACTCATTTAAAAAGGGTATTCTCCACCACCTGGATGGACTCAACATTGCTATATCCCCACAGCTCCATGCCATAGCTAGCAACAGAGGTAGCTTTCCCATTATAAACCTTAAGCAACAACTCGACCGGTTTATCTTTGAACATGCCCATAGCTCTGCATCCAATTCCAATAATTTGACTAGGGTCAAATACCCACTTCAATAAAAGAAAACCATTGCCCTATTGATGAAAAAACGGGACCTCGTAGATCCCAAAAACATTTACTCAGTCTAAAATAGACCATTTGCAGATGAAACTATGGAGAAAATGGTGACAAACCAATTAACAGCGTTTAGTGAGAAAAATGTTTTACTACATGAACAGTAGATGTTCCTTACGACATCTAGGTCATGGGTCTCTAACCTGCAGCTTTGAAGATGTTTTGATGATTTCCACAATCCCTCGCCATTGATTATGATGGCTGGAGCTCATGGGATTTGTAGTCCAAAACATCTGGAAAACCAAAGTTTACGGGAGCATGGAGACTGCCCTGCTACATGAGAGAGCATACCCCAGAATCTCAGGGTGCAAATTTCACGAAGTTGGTCCACAGCTTATGACACTACAGATCATACTAGGACCACACTGCCCATACACTACTCTATATCGGTGGATGGCTTAGTCAATACACCTGTATTCATTTTTTTATTGCATAAATTAATTCAAACATCATTGCATTGTGTGCAGTATTAATAAGGAAAAATCAAATTTCATAAACAAATATCAACAATTACACACGTTTCCTTTCATTCTAAAACATTCAACAGCTAAACAGTCAACAGTTGAAAAACACCCATCTGATCCCCTTAGACAGACTTCCTTCAAACCTAAGATATATTCTGACAATTAAGAACTAATTTTAATCTGTACATCTACCCTAACTGTTGAGTTGAATATCTTCGAGCTCTGTCTCATATTTCTTTTAACACGGATCAGGTATGATTATACCTATGCCCAACATGTTTCGTTCTTTACAACTGTCCTAGTACAGGAACTTCATCAGGGATGGTATTTCTGGCATCAACCACAATCAGAAAACTGTATTCTAATAATTCCATATCGTATACACACATATGTTGTTTTATACACATCAATCTCACCACCAACATTTACCTCGAACTACCAGTGGTCATGAAATTAAACAAGGTATTTTAATAGCCAAGAATGAACTTGTGCATTCTTTTAATTTCAATGGCTTCTTGTATAGAACATTCTAAGTTCTGGCTTTCAAGTGCCATAACTTCCATCTGTCCACCCATATCACAAATGTTCTTGCTTCTGCTGTTAGCTTGATAACAGCCATCCACATGACATTTATGTCCTGTGTACTTCATGAGTCACCTCCCCACTTCTTACATATTCATACATCAAATGTGAGCATTGTGTGCTTCAGCCGCAAGCTATTTCTTTAAGAAAAATAGAGGGAACAAAGGGCACACCTATAGTAAATCAAAATAAGATAAAATATTGATGAAATCTAAGGTTTTTATGAAAATTTCAGATGCAGGGGGAGAAAATGTCAACCTTGACATCTAGGTTGGAAATGAGAAGAGAAAAATGGGGGTTGTTCGCAAAAATTTGGAAACGCCCGTCCCCTGCACACTGTCGGATATCTGTAAAAACAATTCAATAACTTATAGAAGTGGTATGTGGTTGTAGAGTACTAAGATAGGAATCTATTACAACCAATCCGTTCAAACGGTTTAGACATAGTTTTAAACATATTTTCAAACAAAAATCAAACCATAAGCAAGTTCAAACATTTTGTAGTTAAGTCAAAAAACCATTTCGAGAATACACTTCTTCAGGGGCATAGTTCCAAAAGTTTCTACAAAGGAATGGAACAATATGTACATTTTAGAATTACATTATTAGTGCACGGATTCATTTAAACAAAATAAGATAAAAATATGATTATTGCTAATATCCGAGCATAACTATGCATTTTCTAACGTTCAGTCAAGTCTAGTGCGATTGATCATATTAAAGGAAAAGTATCACAACTAAGGTTTGCAATCCGGCTCCTAGATTTCAATCAACCATATCTGTAGAGAGTAAATAGTCCCTGAGACCAAACTAACCTTGTGATAGTTCTAGGTTAAGAAAATTCCTAAATCGGGAAAAAATAGGAGTTGGCTCTTTAGGAGAGATTCTATATGGCCATATGAACCGGCTTCCTTATCACGTGATCTCTGCAAAAATGTGGTAAGAAACTAAGGATAAGTCACGTATTATAAATCAAATTGAAAACTATTGAAGAAGATCATCAACAAGGTTCAGGATATCATTTACCCAAATGGGTAGGGAGACTTGGGAAATAAGGAAATGAAAATGTAAACGGTCCAGTAAGCGGGCCGTGTGGGACAGTCATCCAACTCTTAGTAAAACTTGTAATATCCGTCAGCCGAACTAAAGAAGGAAAATAGAAGTAATTGGAAAAAATATTTTAAGGAATCATTAGTGATTCTACAAAAATGTAGAATCTTCAATTGAACTTACTTTAGCCCAGATAATTCATCACTTAGTGTGGACTAAGTGTGTGAAGAGACAATGCATCCTCCGGACAAAAGGGTTCCAGTTGCAGGCACCAGTAGAGAGTCGGCAAACAATGGCCGTGGTTTTTAACCAAGTAAACTGATCCTAAAAAAAGTAAATAAGGTTCTAGCTAGGTGGTCCAAATCTACATGTGAGCAGTCAAGTAATGCGTTAACCCACCAGTCAACTTACTTAGGTAGATGATGTCTGTATGCATGAGGTTATCCAAGTGGACCACATCCACTGGAGGAGGATGCGGCTGCACAATGGAAGGCCCTCTTAAATACTGTCACTGCAGTGACGTGTAATTGTGCATGCGCAGTAGCGTCAAAACAAATGACGTCAGAGCGCGCATGCAAGCTATTTCTTTTCCAACTATCTCACCAATGCACTAATAAATGTCGGGCCACAGTCCGCCATGCATTTCTAACCATGCATCAACCTGTAGATGTGCATTTATAACCGTGCGTCTACATGTAGACATGTATTTTGTTAAGTATATCTGGGGATGGCCCATGCACGTTGTCCCTAGAGTCTCCAGTAGAATTATATTTGATGCTAAAGATCATACCAAACTAAAGGATTGGGGGGAGGGGTCGGCTGGCAACAAGCACCTAGCCTCATTCCTCAAGGAGCACTGAACCAAATTATACTGGAAGAGTTAAGGTCTCTCCCATTCCCACTTAAGAGGATTACCTTTGTCACTCTGTCTCATTAATGCCTATATGAAACCTCTAGCCTCCATAATCAAATCCTCCTCTGTCAACTATAAGCAGATAACTCTCACGTTGACTTCAATCTGGTGACTAAACCTGAATCCAAACACATCACTACCAATATGCCTGCAGTTGCTACTTGACTGGATGACTGATGACAATCTCCGTCTAAATACCAAGAAAACAGAAATAATGTTTTTGTTTTACTGCCTCCTCAAAGCTGATTTTTAAATGGCCCGATGCCACGAGTATCCCACCCTTAAAAAACATAGGTGGTGTAAAACCATATTTCGCATAATACCACCTGATAATGAACATTGGCCTAAGCTCATTTGCATTGCACTGAAAAACTGTGTCCTTATAAACCTGAATTTAAAGCCGACTACGCCACCATTTTAGGAACATTCGTCATTTTGATTAAACTCCTGTTCTCCGTCTCATGTTGAACTGTGTTTTCTTCTCGAGCTGAGGAAATTGAACTTTGTATTGTGTAAACATGTTGTGACTGCCGAGAGCAGAATGTTTGTCCGGTGCTAGAATCCTTGGAGCTGAACTGAACTGCAATGTAGGTGTTTGCACTAATAGCTTATTCCTCATTCAAACAGTGGAACTGAATGCTGAACAACTAAAACTGTGTGCCTTTGCAGAAACCCATTGTGTTTGTTTTTTGAAACTGGACTTACTTTAAGCTTAAGAAAAGGGAAAGACCAACATAACCAGACAAAACAAAGTTTGTCACCATTGTATGTGATGTGTAGAAAAAACATGTCAAGTGTTTAGAAACAATATTGCTGTATTTGTCATGTAACCTGGGTATGAACCCTAGCGAATGTTTAATTTGAAGAGAGGCCAGATGATGTAACCGGGATTGTGTATAAAAGATGCCTATTTTGTGATGTCCAGCTCACTCTCTCCCCTCACGGTGTCTGCTGGTACACACTGAGGTGCTGAGAGCCAGATAGCTATCTGTATTTGCATATTAAATGATACATGTATCTCTGAACTCATGATTGGCGTATTTCATTTTGGTGGTACTAAGCCTCGATAGTTCCTTTGGTCTTTCAGCATTCTGGATGCTGATTCCATACTGGATTTGGCGCAAACCAAAACATTATAAAAAATAGGGCGAACTAGAGCATTGTGTCCTCTCTTCGCTCAGGCATATAACTCAGAATGTGTGCACATAAGAAGCCTTATTGCCCCGTAGCTTAGAACTCAGCCCCGAAGCCAGGTGCATGGGGGAGGCCTAAACACTTGCCCCAAAAACAAAGAAGCCAAAAAAATAAAGCTATGTCTCCTGAGCTATTGGTTGCTTGGCTTGTGCACAGAAACTGGTGTGGTGTGTGGGGTAAGTACACCGGGTCCATAAGGAGGTGCAGCCAGGCTGGGACAGAGTGGAACGGGATGCAGGAGAGGAAGCAGGCGTTGGTGGGATGGAGAAGACACAGCAGCAGAAATCCAGGGGCAGGGGGAATCCTGTAAACCTGCAGGGTCCATGGTTACACTAGCAGATATTGGTCGGATGCCTTGGACCACAGTTGGTCGGCAGGATTTCAACGTTATTAAGAATAGAGCATCCTCTGCCTTAAGTACGGGATCCCATCATGCCAATTTTGAGAAGCTCTCCTCCCTCTACCAGTAGGATGAGTAATTGAATTCCAAATTCCCTGCATCACTTGTTGCAGCATTTGTTGTTGGCATCCCGGTAGATCAGGGCAATCTTAAGCACTTCTGGGGCCCTGGGCATGGACACTTGTGGGATCTCCTTCCGCCTAAAGAAACTAAGAAATCCAGACTATCTGGTCGGGACAGCCCCCCTTTGCCGCAATCAGAACGAATAACTTGGTAGGCGGTCGTGCAGGAATCAAAATAAACATGGGTATTCCCTTTCAGGCCACTTACGCTCTTCAGACTTGCTGCAATTAAAATATTAAACAAGTGGCATTTCAAGGGCAACATTAGTAGTCCACAACGAGGTTATTTGTGTTCTAGCAAAGGTACATGACACTTTTTCTTTATAATTAGCAGCCATGAGGAAGGTATATAGTCTGAAGTATAAATGCAGGACACATATTGTATGTACATTCCCAAAATAGACAGAGGACTTAGATTAGCAGCCACACAGAATGAAAACGTTCTCAAGCATGGATAGAGGAGACCAACTGGAAGCAAGGAGGAAGCTACACCTACCATATCATAGGTAGAGGACGCAGAGTTGAAGCTACCAGGAAGGTGTCCATATCCAGAGAGACTGAGATTAGAAGAGAGACATCTTTTTCAAGTAGCGTTATTAGAGAGCAATGGAACATGGCACTGGTGTGCAATATATCAATGCTCACTATTATAATAGTTGTAGCAATATTATAGCTAGTGAAACCACGAGTGAGTCTTTTATGACAATCATGCCCTGAAAAGGAAATGACTCTGAAGGGCTGATCATTTTGAAAGATTTAGGGACTGCCCATTTTGACAGGTTAGGCAATACAAGATTAAATGGAATTTCCCAGATCACACATTGGTGAAGAGGTGAATCTGAGATGTGCCCCCAATCAGCAATTTCTGTACTTTACAACCTTCTCTTCCAGTTCTTACCACAAAATAAAATATTCCCATTTTATAGAACCGACTTTGAAAGTGCACAAATCACATAACACAACATGCCATTTATTAAATGGAAGCATACTCTGTAAAATTAGAATGATTCTAGCTTCATTGTCTCCATCATCAATGGAAGTGTACAAGTGCTTGCATACCAACTGATGAGTTCTTCAACGATTTCATCTGGGTTTCTCTTGTGTTCTCTTGTGTTATTTGAATTGTACAAAGCAGTAAACAGTTGTTTGTGTCAAATATGCAGATTTTAAATGCGTTTTCCAGAGACTTGTGATTCATGGCCGGCTCTCTTCTGTCCAGAAGCCCTTCCACTCAATATCATGAATAAACAGAACTATCGGGTAATGGGCTGAAGAATTCCACCAACATGTGGGAAGACAAACCTTATAACAGAAGACAGCAGAGCATTGAAAATGACATGAGATGATTAGTGCAGGATGACTATCATCTGGCAAAGCCAGGTTATAAGCCCGCATGCTTTGGTTTCGCAGTCTTGAATTTGGATACCAAATCATCTCTTCAGGCTAACATTGTATGCTCAGTATTGTGGTGGTGGGGGGTGGCTGCCTAGATTTTGCAACCCCCCACCCACCAGAAGGAACCGATTTCTAGCCCTTAAGCATACTGCTGCTATATTCGTTTTCCAAATGTTTAATGGATTTTAATGAATGGATTGTGTGCGGTTTACAAAATATATATATTCGTTTTTATAGCAAACGTTATCTGGTGCAGATTTTGGTGATGTAAGCACTTGTACTGTAAAACACGGTACATATGCATGCAGGTTTATCAATTTAACACAGAGGAAAGGCTGATTCTCCCTTGCTAGAATTTGGTGTCGTAATCTTGCATAGGAACACAAATCTCTGCAATGAGAGCTTAACGCACTGAGCTATCTTCCGAACCATTGCAGCACTATTCATTTCAAATTTGACTGACACATGATCATTATAATCCTCCCGCTATGGAAGGTGAGACTGCTACAAGAGTTGTGCGGTAGTGAGATGCACAAAGTATAACACAATGAACAAAGAAAGCATTACAGGATGAAATAATGCGAGCAGAACACGCTTGTCAACAGACAGGCAATAGGTTTGGAGCATGAGCAGCACACAGATCTTAAAGTAGTTTGGTGTCCTCTGCCCCCCTTCCCCAACAAGGTGGGAGACCGAGGTAAGTGTCCCTTTTGCCCTCTCTTAAAGACAACACAAAACATATCCATGTTGCCCATCAGAAAGATCTGTTGCTGCTAAAGCTCCCAGAATGGTCGCCAATCTTCCTAAAGACCTTAATCTGAAAAGTACTACTTCAAACTCTTACTATGGCTTTTGTGTACAAGGTCAGATCACTGTGTGTGAAATGCAGTATTTGACAGCTATGTATATACCTATGTTCCGTGCTGGCGAATGGGCCGGCTCTTGCCGGATCCGAGATCCGGCATTGGATGTCTTGCTGGATCTCAGACCCGGCCTGCCTAAGCCCAGACCAGGCTTTACCGAAAGCCCATCTTCGCCAGGGAAACTGGGGGCTCGGTGATCTAATATGGCCGTCATATGCGTGTTGAGTGTTGGCCTGCAAGGGACACCTCAGGAATCAATGGGCCATGACAATCACTGGGGTGGGAGCCATCACAGTTCAAAGCAGGTTATGTATAAAGATGTTATATGCTTGCCAAACCGCTTAATCACACATACATGCTTCTGATGTGCTCACAGTAGTTATTAGGAAATGTAACCATGGCTTCATGCGGGCCAACCTTTGATGTGGACTACAGGTGCAGAAATAACCCCACCTCGAATATAAGCAAGCGACCAGCCCAACCCATGCCCTGGCCAAACAAATGTTATAGCACTTTTTTTTTATAAGGAATTACAAAAAGTCATACGATTAACAACCAGATTTTTACATATAACATCCCAGCAACGGCCTCTCAACCTGCTGTGCTACCCTGGTAGCCTTCTTCTGTTACAGTGTGTCTATCGATCCCTTAATGTACTAAAAATCACTGCATTAACGGTATTTTGGGTGCACCACTGCCATGGAAGTGATTTAAAGTGGAATTCCGTACAGTGTGGAATTTTGGAAAGAAGCAGCATTAAATAAAGGGCACCATTTTAAATCTATTATTTTGAACAGTTCCTTTGAGTGGAGTTCAACTGTCAGCTCTGCCCCCTCCTCCAAACACCGCCCCCATCCTGGTGGTGTCCCCCATTGTTTCCATTTCCCACACTGCATGTAGGTTTATTACGAGGAATGTCCGGTGCTCAGTTACCGCACTAACCTTTTCTTAGCAACCCCTTCCATCTCTCCCACTCGCCATGGCGTGCGTTGCGGCGATCGTGCTTTAGAACCGGATCAGACACGCCCTTGTTGTATCTGCTGGACGGTAAGAGGTTTTTGTGGCTGTTAAGGCAACCAAATAATCTTTCAATCCAGCCTGTAAGGGGGGGGGCGAGTTAATTTACCATGCAGGCTCTATGGGAGCTTAATGGGATAGGTCTACACATACTTGTGCTATCTCCCACTTTTTAACTTTTCACAGGCCGAAACGTCCCTTTGGTAAAAGAAATGGCCCCGTTTGATACAACTTCTGCTTCTTAGGTGTCCACAAATCGTGCCATAATCTAGCAAACAGGCCTTTTAGCGTTCCAGTTGAAACCCTAAGTGCAGCCCCCCCCCCCTCTGTAAATTTCCCCACAAAACACAGCCCTGTTGAGATGCGGTCACCCTGCACTTCCGGTCAGCTACTGGACACGCCGTCCAAGCCCCACAGAGCAGCAGTGGAGGTGTATTGTTGCCGCCTGGGAATATGCCACTGGGGTGAAGGGGCAGACGCACACCCGGTGGCGAAGGGGGGGGGGGGAATAGTGGAGGGGGGGAGGGATGATCAGAGCTCAGATGACATGGGAGGGGTCCATCTTTTAAAGGACCAGACCTGCCCAAGATGATTCACAGCTGTCAAAGGGAGGATGGGTGCAGGGTCGGACTGGAGTATACAAATTGTCTTGGGCAAAAATGGCCCACAATCGCAAATAGCAATTTATTCCTTTTGTGACCGACTGAGAAGTACCAAAGGAGAGATGTTTGGTACAAATGTATTGCAAATTTTACATTTTGTTCAGTAGCACTGAGCCAAACTACTAGTTGCACAGTGAAGTAACTCATTTAACTGGCCCAATTTGAAAATGAACAAAAATGGCCCACACTTGCTGGGTCCCACAAGAAAGTGCTCCAGTCTGGAGAAAGCGCAAGGGCGCTACATGCCCGCATGTCCCCCCGCCCCCACCTATGAGTTTGGGAGAAATGGGACAATGTAGCATTGTGTTTTAGGATCGGCTTTTCAAAAAGCCTAGCCTTGCCACAGGTTATCTGGATCAGACATATCCAGGATAGTTTCATATGAGCAGCATAGGTTGTTACACTGCTGGTCCAGTCTATTCCGTGCTCTTCCAAGGACTGCAAAACTTGCTTGATGCACTAAAAACAAGACAGTGGGCGCAAATTACATGCGCCCTCCACTGGTTGTTGTCATTGCCCTACTGGCCAATGTGAGCCTGAATAGGTGTGTGTGTGCGCGCGCGGGATGGAGGAGGATGGCCACAGACAAGGTTAAGAGGGATGGCATGACTAAGAGGGGAGGCGTGCCAATGCCACACCTGATAAAGGAAGGGGGATGTGGGGGGCGTGTTCAGATTTAGCAAATGAGGATGTGAGGATTGAGGGGGTAAAAAACGGACAGAATTGAGCTCCATTCTTTTTGGTAGGCGGGAACACAGCCGACAGTGTGAAAATGGAGGGGCCCCTGATGGATAGAGTGGGGAGAAGGAGTAGGTGGGCCAGATTTAAAAAGTAAAAAAACCGAGACAGGCCAACCAACATAAAAGTAGGGCTAACTCTTGAAAGTGGCTGATAAGGCACTACACTTCAGTAGAGGTTGGAGGAGAAGGAGGTTTAAGTGTTCCTGGTGGAATGGACACAGAATAATTAATTTATTATAAACTACCACTATCTTAATCTGGTATTGATTTGGGAAAATGTCCATAAGTCTTGGGTTTAGTTATCCCATGAGGAGAATTATGTATACTTTTAGACTCTCTCCTAACCTCTTTACACCTTTGAAATTTTTCAGATGACTGTAAGCTTCCAAAAAATTGTCAGATTCAGCCCCTTGTCTCACCTGTTCGTCCTTTGTTGTTTTCTTCTTTGGAGATCTTTCTTTGTTCCTGGATGTCTGGAACTTGTACAGGTAAGGGCGGGTATCCTCTGCCTCCAGTGTGAGGACCGAGACCAGCCTCGGGGAGATGGTAGGAGTTCAGAATCCCAGGAAGTTAAGAGATGGGGCGGTCAATGTCTGGGATGGAACTTGGAACCAGGAAGGAGTTCGCAATACTCGCAGATTGCAGGGGACTGACAGCGAGTACGGAAGGACTGGACAGAGGTCCAAGAAGAAAGAGGAACGAACGGCCCTCAGGTGGGAGCGTAAGGGCACTATAGAACACCAGGAAGGAATTAGGAGCCGATAATATCGGAGAATCAGCACAGAAAGAAGGGAGGTAGTTATGAACACACTTGCAGAGAACACAGAAGGGTAGCTGAGACGCACAGAGCCGCGGGGGCGTGCCTTTATTCTACGAATCAACGGGTCTTGGGTAAACACTAGACTTCAGCGTTTCCGTGGCGTCGGTTATGTTGGGAGGATAGCAGATCCAACGTTGCAGTGCAAAATGGACCACCACGAAGTCCAAAAGGGGCGGAAACGGCGAATCATGACAAAAATGTTGGCCAGTATCAACAACTAAGGCTAGATTAGGTTTGTTGAGCTGTAATATGGCTCTTTGCAAATAAGGGGGTACCGAATGTATACATTTTTCTATGGTTAATATTTCTAATACCTCTTCTAATGTTCTTTTTCCCTAAACATAACAATGTATTTTGGACACTAGTAGATAGTTCTATAGGGGTTTATTCAGGATTGAACTTAATACTCCTAGGTTTTTTATAGAACTTTTTAGTTTGCCCCACTTTCTTTCATAATGCTTCGTTGATTTCAGAAAAGGGGGACATACCTTCTGGATTTAGAAAATATCAGTTCTGGAGTTCTCCTTTTAGAAGAGTAGCCAAATGACACATTTTTAATTCTGGGCTTCAGTTCAACTGATAAGCTAATCTTTTGAAATGTATGAAGACATTTCCCAAATCCTCCCCCTCCTTATGGGGTTGTAAGATTCCCAGTGGAATTACGGGACTTTGAGAGGATGCTGCTATTCTTTCCAACCCCTCTTGAAATCTGTTTTCAGCCTGTATTTGATGTTCTGTTAATATCGTCAAAAGGGAATATAAGGTAGCCATTGTGACAACTTCTTTTTGTTTTTTTTAACTATTTTTATTCGGTTGTACATATTAGAAATCATACAGCGGCAAAACATGCACAATAAAAAGAAACATTTCTGGCAGATATATAGACATGTTAAGCCCACTCAAAACCCCCTTCCCCCCACCCACCCGCTTCACCATGAACTGGTCACCATAACGTTCAGTGGCCCTGCAAGTACAGTTTTGTCATTTTGGGTTTAAATGTTAGGGCTGGGAAGTCTGGGTCAAACTCCAAAAGGGGGGCCCAAATGTTTGTGCACCAGTGAAATATCCCTTCCTTTGCTGTAGTCACTTTCTCTGCAACCAGAATGTCCCAAATCTTGATCCACCAAAGTTATGAAACTGGTCTTTCCGGGGACCTCCAGCCGCGAGCCTTTGTGATCCGAGCTGCAGCAAAAATGTAGATATTAACTAGCTGTACCCGGCAACGCGTTGCTGTGGCTCAAGCTGATTAAATGGAAAAGTAATAAAAGAGAAAGTGCATGTTTGTAATATGTTTAATTTCACAATGCCTGTGTATAGTTTTTAATGGCTCTGGCGGTTCTCCAAGTTGAGGCAGTTTAATTTTCCCAGCGGCGCAACACATTCCTTTTGTTTCTCCATTAAATTTCAGAGCCTTGCAATAAGGACACACTTCAGTCATGGTGCCGATGAGAACATGCCGGCTCAAACTATAATCATCAGTTGGGTTGTACCGGAATGCAAGGCGATTGTAATCGCATGATTGCTGAGCACGGATTTGTGTTTGACGCTGATCTGCTGTTTGTCATTGACGTCTTTCAGCCACTCTCAGCCTGTCACGTTCATTCTGTTGAGAACAAAGCAGATCTGATGTCATGCCCCCCGGATTCTTACAGCATTCTCATGCCCGTGGGGGGAGACCGTGGTGCTTGTCCTGGCGATTACATCAACGCCAGGGTCATCGCTACTAAAGCACTACACTACCCAATGGGACTTGCGCGTGGCATGCTCCTGGAAATCTCATTTCTTTGTATGCATTCCAAGCCTCGCACAAACATACTTCCTATATCTAGCCACGCCCCCAGAAAGCTGGTGCTCCTAAACCATTGTATTACGGTGAGCAGCGTGTATCGGAAGTTTTCTAGTTTTTCCTGTTTACCTGGTTCTTGACTTCTGCTTGCCTCCTGGACTCCGTTACCCGCTTTCTGACTCTGTTTTGACGCCATTCCGATCTGCCCTGCTGTTTGACCACGGAACTTTTACCGGCCTGCTTTTGGACACCCTTCTTCATTTCTGGTCCTCAGCTCCCTTCCTGACTCTTGGCTCCGCATCTCTTGTCAGTTCCTGTTATTGCGCTCCTCTTAAAGAAGCATATTCTGTTTGACAAAACATTCTTTGTAACGAGGTGTTTATAAACACTCTGCCTTTTTCCTGAAATTTTTTTTTGGTTGTGCATTTTTTGGAAAGCCTTGCTGCTTGCATAAGCTTTGGGAATATCAGGACACATTGCAGTTTGTCTCCACCCATTGGAACATTGGGACGCTTTGCTGTTTGAACAACACATTGGATTGTTGGGACGCTTTGCTGTTTGAACAACACATTGGATTGTTGGGACACTTTGCTGTTTTACCCGGGATTGTGTTCTGCCACCTCCCTAGTAGCGTCCTTGTGCCACCCGGGTCAGGGAATCCCACTTGCCTTGGAACACTCTCAAAGGTGCTACCAGAAAACCTGCTCCTCCACTTTGCCTTGTGCTCTGTCACAAGTAGGTATTCCACGAATCAAAAAATTTTCACGGGTGAGATTGTGGGTCTTTGAGGGGGTTGAGGGATTGGTTTAATGCCATAAACAACAGTATGTAATAGCTGCCTTTCTTTTTTTCCCCTCTAGCTCAGCTGTGCTTTCCGCCTTTTTGCCTGAGCCCTGGGCCTGACAGGTTTCATTATCCTGGAAGCCGTGCACTCAGGAAGAAAGTCTGTATTTCTTCAGTGGCATGTAGTCCGATTGATCTCCCGGATTAATGGCGGATCTGACGGAGTACGACAGATTTAGGAGCCCAATATTGGTGCCTGTCTGTTTGTAATGGATCCTAGTGCAGATCCCATGGCTGCTATGATGCAGGCCTTTTCCACACTCCGTACAGACATGGCAGCAGCACATGCTTCCCTGCATCAACAAATGGATGTTATGCAAAGCCTTGTGCAGCCCTTCCCCACGGACGAGGAGTTTGGGGATGCTCCCGCTCCTGTACCACGACCCGTTCCTCCGACACCCCAGCCTGGTTTGGCTCCGGCGGTACTACCTGCCACTTTCCCTTGGACCCACCTGAACGTTTCACGGGGGATCCCAAATCTTATAGGACATTCATTAACCAATGTCGTCTACATTCTTTATGCAGTCCTTTGGCATTTCCCAATTCCACAACAAAAGCAGCATTCGTGCTCTCACGCTTAGGGGGTATGGCCGTGGCCTGGGCGAACCCCTTACTGGAATCTGATGACCCTGTCTTGTATGATTTTGACGCCTTACTAGTAGCCATGAACCTGGTTTCTGATGCCAGATATAAAGCTCAGGCATCGGATTTGGAGTTTCTGACATTGTCTCAGGGTAAACAACCCCTATTGGTGTACCTTGCCCGGTTCAACCAGTTGGCTGCAGAAACCTCTTGGCCTGAATAGAAAAAGGCGGCGGTCTTTTACAAGGGTTTGTCAGATGAACTCAAGGACGCATTGTCCGTTGTTCCCTCTGTTCCTTCAGTATTCTCTTACCTTCTTGATTTGGTGTTGCAGGTGGATGCTCGACTGCAACAGAGGCATGGAGAACGCCGACATCCTGATCTACACCCCAGTAAACCAACTGGTATCTTCTCCAGTCCCTGGGGACGTAGAACCCATGCAGAATGGGGCAGTGAAAGGTCTGCTTACGAAAGCCGAGAGAGAGAAGACTACAAAACAATCTATGTCTGTATTGCGGACAGACAGGGCATTTCATTCGTGCATGTCCAAAGCGCCCCGCTAAACGAGCGGGAAACACCAGGACCCATCCCTAAATCGAGCCGATGAGACGGGTCGGCCTTCTAATGGCTCACTTCTTTGCCCAGCTGCCACTCATATATATACCTGGCCTGGCCATGTCCTTTTCGTTGCCCAACGCTCAGACCTTCTCTAGTCCAGTCATGATTGATTTGGGGCAACAGGCAATTATATGGACGAGCAAATGGCAGCAACGTATAGTATCCATGTAGACCCTAAAGACCAACCAGAAGCGATTTATGCGGTAGATGGCTCCTGTCTGGTTTCAGGCCATGTCACAAAACAAACGCAACCCATGTAAATCAGTACGGCTGAAGGGCATCCTGAGTAGCTGTCTTTTGATCTTATCTCTGCACCCCAGTTTGGCATTATTTTGGGCCTCCATTGGTTGCAAAAACACAATCCTGTCATTGACTGGGTGAAACAAACGGTGATTTTTTTCCTATCCATCATGGAAGGTAGATTGTTTTCCCGCTCAGGGGATACCTCTCTCCTCTGCGTGCATGGCTTTAATATCAAGCACACACACTGTTAACGCCACCACGAAGGTGGTACCTGAACTACCTTCCATATATCGGGATTTGGTCGATGTGTTTGATAAGGGTTTGTCTCAATGACACCCGCCCCCACCGGGAATACGACTGTCCTATTCATTTGGTACCCAATGCCATTCTTCCTCACGGGCGGATATATTCCTTGGCACGGCCTGAGGAAGAGCAATTAAAGAGCTACATTGAGAAGGCTTTAAGACTTGGTCATATAAGACCTTCCCGTTCTCCAGCTGCATCTCCAATTTCTTTTGTTCCAAAGAAGGAGGGGGCCCTCCGCCCTTGTGTGGACTACCGTGCACTCAACGCGGTAATGATAAAAAATCAATACCCTTTAGCCCTCATCTCGGAAATTGGATTGTCTCGCACCTGCTAAAATCTTTACAAAATTGGATTTGAGGGGGGCCTACAACCTGGTTCGGGTGCGTAGTGGTGACGAGTGAAAGACTGCCTTTAAGTGCAAATACGGCCTCTTTGAATACCTAGTGATGCCGTTCGGCTAATGTAATGCCCCCACAACATTCCAAAATTTCATCAAGGACATCTTCCGAGATGTGTTAGACACTTTTGTGGTATTATATCTGGACAATATATTAATATTTTCCGAGACATTATCACAGCATGAGGAACACGTACAGACAGTATTACTCCGCCTTCGTGAACACGGTTTGTATGCGAAAGCAGAAACATTTGTTTTTTATGTTTCCTCTGTAGAATTCATAGGTTTTGTGATATCCTCTCAGGGAATTCACATGCATGATGCAAAAATACGTGCAGTCCTGGATTGGCCTACTCCTAGGTCCCCTAAGAGTTTACAATCCTTCCTAGGATTTGCTAACTTTTATAGACGATTTATTGTGTCATTTTCGTCTATTGTGGCTCCTCTCACATGCCTCACCAGCCCCTCAGTTCCTTTTTGTTGGGACAATCAGGCCCAGGACACCTTCCAGACTCTGAAAGAGGCTTTCACCACGGCCCCAGTCCTGCTGCACCCAAATCCACTGTTGCCTTTCATCATCGAGGCCGATGCCTCTGCCATTGCCATTGGGGCCATCTTGTGACAAAAATGCCCCACGACTCGGCAGCTCCATCCGGTAGCTTTCTTTTCCAGAAAACTGACTTCCCCAGAAAGGCATTATACCATAATGGAATGAGAGTTGCTGGCTATACGAGCTGCTTTTAAAGAGTGGCGACACCATTTAGTGGGCGGACAGCATCCTGTTACGGTTTACACTGATCACCGTAACCTTCAAGCCCTTTCTACTGTCAAGTGTACCAACTCCAGACAAATCAGGTGGCATTTGTTCTTTGCACAGATCAATTTCACAGTTTCTTACTGGCCAGGCCCCATGCATGGCAAAGCCGATGTCCTCTCTCGCATCGGAGACGACGCATGTCCAGAAGATGCAGTGCTTCCTATTTTGCCAAATAACACTGTTAAGTGTGTTTTTGCTGCGACCAGCTCTTTACTTGAAAGGATCCGCTGTTGGACAGCGGATAACACAACTGTCCTTCAAGGGTTGCAAGCACATTTGATATCGGGACTGCCATACATACAGGAACGCCTGTATATCCCAGATGTACGAACCCGGTTACAGGCTCTAAGTTGGTCTCATGACAACCGTTTAGCCGCCCACCCAGGGCAAACCAAGACACTCGACCTTGTCCTCCGATGGTGTTGGTGGCCAAATATGAAACGGGATGTGGCAGATTTTGTATCTAAATGTGCTGTATGCACACAGTGTAAATCTGTACCTGGGAAACCTGTAGGGCTTCTCCAGAAAATGCCCATCCCACCACGTCCATGGCACACTGTGTCACTTGATTTCGTGGTAGAAATCCTGCCAATCCAAGGGCTAACCACTATTTTGGTGGTCGTAGATACTTTCACCAGAATGGCCCGGTTCATTCCCTGTAAAGGTGTCGCCTCTGCTCCTGCGCTGGCCAAGTTATTCTTCGAACAGGTGGTACGTCGGTTTGGTCTTCCTTTTGTTCTCATTTCGGACCGGGGATCACAATTTACCTCGTGCTTTTGGTTGGCCTTCACCAGATTCCTTGGCATCGATGTCCGTTTGTCATCATAGTACCATCCTCAGACAGACAGAATGACTTAACGCCACCATGGCACAATACCTTCGATGTCTATGTCTACAGTACAGTCTGACAGGCTGTCAGTGTTGGGGGCTGCTGAATTCGCATATAACAATGCTTGTCACGCATCGGTTGGCTGTTCTCATTTCTATGCCATGTATGGCCAACACCCACAGGTTTTATCGTCCGCCCTTCCTTCGGTGGCACAGGTACCCACAGCTCAAGCAACGGCCCATTCTTTGCTGTCTATCCACGCTGCTGTAGTTCAGCATCTGCACCAAGCACAAGATGGCATGAAAAAACAAGCTGATAGACACCGCCGACCAGCCCCGAGGTATCGCTCGGGGGTCAAGGTCTGGTTATCCACCCTGCATCTTCGTATACCAAGCAAGTGTAAGCTAAACCCTCACTACGTGGGTCCCTATCCCATCACGCACTGCATCAATGCAGCTGCATATCACTTGGGTATACCTTCTGGGTGGAATATCCACCCCATGTTCCATGTCTCTGTTATGTCCTTATATTGTTGGTAAACACCTATTCAAACATCCAGCTCCTATTACGATCCAGGGAGAGGAGGAATACGAGGTACAGGCCATCCTAGATAATCGGGTTGTCTGAGGTGTCTGCCGTTATCTAGTGGACTGGAAAGGTTATAGCCCGGAAGACCGTCCCAGGGAGCCTGCTTCCAACATTCATGCTCCGTGTCTTTTGCAGGCATTCCTCCGGTCTCATGGTCTACGGCCCGGGGGATGCCCATTTTTGGGGAGTGGTACTGTCATGCCCCCCGGATTCTTACGGAATTCTCATGCCTGTGGGGGGAGACCGTGGTGCTTGTCCTGGCGATTACATCAACGCCAGGGTCATTGCTGCTAAAGCACTACACTTCCCAATGGGACTTGCACGTGGCACGCTCCTGGAATGCTAATTTCTTTGTATGTTTTCCAAGCCTCGCTCAAACATACTTCCTATATCTAGCCACACCCCCAGAAAGCCAGTGCTCCTAAGCCATTGCATTACGGTGAGCAGCGTTTATCGGAAGTTTTCTAGTTTTTCCTGTTTACCTGGTTCTTGACTTCTGCTTGCCTCCTGGACTCCGTTACCTGCTGTCTGATTCTGTTTTGACGCCATTCCGATCCACCCTGCTGTTTGACCACAGAACTCTTACCGGACTGCTTTTGGACACCCTTCCTCATTTCTGGTCCTCGGCTCCCTTCCTGACTCTTGGCTCCGCATCTCTTGTCATTTCCTGTTATTGTTCCTCTTAAAGAAGCGTATTCTGTTTGACAAAACATTCTTTGTAACAAGGTGTTTATAAACACTCTGCCTTTTTCCTGAAATTGGTTTTTTGTGTTTGTGCATTTTTTGGAAAGCCTTGCTGCTTGCATAAGCTTTGGGAATATCAGGACACATTGCAGTTTGTCTCCACCCATTGGAACATTGGGACGCTTTGCTGTTTGAACAACACATTGGATTGTTGGGACGCTTTGCTGTTTTAACAATACATTGGATTGTTGGGACGCTTTGCTGTTTTACCCGGGATTGTGTTCTGCCACCTCCCTAGTAGCGTCCTTGTGCTGCCCGGGTCAGGGAATCCCACTTGCCTGGTCTTGGGGCATCAGTAACACTTTCCTTGGAACACTCTCAAAGGTGCTACCAGAAAACCTGCTCCTCCACTTTGCCTTGTGCTCTGTCACACGTAGGTATTCCACAAATCAAGGAATTTTCACGGGTAAGATTGTGGGTCTTTGAGGGGGTTGAGGGATTGGTTTAATGCCATAAACAACAGTATGCAATAGCTGCCTTGCTTTTTTTCCCCTCTAGCTCTGCTGTGCTTTCCGCCTTTTTGCCTGAGCCTTTGGCCTGACAGGTTTCATTATCCTGGAAGCCGTGCTCTCAGGAAGAAAGTCTGTATTTTTTCAGTGGCATGTAGTCCGATTGATCTCCCGGACTAATGGCGGATCTGACGGAGTACGACATCTGAAGATGCAGAATGCGATCACCCTGCATGCAACCGGGCATCCTGAAGTCTGGCTGCACGTCGCTCTGCTGCTTCCTCAGCATATATTTGAGCCATTCTAAATTGTAAAATATTTAGTATAGCGTGTGATACTTTTACGTCCAACAGATGGCGCTGTTTTTCAGTGAAAAGTTTAGTTTTGCGTGTGTTGCTTTTACGTCCCACAGATGGTGCTGTTTTTGAGAAAAAGCATGTTTTACCTGTCACAGGTATGACAGGTATGTATAGTAGGTATATAAAAACATGCGCCTCTTCGAATGCAATGTTGCGTTGAAATTTCAAAGCAATCGGTGAAGAACTTTCAGAGATTTAAGATTTTCAACAAACAAACATTTACATTTATATAAAGTTAGCCTGATCCCTGGACCTAGTGTCTAGTGGTGCCAACCCCTCCCCCTCCCTCAACTTAGTACAGATAACATGATAGGCAGATCAATGGTTGCATTATTGCAAAAATCAGGATTATAATGCCTTTTATTAAAGGTAAAAAGTGCACAGGCGCGGCACATATCTGGGTTAAAATGACCTAGAAAGTGAAGGGTGCTTTAAAGATCACACACATATAATAAGTCTATAAGGATATATCATGACTATAGGGCACAAAGTGAGAAATGCTTAACTAATGGCTCCCTGAAGGATTAAGACAGTAGGCAGACAGATATGTATTTTAAAAAGGATGCCTCAAGTACAAAATGCTGTCTAGTGTTAAGGACAGGTGTGAAAAACCCTGACTCATGCTGATAAAGCAACAGAAACCGACACCTGAAATGGTCTTTGGCAGCATCTTGCAGTAGATAATTGAGTCTGTGAGATTAATCTTGGAACTTGGCAGGAAAAGCAGACAAGATTGATGATGGAGTCAGGTCAAGGCAAGAGAAACTACCAATTCAAACAGATCAGCTGTATTATTTGGCATCATAAAATAGAGACTATTCATTTCCCCACAGTATAAGGCATTAAACTAACTTGGCAGAACCTCAAAAAGAAGATAAGAATTGACAATGATGTGATGAAATTGTTTTTGGCAGAAGTTGAGAAATGTTGTAAAGTGTCTAGCTGGGTCTAAAATAAGCCTATTGGTATGTGCACCAGACAGCAATTGTCAATGCCAAGTATGACTAATGTGGGCTTGGTGTACAAAAGATTATAAAAGCAGGAGAGAGGCATAATGTCTTTAAGAGTGTGTCTAAAGTGTGTCTTGAACCTACATCCAATAAAGACTGCTAAGAGACTCTTCCAGGTGACTGATTTTTCCTTTGCCTCCTGTGTGTGAAAAATGTTCATCGATGCCAGAATGCTTGATGGGGAAGAAGACCTAATGTTCGCTATGATAGACTTCCATATTTGGGGCACATAGGAGAAGAGCCTCGGGGCACAATGGGAGTTCAATGCGAGTAATGGCCTTAACCATAGTAATGATCTCTTTCCAGAAGGAATTAATAAGCGGGTTGCCCCACTGCATACGGAAGTACTTCCCTTGTGCTCCACAATTCCACCAGCATTTTGGTGCCACTGATGCCTGAAAATGGTGTAATTGTACTGGGGAGTAGTACAAGCGGCAGCATTTTGGTGCCACAGATGCCTGAAAATGGTGTAATTGTACTGGGGAGTAGTACAAGCGGAACAGTTTTAGGGCACATTCATTATTAGTCACTTCTGGAGGAGTAGTTCCTAGCCCAAATGGCCAGCCAAAATTGGTCCTCCAGTGGTCTACCCAGGTAATTTTCACAGCTACCCATTTAGGACGAGCGGACACCATATGATCCCTTAAAAGTTTGTATATTCTGGGGGTGCTTCTAGGTTGTGGGCCCTCTTGAGCGGTAAGCTCTATGCGGCTCGGACTGCATGTGGCATTTTGTCTGGTTAGTGGGTGCAAAATCCAATGGTGTAGTTGTGTATAGGAGAACCTATCTGATTCCGACAGTTAAAAACTTTACAGTTTTCAAACATGTGTGGAAGACCCCTTCGAACACCTGAGATAGCGTGAGCAGGCCTCCCCGTTTCCTGTTTCGAAAAGCCCGGATTATAGAAGACTGTGTAATTCAGGACTATACCTCTAGGGATCTTTTTTAAGTCACAATGCCCAGTCCCAGGACCGCAGGGTTGTCTTTGAGGAGATGAGCAAGGTTTGCCAATGCTTCCGTCCTGCGAAAGGGACAAATGGAGAATGGTTTTAGTTCCCGTTTCTTGAAAGGAATTAAAGAGGGCCATCAGTGGGGACACCAGTTGAACTCGGAACAATTTATACAATTTTGTTTGCAAACCATCAGGGCCTCAGCCTCCACTTCTTCCATCTCGATTGGGGCTTCTAATGCTCTCCTATCCTCCCTGGAAAGGTGTGGCAAAGAGGCTTCTTCATTATACTGCGTTTGTCCCTCTAGGGAGCGGGGAGGTGCTTCCATGGAGTCAATTAAGTGAGATCTAACTAATTGTAATTTAGCTTGTCACCCATACTGTACCACCCCTTGCTGGTCTCCTAGGCATAAGATCATGTTCTGTCCTTTTGACTAGGCCAGTTTCCTCGCCAAAAATTGGTTGGCCTTATTACTTTTGGCATAGTCCCCCTGCTTAGTTACTAAAAGAGAGTTTGCAGTCTCCTCGGCATAAAGGGCCTCCAGTTTATTTTGGGAAATTTGCAAAGTTCTATAGAGGTTAGGAGACCAACCCCTTTCATATTTCCCTTCAATTACACAAATGTCTTGTTCCATTTGGGCTAGGACTTGTTTTTTGCGCCTATAGTAAGCCGAGGTGTGGGCTATTAGGATCCCATAATCACTGCCGTCATAGCATCCCAAGTAGTTGCCGTTGAGGTAAGTTTGACAGGGTTTGCTCTAAAGTAATCTCATATGGCTGTAGCCAATGTGTCCCTAATGGCCATATCATTTAAGATTGGATCATACAACTGCCACTGTGGCCTGGAGAAGGGGGCTGGGTCACAAAATCTAACCCTTATTGAACCGGGGCATGGTCAGACAGCACCTTGGGGCCAATAGATAGCTTTCCAATATGTGACATGAGTTGGAAAGACACCAGGATTAGGTCTATGCGAGAAGAGGAGCGGTGAATTTGAGAAAATAAAGAGTAGTCCTGTTCCCCGATTGTAATACCCTCCTCACGTCCACCACCCCCAGAGACCTGAAAAAATGGAGAATGCTTAATGCGAGCTTGAAGTCTCTCAGAGTGGGATTGTGCATTTTATCCATCATGGGGTCGGGATCCCTGCTAAAATCACCCCCAATGAGAACCCGATTCTCGATGAAGAGGAGAACTGTAGCCTCAAAGTCTTTGAAAAATTGTTCCTGCCCCTCATTGGTGGTATAGATCGATGGTAACGAGTACAATTGCCCAAACAACATACCTTTCACACCAACATATCACCCTCCAGGGTCTCACATAAAGTCCAGTTGCTCAACGCCATACCTTTCACCAGTTAGATGGCCGTCCCCCCAGTTTTGGAGCCACAGGAGGCCAGAAATTGTTTGAGGAAGTTTTTGTTCTGTAGACGAGCAAAATCTGAAGAGAGAAGATGGGTTTCTTGTAAGAAGATTACTGTGCCGTCCAAGTCCTTAAAGCGTTGCAGAACCGACTTGCGTTTTAAAGGAGAATTTAGCCCCTTGACGTTAAGTGAAACGAACTGAAAAATGTTGATGAGCCAACTGTGGTACATCAGGGACAGCATTTACTGTGGAGGGGGAGGGGCCAGTAGAGTGTCATTTGCCATTAGAAGTTTGCATCTGCATAAGTCAATTTGCCAACCATAGTTTCAACTGAACCAACAAAGGCAAAAACTAAAATGAGAACTTCAAAAAAGAACTGAAAACTGCAGGGCAACCCGCCCCTTTGGCCTCCAGGTGAGTTTCCACTCTGGGCCAGGCATGAGCCACATGGAGCCCATAGTCAATGTCTGTCAGCGCTAGCAACACGCATACTGCTCATTTCCTACCCATAAACGGGTTGTCTTGTGCAGCTGTGCCCAGGGTTCGGAGTGTAGAGGGGATTTTCCAGGTTTACAACCTTTAGGGATTCTCGCCCAGGAGTTGCGTTTCATCTTTGGTCCTTCAATCTTGCCAGTGATCTGAGAGTTGGGTGGAGAGTCTCCATCTCCCCCGGCAGGGAGATCCCCAAGATTCCCTCAGCTTCCTCCAGTCTTTCGATAGTGCGGGTTGTGCCCTTGAATGTGAACTGTATGTTAGAAGGGAATAACCACTGGTACTTTTGTTCCTTTAAGAATAGGGATAGGGGCCGGAGTGCTCTTCACTTCTGAATTATCATCATTGCCAGGATGTTGATACATTTCTAATGCGGTGCCCTGGAAGGTCAGTTCATCCAGCGTACGCCCTACAGCCAAGATACTTTGCTTGGTGGTAAAAAAGTGGACCCTGGTGATTACATCAAAAGGAGAATTTGACGGTGGTCCCCTACGACTCCGCAATTTGTGTCTTTGATCAAGGATGGGCAAGGCCTTATCCATATGAGGCAAAAGTGCTTGGAAAAAGTCCCTCACATAGTCCAAGGCTTGGTCAGAGACTGAGGAGGGCACCCCTCTAATTCGTACATTGTTCCTACGGGCCATGTTGTCCATGTCCTCCTGCTTACTTTCCAAGGTATCACTATGCCTTTCATGGGACTGGATCATCTGTTGCATGTCTGCCAGTGTGGTCGCTTGACCCAGGACTTGGTCCTCCATCTCTCCCACTGTTTGTTCTACTTCGATGATCTTCTGGTCTAGATGGGCCACTTTTGCTGATATTTCAGCCATACAGTTCCGGAATTCAGATTTAATGTCGGACATAAAAGCTTGAATGTCCTCCTTAGTAGCCAGTTGTCTGGCAGGACGGTCCAGAGACTGAGATGAAGATTTCACCATGCCCAACTTTTTCCCCCCTTTATCAGAGGATAGCAGCATTGTAGTTATAGCCGCATTCTTCTGAGGTTTTGATTGTCTCGACATGCTTCCCAGTGAAGTCCGGAGCACACACAACACTCGGTTGCTGGGAGTGATTGTGTAAATGTGTTGGCGAGAAACAAGATGCTTACACTCCTTCTAGAAGGTCACCCGACAGGCACCAGACCCAGGCTGAAATGAAAGTGGCTTGGGGAGCCGTAGTGAGTCCTGGGTATTGAAGCTTTAACAAGAAGGCTCCAAACACAGTGCTCTTAACGGATGATGGAAGAGCCTGGGGGCCGATCTACCTCACGCTTCAGGGGGTAGTACTGGCTGCCGAGAGTCCCAGACCACTGGCAATCCTGCCGCACTGCTGCCTCTCACTCCTGGGCGGGCTAAGGCCCAGAGTATATGCCACCTGTGGCGGAGCGAGAGCTCTGACTGAGGGACGGGCACTCCCCCCCCAGCTTAACTTCCCTGATGACCTTTGCTCCTGCCCCACTCACCATGGCCTTCAGGTGTCAGAAGAGAGGGTGAGTGGGGTGCAGCAGGACAATGCTGGCAGCACTCCCATTTTGACACAACGCAGTGCTGGGGATAGCGCTTGCAAGCTGGCGGACCGGTGTTGTGTTCATCAGAGTTTCAGCGCGACCATCAGTGCCATTTTGGATCCACTGTGCATCTGAGTGGCAATGGCTGTCTTCGCCTGCATCTCACCATTTTCTCCCAGGCTGTTCCATCCAGCTTCCCACATCGTTCGCTGGGCTTACTGGCTTCGGCTAAGAGCTGGAAGTGCCGTTAATCTCAATTTCCGGGCTTCATGCAGAGGCCATCAGCAGAGCGACTGCATCATCAGCGCTGCTAGCCACGCCCCTCCATTGTGACTTCTTCCAATTGAATCTCAAACCGCTCTATGGAATTCACCTATTGTTTGTGTAGAGGTGTTTGAAATTCCTCACGATCATCTGATTCTGATAATGAATCAATTTCTATGGGTATGTCTACTTCTACCAACTTGGTGGAGTTTGATTTAGTTTCAAAGGGCTGAGGTTTTTCAAAATATGCTATTTTGTTATGGTTGGATGAATGCTGCACTATCCCTACTCTGACAAGGATTTTCCTACCTTAAATAAACTAAAGGAAACACTAACAAAAGGTTTCTGTCCCGCACACTTAAGGATACACCAACTTAATAAGGTAATATATGGCAGTTCAACAGCAACAAATATTACAGTTACATTCTTATCATAACAACTGTTTCCCCTAATCTGGGTGTATTCCCCTTCCCCAGAGTCAAGTAGGAATTTGGTCAACAGTTCCAAAAAGGTTAAGGAAATCCTGTCTCATAACAGAGTTCCACTTCAGTTCTCTTTTTGGTTCCAACTTGATAAAACAAAGTTCCACTTTGTAGTCAAACAACAGTTCACACGTGTTCAAAAACGTTTCCCCTTTAATTTGCGACAAAGATCTTGAAACAACTTCTTTTTATCAGGACAGAATATTTCCCTACTTCATTGGTTTCAACAAAAAGGTCCTTGTCAGGACATTTCTGCATCAGTTCACACATCACTTGCTTCAATGGTATTAATATGTCAGGATGATTCTGCCTTGAGCCACAAAACACGTTAGTGGTTCTTCAACTTTTATTCAATATTTTTTAACCACACCACAGTACATTTAACAGACAAAAATACTTTAGTGATTCTTCAATTTCTTATTCAATAACCCACAAAACACTTTGTTGTTCTTTAACATCTTCAAGATTGTTAACCATGCCACAATACTTTAATGGCTTCCACCTGGTCTACTCACCTGCCAGAACCACTAAGCAAAAGCTCCTTTATCAGGTGTACTCTCCTGACAGAACAGATCAAAATACTGCAACATTCTCTGACCTGGTGTACTCTCCTGCCAGGCCAGAATAAATTACTACTTGCAAGTACTTTTGTGGTAAATGTTAAGTTCAAACAGGTTAGCAATGTCTTTTGCGCCACAACATCAAGTATAAGAAACCCTTCAATTGAAACAAGAACCACACTGGTGCTGTTTGCTTCACCTGTGTGTTTGCCACACTCTCTGTAGGTTATGCTCGACTCCTTCTGAATATTTTCTTTCAGAAACGCAGCCTTCCTGCCGCTCGTGTTTCTCCCCTTTCATATTAACCAACTGCTGATAAGGATTCTGTTTCACTTTTACACTTCTTTGGCTTTGCCAATGTGGGTTTAAGCCATTTTCTCTTGGAGCTTCCTTTCATATGGGCAATAGTTTTTACAAACATGTTCTCAACTGCCTTTTTTTGGCTTGGGCATTTCAGTTGCTTTCTTAATTGCATAGATATATTTATCTTTTGGCTTTGGCAATGTAGTTTGTCTTTTCGTCCAGGGATAGTGCGTTTTATTGTTGCTGGGTCTTATTATGCCCAACACTGTCAAAATCGCACTCTTCTGGTATGATAATCAAATTCTTATTCTGCGATTTCTGCTTTTTTAAATCAGCTTGGTTCACAACAGAAGAATTAACCTGCTTTATATTAGTTTGGTATTTAAAAAAGATCTTCCTCCTCTTTAACATGACTTTGTTTCTGTTATTTCTGTGGTTCAGATCTCTGGACTTGGTTAGCGGGTGGTTACGGAGCACTCTGTGGTCACAATGTAATAGTGAACTCACCGGGTCTGGCGTGCACGTCTGTTCACCTCGCTGCCTCCAGGTCTTCTGCTTCGGTTTCTCTGCGCGGCTTCCTGTGGCCCGCGACTGTCAGCAGCAAAGCTCTCCCATCTCCCACAGCTATCCAGAGCTCGCCTGTCACTGGTGTTTGTCTGACAAAGGGAAAAACTGCTAAATGGTGCGCTTTCCGCTGCACGACCGCTGTAGTTGAAAACGTGAGCATAGGAGACCCTCTCAGGACTGGCAAACAATGTACACACCACTGTGGTTCCAGCTTCCTGGCTCACATCTGACTTCTGCTTCTGCTGCCGTGTGGAGGTAGGAAAACTACTCCACCTTCTGCTACTACCCTTCTTCATGGGTTGCACCTGAGGGGGCTGTTTTATGCCTCCCAGTCCTCCTCAGGTGTGGGTCATTATTCCTAATTGACCGCCGCTTGCAGTCTTGTGCCTCTGCAGTCCTCTACTTCATCTCAGTGTTTTGGGAATCATGGGACTTGAAGTCCACAATGTCAAATTCAGCTTTTTCAGTGAAATTATGATCACCAACTTCATTACTCTCCTTATACATATTCCATAAGAATTCCATTAAGTATTTTGCTTAACAGAAGAATGGGGGTTTTCAGGGTTTAAACTGATAACATTTAAAGACTCTTCTTCCTTATTTCTCTAGGATTCATAGAGGCTATGAATCTCAGTGACTTTGAAAGGGGTTTTCTTACTCCTAGTACATGACTGTTTGTAATGATCTCCTCCTATATTTCAACAGTCAGTTTGAGAAAATAAATCTTTCTTTGACAAGCCATTACATATTCTGGTATCAATGATGCTCCCTCCCTTGAGGGGGACAAATACAGCATCTCATCCCATGAAGTCCTCCTGTTCCCCTGGGGCCTTTCTCCTCCCAGGTGACGCTCCGAGCTAGAACCGCCCAGGGTCAGGATCAGGAAGTATCTGACATTCCCTGGTCACCTGGGAGGAGACTTTAGGCAGAGTTTTTGTGAGGACTCCGCAGGATTCATCACAGTCAGGTCCTATAAACTCCCCCGTTGTTGGTAAAACAGAGAGAGATGACTGTAGAGTAGCATCAGACGAGTTCCATTTTAAGCCTGAGATGTTGATGCATGCTGGGAAACGTAGTCATTAAGACATTGAAGCATATGGGAATGTGACACAAGTGAAGTTGATTTATGTTGGGAATAGGAAGTCCATGAAAAAAGAAGACACGCCGGCATACCTGCGGGTCAAACTAAAATATTGGGTGGTGCATGGCCATCGTTTAGTATGTCTCCAGACTAGAAACTAGACAGGCTTGCAAGGAGAGGGCTAGGAAACAGTTCTTCTCTTGCTGCCTCTGGCCCCCTGGAACTTCATCCCATTGGCAATCTACACTGCTCCAAGTCCCCTTAAAGTTAGGAAAGAACTGAAGTTCAACAACACCTTGGTGTAACCTACATTTTTGCTATCTTGTGCATTCACTTATACAGAAATTCCACTGCAATCATTACTACTGGAACTCGGAACAGTGATCCTGGTCATAAAAATATATACAAATAATTATTATCTCCAGTAAAATTATCTCCAGAGGTAACATCTCCTTTTTGCAATGAAGTACTGTGGGAATTAAAAATGGGGTTTAACCATAACTTATAATCAGGTGGAAATTCCAGTTACCAGTTGTGGTAACTAGAATTCTATTTGGAGGAATTTGCACTAAATAATACCCCCAAATGTGTAATGAGGCTCATCGTGTGACGAGAAAGAATGATGCCTGCTGGGGCATGTAGCCCACATTCCCACCAAGGAAGACTTGAACCATTGTAACACTGGGACCATCCAGGCCAAGTCAAACAATCGAGGGAGAGAAAGGCTGATGTACTTGGGGACATGAATTCCCAGATAAAACGGTAAAAAGACTTAAAGGTATGGAACATTCAGAGAAATGAAGTCAAGAGTCCAAGCTAAGGCTGAGGAACACAGATTGTATGAGGAGACCAGTGCATGTTGGGGCATGCAGTCCCAGATACAATTATACAAGGACTTGACTGTAACATGTTGGGAACAGAACTCACAAGGCTAAGCCAAGTCTGACAAATGCACAGAAAGTGAATAAACTAATCATGAGGTGCACAATTGCTTAGGTTCTGAAGACACAAAGTATTTTCAGACAACTTTATGAACAAATCTATTTGTCTAAGTATATGAAGTCCCAAAAGTGTTCAAGAAAGTCACTCACTAAAGTCAACTGGTGTCGGGGTAAAACAGCCAAGAGAAGGATACAAAGTACAATTGTTGTGAATGCTATTCTATGCAAACCAATTCTAAACGGGATTAAAAAGTGAAAAAGTGTATTCTGGTTTGTAAGGTGCAGAATCAGAACCAAAGAGGCAATATTTGTAACACTCAGCATGAGGGTTGTAGGAGGACCTAGGATGTGCCAGGAATCTATCCCAGATTAGAACATCTAAGAAGCATACAGACGGAACAGGATACTTGGAAAGTGCCTATTCTTGAAATTAAGGCAGCTTCTTGGACCCCAAAGGAAGCGAATCTAAAGACTCAAGCACCACACAAAATGTTGTCATAAATGATATTTAACCTTTTCTTTGTGTTCAGACCTTCATGCTTGAGGAGACGTAGTATGTCAGAGCTGCCTCCTGAGCTGCACACCTCTGGACTTCGGCATTAGCCCTGGAGTGGCTGAGGCACCCCACTAACTCCAGGCCAAGAAGGAGAGGCCTCAATCCACGCCTCTGCGGTCTCCCTCTTTGCCTCACATGGGTTCACTAAAATGGCCTCGCTCAGGGTGTTGCCGGACCCCAGTTCCTGTTGCATCTGCTCCAGCATAAGATGCATCTGCACTAGGAACTGCACCCCAGAGCAGTATGCAGCTGCCAGATCGCCCCCGTTCTGCTCATCACTACTCTGACCTGCCTGCAGGACTGACAGCCTTTCCATGATGTCATGGGTGAATGGATCAGCCGGGAGGAAGTGATGCCATTTGACCCAGCCCCCAAGTGACATCCCTGGAAGTGATGGAACACAAGCTTGAGATGTGTCTATTACTTGAGTTTCCAGGCCCTCTCATTTCAGCGAGATATAAGAACCGAGGCACAGAGGGAGGCGAGATTTGTCCACGAAAATTTCATTTTCCAGATTCAACGTGGAGCCTATATGCAAAATATACATAATGCAGTGCTTGTAATAGGGTAACTGAAATTTCTAACGCAGGCTACAGCTAGTGTATGAAACATCTATAGATCAATGGACACAAAGGTTACTCTGTATCCAGTAATTTAATTGCAAATAAAACAGAGTGGTACATAACAGAGCAGACAAAAACATGAAAAAACATCGAAATGATTAAATAAATATATAAAGGGTAGTAGGGTCCGGGGATAAAATGGGTCGGGATGAGGTGGCTTGAAAAGGGTTGAAAAAAGGAGCGCTGTGGTGGAGCCAAATTAAAAATAGAAAAATAAAGAAAACAGTGTTTTTCAGTGTTTTGTTTGCGACGAAATTTACCACTCTGTTATTGTGGTCGGTGAGATCACATATAACCAAGTACTCATTATCTGTGGCATTGATGTATTAAACAAGCCAAAAAAGCACTGACCTGGGGTGTCGTGCACTGTCTGTTTACCCAGGAGCAGAATGCTGCACGAGCAAGGCCTTTAAATTAAATAATTGACCAGGATTTAGTATCAACAAAATTCCCTGGTTATAAATGTATCTAGGAGTCAGCTACCACTACGATAGAAGAAACCTATAGTGCAGGTGTAAGCTGAGGCTATCTGTCTCTGTGTGCATTTATCTTTAAAGTATGTGATAAGCAATCACATGTTCTCTCCCACAACCGAGGGCTGAACATAACACCTTAATGTCCTAGGTTTTGATAAATGACTCTTCTTCAATAATTTTTAATGGGGTGAGGTGTGTGGGGGGGTGCACTTCCCTCAAGAGTGGGGCTCAATGCATCGATGATTTTCAGAGCTCTATGTATGAGGTGCATTATCCAGTGACCCCACAGGACCAGCCCCTAAAGGAAGCTTCCACAAAGCCCTTTCCAAGAAGGAGTTTGAATGGGTCACTCCATGGCTCTCACACTTCTGAAACTGTGTCCACCGCTTAATTTCTTAAACAGTGTTGCACCGAAGCAGGGTCCTAGTCGAGTTTGTGGCCCCTGTCAACCATTCACATCACACCTGAATGCTTTCAAGATGAGCAGAGCCCAATCAGTGGCATAGCACAACATTTGGGGGCCATGCAGAGGGTCCCCCCAAGCTCCTTAAAGCACAGGGCATGCCACAGCCCAGGGCAGTCCAGACCACCACGTGTGTGCAATGTCCATGTTGATTACGCTGATGAAGTGGCATGCACTACTCCAATGAAAGAAGTAAATATGTTTTTTAATCAAAGCCTAAATGTTTCACCTAGCATAGAAAGAAGGGGCCGGTGTGGTCCCAAAATATACCAGCCACCAGTGGTGGCTGGTGAGTTGTTTTATTAAGGGTGTACATTTTTGCCACAAATAAGCGATTGCGATCGGGCATAGCGAGGGGGCCTGAACTAATGAAAACGGGGTTGAGGGGGATTCTTCCCCCCTCCCATGAGAAAATGTTTTGAATAATGGGTTAAAATGGTGCATTACACAGCACACTTTCTGTGAAAATGTAGGTAGAAGGCCAGAGAGTTTGCATTCAGTTTTGTAGGGTGTAGGGTAACTCACAGAAAAAAAGTACAATAGATGCAAGTCACCAAACATGCACAATTGCATTTCCCAATGCATCATCATGCCGGTCCCTTCAATATTTGCCAGTATAAAAAAAAAAAAAAAAAAAAACATTTTCATGCTAGCTGTGCCCATACATTTAGATGCTGGCTCCACCAACATATGCAAGTATTCCCATATAAAAACATACTAAATTTAGCTTTGAGATGTACTTTTATAGTAGCATTACTGGCACTAGGCATAAAGCTAGCTCTGCCAATATATGCCAGTACTCCTATGTAGGAAAACACTCCCGTTGGTTTAGTCATTAAAAGTGACATGCCACAATAAGGAAACATATCCAAACTAGTTTCAATGTAAGCAAGTCTAGACCTTTAATAACACTCCTCATCCTTGCTTCATCATAGATGCTCAGTTGATAATAAGTCATGCTACAGTAAGAATATAAAGGCTGCTACAGCAAAACGCCACTCTAGCGAGGTATTACTACTTATGCTTGATTTTTTTTAAAGATGACTAGTAATAAAGGTCATGCCACAGTAAGCAATAGCTAAACTGGCTGTACCAAAATGCCAGTCAATAAAGAATGTGTCAAAAATGCTCTAGTCATCCCCAATCTCTCAGGGACACACACACCCCTTTCACCCACTCATACATCTCCTCTCACATTCATTCACCACACAGGCATGCACCCCCCCAAACCTGAACATTCACGTTCATACCCATACCCATACCCATACCCATACCCATACCCATACCCATACCCACCCACCCACACCCCCCTCCTCCTCCCCCTCCCCCTCCCCCCCCCCCTTATTCAATCACCCACCACTCACTGGCCCATACACCTTCTCTTACATCCACTCTCATTGCATTATCTACACAGGCAGAGCTTCGGTCCGTACTCCAGGCCACACTTGGCTCCTCCATGCTGCTCACAAACAGGAACCAGGAAGCTATGCGAGCTTCCTGGTTCCTGTATATGAGCCGCAAGGAAGCCGGAGGAGGAGGGGTTGGAGCTGAATGTGGCATGTGACATATGCCACAGTCAGCCCCAACCCCTAATGAGCGCTTCTTTCTGGCGCTGCAAGCACCGGCCTAGCCTTCACCCGGATAGGTGAAGACTGCGCCGGGGCACTACCAGACCTGGTGTGGCTGGGCCCCTGCACCACAGGGAAAACAGGGGCCCCCATTACTCCAGGAGCTTCATTTAGAAAATATATATATATATTTTTTTACACGGGTAGCAGGGAGATTGTATCAAGAGAGAATACAGGGATTGAGGTTGTGACCCCCAAATGACGTCCCTGTCAAAGTATCTACTTGGCCTGGTATGAGGTGGTATTGCATGGTTTTATGTCGTCCGGCCTCAACTTCTGGAGTGCCCGGGTGCCCATGCTAAAAACAGAGGTTGTGTGAATTTGATGGGATCACTTGTGGCACCTGAGGGCCTGTGGGTGCTGGTATCTGTGCATAGAGAGGATAGTAGGACCTGAAGTACTGGTCTGCTTCAGGGTGGATGCGTCAAGATGGCTTTACCCCTGGTTGGTGACCTCAGGCGCTACTTACCCCTCGGTGTCCTGCAAGGATCCTGTAAATGGGAGTATGTATTTTGCCACATACATACACAAATCTCATTGTTCCTCTCTGTGGTAATCCCAGTGTAATCCCAGGAAGTTCCTTTGATTCATATACATTCCAATTTGAGTCAATTAGGCATGATTTCCCTAACTGCAATGCGATGCTGCAGTATGCAATCCCCTATGCCAGAGATGTACATCCACACAGCATGTACATTTCAATGTGCTAGTCCAGCCATGATGATGTGTTTCATTCTGGGATTTGTAGTTCTGGATTTGCCAAAGTAAATCCACAAATTCAGTCACACCAGTACTAAACCTGAATATCCCTGATGAAATGACCAATATAAGTATATTTGGTATGACAGTCCACCGATAAACAGAATCTCGGAGACCATTCCTTTTTTGAGGTACCCCTGGGGCCTTTCATGCCGATATCGAATTGTTGATTCCTATTCCTTTCTGCATGTGGAGTTTCTACTCAAATGTCCACAATCCATTCACTGATACTCAGGACTGTAAAGGAAAAGCATTCGTTCTATCAGTGTTGACACGTCACTTTAGATTGATGCATTCACATACAGCCCTTGATTAATTGTACAAACAAATTGTACCCTTTATGTACTTATGTATCGTGCATTTGTTACATGCTTATACAACAAGTAAATTGTGCTTCAGGGAGGGAACATGGGATTGAAACAATATATACACTGGAGGATAAAGACGAACGTACTAGGCCTTGTGAGTATTCAGAACGTGCATGTGCAGAGACAGAGAGAAGAGGGGGAGGAGGGAGTGGGGGGGTAAGGGCTGGAAGAGCTGTGCTTGTGGGTGAGCAGCAGGTGTAAGTGGCAAGGATAATAAGTGCTAAGGAGCGTTGGGCTGCAATAAGTGTGCAAGTGCAGGCCTACAGTGGGGTAGGCCGGTGGGTGCCGAGGCAAGTGCTGTGTGTAGTCAGAAGCTGAGGTGATTGGGTGTGGGAGGCCAGGGCCTCCGAGGACCAGTGGTTGAAGTGAGCGGGAGCGGTTGGGAGTGGTGATCCTATACTTTTTTAAATTAAGTTTTACTGTTCCTATACTTTTGTTTTAAAAAGAAAAAGTTCCGGAGTGGTTTCATTTTAAAATAACAGTGTAGGAAGAAGTTGAAACTAACTTGCACTTTCAGCGCACTACACTGAACGTTCCCTTAAAAAGCAGGTGCATGTATTTGGGAGTTTGTATTGTGTTTGGAAGGGGGCGTGGTGATGGGGTTTGTGGGGAGTGGGTGCAGGCCAGCCGGGAACATAGTTCCACTACTTCTTTTTGTACACTTTGACCACTGCCGAGGACACATAAGGGTTCTGGTCACCAATCATAGCGACTGTGAGGGTAGCAGAGGAGGGAAGAAGGGAAGGAGGAAGTGAAGAGGAAAGTCTTGAGGTGCTTCGGGAATTTGAGGAGGTCCGGCTCAAGATGAAGAGGAAGAGGGAGGCTGTTCCACAAGAATAAGCCTGCTGATGCAAGACGTCGCCCTCAGGGCCTCTGATTAGCTAAACGCTTCACACACAGAGAGTTGGTACCAGCGGAACGTAGACGTCTAGAGGGAGAATATTTCGCGATAGCAAGTTGCAGATAACTTGGTCCACGGCCCCAACAGCCTTATGGATAATGCAGATGGCTTTGAATTGAATCCGTGCGGCAATCGGGAGCCAGTGAAGAGCATTATGGGCAGAAGAGATGCAGTACCTGGGCTTGTGGCCAAGGATAAGTCTTACCGCCCTATTCTGGATTAGTTGGAGTGGTAGAGAATAAGAGGACAGAGTCAGGAATACGCTGTTGCAGTAGTCAAGCCTAGAGAGCACCAGAGCTCTGGTAACATTGAGCTTCTGGCGGAAAGTGAGAAAAGAGAGAATTCCTTTGACAAGGAACAGTTGAAAGTGGGACTTATTGGCAATGTCCTGGATGTGAGGGAGGAAGGAGCGAGAGGAATTGGTGATGACTCCAAGGTTTTCTGCTTGGGGTGAAGGAGAAGTGGGAGAGCCCATAGAGGATGGCCAGAGTGATGGGAAGAAAGAGGGAGCAAGGGTCCCAATAGGAAGGATCTCAGTCTTGCTGGCATTGAGGTAGAGATCATTGAATGTGCACTAGAACTGGATGGCAGATAAGCAGTCCGGAATGATGGAAGAAGCAAGAGGGTCAGCAGGAAGTTTGAAGAAAAGTTGAATGTCGTCTGCATAGCAGTGGAAGTTGGAGAAAGAGGCAATGATGCATGCCACCGGAGCAGGGTAATTGTTAAAGAGCCAGGGGGAGAGGTTGGAGCCCTGGGGGACACCACAGGTAGAGTGTATGTGGGAAACATGCAAAGCTGCTCAGACCACTGTTTGTCAGACAGTTTTCACATACCATGGAGGATAGGTTCTGGCAACCTTTCAGGTGTCAGGAGAACCAGGAATGGCTATGAACTTTGCATGCTAAGTTGCATCTTCAAATGCTAGGTGAATTCCATAGTGGTTCATTGTACTGGTAGCATCCATCGAGGTTCTCCAGTGCAGCAGAAATGATAGCAAATTTACTCCATGTTGCGTTGTGTTCGACACGGGAACCCAGAATAACGGACAGATCCCCATGTCTAACAGAGCTTTATTCGCTCCCTCATCAAACTTTATGTGGAAGAGCACACACCAAAAGAGTGGTAGAAATGGAACTCTTACCCATGAATTCTAAACCTCTAAGATAATTTAGCACGCTGAATGAAGCATTTTGGGGAGACACAGGGACAAGCACAAAAAAGAAATGTCTGTGCATACATGCATACATGTGAGGTATGAGGTCTATTGTGTTCGGTACTCACGTTCCTCTCCCGTCTCGATGTCTCTAACTCCCTCAATGCTGCCCATGTAGATCACAATCAGTGCGTTCTGCTCCCATAGTGGTAGCTCCAGTGTTGGTGGTGGAAGCCACCACTTGTGGCTAGGCATTACGTGTGATCTGTGATGAGGTTGCAGACCGGCTTCTTTAGGTCTTGCCAGTCATTTTTTATATTCTCCAAGCTGCAGGGTCCCAGCCACTGCTTTTACTTTGGGACACATCTCACACAGCTCAGGTGCAGCGCATTCTTGACCACCTCAGTCAGAAAGAGTGTCACTCCTCTTTCACAATATAACCCACCAAGACACAGAGCTTTTAATCATAATGTGGTCTTTCCTGGCTTTCCGAACATGTCCTGGTGGACAATCTGATGAGGGGTTTTGGAGAACAGCTGGGCAGACGAGGAGGAATGGCTATTACTGGGGAAAACGGGAGAGGGCATGGCAGGCCACCTGGGGCACCAAGAGAGCAGTATGGGACGCGCAGGTCAGGTGGCAGCAGCAGCAACCAGATGACTGTTGAACCAGGAGCTGAAAGAGACTGTGGGGAGGGTGGCACAGTAGTCTGGAAAAGACAGGGCTTTGATGCAGGATCTCTATGTCAGGGTCTTCTTCCAGGCTCTGGAAGCAGTGGGAGGAGCAAGGTCTTCCACTAGTGTTTAGGAACGTGGAAATCGTCCCAGTGCTTTCTAAGCACATTGGGCCTTATTATAAGTTGGGCAGTGCAGGAAAAATGCAGTGGTACTACCGTTGCTACCGCATTACCGCATCGCCCAACTATGAGTTTGGTGGAAAATTGGAGGATTCAAATCTGCCACCTTTCCACCAAAGTTCGGCAAAATTACTGCTGCAGTAATTTTGCCAAAATCCTGAATGGAGTCCTATGGACTCCAATTAAATGAGGACTAACACCGCCACTTGTAATCTGGCGGTCATACCGCCGGACTACGTGACGGTATTGGTATTACAGTTTGGTGGTATCTCAGTGGATTAAGTGCTGATATACCACCGAACTGGTAACGGAAGCAGAATGGTCAGTGGGAGAGCCTTCCACGTGAATTAGTCACACAACCCACTGTGTGGTTTCACCACATACGTGGACTGACTGCATTAGAAATAAGGCTATTTCCAATGGATTTTTAACCCATTTCAAAATGGGACTGGCAAGGGTAAGGGTGCAGAGGTAAGATTCTGACAGAAGGGTCATGGTGATTATTAGAAACCTTTATTCAAGAGCAAAAAGGAAAAGAAAACCCTATCTCGCCCTAACTCTAAAAGGGGGTTCCCTGCCTCATTTGAAAGATCTAGAGTCAGAATGTCCAAGGCAAACGTCCCAGTGTCCAATGTCAGAATCCTAATTCTGTCCCTCACATCCAAGTTTAAACTAAAATGAAAATACAGTCTTTCCAGCCCAAAAAGAGTGGCACCCTTCCCATGGACAAAAGACAGTTCTGGAATCCTGAGGCCCTGAAGAATTGTGGAATTTCTCCCTTTCCACAGCCTTGCTCAGTCTTCTGGTAAAGTTAAATAACTGTTGGGGGAAACTCTGTCCCCTTGTTGGCCCTTCCCAGGTTCCTTTTGTGTCCCTGGGTCCCTCGCCCTGCTTTGAAGGTCTGGTTCCTTTTCACCAGGCACAGTTACAAACACAAACGAAGTTTGGATATGTCTCCAAACTAAAGTGGGTCCTTGCACCTGATTGGCAGACCTGGTTTCCACCCACCAGGAACTGCAATGAAGAAGAAATGCCTGGATGCACTCCCAAGGTTTGTTGGGTCCCTGACTCTGGTTGTCAGACCTGGTTTCCTCCCACCAGGTACTGTGACAAAAAAAGAACAGCCTGGATGCACTCCCAAGCTGTGGTGTCACATACAGACTTGGTTTAATCGCCTGTTAAGTACTTCATGTACTATCAGTTTCACTGTTCTCTTTATATGGGTATGGGTCCCAGACTCGCAATTCCGATTTTAGTTTCCCACTTTGAAAGCTTGGTTCACTCTCCTGCCAAGCCTTAGCATAAGCCAATATCCAATCAACTGTTTCTCCCACTGTTTCAGGGTACCAGACCATCTTTTCCGAGCCTCTCAGCTTGAACTCCTTGTGAATCCAATGCCTCTCCGGCCGCCGGCATACCTTTCTGAGTGGCCTGCGTGGGTGTCGGCTTCTCTGGGGCAGCTAGGCTTGGTCACTGGACTCTGGTGGAATCCTGGAGCCTCTCACTTTCTACGGCAGTCCTCCTCTTCCCAGCGTTTCCTTCACTGCGCTCTCTCTGGGTCTTGGCTCTCACTCTACAGTGGCACTGCAGTATTTTTGGTGTTTCCTGGCAGCATGGTGTCTTTCCTGCGCACTGCCCGTCTCAGGGATGCCCAGAGTTTCAGCCCTTCTTCTGGCCGTATGGTTCTCACATGCTGGACCGGCCTTGGACACTCTCCCTCCATTCTCTGCATCCTGGTCAGCTTCCGCCCTCACTCCTGGTCCATGCTTGCTCTTGCGAATGCACCAGGGAGGGCTTGACATTTTGTCAAGTCCTTTGTTGCTTTTCATATGGCTTCCTCCAATTAGCTGTCAAGAACCACTAGAAGGGGCAAAGTGGTTCTGGTAAGTATTCTGTACTGCTCTGCGCCTCCTCCGCGTCCCAGTACTGAGTTAGGCATGATATAAATCACTAGAGATCTTCCTTCTCTTAGTAGTTTCTACTTTTGTTGCACATCAAAAATAAATGGTAAATGAGGGTAGGGATGGAGAGGGAGGAGGTGAGGGAGACGTTGGGTTGCTGTTGGGAACGGGTTTAGGTGATTGGCAGGGATACCACGTTCTCCTGATATAGTTGTCACTGGTCCCCTTTGGGGTTTCCCTCCGTATGAGATCCTCTCGCCGAGTAACAGGCCTAGTAGGATCGCTGTCTGTCTTCCCTCTGTTCCCCCTCCCTTGCCTCGTCGTGCCTTGAAACACTTGTGTATATGCGCGTTATAAATGCCATATCATACCCCCAGGGGGACTATCGGGTAGCGGCCTCACCTCCCTGCACTCATGGGAAGGGGCTCCCCCTATGGAAGCAGTGGCGATACTCTGGGATTTGTCACACAAGACAGACACACCTCCAGAAGAGCCTATATTTTACCGTCACCTACTTGTGCAGCTGTCTGGCAAATAATGCTGGCGGGAAAAGTTCCACAATTGAAGGACAAGCCAAAAATGGCTGAGACTTTTCCTCTTTGTTTCCTTTCCTCGGCATGAATACATGACATCACAACTTGAGCATCTTGATATAATTAGAAAGTTGGGAAATCAACATGAAAGGATTATGTATGGGATAACATTTCTTTTATTTATTTATTTTTGCATTTATAGCAGAGCACCAAACCCTCCGGCATCAAGGCGCTAGTTACAGTAAATTACCACCAGCTGTACATGAGAAGGATGCCACAAACCATTGATGAGGATATTGCAGGTCAGCTCAGAGTTGGTCAAGAAACTCATTGTGTACGGTCCAGCCATTAGAACTATTTGTATTTGGAAAGTCTGCAGCTTCTTGCTGTGCGTTCACGGCAGCGGGTGAGGACCTTCATTATTCTCTGCGGAGACATCACGGCAAGTAGATACAGAATTTTCCTCGGCTTCTCCAGGTGACCCGGAACCTGTAGAAAGCAGAGGATGTGGGATTAACTAACCTCAGCTCCCGTGCAGGGGAGCCGACTTATGAATTTCCCGGGGGGGGGGGGCCCAAATACAGGAAGTGACATCACTGGCAGTTATATGACCGCAAATTTGCATGTACTCGCCAACTTGGTGCAACAGCGCGAGGGGGGGAACGGGTGTTGGCACGCGCAGCTCAGAACAGTGGAAACATTGGCTAGCATGCACTGCATATACTAAAGTCAAGAAAGAAGGAGATTTAAGCCTTCGAGTTGCATTCCAGTAAGACATCACTGCCCCTACTCCAGCAACACAACTAGGATGGGAGAATGAAATGCTTGCTAAACAGAAGGTACAGCTGCACGGTGGAGTACCACCACCAAAAAAAAAGTTCCCAATTCAAGGGAAACGAGAAGTAAAGACGTTTCCAGATTAAAAAGTACTAAGCAAGACGTGTGTTGTGCCATAGTTCAGTAAGACATCAACAATTCAAACTTACAATAGTGCTGCTGTAGATTGGCCAGCCACAAGTGACATTTGCTAAGATGTTACCTCTGGGTAACCAGATAGAGTTAGGGATGTAGCTTAATCTTAAACCTTTCAGTGGACACATCAGATGTGCTGCTGAAGTATAATGCAATCCTGGCTGAAGTATAATGCAATCCTGGCTGAAGTATAATGCAATCAAGTGTGGTTTCAGACTTGGGGGGAAGAGCGTTAACTGCTTTTAACATTGTAGTTTACCAGAAATTCTGGTAAAGTAGTGTACAATGTTAAAAAGCAGTTACCCAGGCTCACCCTGCACCCAGGTGATGTTTGGGACTGATGGAAGCACTCGCGTCTAAATGTTGTAGCCATGGTTGTCTCCATGTTTTAAAAACTCCCACTTTCCGGGTTTTCAACATTCATTTGAAACACCCCTTATTCAAAAAATGAAGGAGTCAGTAAAAAAGCCAATGCTGAAAAGCCTATTTCGCACAAGTAGTAAGACCCAAAGGGTAAGAGCGAATGTATGGCAGACCATGCCAATGTAGGATACTGCAGGATTACCTTCAGTCAAAATTCACCCACTGCAATGTTCGTAAATTCAGATTGCAGAGTAGTGTCCGACTGAACCTCAATCACCTCTTCCTGGGCATCAAATGGATGATGCACCACCTCCTCTGCCAGAAAAGTCTGCATCACCCAGTCATTAATGCCAGCATTTACTTCAGGGAAGTATTCATCAAAGCTGGACCTTAATGTTGCTAGGTGGCTTGCCCAGCTACAACTGTTCTTTTGCAAAGGTCTAGCTTCCTCTTGAAGGTAAATACTTTTTAATTCATTCTTTACTCTGTGTTCCCATGTCCAGTGAGTTCTAGTGGTCTTAGTTTCCTTTATAAAATACGCAAATCATATAGTATGTCAACCAGACAATGTATCATTGTGCACAGCTTAAAGGGGGCCACCTGACCCAAAGCAGCACACTAGGAGATGTATTTTGGAACAATCAACATTGTAAACACACCTCTAGTTTAGATTGTAAAGAGTGTTTGTGCTGCAATTACACGCACCCAGTTAATAAAGTCCAGACTTAAAACACCTGATCAGCATTCAGTGAGTAAAATAACCTCATAAAAATAAAATGCATCTTTTCATAAAATTACAGAGAATTTTGGGATTATCAGGCACTGGCAAGCGGGCTCTGCTGTGGGAGAAGTGAGACTTGCAATGGCGACAAATTTAAGGTTAATAGCTGCCGTTTATCACAAGATGGCAGGCCAGCATAGATCTTAACCACTGAATGCCCACTGAACAGCTATAAACCCTTCTATGTCAGCAAGAGGCTGATGTAGAGGAACCAGTGTTAGAAAGCAATGAGGTAATTATACTGTACCATATCCCGTGAGAGGTGATGCCCCCCCAAAACTCAGTGAAGGCCCCTCGTGTCAAAAGGTTGAAAAGTCCTGCCGTCTCAGTCCCCACAGTCCCAACTTCTCGCCCGCTTAGAGTGGAAGCAGTCTGCGGCACACAGCTTGTAATGCAAATCGCACATTTTAAGCATCAGGACAAAAAACAGAGAACTGAATACATTGCTGAGGTAAATGAGTTCTGACTGGCAACACAGGTAATACCGTATAGAACCACATTATCACACCGCCCAACTATGAGTTTGAGGGCAAAGGTGGAGGAAAATCCTTCAGCAAGAAGCTGGAGGTATTTACTCCACCATACCGCCCAAAATAGAACAATTTGGGATATTACCACCAGCAAAATTACTACCAGCAGTAATACCGCTGAAATCCACCATGGAGTCCTATGGACTCCAATTAATGGGGACTAACACTGCCTACCACCACTTGTAATCCGGCAGTAATACCGCCAGACCAAGTGGCAGTAATGGTAGTACAGTTTGGTGGTATCTCAGCAGATTTACAGGCCACACAGAGACATCACCTCTCTACATGTTGTCTTTTATTATAAAGTGGATTACCAGGTTTCAGACCTGTAAAATACCCCTGTCTCCTCAGGTGACTCAGACCCCCACCATTCCATCCTACATAAACTTGATGCCCCTAGGCTGTTCTTCTAGCCTACTTTTATTCTACCCATGTAGATCCTGGAACGTCATACTCCTGTTACTTTCATGGATTATTTTACTTCCTGTTCCTTAAAGCCAGGGGTCTTAAACATGTGGCTCTCCAGATGTTTTGGACTACAACTCCTATGATCCATCACCATTGACTATGCTGGCTGGGGCTGATGAGCATTATAGTCCAACCTTTCAGGTGGCAACCGTAACCCCATGAAGAGGGAGCGGAGATGTGCAGTGCTTCTTTGCCCCCCTGATTCTCTGATTTGTCAGAGCTACATTTTCAAAGCCTCTCTCTGAATGGAGCATGAGTGCATTCATCTCTCAGTTGACTCACACAGTTATTGTTCTGTCTGCGTCTTTCATTTGTTATAAAACAGCATCCAAGATTGGTGGCTCTCAGGGGGTAGGGAGCCTAGGACGCTCCAAGGACAATGAACTGGCAGCCAGTGGATTTTAGCAATGTGCTACTTTTGTAAACAAAATGAACCCCCAAAAAATCTTTTTTTTGTGACTGCACCAGAAAATCATCAAGAATCGATGACTGGGAGAGAGGCTGCAGGAGAGCGAATCCCCCTTATTTGTATGGTACAGTAGCACAGATAGGAGAAAGAGGTTGGTTGGCTCTCGACTTACATCTACCTGTTCAGTAGCACACTTGGGAGTGGGTAGTTGAACTGGCTTTGGGGTCCCCGTTTCTCTGTGGTGGCATACTCTTGAGGGCATACTTTTTTAATGAACATTTAATTACAACTGCATGTGTATACCAAGTGCTTAATTTGTAAAACAGTAGGTGCCTGTGCCCAAATATGTTCTAGCACTTCTGTGACACTTGGGCAGTTCCACACCACTGCTGCCACCCAGGGTCGGACTGGGACAAGAAATAGGCCCGGTCACCCAAAAAAAAGTGGCCCACCCCTCGCCTCAAAAAAGTGGCCCACCCGTCGCCTCACGACACTTGACCTCTGATGATATCACCGAAAGTGATGTAATTTGACCCCACATCGAAGTGACATCCCAGGAAGCGATGAAACACAACCTTTCACCCCTTGACAAAATAGGAAGTGGCATCAAATAGCATTGTTCCTAAGTAAACTACATTACGAAAAATATGGTTATGATTTCACTAAGGAGATATACATTTCATACAAGAATGGATCACCATACGTATCATTAATATCTGTGTGTATAGATCCATATTGTCAAATTACTGTGACTCCAAGCAGACGTCCAAGGCCACATGATAATATGGTATTATATAGCACTTACCCTTAAGCTCTTTTTTATAGAACAAATATGCATACAATATCACAAAAAGGTACAAAAAAAAGCACACACATTCTTTTGCCGCGATGACCATCATCAAGGCAAAAGAAGGTGTGCGCTTTTTCTTTTGTCTTCATAAATAGGCTCCTAATGGAGCCTGAGACCTCACAAAGGCCCGGCCCCTGTCCCACTAAGCATGTGTGGCAGGGGCCTGGATCGGGCTGCTGCTTGTTAATGAAGCAACAGCCCGACCCTTTGGTCATTCAACCTCTTTTTTTTTTTCTTTTCAAACTGTGGATGCGCGCCCCCCCTGGGCATGAGGCTGCGGCCCACCAGAGGGGCGCGCCCCACAGTTTGAATACCGCTGCGCCTAAACCCTCCCCTCCAGGACCATACACCAATGAGTCCTAGAGGGGAGGGCTTAATCGCACATTTTCGTGATTATACCCGGCCGCAGAGAAGTGATGCAGTATCGATGGAAAGGGCCATCGATGCTGCATCGCTTCTCTCCGGCCGGGGGAGGGGTGCTCAGCCCCGACTTGATTTTCCCGGGGGGGGGGCGTACTCGGAGCCCCTGCTCCCGTGTCACAACAGGAGCCGCGCTTCTGGCAGTTTACCAGATCTGCCTGCAGCACCCTGCCGACAGACTCAGAGCGGGAGCCGCAGCTCGGACGAACTGGGGGGAAGCAGGGCTCCGCTCTCACAGGGCACCTGGCAGAAGGAGTGCTGGGGGTCCGGGTGGGTGGCGGAAGTAATGCATGTTTGAGCTAGATCACTGGGGCGAGGGGGGACACTCGGGGCACCCACTAGTAAGGTGAAGGTGGGGGTGCGGGTGGCAGGATTCCAGGTATTTGTTTTTTAGGTGGGAAATGGGTGGGGTACCAAAATGGTGGTGGGTTCGGGTTGTGTGGCTCACACCAGGTATATATATTTTTTTTGGGGTGAGGGAGGAACTAAAGGACCCATGAGGGAGGTGGCAGGGTGCCAGATATATTTCTTCCTCTTGGACGCGGGGGAACATACATCAGGGGAGCGAGGGTGGGATCAGAACACCAGTTGCTTTGTTCTATTTTGGGGTAGTGAATAGACAGTCCACTCTTCAATGCTGGGACTAGAAAGTGGTGTGGACAGGTGGGGAATCTGGGGGGACAGGGGAACCAAAATGAATTGAAGTTGGTTAGCTCTCAAATCCAAGGTATATTCTTCCTCAGTTTATGAATGACATCAAAGACAACTCAAGCTTCTCTCGTTGTCAACAGACGTGACTCAGAATCCTGAGGAGGACTATATCCTCTTAGTTTATAGCTACCCATGTTATGTTAAAGGTTCTTAAACCATGCACTGTTGCCACCTTCGTGGTCTCTTGGCGCCCTGGCGGTTGTGATTCCTACCAATTTCCAGGTGTTAGCCCTCGTGCCCTACATCCCTGGTGTAATTGTCTTTTACTCGCCTTTTTGCAATTGTATTCTAGTTTCTTTAATCTCTTTCCACTGACTATTATTTGACACTAAGCATTCTGTGTCCAATTACTATTTCTTCTCTCACCCACTTTTCCGGATCTGTCAGCTTCTATCTTCACCATGTCTCTAACTTCATCCCTATTCCTCCTTTTTTGTTTGCTTCTGCATTTCACTTTTTCTAAAATTTATTTCTATTTCTCCCCTTCTTTTGTTCTTCTAAAATTATACATTTGCTCTGTGACGTCCCGGGAGGATAGCACAGCGGCAGCGTGCGCGTCTTGGAAGCAAGACGACACAAAGCAACAACAGGTTCGATCCCCGGGGCCGCGCTTAGAAACCTCCGAGTGTTTAAGCGCGTTATAAATACGTAACTAAGACAAAGAAAAAACACAAATACACAACTAAGAAAAACTATCAATTCCTGTAACAGCGCCTCGATGCCTGCGGGCTGTGTGAGCGCTTTATAAATGTTAAATAAATAAATAAATAAATAAATGATCAGAGTACATTCATCTTTTTCCCTGCTCTTTTCTTGTGCTTTTTGTGGTGTAAAAGAAATCCTTCCAGCAAAAATCAAAAGGGCCAACGAATGAATTTGTGTATATAGACATTTGATACCTCAGGGTTTGGGCGTATAATAAATGGAATAAATAAATAAATGTGGGTTTAGCAAACGACCAAAAGCCACAAATGTGAATGCCAACACTGCAGCCCACCTTTGTTTGATCAGAAATCTTTTGTAAACCCACACAATGTTTGCAGACACCATTCTGAAAACAAAGGGGTGAGGTGCACAGTGAAACCTTTAATAGTTTGGGCTGTTTGGTGGTGGTGAAAGCACTGCCTTTAAGCTAAACCATTTAGTCATGGGAAGGGAAGGTCGGAGAGATGAGATGTGAGCCGGGGGTCACGGCCTGTGGGTGGTGTTTTGGCATTTACACACCAGTTAACCACCCTTGGACATGCCAGTCTCTATGGCTAGTCCCAACCACTACTTGCCCGCTGACCCAAAACACCTCCCTGGGATCTCTTCTAGAAAGCTCTAACAAAAAGTAACAACAAACTTTGTTCTGTGAAGGCCCTACAAGTTTATATTTCATAGCAGTCTTATGAGAGTTAATAGCTTAATTGCAACTGCAAATGCACTAATGGTATAATAACACTGTCTCCAAGTGTGCCTTCTTCACTTGATTTATAAGCAGTATGCATGTCATTGCATCTGAAGTTCTTTCAACATATATGTATATGCGTTTATCAAGTCTGCTATAAAGTGTCCGGGTACTCACATAATTTTCCAGCTGTTGCCATCTTATGGGCATGTACAGGCATGTAGTACAATTATGGCAGTACCTGCCAAATACCTATCACATGCCTACACAAAATCCAAAACGGTTGGCTTTGCCAAAGCTTGTTTAGAGTATACTCCGACCCCACACAAAGAATGGCTACAGGCAATGCTCAAGGAATCCTGCGGGCGGGGGTAGAGCAATACCCCTGCTCCGGACCCAGTGCCAGCATTGCATGTACAAAGGCAAGAATGACGTGCTTGGAACATGGTCAAGATCCAGACCCTGCCAATGCACAATACCAACAGGGCATACCATGACTTGTGGGCACTGCACACAGAAGTACTATGTTTAAGGTGGCCAGTACCCCTATGGTTGGCTGCCTGGCCATGTGACCCAGTCCACCTCTTCTAGTTTCTGGGTTGTACAGGGTGAGAGCAGGAATGTTTGTCAGTATCCTGTTTAAGAGAAAACAATATATTTTCTATATCTGCCCCTCGTTAGGAAGAACTGCCCACTCTTAGTGTCCTGATACGCCAGTTTGGAAATGATGGCACAGTATCCAGTGTGTTGCGGCACCACATCCTGGAACGAATGCTGCACTACAGAGTCTGAAGTCACTGGCAAGCTGAATCAGGCGCTGTTAGGGAGAATTCTCAAAATGTGCTAACATCCCTTACCCTTTGAGACCCCCAGCAATTTTGCTGGATTTCTAGGATTTGATTTTTTTACCTGGGAAGAGTGCGAGACTTTTTTCCCCACTCTTCCATGTATTTTGATGTGCGTTTTACTTTTGTGTTCTTTGGTATGGAGTTTTAAAACAACTCCAGAGGCATCATCTTTTTCTGTTTGTCACACAGCACATTCAGTGCAGTGTCACAGGGATGTCCTTTCAGACTTCCCAAGGTTTAAATACCTTCTCTGGGACTGACTACTGTCTCCCACAGCATGTAAAGTTACATTGACTTTACTAGTCTCTTTACATTTATAGACCCAGCACACACTATCTTCCTATAGAGTGCTGGAGGGGTTGCCTAGCACTCCCCTGCCCCCCCCCCCCGCCCCCGAGTCAAAACACTCATGTAACAGTCAAATGTAACCCTTTCCTACTTTAAATGGCTGGTTGCAGTGGTTTAGATCAAACTACCATGATTTTCCCCCGACAGCGAACAACGGTAGCTAAACACCGGGTCAGCCACGTTTTTCAATATGGCGCCCAAGACCTATGTGTAAAAACAGACTGTCATTTTTTTTCGGCATTTCTTTTAGGAAAGGTCCTTCTTGTGTTTGTCTCTGCGCGCAAAACCAGATTTGGTCCCTTTGTTTTTTGGCCTTTGGCGGGCTTCAGTGCTGAAGCCCTCCTCTGGCGCCTGAGTGTCTGGGGTGGACAGGATGTGAGGGAGGTGCCCAAAACTCCCTGTGCTTAGTCACCTTGGAGACCTGAATGCACCCTTCTGTGTGAGTGACAGACAGGCTGGAATTAATGGGGGAAAACTGTTTAAAAGCAGGTCTCTGGGACTTGGAAAGCAGAGTCAACCACTGGAACGAAAGAACCGAAAACAAGCTGAAGGAAGAGGACTGTTGCAACTCCTGGACGACGGGTGAAGCCCTGCTGCATGTCTGAATTACCTGAAACTCCATCAACAGAGAAGCCCTTCAAGGTTAACTTCTTCCCTTGAGTTTGGTGGGAACAACCAACTTGTAAGCCGCCTGGACACCGTCCCTGTCTGGTCGAATTTTCTGCAGAGTGCTGGGGAAAACCGGATAGTCACTGGGAAGGATACCAGTTTGTGGTCTTTAAGGCACCCACACCTTAAACCAACATTTTGCCAAGCTTGTGGCCTCATCCCTGGGCAGTGCAGGAACCTCCCGACGTCGTCCTTCTTGTCCCCACGACTGAAGCTCAGGAACAGAAACATCTGCTCGAACTGCCAGGAACAGCCACCTCAGCTACAGCTCTTCACTTTTAAATGTACTGTGCAAACGCGGTCCGGAAATCTTTCAGGCCATTGCGAAAGTTTGTGGAACTTTCCCAATTTCGAAGGCTTGTCCATCCCTAAACGTTCGTCAAACTTTTCACCTAACCAAATTTTTCTAAATCTGTGGCAAAGACTTAACCGTTTACTACCAGAACTGTGCTATCCTATACAAAGACTCTGAACCATTGACTTTGGCCAAGGCCTATGAACTGAATTGCTGGTTGTAGTTTACTGAAACCCTTTGCCCTGCCTATGAAAGTATTTGGGCTGTCTAATTCTTATAACCATGTCCTTTTACCCCTTTCTAAAGTATCTGAAGTGCCATTTTGCTTCCACTTCAGGGGAGCTGAACTTGTTCAGTAACTGATTGGTTGTGTATTTGTAGTATATTAGTGTATGATATTGAGCTGCTCTTGCTAGTGTAATGTTTTCAAACTGACTGTGTAAATAAATGTATATTCTTTTACCAAGAAACCTTGAGTAAAGTGTTGGTTTGAAAGACTATTTGTTGGTCCTATGTGTAACTTGTTCTAATGCTCACTCTACTCTTGAGATAAGTCTAGCTGCCCAGCCATTGCTACCACTTTACTGTGTAGTACAGGCTTGTACCAAAGGTGAATCTGTACTGACACTTGTAGTCTTAATTGCATGTAGTGTTCCCAAAGGGTACTGCATGTGATTCTGCCTAACAGGTGCCCAGCCCCCTCTAGAACAGAGGTCTTCAAACTGTGGGGAAGGTCCCCCCAAGTGGGCGCGGCCACCTCCCAGGGGGGGCGCCAGAGTCCAGCATGAAATGTGTAAAAAAATGAAAACATTTTTTTTTGTTTTTTTTAGTTTGCAGGATATGGGCAGGGGCGGCTCACATGGTCAGACTGGACCATAAAACAGCTCAGGCACCAATGAAAAAGTGTCCCGCAGTTGCAAATGGATATTCATTCCTTTTGGCACAGAATGCTTGAATAGTACCCAATGGGGTGTTTTTTGTTAAAATGTAAGCAAATTGTGATATTAAAGAATATTTATTCAGCAACAATGGTCAAAACTACTGGCTGCATAGTGAAGTAACTCATCAAACTTGCCCACATTGGCCAAAAAGAGTGACCCATTTTGACTGGCTTACACTAGCATTTTGCGATTTTGGTAAAGGCGTTGCCCTAATACCCTTTAGGCCAGTCCGAGCCTGGCGCCTCATCCATAATGGGCTTGTCAACCCAGTGGCCCACTCACCCATTATGGAGGAGCCGAGGAGCGAGCCCAGTGAGATACTGAGCACTCCCTCAGCTGCTTTTTCCAGCTGAGGGAGTAACTCCTGGTCTGGCTCAACTGTCAAAGGGAAACAATGTTTCCCTTTGACTGCACAGTACCCCAGCCGCACATGCTCACTGAGCTATGCAAGGCTGGGGGCGTTTTGCTTTGCCAGCCTTACATAGCACATTGGAAATGCTGGCTGGGCACTGCATGTCCGTATGTGTGAGGGAGAGCTCCTGCACCTCCTCGCACATACAGACAGAGCAACCTGGAGTGGGGCATTTCAGCACCCACGTGCAGGCCCCTGCAGAAGGTACGTTTATGTTCATTTATTTTTTTATTTAATTAGTGTATGGATGCATGTATGCTTGTGTTATGAGTGAGTGTATGGTGATGGGTTCTCGTATGAATGATAGTGATTGCTGTGTGAAGGTGTGTGTTTGTTTTGGTCCGTTGAGCTGATTTTCTTTATCTATCATAGATGTCCAGTCAAAAATACCATGCTTTCCCCCTTTGCCCCCGAGCGCCAATTGTAAACTGTTTGGCTTTTTACCAATTTTATTTTAAACGTATGCTAATAAAATGCAACATTTTAACCCATTATTTTTTAAAATAAATCACGGTGGAAACCCCCCGAACCCCACTTCATTGGTTCGGGCTCCCGCGCTGCGCTCGGTCGCTATACCATTTTTGTGGGAAAAATGTATTCCCCTACACTTAAAAAAATCACCAGCTCCCACTGGCCCACGGACTGTGTGGGGAACAGGGTGCGGGGAGCCCAGGGTCTGTGATGGGCCGGAAAATGCCCAGGGACTGGGTAGGAGTGGGATGAGGGAGCCCAGCGACTATGATGAGAGCAGGTGGGGGAGCCCAGGGACTATACTGGGAGTATGGTGCGGTACCAGCGCAAAATAGTTCATAGCCGATTGTACATACTGTCCATTTGGCATTTTTTGGGGGAGCCCAGCCTGCCCAAATTTTGCTCAGGTGGGGGGGCCAGGCCCATAAAGTTTGAAGACCACTGATCTGGGCAACATATTTGTATATGTCCATTCAAGAAATTGGTTTGGGGTTCAAAATCTTTCAGATAAACAAGCTAGGACGCCTTTGCCTAATAACAAGCAGCTCCAAGGATAGTGCCAAGTCCGGAAGTACCAGGTACACAGTATTTAATGGCAAGCCCGAGTCTCTTGGTTCTGTTTTTCTTCACCTCCAATATGCATACAGAGGTGGGGGTTCAGCACCCTCCAGTGTACAGGCTTGCAGATGGCACCCACTGCAAGAATGGGCCACACTGAGTCCTGTACATTTAGCCCAGAGTTCAGGTGAAGTAGCAGTTCGCTATTAAAGCTGCTAATTTTTGCAACCAAGTAAATTCACAAACTATGTCCTCTGGCAACTAATAACATTATTGATTGGAAGGAATAAGAGATATGAGATGCCACGTTGTCTTATTAAATCTATCTTTGGAGAGAACGGCGCAGTCGTGTGGCACATTCAGATGTTATTGATGCATTGTTTGTGATCTTTAGTGAGTGCTGCTTTAGTGTCATCATCATTATTATCATTATTTAGCTCATCGATGTAGGGTAAATAAAGGCGAGATATTATAATAACACCAAACATTTTCACCTGCATTCTGTGGTAATGTGCTGGTGCCTGTGGAACCTTCAGCATGTGGAATGCTGGGGTGGAATGTTGTGCTTTGAGCGTGGGGATTCTAGGGAACGGTCAGAGTGAGCTAAGTGGATGGGCCAGTGTTTCTTCCTGCATTATACTTGGACTAAGTGTACAACTGGGCAATCAATCTTGCCTACATTTTAGCTGGTGTCCTGCGCTGTACTTGAGAGAAGGACCCCGCCTCTGTTATTTCACTGGCAACAAGGATTTTCTGTCAGGTTCTGGAGCAGCTTTGGGGGAGCAGCGGGCGGAAGACACTGCCCCGGAAGAGACTCCATCCACAGAGCCACCAATCAAGACTGCAGGTGGGCGGTGCAGTGGCAGCCACAGCTGGGAGCAGCTGGAGTAAGTGTCTGCCGTGTTGGCCAAGTGACTGTTGTTGGAGTCCTGCTGTCCTGGAAGTGCAGGAGAGTATCTGGTCTGAGCCCCCCTCCCAGGTAAGGTCAAGGAAGGGTTTGGTGCCTGGTGCCCCAACCCCATTGTGGGGCAGGTGCTGGTGTAGACAGAGGAGGTGGGGGAGAATTCCTGCGGCTGGGCGGCGCAGTGCAGAGCCCCTGCCAGGTGGCCAGGTAATGGTGCAGTGCCTGTGACCAAGGAGGCGGGTGTACGTGCAAGCACGGAAGAGAGCGGAGCAACGTGTAGGGCGCTGGTTTGGTCGAGCAGGAGCCAATTGTCAGCCAGCACAAGAGGTGGTATGTCATTGCCCCGTGGTCTGATGAGTGTGAGCAACGATCGGACTGCGGAAAGTGAGGCGGACAGAGATGCTCCTTTGTCCAGTGCCGGAGGAAGTATGGTGACATCACTGCAAAGATCGTTCCAGCTAGCACGGCTGGAACGCAACATGGCGTTGGTATGCAGCGTTTTCACTGTGCATATATCGTGTGTGTTTTCCAATATATTCTGTTACCGTTGTTGGCGATCCCGTTGCTGGTGATTTTCTGCCCAGGGAGCAGGCGGCAAGGACTGTAGTTGTAGGGCCTGGTGTCACGTCAGAGTTTGCTGAAAGGGGAAGAGGCATAAAGAGGCAGCAGTTGGCTGTTTTGTTTGCGCAGTGTTGCCTGGAACGTGAACTAAAGAAGCGCTGTGAGGCCGGTGTATCCCTGGACATGAGGAACTGTTCCATCTGTACGGTCGGTAAACCTTCCTGTCATGAGTTCTGTGGAAGGTGCAGCAGTTTTGTGGAAAATATGAGGGAACTGGATCCGGATCTTTGAGGATTTTATATACAGTTGAACGCCCTCACTGTATCCAAGGACTGATAGTGTTTAGGTGTCTGGGGAGGCCTGTAAAGTTTATGTTCCTGGTGTTGTGTTATGTCCTCTGGGTTAGCGTTATTAGAGGGGTTGGTCATGGGTTGATGTAGTCTGGGGAAGAGTGTTGTGCGAGTGTTTGTGTTGAGGCCCTCCGTGACCTACTATTGTTTTATCATAGTGTTGCCATGCTTCTTTTAACACGTTTCCCACTTGCCATTGTTCTTAACTTATGTTTTCCTTTCTAGGGGGGAACTTGTACTTGTGGGTGTTGGGTGTTTACCTTGCAGGACACTGTTTTTTTAAATGCGGAAAAAGTACCTGTTTTTATGGGACAGTAACCTGGTTTTCCTTCTAGCGGGACATCATTTTGGACACGAGGGTGCGGGGTATTGTTTATCATCCTGGTATGATAGACATTTCCATGTTGGACGTGCATTTTTAAAAGTGATCCTTACAGAATGGGTTTTCAAATTGTTCTTTGCATTTTTGGTGTTGTGTTGTATGGTCTTCTTTTGTTCGTGTGGTCAGTGGTGTGTGTGCAGATTGGTGTCAGAGTTTAGACTGTTGGTTACAGTCGTGGTGTGAGATGAGTTAGACTGTTGGTTACATTCACTGTGATGAGTGTAGTATTAAGCTGTTGGTTACAGTTGGTATTCTTAGCTGTTGGTTCCAGCCATGTATGTGGTCTATGGTGAGTATAGTGTGGAGTGCATAGACTATTGGTTACAGTCGGGGAGGTCGACTGGTGTTAAACTGTTGGTTACAGTCAGTATTCTTAGCCGTTGGTTACAGCTAGTGTTGACTGTTATTACATTTGATGCATTAAACTGTTGGTTGCAACCGTATATGTGGTGTGTGGTGAGTATAGATTGTTGGTTACAGTTGTGCGTGTGGTAAGTTAGGCTGTTGGTAACAGTTGTGTGGGGCGAGTTTGGTCTTTTGACTGTTGGTTACAGTCGTGGATGAGCAGGTATTTTTAGCTGTGGGTTACAGCCAGAGTTTTGGCTGTGGTTGATGGTCGAGAGTGTGTGGGGTTAAGCCTTTTGGATGGGGCATTTTGATGCTGTTTTTGCAGCTATTTATGCGTTAGCGCATTCCCACTGTTAGGCAAGTTTTAACTCCTGTGTCGGCGTACGGTATGGGTTGTCTACATTTGCAGTGTTTGCGAAGGTGTTGTGTTCTGTGGAGGCGTGCAACATTTTCCTAGCAATTGGTGATTTGTTATCTGCATGTTTATCCATCGTAGGATATGTTGGGTGTTGGTGTACATCACCCATCTTTGCCGTAACACTTTCTGGTTTATTTATTTTTTGCCAGTTAGGGTTTGTGGTTACGGTTTCCGAGTTGTTTGTGGGGCGCTTGCAGTTTTTGCACATCTGTAGCTCAGGGTTCCTCCTGTTGCGTCAATGCGTTTTGATGCTGTTTTTGCAGGTATTGATGTGTTGGTGCCAAGTTGTGTTCTGCGTACTTCATGGTGCATTTTGTGTGCTTGAGCACTGTGCAGTCGTCTGGGTGTTATTCTGGTTGGTGTTTGCTCTGTTCAGCATTTTCCTTCCATCGCTTTTCTTCCATTTGTTGGGCACCATGTTGCTGCGTATGTGGTTCCTCTTTTGGTTTATGGTATGGAAAACGGGGGGAGAAGTGTAGTAATGTGCTGGTGCCTGTGGAATTTCAGCATGTGGAATGTTGTGCTTTAAGTGTGGGGATTCTAGGGGACGGTTAGAGAGAGAGAGAGTGAACTGAGCTAAGCGGATGGGCCAGTGTTTCTTCCTGCATTACACTTGGACTAAGTGTACAACTGGACAATACATCTTACCTACAACTTACCTGGTGTCCAGCACTGTAATTAAGAGAAGAGCCCCACCTCTGTTACTTCACATACAACTTCTGAAGGAATATACTTTGTGTGATGCATACAGTCTAATATACTTTAAATTTGAGCGTGCCTATAATATTTGATTAGCGTAAGACATTTGCAGTGGTGTCAATCTACAAAGGGCAACAGGGCCACAGGTAATCACTAAAGGGCGAAAGTGCATCAACCCCCATATACATTGGTTGGCACAGTCAAGATGGAGTGTGTACTCTGCCGTGTGCAGAGGATTCTCCAGGTCTGTGTGGAAGACGTGTACAAGATGTTACCAGAATATGAACGCCTAGGCACCCGATTGTCCCGACTGGACTGAAGCGGAAGCTGGGGCTGGCATTCGAATCTGCCACAGGTCACTGGAAGCCCCCCTCCTCTTCTCCTCAAGATGAACCTGGGCTTGTTCTGCAACAAGATGTATGATATGTCCAGCAATGCAATACTTTGAACACCGAGAATGCAGGCATGACTACTCCTGGCCCAGCTACCAGTCACTACGCCAAAAATGGCGTTGGCCCTTTGGCTTCATCCTCCCTTTATTCTCATGTCAACAATGTCCTGAAAAAGTGGCTGTGCAGCGTAGGACACTAGTCCTGCTTCTCCACCAGGTCTCCAGAGCATTACGGTTTAACTGAAGTAATGTACAGGTTGTAATGACTTTTGTTGGGCGCTTGGGGTGCTCATGTCATTGAATGTGCATGTTTTACTCCAGTTCCTTAATGTTGCATCTGCACGTGCGAAGATGCTTCTACGTTCTTCAATGAAAGCAAGTTTGAATGCATAATAAAGATACCCAGAGAGCGAGTGGTTTTCCATACAGAAATGGGTCTGACTTGGTACTGAAAGTGAGAAGCTAGTCGCGCCCCGCAAAGTTACATACCAGTATTTTCACAACCTTTTTCACTTGATTTCCTAATAGGGTAACTCAGTTTCAGTACACAATGAAAAATCTCCTCGATCCTATTCAATCCAGTCACAATGAATCTTAATACACTGAATATAAAACACGTTAAAAAAAAGCATATATAATCTTTACTTAAATGAACATGCACTCTAGCAAGTAAAGGGAGACGAGGGCCTGGACTATGTGGGGACCTTCTGCAGGCCCCATGTCAACAACCCCTAGTGACATCCTAAGACTTTGCGCTGCCATTTCATTTTATTTAATGTGCGCCATCAGCTTTGTGGTCAGACAACATAACACTCAAACACGTTTCATAAAGCTCCCATGTTTTGAAACAGTCCCCACAGAAGTTAATGAATACATCCTCTGATTCGTACTCCACCTCTTAAACGCAATGGATAAGAAGCTTCTGGAACGGGTACGGCTTGGGGGTCGGGGGGAGGAATACTCATTGACATGGCAACGCCAGAGTGGGGACACTGCTGTATGCAATCCTTTCCTACCCCAAGGCCGATACATTCCACCTTCTTATAGTACCTGGATTTGCACAGAGGAGGCAAAATGGCGGGACGTTTAACCGTTTTGGGGCATATAAAGAGGCAAAAGGGCATTTTGGGGATATATGGAAGGAGAGAGTGAGATAGAGAATTACTTTTAGCGAGACAAAGAGAAAAAAATGCAAAAAGGAGAGGGAGGAGTTTAAAAGGGCGGTTGGTAGTTCTCCTCTTATGGAGGGCAGCAAAAACTAAAGGTCTTGACCGAGCTCTTAGTACATTTGCTTTGCTGGCACATTTCCTCTGTGAGTTGTAGTTTCCTCCAGATCTCTGTCAACAGTGCTAAAAGGCTGTGCTTTTTCCTGCTCAGGGCCTCTTAGGATGGAGATTATCATCCCCGTTTGCAGTTCTCATCCCAGACCTTCTCATCAAGGGTTTTCCCGCATCCGCAGCGGCACCTCCACCATCTAGGCTTGCTCACTTCCTCTGAATTTCTTTTCTTCTGAGGATGTTTGCTCTTGCCCCTCTATAGGGACATATCACGTCCTATTTTCCAAAGAGGGTTCTTTGTTGCAGTCTATTTTAAAAGTATCTTTCCAAGGAACTAATTGTATTCTTCCATGAAAAAGCTCTGATGGCAAAATGTGCGTCAGCTGATCCCTGACGAAGCCACAAATGCAACCTTAAAGAAGGCAAAAAAAGTCTTTTTACTCAACCCATTGAAACCTTGTTTTTACATCGGTTGTATTCTTTCTCATACACCCTGCGTTGTTGCTTTTGTCCTAATTGCGCTTCTCTCGCCTGCCCATTTGCTGAAAGCAGTCGCTGAGTTTACACTGGGCACCAGTGGGTTGACCAAATCCTCACTTTAAGACCTCTAAATGCCATCGCCAAAATGTTTTCCCTTGCAGACACGAAGTGGCCATCGCAAATGTCTTTCCAACACAAATCTGTCAGACTGGGATTCTTGGATTTGTGACGTGTAATGGCCTATATTACTGTGGGCCTCATCACGAGTTGGGTGGTATCCCGACTGGGATACCGCCCAACTTTATTTGCTTGATTGGCCACCCGTCTGGCGGTATTACCACTGGATCACTGGTTGGGCTCTACATGTTATTCCCCTTTCCCCATTGGACATGGGGAATTTTCAGCGCAATTATCGCTGGCGGGATTAGCTCACGGTATTTGCTCGAAAAATAAGCATTTTTCCTGCATGTTTACCTCCAGCTCTGAGCTGGGGATAAACACACCATACTCATGATTGGGCGAACCCTTAACTGGGGCGGTAACCCCGCCCAACTCATGATGAGGCCCATGCTTTTTGTTCTCATCCCCTCAATGATGTGAAACTAAATGATATGTGAGAGATGAGTGTTGTGTGTGGTGCACACTGACACATGCCTACCTACCTGGTCTAGAGAATCCGGGGCATAAAATGTCTGCAGAATACACCATTGCATCTCCTCCCTTGGTGTTGGCTACTTTATCTATGTGGCCAAGTAATTGTTACTGAACCTATATATATATGGTTTCTTTTTTTTTTTTTATCCTTGACACTCGATATGCTTCACTGCTATTGTCACCCCTTATCCCTGACAAAGGATTCATTACTCTTCTGTGCACATGTAAATAGCTGAAATGCTGGGTCCAATCGCTTGGGAATAGGTGCACATCTGGAGCCAGCGAGGAGTTTGGAAGGAGTGTACTCTGTCAAACATCCTCCCGAATTCCCCGCTCCGACACCTTCGCGCAGGGAAGCCTGTACACAATATCACAGTTTTCTTTTTGTTGCAATTATGTTTTTAATTGTTTTACTCCACTTCCGGAACTTCATCGGTGCTCAGGATGGTCATTAAATATTTATGTCCTGCTGGTTTGCGGCTTTTCCCCTTGCATATCCAGAATATACGCAAAGATTGTTGTACATCTTGAACCTGCTTATATCACGAATGGAACATTATATCAATAAGTGTTCGGACATTTGTTGAGAAGGACGTTAGCCTAGGACGCTCACCCCCTTACTAAACTCACCAGATTAGGTATGTGGGATTGAGTTTATTTTACTCTACTGTGTGCCTGGTTGGCCACATTGATTGTTGAGTGGCCAAATCCTCAGACACTAATGTCAATAAAAACAGAACTTTGCTACCACAAGAAAGTAGTCACTTTATTTGTTTAACTTATTATTTAAAGACCATTGCTGTATCACAACACATTGTTATTGCCCTTTGCTGTATGCATTATCATATTATACTTGCTCACTCCACCAATATGGGCCAACGGGCAAGGAAAGGGAACATTAAAGGGCAATTAACCATTAATGCCCAGAAGCTTGTGGGCAAAAGAGATAGGAGCACCAGTCTCCCTCCACTTCAACTGAAATGGGCAGGCACACATGACCACTGTCCCTGTGTGCTTCATGTCGTGCTCTGCCCGCTCACTTAACTCAGGCACGCTTAGAATGCTGTGAGCGATAATTTGTTAATGCATGCATGCTAAGTCTTGATATGCTGGGACAATATTGGCATTCCATAGAGGGTGTTACTGTAGCATTATTATGGAACAGGGAAGTGCATTATCGGGAGATAATTACCCAATGCCCAACTAATGTGCTGAGTCCAAGTTGAGCCAAATAGCAGACCCTATTTTTAGGTTTCTTTTAAATAATGTACTGTGTTACTAATGTTGTATAATACCAGAAGAATAACCCAACAGGTTGACCAATATGATGTAATAATTGGCAACTGAATGGCAACAGAGAAGTATAGTTGTGTGCCGTTAACACACTATACGCACTGTTCAAATGTACAGTTTCTTTTCTTTTGAATTGTTGGTACATTTTGTAAGATAACTTCTGTCCATTGCACTGTATGAAAAAACGGAGTGATTACCTGTCTCCACTAAAACATGGATTGTTACTCATACTTGCACTTAATATTTGTAATAATTTCACCCTTGTTCTAGCAAATACACCAAGCGGATGACAAGGTTGACTCTACTACTCAATAACTTTTGACATGTTATGTAAACTCATATGCACATTGAGTTACCAATGTCTAAAAACATGGGACCTAATTAATAAAGGTCAGTTTAACTGTGTTCTTTTTCCAGGCTTTGGATCTGTACTTTCCTCCAATGATACATACTTATATAGATGTATTATAACGTTAATATGGAGATGTGTTGAAACTGTTACTACAACGATTTATTGTAGTCAAAATTTTCAAGGACATGACCACCCCCCTGTACTAAATGCTGACCTAGCCTTACGTCCTGCCCAACCATAGGCTATCCCTTATGTTACAGAGTCCAAGTTGAGTGACAACAACCAAGTCATAACTCAAATGCAACTATGAAAGCAATGTGAGGATTCTGTTAGATTCCAGAGACACTGCACTCTAAATAAATTGGCTTTGTAGTGAGCATGGGTTCATGCTGAGCAAAGCACACAGAAAGGCACCACAAGCTGTAGTTAACATATCATGAAAAGAAGAGGTATCCAATCTCTGTTTTTATGGCACAAGTTTAGGAGTACATCTTAACAACTTTCCCAATTGTGTTTGAAGCAGAGTATCACGATCAGTTGTTCTACAACATCCATTGATCCCATACTGTATACTGCGTGAGAAGTAAATCCAATACTGTTTCTAGCTTTCACTGCCACATGTTTCGCACTAAGTGACTGTGCTTTTTTACGGCTTACTAGTAACAAATGTTATCACATTTATTTGTAGCCAGCCTTATAACTTGTTAAGTGATAAGTTAACATCAGGTACATTCGACATTCAAGAAGTCAGTAGCCATGGCACAAAACTTGACAAACATACATGTGGAACCGTTGTTACTATCACCAACTCCTAGTGGGCCACACGTGGTGGACAAAGTTGGAAATGCCAAGGTTCTAGTGGTTTGAAAACAATGACAAAATAAAAAAAAATTATGAACGATTTATCGCAAATTTTCAAATCCAGTTTAATTGTATAACCAACAAAAATATTTGATATAAGGAATCCAAATATTTTATATTAAAAAAAAAATGGGAATCATAAAATAAGGTTGATCGAAGTAAAAGACCAAGAGAAGTAGAGTGTTCAGTAAGAAGGCCATATGTATGCGTCAGTAGACAGCAGAAGAAGAATGAAGGGTTCATAGTTGTCTGTTAGACATCCATGTGAAAATGACTCCAACTCCAAATATGTGTGTGAATTTCATCCTTATATACCACCCTCCACTGGCATTGCCAGACTTCAATGAGGAAATCTCACAGATCTTAGGCCCCCCCGTGGGGCAGAATAGAGCCTCTTTTCTCTTAGGTGATTTGAACTACTGGAGGAGGGGGAACGAGACTGACAAAGTAGCTATCGAATTAGAGCGAACTTTCAAGTTATAAATACAGATCCTACCACAGCAAGAACCACGTGTTAGATTGGGTGGCCATTAAAAACATTGCGCCTGTCATTGACCAAAGCTCTCCCTGTATTTGGTCAGACCACTATATTCTTAGCTTTCATTTCCAACTACCGGAGGCTGCGGTTAAACCTACTAAACCCCCCAAGGGTTATCAACCGTAACCTCAACAGGATAAAGGCTCAGGACATTTCCCTATGTCTAACAACTATAATGAGTGAAATTGAGAGTGGGGACTCCATGGAGCGTCTAGTCTCTTCTTTTTCTGACAGTTTCTTGAAATTGCTCAATGAAAAAGCCCCCCTCCGGTCCAAAGTCGTGAGAGACAACTCTGGTCATAAAAAATGGTTCACCCCCAAACTTAAAATGATGAAAAAGGAGAAATGTAAATTGGAATCTCAATGGTTAAAACATCAAATGGAAGAAAATAAAATAGCTTGGAAGGATTCTGACAAAACCTACAAACAAAGTTATCAAACTAAAAAATAAAAAAAGAGTACTACAACATTGAGATAAGTCAGGCCTCCATCCGCCCCAAGAAACTGTTTGAAATTCTAAGACTGCTGGAGAAGCCGAAGGCTCTCCATACCCCATTTGTCTCTACCTCATTGGACGTAATAACAGTACAAACAGCCTTCAAGGCTAAAATAACAAAGGCTAGGAAGAAAATCAAAGAGGCTTTGCCCAATGCGGCCACCCCTATCGAGAAACAGTGCTTGGAAAATAGAGGAGAATGTATCAAGCCTTTTGCCTTCTCAGCTAGAGCTGTTGCTGATATGCAGAAGCTTCTCTCATCCATGCACCCCATGCCATGCTCTGAAAACATCCTCCTTCTGAAATTAATTCTAGAACAGAGACCTGGGTGCATTTTTCACCAATTATGCTGACACCCAGCTGGTTTTAGAGTCTACCGGGGATTATTTGATTGACAACAAAGCCCTCACTAACATTTACCAGCAGATAGAATTCTGGATGTCGTCCAATTGGCAATAATACAGATTCTCGTTTTTGGCTCCAGGCAGGCTCGGGCGAAACTGAGCCTGTCCTTTCAGAGTTTTACAATTGATGATAACATCATACCGGTTCAAACTCAGGTAAACACTCTAGGGGTCCAGGTGGAGGCCAGCCTGTACTCTGAGGCACATATTGTTTGTTTATTTATTTAGTAATGCGCACCAAACCCGTAGGTAGCTGTGTGCAACAAGAAAAGAATACTTTCAGTTTAGTTACAAAATAGTATAGGTACAATACACGGCCAAATAATTACAGTAATATTTACAGGTGAGAAAATGGTGAAGGCAAAAGTACAGGTAAAGAGATAAAGAAATAACAGTTGACTAGCAGGGGGTTTCTCTGAGTATAGGAGTTAGGTAGACATTAAGTGTCAGCAGACCACAGCCAAATTAGTGCCTTGATTCTGAAGCTAGTGTAAGATCTATTTATTCTAAGGTTCAGTGGAAGGTAATTTCAATATTGTGCAGCTTTGACTGGGAAACTACTCCCTCCAGCTTTGGTAAGCCTACATTTTGGTATCTCTAGGCAGTGGGACTTCGTAACTCTGGTCGATCGCAAGGAAATGTTTCTATTTATTCTATTCGCTAGGTATGGAGGGGCTGCATCATTAAGGCATTTGTAGGTGAGTGAGATAGTTTTACGTAGTACTCTGTCGCAAATTTTAGCCAGTGATGGCCTCTTCTTGAGTTTGTGATGTGCTCTCTGTTGGATAGGTTCAAAGCTGTTCTCAGGGCATTATGTTGCAGTATCTGCAATTTATTGAGGATGTAATTATTAGCTCCTAAATAGAGTGCATTGCAGTAATTGAGTTTAGATAATATAAGGGCATTGGCCAAGGTGATACAACTCGCTTCAGATAGGTACGGATGAAATGCTCGAATGTGTTTGCCTGTGTATGCCGTTGAAGAAGCTAATGAGTTCACCTGCTTCCTTAAAGTTAAGCTAGAGTCCAGATAGAATCCCAGAGTTTTTACCTCATTTACTGTTTTAATGGTATTTCCATCTATGTTAAATGAGGCGTAGTTGGGGGTTAGTTTATTTAGGTTAGCTTTGGAACAGAGGATCATGATTTCAGTTTTCTCATCATTCAAGCAAAGGCCATGGGAAGCCATCCATGCTTGAATGAGAGCGTATATTTCGTTTACCAAGGCAGTATCATTGTCAAAATTGCCGAAAGGGGGATGAGGATCTGGGTGTCATCAGCGTAATTAGTGTAGGTGACAACCAGTATATCCAATTTGTGAAATAGGGGCTTGGTAAAGATATTGTACATGGTAGGTGAATCACAGGATCCTTGTGGGACACCACAAGTAGTATGGATCGGGTCCGCTGAGTCAGACGGGGAGAATACTTGCATGGTTCTGTTGGCAAGAAAAGATTGGACCCAGGCTATGGTGTCACATGAGAAGTGGGCCGGTCTCGCTAAGTGTTTGCAAAGCACTGTGAGGTCCACAAAGTCGAAAGCAGCCGACAGGTCCAGGAGCAATAACATTGCCATTTTCCCTTGTCTTTTAGCTCATTATTTGTGTCTTGAGGTCAATCAGTGCTGTCTCAGTGCCATGTTGGGGTCTGAAACCTGATTGTCGAGACCCCAAAAGGTGGTTTGTTTCGAGGTAGCCCTGAATCTGAAGGTATGTTACCCGGTCAATTATTTTAAGAACAAATGGGACCGTTGTAATGGGTCTTTAATTTGTAGGGATAGAGGGGTCCAGTGTCTGTTTCTTTAATAGAGGAAGAACCCAGGATTCTTTTAAACTCTCAGGAATACATTTATAAGTTTGGTTATGAATGGTGCTAGGTCTCTAGCTGCATCCTTAACTATTTGGGCAGGGCAGTTGTCACCTTTGCAATTAGACGGCTCCAGGGACAATATAACTTTCTCTGTTTCCAGGATCGACACCTTAGTGAAACTGAAAGGAGTTAGCAAGTTCAGGGTTATAGGCAGTGGGGTGGTACTGGTCATAGTAGGTATCAGTGAGGCTTTCTTTGTTTAATTTTAATTTGGATGGAGACTATTTTGTTGGCAAGTGCATTTTGAATATCCGTGCACCACACTTTACCTTTTGAGATGTTACCTGCAGGGGGTATGGGAGATTCTAGCTCCCGAAGGATCACAAAGAGCTCCTTAGTGTGAGAATTTGCTTTTGCAATTGTTTCGTTAAATACATTTTATTTAGTATTGATTATTTCTTTCTTATAGATTTGGCTAGTTGATTTAGTCATGTTTTATTGTCCTCAGAAGGGGAGTGCCGCCAAATAGCTTGAAACTTTCTCTTTTTGAGTCTTAACTCTTTAAGTTGGGGAGTAAACCAGGTATTCAGGTGGGCCTTTGGTTTACTTTTTCTGAGTTTGGCTGGCGCAATGGTGTCTAGGGCTTTGGTCATGGTGTTATTGTAGACCTCGACTAAGAGGTTAGGGTCAGCATTCATGGGAATAGAGTCAAAAGCGGGCAGGAGCAGTGGCATTAGTTTGTCACTGTGATATTTTTTTTGCATCTCGTGAGTAACGGAGGAGCCATGGCCATAGCTTTAGGCATTGTTTTGTCTAATGTTAGGGTGAAATCTATCACATAGTGGTCTGTCCAAGGTTGAGGGGTTATGTCCAGAATAGTAGATGAACAGTTTAAGTCGGCTACCCAGTCAAGAGTTCTGCCTTTGATATGGGGGGGGGGGGAGCGTGCACTTCTTGGGTAAAGCCGTGCTCAGCGAGTGTGGCTGCTATAGAGTGTGCATGTTTATCCTCTGGGTCGTTGAAGCCTAGGTTAAAGTCACCTAGCACTAGCATCTGTGAGGACTCTTTCATGTTGTTAGAGAGCAAGTTCAACAGATCATCTTCGAATGTGCCAATTGGGCCTGGAGGTCTGTACAGTAAGTAGATAGTTAGGGTTCGGGTGTTAGAGAGAGGTAGCTTGGCTGTGAGTAGTTCTCAGGATTTAAAGGGTTGAACAGTACTGAGTCTTAATTCGAGGCTTGTTTTGGATATAGTAGCTATACTGCCCCCCTTCGCATTAGGTCTATCCATTCTTAGGATATGAAAGTTGTCTGGGATGGCAAGCATAAGAGCTGGGCCAGCTGCCTCATGGAGCCATGATTCAGTGATAGCAAAGAAGTCAAGATTGTCAGATGCTAGTAAGTCAGCTATTTCTGTGGTGTGTGCCACTAGGGACCTTGCATTGATTAGTGCTCCAATAATGGTCATAGTTTTTGCACTTGTAGTGTAGTCATCTGAGTTAGGGCATGATGCCTCCGTACCATAATAGATGGTAGATGGCAGGCGATTGTGATAGTAAGGCTTGAGGGCAGGACCCGTTGACACATTGGTGTGCGGGATCCTTAATATGGCTATTCGTACTATTCACTTTATTGGCTCTAGGCTCAAATATTCTAGGTAGTCTAGCATGCAGTGTAAGGTTTCTGTCTAACAATGGGCGTGGTGAGACTGTACTTAGTGACATGGTTAAGAAGGATAAAACGAATTGAGATATGAAGAGTATGTTATTTCAAAAATACATTATGCTACTAGCTAGTGGGCTAGAGTTGGGGCTAACGTGAGTTTAATAGGTATGGCCGAGATTAAATAACGTGAGGATCAGGACGACACAATGCAGTGTGTCTGTGTGGCTCCAGGGTCAAGTCTAACATCAATGAATCAGCTTAAGTTGCACAACAGGTAAAATGACTGGCAGAACATCAAAGGGCTAGTCCAATGCAAACATGTACAAGTGTAGTAATGCCTAATGATATACAAATGGCAGATACAGAGGTAATCCGGATAACTAAATGAACTATTGGGCTAATTCAATGCATACAGATATACAGATAGTTGATGGCATGCAACGTGAGCGGGATAGTTAGTGTTAAAGTAAGTTATTTATCATACGTAAGCAATGACTGGGCACACGTAATTAGCAGATAGGACATGCATATAAAAGCATGGTACAATAGTACAGGTACAATTGCGAGCATAAGAAAAAGGTACGTGTGTGGTGAGCAAAACAGGGTAGATGCACGTGCAGTAAGGTAATGCAGTTATTACTCTTTCAGCGTATGGATGAGGACTAGGTTAGCATACATGGATTAGTGATTGGGTCTCATACCTCACAGTAATTACTGCGCTGGTAGTGTAGTGGGTGCACGTAGCATGCATGAAGCAACAGAGTGCAAAAGTAATTGCCTTATTACTTGGGAGAAAGTAATATGCGGTAGCAGTCATAGTTGGGACTCTTGAGTGTGCCGATATTTCGGGAGTCGGGCGCTTACCTTAGTTTAGCAATCAATGTAGCTAGTCCACGTGTCAAGGGCCCCAGAATACTGGAATTATACTCGAATCCTTCGCAGCTCGCAGCAGACAAGTCCTTATAGCGAGGTCCTTTTGGCAGAGGTCCACAGCCGGCTCACGCCTTCCGACAAGGCAGGCTTCGTGATCAGGGGAACGGCAGCCAATCAGGAGGCTGTTTGGTTCCTGTGATGTGGATTCTGTTGCTTAGCAACCACATGTAAACATACGGGTGGCCATTTTGGGCAGGTCAGCACGCTGATTTCTCTGCGGCAAATTAAGCTGGATACTCAGCACTCCCAGCTGATCTCGTGCAGGCATTGACTTTCAGAATATGTAGGTGCTCCTATATTAGGAGAAATTGGGCAAATGACGGCAAGAAGCCTCTCAGTAGTACATCTGCAGTCCGGTCGTCAGATTCCGCTCCAGAAGATCCTAGTGGTGAGGGGGGAGGGCTACTGCCCTCCGCACGCAGGGGATGGAATATTAACCTACTGAGTCAAAGCTGTAATTACCATCTCCATCTCCTGAGAAATATTCACCCCCTACATCTCTGAAGGGAACAGTGCTACGATAGCTCAAGCTACTATTATCTCCAGACTAGACCATTGTAATGCCCTGTTGATTGGTGTTTCAAGCTCTAGCATAACAAAATTTAAAGTTCTACAAAATGATGCAGTATGCATCATTAAAGTCTCTAAGCGTGCACACATCTTAGAGCATCTACAAAGTCTTCATTGGCTCCCTATCAAGTAAAGGATCTTGTTCAAGATGGGAACCTCGGTGCACAAGTGTAACACTTGGACAAGCAGCTACCTACTTAAAAAAGTCTGCGCAGAGGCGTTGCTAGGGGGTCTAAGGGGGATATAGCCCTTGGTCTTTTGGTTGTAGCCGCGGATAGAATCTCAGGAGCTACAGCCGAAAGGCTAGCTAGCCCCCAGTCCGAACAGTTTCAACATCAGCCTAGCCCCGGGTCTTTTCCAGACCTAGCAACACCCCTGGTACTGTGTGACCAGAACCCTTCATTCCTCCAATAAAAGGCAGATTATCTGCCCTGAGTATAAGCGCACCAATGGACGGGGAAGATCCTTCGGAGTTAGAGCAGCAATCTTCTGGAACTCCCTTCCCTCTACACTGAGATCTGAGGCAGCCTTGACAGTTTCCAGAAAAATCCCCAAAACACAACTCTTCAGGTGACTTCCTCCACTTTTCCTATGGCCCCATTGTCCTGTCTTTGACGGTTGTTCTTTTGTGTGAATGTCAAGGCACTCTGATGCCTCTGGGCTTTCGGCACCTTACAAATACATAAATAAATAAAATTAGAGGCATTCTTAGGTAGTACAGTAAAGGTCAAGGCTTGGTCATTTTGGTTTTAGTAGAGCGAACACACAGTATGTAAAAATTGTGTGTAAAATACTTAACATATAATTGAATGCGTACTTTGACTGAAATGATCAATTCAGCCACCTACATTTGCTTCACTGGATGAATCCCACAGCATCTGCTCTGGCCTGTGCTTTTTAAGCAGGTGGAGCTGCTTCGGTTCACATGGAACCTGCATGCCTTAGAACTTGCTAGAAGCAGAGACATTCCATAGGAATCCATGTAAATGCTTCCCACCATGCGTGGATCCAGCGAGTGGCATTTCCGATTGTTTGTATGCTGAGGTGCAGATATGCATGGAAATCTGGGTCCACACGGATTTCCATGCATTATTACTACCTCAACATGGAAAAAATCAATATTCCACAGAGATTGCTGCTAAAAAGTGAATCTACACGTAAGCGATCCTCAGTGCAATATAAGGAGTCATTCAATAGGAGCCCTTATACAATTTACTTCATGTGCAATTTACAAAACACACACAGTGGATTTTGACCCAATATACATTTTGTTGAGATGTACTAATAAATGAACCACTACCAGGGAAACACTCATTGGAAACGTTTATTTTCATTATATGAAAGTCACAATGTTTCTTTGTGCACGATTTAGAAACCTTGCAAATTTGTTAATCTTCTATCTTTTGGCATTCAGCAAAGTGAACCTGTCAATCTTCAAAGAGAGCTCGATCTGTGTCGAGATCTGTCGGCTTTCAGAAAATTTTCACTTTCAGTCTCCAGAGACGGACCCCAAGAATCACTTCTAGATGAAGGTATTAAGCAAATTAACATTTTACTCTCTGTAGACAGACCCATAAGTGTCACTTTTTTTCTGTTGACATCAAGAAAATTTACCCAATCAATCCACATCCAGATATCCATAAAAGACGTTCCATCTACTGGCTAGCAACACGTTTGACAATGTAATCTCTATAGATGGACCTACAGGAGTTACATCTTCCCTGCTTACAATCACCAAATTTGACTTCAGATGGACCCTAAGAGTTACTTCTATCTGCTGGCTATTAGCAAATTAATACGTCTATCGCCATGAATCTCTTTTCTGCCTCTACACTATAAGATAAATGTTCCCAGTGTCTCCATAGATGGATACCCAAGTCACCTCTATCTTCTATCAGCAAATGTACTATACCATTTGCCAGAGGGGGATGCACAAGAGTCACTGTTAGAAAGGTCGGGGTCTGACTCGATTAGCCACGTTGTCACAAGGATGCAAACTACATTCAGATGGGCATCTACTGGTTTTAACAAACATTTGGCAAAAACAATTGCGTCTATACATCTCAGCCTTTCTGAGCCCCTTCGGAATCTGCTCCATATGCACACTTCCCTGTTGACCCAGCAGTGATGCAGTGCTCGATGAAAGGGGAATGATTTTCATTTAATACTGTGGTATGGCCGAGCAATGATACACATGACACAGACCTCTGTGGTCAAACAGAATGACATTATTAATCGATCACGGATTATGTTGGTGAGGTTTGGTATGCCAGAGGTCTGGAAGTTACTATGAGCTCACCCGTTCAGCTTCCAAGGCCCCAACAAACCTTCCCCCAGAACAAATGGAGGACTCAGCCAAGGGCAAGCTAGAACTGTTTATTACAAAAACCGACATTCACAATCCAGAGTCACCATTCCAACAAACGTGTCAACCCCTTTTGATGCAAAATGGTGTCAGCACCTGGCCCTCCCCAAAAACCTATTACATATACTCATTACTCAAAATCTGTGGTACCAGCACAGTTGTAGGGCTCAGTTGTATGTGGTTCACCCTCATACAGAATTTAAAACAGAGATGTTGGGTTTAACACTGGGCATCGAATCAGGGTGATTTTTGAGGAATTAATTTCATACTTGGTAGCACGGGAAATAGACGTGCTGTGGTTTGATTATGAGCAAAAGGACTAATGAATGAGGCACCCGTTGCAATGCTGTCACACTAAGCTGTGGCTGCAGCTGAGGGTGGCATACCTGCAGCCACCGGATCTAGTTCCTTCCTGCAATATGCACTTTGTCTCTGATAATGGCCATGTGCATGTGTTAGTATTGCAAAGGTAACCCCATTTCTTTCATGGCAATCCAGTGTCATTGTTTTCTTGTGCTCAGAGTGGTATACACTATAAATCGCCCTTATAGATCTTACCCAATTGGTCCTTCCATGTCAGGTGGCTAGCCTGCCCCTTCCCCAAGAAACTATCCATTACATTGTTGCAGGGTCGCAGGATTACCATTGGCCCTTGCCCACTGCCATCTACCTCTGGGTTTCTGTCCTCTGATTGGCTGGAACTGGTCTCCTTAGACCTGGGACCCAGATCTGTCCTCAGCCCTCTGAGCACCTCTTCTAGGTAATGTGAATGACTATGTGTTCCCAAAGTATCTGGTAGCAACACCACTTTTGCCTACGAGAGTGATCTCCACATTCCAGAATAGTTAACCTGTTCATGTTTCACTTCTTGTCTGGGTTGCTGAGAGCTGTTTGTCTTCCCACTGCAGTCTGGCTCAGCCGCATCATGTTTCGCCGTGTTCATGGCACCCCTTGGTGCCAAGGGCGCTGCTACTGAGTCCTGCAGCGTCCTCTGGCCTTCTTGCTGCAGCATCAGCTACAGTATGGCTTCAGTGGGGTCTTCTAGGGCAGGGATGCTCTAAGACCAACTCGCTGCCCACAGCTGCTGGCGCCCAGCTGGGTTCTGCTTTACACTTTTGCTCTGCAGTGCCGGAGCCGCATCAGTAAAGCAGGGGTTGGGAGGTGGCCTGCCTCCTTGCTGGCAGTGGTCGGGTTGTTGGCGTGGGGCGGCCTGTCATACTGGGTAGTTGATACTGTTCTACCCACATTATTCTGAAGCCGGATTGTGCACCTTCTACATCAGTGTTGTACCAATGCAGCAAATTCTGGTACAAAAAAATGTTTATTTAATGTTGAAATTATTCCACCTTTACCCACCTGGGTTTGTACGTGGTATATACTGACTAAATGAGATAGTCATATTTTCAGCGCTACCAGACGCTCAAGATCATCACTCCACAGAGAGTCCTCATGTAAATGACATCTTTTATGTATCCATAAATCCTTCTCTATGGAAGGAGCATTCTCCTATATTTGGGCCAGTTCCTCCAGAGTCTATAAAAGGGGGTAGCTCACACACTTTCTTTGTACGCATGACATACTCAGCCTGAGAGTTGGCAATGGCCGCCAGTTTTGCAGTAGAGTCTGCTGAATTGTTGCTGCAGTTCACTTCACTATCTAATGGTTGATGTGCTGCACATCTGATGATGGGTACTTGTTTTGAAAGCACAATGCTGTCTCACAGGGCACCTATGTAATGGTGATTTTATATGGGGTACCAGAAGAGGTCAGGAACCCTTGCTGCTTCCACAACTGTCTGACATCATGAGCAACCCCAAAGGTCTACATGGAAACCGTACATATGTTCACAGACTGTTTTTCTGCTAACTTACATGCTCTTGTTAGTGCTTCAAGTTCAGTTACCTGTGTGGATGTAACATTTGGCAATTTACCACTCACTACCAGCCCTTCTGGTGCATATACGGCAAACCTCGCCACACATAGACCATTCTGATCCCTGTAACCGACCCATCCAGAAAATATATATATGAGTTCTGCATTATTTAGAGGGGTATCTGTTCAATAATTTCTGGGAACTTGAAGAAAATCTGTGGTACCAGTACAGTTATAGGGCTCAGTTGTATGTGGTTCACCCTCATACAGAATTTAAAACAGAGATGTTGGGTTTAACACTGGGCATCGAATCAGGGTGATTTTTGAGGAATTAATTTCATACTTGGTAGCACGGGAAATAGACGTGCTGTGGTTTGATTATGAGCAAAAGGACTAATGAATGAGGCACCTGTTGCAATGCTGTCACACTAAGCTGTGGCTGCAGCTGAGGGTGGCATACCTGCAGCCACCGGATCTAGTTCCTTCCTGAAATATGCACTTTGTCTCTGATAATGGCCATGTGCTTGTGTTAGTATTGCAAAGGTAACCCCATTTCTTTCATGGCAATCCAGTGTCATTGTTTTCTTATAATCTGGGGAACCCAAAGCGGGTGCTTCAGCAAGCCTATTCTTTCTTACCTCAAACACTTTCTCTGCTTCTGGCGTCAATTGAAGTAGTTTTACAGTGTTGTCCTTCATATAGTGTTGTAATGGTTTTTCTATCTCTTTGTATCCTAGAATCCATTGCCTACAACAGCCCAGCATTCACAAAAAGGCTCTTATCTGTGTAACAGTCTGGAGTTTTGACATTTTGTATAGTGCTTCTCTCCGAGAGGGGGCTATGGTCCTGTGTCCCGTTATGAGATGTCCCGTGTAATGTACTCCTCTACATACCTGCAACTTTTTTATATGCTGTGCCTGTGCAGTTAATAGTACATGTATATTTAATTTGCAAATAGAAATGGACTGTCTACAGGTATAGGTATAGAGGAGAATGTAGAACACAGATCTACAGCAAAACAAAGGAGGTGATGGCTGGAAGGTTTAGAATTAATCTTAACCTCTGCATCGCTCTGGGCAACCCTCCAGGCCATGGTTCCACGTCTACCAAGTCATTACAGAAAGGGGAAAACCCATAGGCAAATCAGGCTTGGTCCCACCCCAAAAGGGGCAGTCCAGACCAAACTGCTCAGTCACATCCCTGCTGCACGAGACCACAAGCATCCGCAGACCTATTTCAGCATCATACGGCATCATCAGTGAGGAGTAGCTTGGGTCTCCAGTCCCAGCAGGCATGGGACCTACTTCTGGGCATACACGTCGCACTCGGGGTGACTATAGCAAAACAAAAGAGGTGATGGCTAGAAGGTTTAGAATTAATCTTGACCTATGCATCGCTCTGGGCAACCCTCCAGACCAACGTTGTTCACCTGCCACGCCATTACAGAAAGGGAAACAACCATATGCCAATCAGACTTGGACCCACCCCAATAGGGGCAGTTCAGCCCGCACTGCTCTGTCACGTCCATGCTTGCTCCCCCAGAGTCAGTGTGTGCACATTAATGAAGAAGTCTATCAAATAGTCTGCTGTCTCCTCATCCCGTTTATCATTGTACTGCTCATCTATCGTCTGGGTGTATATACGTTTGGAAGTCCTATCTGTACCAACCACCCCTTCACTAGAATGTCATTTTTCCTCTCAGCCGGTAATTAGAATCTTTCAATCCCCGAGTTTCAATGCATTCTGCCTGCCTATCACTTCCTCAAACTACAGGGCATATGCCCCCAACGGCCTCGGACTCACTTTCCATTTTCCCACCTGTAGGTTTCCCTAAATTAAAAAGGGACCGTCCAACAGAAACGGAGTATGTTGATTATTCTGCGTCCATTGATCCCGGACAATAAGAAACACACATGTAGTGCTATTACAATGTACAAACATTAAATCGGAAGGTGTACCCTATAGTGGTGCAGGCACCTGCTTGGACTGTCCTTTGCCCATGTCTGTCCCTCGTTTCAGTAGTAGTCATACAATTTCATTTGACCGTGTTCCACTTATACCATGACTCCAATTTTATATGGACGTGACAAGGGACAGGCTTTAATAGGACTCAACTAAGTGGTCCAGAAAGGGCTGCATGAGCTCCCACTCTGAACTCGCCCCATCATGTGTCCATATTTTACTGGGCTGAACTGGTACCCTCTATCCCTTGCATTTATCCCATTTTAATCATTTACATTTCTTTCCGTGACTCAAACACTGAATCAGAACACACAAAATAGTTTGGGATCTACATACCTTTACCAAACCAGAGTTTACCAGAGAGCCTACCGGCTCTTATCAGATCAGAATGATCTAAAGTTAAACCTGCCACTAACAACGAAAAATGGGATCGCTGGGTTCCTAAAACGCTCAACCAGATTCTGAAGGTATACTGTATTCAAACACTAAAAACAAACAGATACATGGAATTCTGATGATGAGTTATTCATTGAAAGTTCCTGGTTTCCTTTGCGTCAACACGTGTTTTGAGCCAAATCACTTCTTCAGGAGTCTATATGTGTATGCGAAACAATTCCCTTGACATTCAAATCGTTTATGTGTCCTAGGGTTGTTAGAAGACATACGTGACAAACAGGTGTGCAATAATAAAAAATCAATGCCCATAAATAAAAATTCGAAACAAAATCATACATATGGATTGACAAATGTAAAGTTAAAAAAGGTTCCATAGCCATGGGAGAACAGATTAAATAAGGAAGACAAAACAACAAAAATTATAGACTAAACCAAGGAAAATAGTTAGTGAATACTCATGTATGGAAGAATCTTTACAGTAGCATTTCAAAACAGGTTGTGCTGCGGTACAAATCAATTATAATCCACCTTGTCATGAACCAGTAACCCAAAATTGGGAAAGCCGCCATAATCGTGCCATGGCAGAGTGAATCACTAACCAAGGCCTAATTAATATGAAGCAGCATCACTGCCTTCTAGACTTATAAGAACAACTACTTGGTGTAAGAGGATTCAATTCAATACTACAGCTAAGTCAATGCCTAGTCTGGGATACAGAATGGAAACCCTTATTGATATATCTTTACGTCCAGTTCATGCGTTCTGGATGACTACCCCTATATAACAACTCCCTCTTGGAATCCCCCTGACCCCACTGAGTCACGAAGTAGTTCTGTTTTGCAAGTTTAAACGGTTTATTTGATAATTTAAACAATATATATATATATATATATATCACACTTTCTAATAAATTGATAATTGAATATCACACTTCCTCTGAGCAGTAATCAATAATGGATAGTCCGACACTAGCACACTTCTTTATAATCAATGATGAGTGGTTATAGGATGGATAAGATAGCAACAATACTTTTATGGTTTCAAATGGATGCAATGTGGAATGAAATGCATTACAGAAATTAACTTGATGGGATTTCAGCAAAAGACAATGTAATCACTTTCTTGGACAATTCACCCCCCCCCCCCTTTTATGCACTGTAAGGAGATGAAGATGACACAGTTCTTAGGAATGCAATCAAATAGAATTCAGTTCAATTCCCCCCCAGCAGCTTATACAACAGATAGGAGTTTTGAAACACAGGCAAAATGCTTTGAATATGGTGACAATGCAGTGAGAAATATGCTGAAAATGGTTTTAATTCCCTTTAGGAGGTTCAGGGTGAGTGAAATATACTTGGGATGAGTTCAGGCTCACTTTAGCAAGGATCTAGGAGTAACTAGCAGGTTAAACGAATTTTTGGCAAAGGAAAGCAATGAAGCTGCTGTTTTCACACGTGGCTGGATTTTTAACCAAATCGCAAATCGCGGTAAAATTCGCGAGTGCGAGAATCGTGATTACGGAGAAAGTATAAGGAGTAGGAAGTCGGTTGAAAAGGTGAGATTCTAAGCTTTCAGAGGAAAGTTAAACCAAGTCCCTAGCCCAAACGGTTCCAGAGATACGAACGATTAAATAAAGGTAGTTTTTCGGATTTGAAATTTTAAAAGTTCAAAGTGACAGGTTCCAGCTTGCAGATAGAAAATGACAGGTGACAGCTTTGCAAATGACAGGTGACAACTAGGAGGCAGTTCTACTTAGATTAAAATAGATTGAATTATATTATTTTAACTAAGAGATTGGTTCTGCACAGTTCTGCTAGGTACTCGCAATATATTTAGAAATAGGCCTCGCCACGGATCTGGTCAACAGGTTTTGGACTGGACTCCGGTTCAGCTCTCTGGTTCTGCGAACAGCGGTCTGGGTCAGCTCTGCTCTGCTGGTCTAGCCTCTCTGGATTCTGGATACTGCTCTGCTTTCTAAGTACTGCTACAGGTTCTGGAGATTGATGGATTTGAAGTCTGGATCTCTGGATGTTGTATGGTCCGGCAGCATGCTCCGCAGCAAATGGAATTGAATGTCCCTATCTGTCCTGACTGTCTGCTTTTATGTATTTTGAAAGTGGGTGGAGAGGCTAGCTTTCTAGGCCCTACCCCTCTCCACTTGTCATTGGCCACTTCCTCCTCTTGCCCTTGATTGGGGGAATGAAATGAAGTGTCATCATGATGAGGTCTGTTTATGATACAGAGAACCCACCCCTGTCAACTTTATACACAATCTATATCTGATACAAATACATACTTCCCCGATAGACAGTTGTTTGGCATTGCATACACACATCATGCATTTACTGATGGTAGCCCCTGTTCCAATTCTGTCGTTTCTAGGAGCTTGGGTTCAAAAATGGCAACATATTTCACTTTTTGGTCGGGTTACCAATATTGGATTTGTCCCCGCATTTACACAAATGTTCGCAAGCATGTGGGCATTAGGTGGTGGAGTGTCAGATTTTTAACATACATACATTTAGAGTAATATCCTCTTTTCCGCTAAAACCCCCCTGAACATACCACCGGGTCCTACCACGTCTTCCAATGTGCACAGAAAAATCACAAGAATAATGATATCACTTATAAAATTTTCACAAGTCCGCTCTATGAATGATCCATCTTTTTAGATTTATGTTCTGGCCCCAAAGGGGTGTGGTTTCCCCCAGCACAAGGTTGAATTTCTGGTTTTTCCAGTTCTGCCAAGCCAGCTTGCTCTCACAGGCAGTGCTCCTCCCCTTTCCTTCCAGGAGGAAGCCACTTTTACGACCCCCATAATAAAACATTTGCCTGAGTCAGGACAGGGCTTTGTTCAATTTTCTGCAGAGCCCAGGTAATTCAATCAGAGAAGTGTCATATCCCTTTTGGTGGGAACAGCAAAAGGCAGCTAGGCCTGGGAACACAGCTGTTGTGCAAGTCTCAACTCCTGTCGGGGTAGCTGGTGGGCAGAATTCAGTTTCATTAAGCCAGGTTTCAGATAAAATGTCACTTTTTGTTCCCCAGTTTAAGTCAAGACAATTTTTACATATGCAGCTAGAATGCTGATTCTAAGTTCAAAACTATGACATTTCAACAGTGACAAACTATGTGCCACTCAAAAGTAGGTCACTCAGTTAATTTAAACATTTTTGATTTCTGGTAGTTTGAAATCCAGTTTCAGTTAGGCTGCTGCAGACCTGCAGAGCTCAGCCAGTCTTGTTATGAACATTCAAGTCACTTCAGAATATAACTTTACATTGTATCCACCTCTCAGTAAGTCTTTCTTTGGCCTGCTTTGGGTTCATTTATTCAGTTTTACACAAAGGTCTGGTGGTTTTAAAACGCCGGCTTTCTGATAGTGGTGAGTACTGGTAATGCAACCATTTTTGGGATTTAAGAAAATGAATTCCCCACAGTTCTAGGTTGCTTTTGGCAATCAGTATTGCCATTCCCAATGGTTTCAGGCTACTGTGTGGGTAGTCCAATGGTGGTTTTAGGCAGTGCCCTTCTGTGCCCATAACATCGGCAAAAATGGGTGGCAGCCTATTCTTCATGCATTTCCCTGGGCATTTTCTGGGAAGCTCTGGCCATCATGATGTTTTCAATGCCAGTACTGCACAGTTTTTGAGGTAGGGCTCGGATGCATGGGTAAAAACATCCCACATTGGTGTGGTGACGAGTTGTGCTAGCGTGGTGAAGTGAACTACTTATTGGGAGAATACATGTATTGAAGCATTCCAAGTCTAATGGTGGTTACTAGTGAAGTGTGATTATAACATGATGATCCACTGAAAAAACCACTTACGTACAAGCTCTAGATTTTTCTTTGCCGATAATGAGTGTTTCCTATTAAGATTACTACAAGAAATCAAATGACATATCATAAAACCTTGTTGTCAGGAATGCATCCCACTAATGATATGCTGGAGAATTAGAACGGTTGTACCTTGCCATGTTGCAATTGAATATCATTGTACAACCGGGATGCCCGTCGGCTGGTCTGGATTCACGAGTGCCAATTTAATCTACTGGAGCACACGATAACGCTTGAACATAAGCTACTCCTTAAGATCACAAAAACAGACAATAACTACTGCTCTCATTCCCTGTAAAGGTGTACCGCATGTGTCATTTGCTAAATTCCTGTGTGTAATATTCTTTACCTAATATACAGAGCAGCCGGTCCTTATCAAGGGCTATAGTCAAGTGAGTTATGCGAACCGGTGGCTCCATCACTATATTGTGGGTGCAGAGAACCAAATTCATGACATACCGTGAAGAGCAGTAACTATGAACGATGGGCTAAATGTGAAATCACTTTTACAAGTAACTAAATATTGAGCGCTGTTAGGAAAGATTCCTTTTTTCTGCACCTTTCCTTTCGTTTCTATGGACTCCCAAAGGTTTTGCTTTTATTTTTTAATCTGACCTGTTCTTTTTACAGTGCAGTGAAACCTTAAGCTTCACTACACTGGCTTTTGCTCATCTGTTATGAGCCCCGGGTGCAGAGGACCAGTCGGAAGAAGGATTGGTGACCAACGTCTGCTGCTGCCCTGGTCGAGCCCGGTCCTGTGGAAGATCTCCAGCATTCCTGCGAATGAGTTGCAAACCTTGCAGTGGAGGGAACATCTATTCTTGACATCAGCTCAGAGTCTTACGAAGAAGAGCCTACGGAAGTGCCCCAGGACTGCCCTGTGGCTGACCAGCTCTGAGTTTGGGCTACCATGCTGCAGATGTTGCAGTTTGGAGTTGAGACCTGGAACTTGGGGATCCTCAGCTTGTGCAACAAGACTTACCTCTACGAAAGATCGTGTTCCTAGCATCAAGGGGACCCGAGATAGGAGGGAAAGTCTGACCGTCACAAGTGAGTCCCTTTGTGTCGCTGTGTCTCGGTGGCTATCCTCCAAAATCCCTTAACTGCATCCATTCCGGTCCCGAGAGGGGCCCTGCATAGAGTATTGCTGTATTCTTCCAGTGAGTGTCCTTGCACCACCATCAGACACCGACCAGAGATCTGCTCGAACCTGCAAACCTTGGGGATCAAGAGCTGAGGCTGATGGTGGGAAATATGACTTCAGACCTTTTTCAACCGACCTGCCAAGTCTCATGGAGAATTGGAGTACAGCCGTTGAGTTACAGCGATACTTACCTGCCTGTTATGACTTGATGGTCGTGAAGATTATGGGGCCTCTGTCCACAAGTTCCACTCAGAAAGATACAAATAACTTCCTGAGTGATCCTTGAGGCCACAGGTATTTGAATGCCGAAGAACGCCAGGAATCAGAAACACCAATGACCCCTCGACCGCTGTAAAGCAAGCAATGGGTCAGTATAATGGCAAACAATTCACTGAATAGCAAGGTAACAAATATCAAGGGGCTTACCAAGGTACAAAGGAGTCTGGGACGGAAAGAGCGCAGAAGAAATGGAGGTGTTCCGTGTGGCTGCACTGTGGAGCAAGCGGCAGCAGGTAGGGGCAGTACTGGAAGATTGCGGTGGAATTTGGCACTGCAAAACCTGTATAGAGAGGGCACTCCAAAAGGTAACAGAAGAGGAAATCTGAAAACAGTCCGTTAAGAGTTCCAAGGTCAAAAGTCAGCCAAGTTTGTTGAAACCAGGGGTAATCCAAAGGTATTACCAAAACAGTCCAAAAGGTCCTGAAACAGCAGAGCAAAACAGTATCCGAGGGCTTAAGAGGGGAATCCAAGAAGAACAGTCCATATTCCAGAATCGAGATGCAGAGACAAGAAGACGCCGAACAGTGCCTGATTGGGCCAGCTGTGAAGCACTGAATGAGCGTACCCTCTCCGGTTTTGAAGGGGCCTAGGAGTGTCACATGACCCCATCACGTGACCGATGATGTAGCACGTTTCCTTGTCACATGGCCCAAGTTTTCAAAAACGCTGCCGGGTCTTCCTGGGGGCGTGATGAAGCAAAGAAAAAAAGCCAGCGTCTCCGTCGACTGTCTCCAAGATGCCAGGGCAGCTGCCAACGTTGCAATGGGTGATTATGGCCATAGCGCGTTGGATGCCCTTGTGTGTTCTTGTTGGTCCGCCGCTGCCGTGCTGCTTGAGGGAGTGAGGACATGAGGTTAGAAGGGGAAGGCAGATCAGGACCTGAGATGGAGGGCTTAGTGGCTGCACGGGTATTCGTGTGCGTAAGGTGACCAGTGGATGGTGTAACACTGCCCCATAAACTACCCTTTAAAAGTTTGATAACTTTTACAAGTATTGATTGTGGACCCCTTACAAGCTCACCACCTCTTGAGACTTAGCCTAGACCACTCGCCTAGCTACCTTGAACTGGTTTGGCTATAGCTCCCCAGAGTTGTCACAATATAGGATGGCCTCCTATATATCTGTCCACCAGGCCAGAGTATACAAAAATGAATCCTAACTAGCACCGTTTTAGTGTACCTAAAGATCACACATATAGTGTTGCGCAACAAATAATCATCTGGTGGTGTTAAACTGATTTGCATATTCTTTTCAATCACACTATATTATGGTATACATAAATATACTGCAACAACCTGAACAAACCTAATTGAATACTCATGTATTTAAAGATTAATTTGAGAAATATATTCCAAACAAACCGTTTCAATTAACAAGTGGTAAGCTACTGTCTCCTACAGCAACAATCATGGTGAAGGTAAGTGATGCTCATTAAACCATAGTTATGTCTCATTAGCTTTAGTGTACCTGGTAAACCTCCAATGGTAAGGTCCTACCTGGCAACCACAGACACATATTAGCCGTGACAATTAACAAAATGTCATGGTGATCAGGGTGGGCTTTCCATGATGCAACCAGCACCAACCACGACAGGTAGCCCTACCCCACAAGGGTTACCAAATTGGTGAGAACTACTACAATACCTTATAGTGTCCCATTATTTAACTAAATCTGTTGGTATATTCCGCAAACGTGGTATCTCATTAATGAAAAATACATTCAGTTCATTATCCTTGTTGAAACCATCTTTGATCGCCTTCAATTCAAAAATATATTGTGCCTCTTTTTTTATAATATTCAGTTCTCTGTTGTCGCTTCTTGGATCTTTCTCATACTTTCTTATTCCTGCAAAGCAAATGTTCTTCACATCATTTCCTCTGTGCTCCTCAAGCCCATGTTGTGACAGATGGTATTGAGTGTTCAGAGTTTTTATTGCATTTGGATGTTCACGAATCCATCTCAGTTCTCTTTTAGTGCTCCCTATGTAGAATTTGTTGCACAAACAGATGACAAGCCTCTGGATATTGAAAGTTTTATTTGTATAAGTCCTGATAGTAGTGACTCTATTCAGGGAAAATTCACACATCCTACATGAACTGCATTTGAAAAGAGGGAAGCAGCCCCAATCTAGGTTTCTCTGCGACACCTTCAATTGTCAATATCTAGCAACCAGTGCATTGCTTGGGTTTGGTTCACAATTCCTTTGATCTTAAAACTGCCACTTCTTTACCAGATTTATAGCAGGACACAAAACATATTTATCTCCCAGAATTATGATAAGACAGGCAAAAATAAACAACAAAACTGAATAACCAACCCAAAACCTGCAACCTATATTAGAATAACCAGGAAACAAGTCATCATTTTGATTAACCATCATGAAAAACCCTCAGCTCCCCTGAGTGGCACATGCAAGAGCACCACTTACGGTCAACCTTCTCCAGACCTCCCTTTGGAGTTTTTAACTAGGACTCCTTACCATTTAGTCGGTTGTGCACTGGGGTGTTTGGGTGTAGGCAACATGCAAGCTCGGCCATGCACCCACATTGCGCGACTTGTCCGAGTCTCAGAACCAGAATAACCAGGCTCACAAATCAGTTTCGGGAGATGGCAGAGGGGAATTGTATTCATTGGCTTGCATGGTAAAGAGAATCAGCATCCTTCACCTAGCAGGACCCCACCTGATTGACCTGATCCACCGTCCAGAACCCATAATTTTATAGAAGCTATTGTCACCTGTCAGGGAACAACCTAGAAATCCCCTGCTCCTCTTCCGGCATATGTATTCCACCTCCTGCCAAATACAATGAACCCATTTATGCCCCATTAATCTGTCTTTTATGTCTACTTCTGCTTATGACATAGCATGACACTTTCCGGTCGGCCAAGTGACATCGGACCTAGAGCCCCATGATGACTTCTGGTCGTATCGTCCTCGCTAGTTTCATCTGCTATGCGTGGACCTTCACCCTTGGCCCAGTTACCTTGGTCAGGCAGAGGCCTATAGTCCCATCTGGTCTCCAGTCATAATGTCGAACCAATAATGTCGAATTACAAAAATGTCGAATCCAAAAAGTCGAAAACAAAAATGTCGAATTTTTATTTTTTTTATTTATATATTTTTTTTGGGCTCCGGGGGTAAAAAAAAAGGGGTAAAACAAAAAAAAAAATGTAAAAAAAGGGGGCTGGGGGGGGACCCCCCCATTTCGAAAAAAAAGCAACCAAAAAAAAAAATTCGACATTTTTGTTTTCGACTTTTTGTTTTCGACTTTTTGACTTTCGACATTATTGGATTCGACTTTTTGACTATAAACCGTCCCATCTATACTGCACAGATGCTTGATTAAGTCCATAAATGAGACGTGAATTTGAAAAGCAAAAAGGAGAATGGGAAGCCGAGAAGGTCTACTGTAAGAAAGAAATTCAAAGGAAATTTGGTGTTGTATGACGTCATAGGGGTGTAGACAATTTACTTTCGCGCCATGATGAAAATCCACCTGAGAGAAAAATGAACCTTCCCATCGCCTCAATTCAAATACCTATTTATCTTTCGATTTTTTCCACACCACTGTCCACAGTAGGTTTTGCCCAGACCTTGGCTTTCTCAGGATTCACAACAGTAGTAATGGGCCCGACACTTTGGCCTTGCAAATCCCTCACGTTTTGGGAGGTATTTGCTAAATGCCCTAGTGGTTCTCTTCCCAGGATCTCCAAGTCTGGACTGCTTTTAACATGGATTCTGCCAGTTTCCTTTAGATTACCACTGCCTTCTTCTAGGCAGTACTGCTTTCCTTGTTTCTTTGTCTGGCAATCTGCCCAGGGGCCAAGGGATCAGGAGTTAGAATGTTTGCCTCTTCCGGGAGTCTCCTGTAATGAGCTTTCCAAGTCACTTTTGCATTCCGTGTACTGGGGCTTGGATCCTAATCTTGTTGCTGATAGGTCATTCCTCATCTTTATTTTAATTCTCATTTCTGAAAGATTATTCCCTAAAGATTCCTTAATCTCCCTCAGTATGCTATTATTGATGTAGCTTTTGTATTATGTGATTGGAAACGATCTGGGGCTACGCTAATGTCGGGTCTGTTGGGAGTTCTATCCGGGGCTACAACCAAAAGACCGGAAGCTACAACCAAAGGACCCCGGGCTATAGCCCCCTTCCCCCCAAGCCTCCTATAGCAATGCCGGCGGAGGGTGGGAATGGTTTCAAAGGCATTTGTAGCACGCATCACCATCTTGTAATCTCTATCTCTGTGGCAAGAGATTCTACAGTGTTGTGCGGTCCCTTCACTCTGCCGAGGCTTGGGCCACACAGGGAGTAACGAAGCATGGAGTAAGCAAGGCTGCTCTTGCATGCTTTCCTTCAGGTAAAGTTCAGCTACGGTTTCTCTGCGACTCACCCAGACAGCGCAGGTTTGCAGAATTCATGTTTTCCAGAATTAGGTATCTTTTTCTCCAGTCCCTGGACTGCTGGTGTACATTGCAAGGCATCTTGGGAGGTGTAGTCCAGTAGTTCAACATTGCACAGTGTGACACCTAATTGTTATTACAGTGAGAGCGAGCTGGCAGGATCCCTCCTCACCCCCCCCCCTCTTGGGGACACATGGGGTAGCGGTCGCTCCAACCTAATCCTCTGTGGTTTGCTCCCCTGATCAAAAGTGGTATGGAGTTCCACCAGGTAATTATCATTAAATGACAAACAGTTTGTGCATGTAAATCTTAATGAATCATTACTGACATCTGGTTAATTGTTTTCAGGAGGTGTTTTTCTTGGGCAGCGCAAGATTAGAATGATGCATTTTATTTATTGGGTATTTATAATGCGCCTCTACACAATGGGCCTCATTACGAGTCTGGCAGTAACCCTGCAGGTGGGTGCTACCGGCGGGTTGCTGTCATACTTGCAAAATGTTACCAGTGCCTGACTTCCCGGTGTCAACTGGAGATTACAAGTTCAGCGGCCCGGGACGGAAGGCACCAGTAAAAAAATGTAAGTCCCCATTCCAATAGGACTTTGAGAGAGTGGGGACTCAGAAGAACCAGCACCGTTGTGAGCGGTGCCGGCGCTTCCGTGAACGGTCTGCCTACTGTGGCTGATGCGCCCAGCAGGGTTAGACATGCCAGGCACAGCGGCCATGGCAGGCAGACACGTAGTTTGCTGGTCCATAAACAAGGGTGCTGGTGAGCTTAACGGCACCCTTGCCTCCGGACCAGCAAACTTGTAATGAGGCCCAATGTGTTTCAAGGCCCAGGAGATTTAGATTTAACACATAGATCAATTATTCTCCCTGCTTCTCATTTTTATACGCATTTCTGGACTGATATATGTTATAAAGAATTTACTCAGAGCGCAATCTAAACCCTCTGAAAGACCAAAGAGGTTTTGTTAATCATATCAGGTGTAATTAATTTAGTATTGTAAGCAAAAATAAGCAAAGCCCATAAATTGGGCATTGTAAACAATTGCCAGAGTACAAAGTTCACTACTACCGTATTGCCTTGTGCTCGTTGTGCGCAGTGTCACCCAACTTCTCACTGGCCTTGGACTCCATTTTGATCCATCATGCAACAAACACTAGCCAAAGACTTTGTCTCCGACAGAACAACATGACAACCGCCCATAGCACTTTTGTCTGTAGCCTAATGCTAAAATTATTGGACAACCTTGCCACTGACTTAATGTTGTAATTACTCTGTCCTTATTGTGCAATCGATGCTATTCTTCGGACTAAGGTTTACCTAAAACCCAGTTGGGTTCAGCAGTTCCCTAACAAATTGTCATCCCATGCTATGAGACCACACTCGTGCCAGGTGAGTGCTTTCCAAATGCCAACTATTGTAACTCTGATCTCCTGGCAATGATCAGATGTGATCTCCATAAATTGATCCATGAGAATAACTTTGCTGAAGTTCCAGAAACGTCAAGTAGAAAATATATGTGGATAGATTGGTAGAAATGAAATGTGGACAACAAATTCATAACTTTGCATTATTTTGTAGAAGTCTTGAAAACTGGTGATGACAGTTCAGGCTGATACAGCAAGAGGGTAGTCAGAAATTCCAGGTCACTGGCATAACACTTTTCCTGTCTTGGGCTTTATTTATAAAAAAAACAAGTATTTGTTTAAATGGACCTCATGAAGAATGAGCAGGAACCCCTATGAGCCAGGGGTGGGAGCCCTATGAGGGAGGAACCCACAGCCAGTTCTAGCCCAGAGGTGGCAGCAGAGAGGTACCCAATTCCGATTCCCCCTTGTGCCAGTGTCCGTCTTTGCAGACCCTTGTCTCCAGCCTTGCCTCTTGATGCATATTCTGGCCAGTGTTATTTCTCCTTTGCAGCAACATCCATTCTACCGAAGATGGAGAAGAAACCCACTTGAAAATCAGTATCAGCACACCACATATCCCGAAACCAGAACGGAGCCCAGCAAACAACCACAGCGTTGCAGAGACACCGGATTGCTGAGCTGCGCTCACATGAGAGGTAGAGAAACTAGCAGCGTAATGCTCTTGCCCCGAGTTCCACTTCACGGAAAGGCTAGTGGCCAGTGCCAGCCTCGCACTACATGCAGCAACCCACTAGACCACTAGAGGCTTAGAGGGAACCTGGAGCTGTTTCCTTGAATTACCAAAATGGTCAAGAGAAACGAGCCCCAAAACACAAACTATAGCCTTGAACTGCTTATGCCACTATGTCCAGTACATGGTGAGCCGGCGCGGAGAAAGTGGGTGGGGCTTAGCCCCTTTTCATGACTTGCCCCTGCACATGCACGCCATGGTAGTGGAAGAAAGGGCCAGATTGGTTAGGGAGAGAGGGCCAATCCTCACAGAAAGATGGGTATTTAAACAGGAAACAGAAGGCAGGAAATGAGGCATATGCGGAGTGGAGGTGGAAGATGAGCAAGAGACTAGCGGGAGGTAGGAGGGAGTGGCGGCTTATGGAGCAGGTTAGGCATTGGTTTAGGAGTGATAGTGGCTCTGCAGTGTGAGTGTGTGTCTGTGAAACAATTGTGTAGAGAGGATAGTGTACGGTGTAAGTGTGAGAAGGGTGGTATGGTGCGGAAGGAGGGTGACTAATAGTAGTAGTGTGGGAGGAGGAGGAATAGTGTGGGAGGAGTAGCAGTAGTGTGGGAGAAGTATTAGTAGTAGCAGAAAGGCGTAGGAGGAGAGTTAACATCAAAGGTGGAGGCAAGAGATAGGAGTGAAATATCAAAGGGACAGAGGGTTGGGGGGAGGGGATTAAGGGGGAGGATGTAGGTAGAGTAGAAGGGTAAGGGAACCACTTGAGTCCTATGGTGAAATTGAAAGGCACAATCCCAATTCCCATTAGAACACTAACCTTAGTGAAAGTAGGGAAAGTTGGGAAGACCCTGAGGGAGTCTGTGAGCCTGCCTTTAGGGAGCCACTGCTCGTCTAAGTTAGGACTTGGAGAGTAGGGGTCAACAATCGGAACTAAACGGGGGTTACAACACCTGGGCTAGGGAGGAGGGTTGTGGCAAGATGATGGAGAGAGATAGTGGGCGGGTACCAAGCCCCACAAGGATCTCAATAAAGGCCCTTGAAATGTCTTTGATCGTCTACTCTAAGCGTTCTCTAGCAGATGGTAACCAAGATTCCAGCTACCAGAATGCAATTGATGTTATTTTGATATTTACTGGGACTGTAAACTCTGGATATTTGACTTTAAAAATAATACTTGTCTCAGTCAGAGATCTTTTAACCCAGCGTGCCCATGCACGAATGTTCAAAACCTTAATTTGACCACATGCTCCCTCTCCCAAGATGTACTGTACATTGAGAGCAACATTTATACACATTGCCCATTTTACGCAATGCAGGTTCATGCCTGGGTATGTAAAAAGACCCAAGATGCATCTCCAATTAAAATGGCGGCCTTGATTGTGCAGTGACCTGCAGATAGGTTATGCCACTCATCAAAAAGTCACAATCCAAATGCCAAACAGAGTTATTTGAAAAGAAACAACCTTCCTTTAATTTCTAATTCAAATACTGCATTGCTGTGTTCCTTAACAAACAAAGAAAACTTGTGTGGAGGCAATAAAAGCACAATCCTGTGTTAGCTAACAAGCTGTGCAACACAGCAATTTTCCACAGGTACTCAAACAATTTGGAGTTGCTGTTTTGGGGAATTAATGAATGGATATAGTAAATACTTTAGCATATGCTGTACAAAACAGTGGCCAGAGCCATCATTCCAAGATAGCCACCACTGTTCAGCAAGTTATTTTAACTTTTGTTTTTGGCAGATCAGTATGGGAGGTAAAGAAAGTTATAGTTCAGCGTATCATCCAAAAGGGCACATTGTGGGCCTGATCACGATTTGGGCGGTATCCCAACTGGAATACCGCTCAACTATATTAGCGGTAGCTTTCACCGGTCTGTCGGTATTAATGCCGGATCACGGGTTGGGCGCTAACTGTTAATCCCCATTCCCCATTGGGTCCATTGGGGAAATGTTGTCGCAATTACTGCACAGCAATACCACTGGCGGTAACTGCACCAAACATGGGTATTTTTTCAGTGAATTTACCCCCAGCTCAGAGCTGGGGCTAAATAAGCCAAACTCGTGATTGGGCCAGTCTTTAAATGCAGCAGTAATACCATTACCGCCGCATACCGCCCTACTCGTGATGAGGCCCTGTGTCTTGGTCGAGATTACAAAAGCACCATGGTGATAAAGACCAGCACTTCCAAATATGATCTTAAGTTGTACCTTTAGGAAGTCTTCGAGATAGGAAGATGCCAGTTTCCCTTTGATGCCAAGACATGGGGATAGCTTGCCATTAAACAAGACCTAGCCATGATTTGATGCAAACCATAGTAGGTATGTTCACGGTCATCATGGCTAACCATTATGCAGTCAAAAGAAAGAATCATATTCAGGACCTGAATTGGCAAAATCTCACAAGGCCACACTCAATGGCAAATGTGTCTCAGAGTCAGAAAGGGCACTAGATCAAAGTTCAAATTTGCCTTATTAATTGAAACATTTGTGGGGCATGTCATTCTGTCATTTCAAAACCAATGCCACTACTGAATCCAATTGTACACTTGCATCCTGGTAATTAAAGAAACATTTAACCCTTTCAGTGTAAAGAAGTTTGCGCACTTCAGCACCAGGTGGTGTTTGTCACCCCCAATGAAGAAGTACAAGCTAGTTTCCCTCTTCCCCTTTTATTACCCACCATTGTCTGTGGCTACATTCACTGCACACTTCCATTCCAATACACTGCATCTATACAGCCTACCCAGTAAACCACTCTCACCCGATACACACTGTACTGCACCCCACCCAAACCACAATCTTCCAAAGCACTCTTTGGCTATGCCTGATCAAAAAAAAAGTCTTCTACAAGTGTCGGACTAAACCATCATGCATCAATGTAACTGACTGTCACCAGCTTTCATAATCCATCTTTTACACCAACTCTTTACTGCACACACCTTCAACATTCCCTTTAGCACATTCTCATCAGAGCTACTTTGTAAATGGGGTGACCGCTTTCATAAGCCTCTTTTGTTGACTACCGCAACCTCTTGCTCCACCACATTAAAACCCACTGCGGTGTATGACTTGATCAACATGGTTGAAGGGCTCAAAGTTTATACCGCCCAACAGAGCCTCTCCCTCATTTCAGACACAAGAGAAAATTCGACACACTAGGACTACCACCGACCTCGTTCTGTAATGCCTCACTAATTGTAGGTTCTGTTCACTACCTCCTAACAAGATCATAAATCCCTCCTTAGAAAAAAGGAATGCAGTGTTCAATGACTTAACCAATTTACACCTGATAATAAACATCGAGTTTGAAGCAAAAATTCCTGTAATAGGTAGTCACCTCAAAACTTACAGTCAGAGGAACTCCCTCCAAAACGATTACCCATTAGGCTCTACACGACTGTCTAGGGAATGAAACAACTCTGTTAAACATCAGGGAGGAGACACTAAAAATGTGGATGGCAACGAGGTAGGTGCCGTCATCCTACATGTCTTATCTGTCACTGTTAAAACAGTCGGCCAATGACTGTAGTTGTAGCTAGAGATACACGAGTAGACATGACAACGATGACCTGATTGGGCAGTATGCTGGAGATGGGCAGTGCCACTCATCAAGATGGCCCCCATCCAAGTGCAGAAAATTGAGCTATTGTAAAAGAAAAAAAGAGCGGCTCATTTCCAATTCACAACCCTGCATTGCTTTGTTTATTAACAAATGAAAATAAACATTGTGTGGATGAGATCAGAGTGCAGTCGCATTGTACCTGACACGATATTCACTGTAGAGTTTTCCAGGATACTTTTTCCACAAAACGGGAGTTGCTCATTTTAAGAAAAATGAATCCAGCACCACAAGAAGACAATATCAAAATAGTTATAAAGTCATATCGAGTGAGGAAATTAATGAATGGATAAAATAAATACTGAGGCATATGTTGTACAAAACAGTGTCTGAAAGTGCCATTCCCAGATAGCCAGCACTGTTCAGCAAGGAGGTTTTCCTTCTGTTTTTGCCAGAGCAGTCTCCAAGGTTCAGAGAACGTGATTGTGGAGTGAGAGATGTACAGCCGATCATATCGCGGAAAAGGGTACACTGTGTCTGGGCCGAGATTGCAAATGTCGACAAGTACTGTACAGTGTGGCAAGAAAGCTGAAAGCACAGAACAGGCACAATCAAATCTGACCTTCTGTTGTAGCGGTGAGAATTCTGCCAGATAAGAAGATTCTAGTTTCCCATGAGGGTCAAGCCATGAAATCAAGCTCCAATCCGACCAGTTACATAAGATCTAGCCACGATTCCTTGCCATCCGGACTGGGTAGGTCTTCTGTTAGCAGGCCACGAAACTCTGCAGACAAAATCAAAATCAAAATCCAGGACCTGAAGTGTCAGCATCTCACAAAGCCACACTCAACAAAGCCAAGATTGGCCACAATAACTACACTGCACGTGGGAAGAGTCATTCCGTTGTTTCACAACCAGTCCTGCTGCGCAATCAAACTGTCCAATGGTAGCCTGAAAACGAAAGGAACCTTAAGTGCCAAGTTGTTTGTGCACTTCAAGACCAGGTGTTGTTGATCAACCCAATGAAGTAATTAAAACATATTGCTCTCGGCTGCCTTGTTGTTTACCAGATAACCAGATGATAATGCTGATTGGCGAGTCGCACACTCAGGTATCCACAAATTTGGAACCAGGTTAAGGGATCTAATACTCAAATGTTCCCTTCAAAATCATTGTAAAACAATTTGATTCAAGTAAATTCTATTTAGATACACACGTAACCACCCACTTCTTCCTCTACCACTGCCCCATAATGAGTCACCATACCCCACCCTGGATTCTGTACCGCGCTCCATTGCTCCTTCAATCAATCAATTCATCAATCAATCAGTTTCTTCTGTAGTGCACTGTCTCCAAAGGCATCCTTGGCAGATTGCTTTGCACGCTAGAAATCCCTGAAAATATAACCCATGTAGCATGTTTTGTCACAAACACGTTCTCCATTTGTGAATTCATCACCTACGTATCAAGTGCCATTGATGAGATATTAAGAGTGAATGTTAAAATGTTGGCGTGGTTTTGAAAATTGGTGAAACGGGTGCATAGAAACTCTAGAAAACAGCCCACGGTTTGATGGCCAGAATCTCCCGGGCATATTGTTGATGAATATGTGTAGTTGCACACACAGGGTGGGGGTGCTGTGTCGCAGAGGTGCTACAATCCGTTCATGTCAAATACGGTCATATAACCACTAATGGTCTGGGGCACCCCAATTCAAGTAAAGAAAAAGTGCCACTTTACTTTAACCAAACATAGAAAAATTGTGTATTCTAAGGGCGCTAAACATTCTCTTTCTGACTGGATGGCCAAGTGACCTCTCAAGGCATGGGGCTAGTTTGTTTTTCTTAATATTTTTAGAAGTGGATCATCTAACTTGTTGCCCTCACAGTAGTGTCCAAGTACACCAGGAGTGCACTAATATATCCTATTAGTCTGAAAAAGTGTGTATGTGCCAGGCATGTACAGCATTGCAGTGCTCAATGTCGCTCTACTCAACACTGTGCAATGTACACCCTCAAGATTTATAGAAACTTGAATACACCCCATGAAAAACGATATCCTGGCCATGTCATTCTCAGCCATGTCCTCTTTGTGCGCCTACTCCCTATATGCCCACTACTGTTTGCGTAGTGCACACCCTCTCTATGTTAAAAAGTAAATAAATGCACTCTCTACTGAAATTCCGCTCTGCCAAACCCCTTTTATATGCACGGCTCCTCACTTCCAGATTAATATAGCAATTTCACAATTCCCCTTCTACTCTCTATGCACTGTATGCACCATACACTTCCCTTCTACCATCCTCTACTGCAATGCCTCTATGCAGCCTACCCAATAAACCACTCTCTGCTTCACACCCCACTGCACCCAACCACAATCCTCCAAACCAACAGATGGCTGTGCCGGATCAAAACAAGTCTTCTACACATGTCCAACTACATTATCACACCCCATATGACCCAACTACTCCAAATCACACCCATATGTGATGTGCCCTCTACTAGAACCCAGCCCCCTTCTCACCGTGTTCTATATACCACCCCAAAGACAAACATGTTATCTGACCACAGCCAATACATCCGCTCTACCACACCACTTTATTTCTACCACCTATATATATATATATATTTAATAAAACATTCTGTGCTGTACCTCATGTAATAAACATTTTCTACTAATCTAATGCATCTCTTCCACTGCACCCTTTCTACCATAACTCAACCCCTCCACTAGTACAGCAGTGCACTACACTAACAAGTGGTTAGACTACTGCCTGCTCCACTAGCTTCCATAATCCAACACCATGTTTTTACTGCACACATCTCTGCCATCCCCCCTGGGCAACACTCATCCGAGCAACTGATTATTTAGCTGATTAAAAACCAGAAGGCCCAACCAACTGAAGAAAAGCGCTCATGCAAACTAAGTCCTTCAAACTCTACAGTAGCTCCTGACTAAACAAAGAGTTGACTTCACAACTCCTTGCATCACAAATCGAGCCTACCGGAACAGTGAGCCCAAATACCAACCTCATCCAGCCATAGAACCCATCTAAGACTACTAGGGCAGCGTCAATGCAGCTTATCCCAGCTGTTTAAAACAAAGAAAAGCGGCTGTGTATTTTGTGTGTTCCTCCATCTATGCCAGAAAATGTTGGAATGCTCTCCCTCAGAACCTTAAGCATAAAAAGACATATTGCAGCTTTTTAAAAAAGTGTTTGAATGCCTTGAGAATTCTCCAAGTCTTCGCTCTCAAACCAAAGTTGACAAGTGTGTTACCTACGTAGGTGCTTCATTGTCTCCCCTGGACTCTGCACCTTCACTTGCGGCTCCCCTTACCCTACTCTGGGCCTGACCTAGTATAATGAGCAATACATAATCTAACAACTACTATCAGCCAATACCTGACTAAGAATTTACACTGTTCTGTGTAAGGTTGAGAAAAGGAGGTGATCGGCACACAGGAGGCATGCTTCTGGCTATAGACTTTTATTGGTAGTAAAATAAAAGAGAAAACCAGGTCTGACCCTAGCTCTAAGAGGGGCTTCCTTTCCTCAAATAATACTAAGGAGTGTGTCAGGATGTCAGTCTAAAGCAAAGAGTCCACCGTCCTGTGTCCAAAACATATTTCCGACCCGTACACTACATACACAACTAAAGACAAGAGTAAGTCTCCTTGATTCAGATGATTGGTTTCTTTCTTTGGGATGATAGCCGAAAGTTCACTTCTGGGTGATTCAAAATGAAATGTTCTTCTTAAGAGATACAAATCAAAAGTCTCAAAACAGGTTCTTTGGAATAAGGTTCCAATAAGACACATAGAACAAAGAGTCTCACATCTTCACAATGTCAAGAGAAGGACCCCATCTCTTCATTCCTTTTACAATGTCGACAAACACCAGGGTATATGTCTGGTCTTTTCCACAATGATCACTGTGTTCACAGCCTACCTGGTTCACTATCCGTAGTTCGTTATTGGGTGTGGATCCCAATTCCTCCTTGGCTTTTCCTGATTTTTAACTGTTCTTACCCTTTTCACTATCCTGCCAGGTATTCTTGAAGTCGTGTGCCACACCCCTGTGGTATTGGCTTCTATCTCCATTAGGTCCCAACCCCTTTGATTCCTCGCTTTTGGGTCCTAGACCCCTTTGGCTTTGTACCTGGTTCACCATCTTGCCAGGTATTCTTGTTGGCAGGTCCCAGACCCTTGTGGTATTGACTTCCTTCTCTTTTGGGTCCCAGGCCCCTTTGGCTTCTTGCTCTCTTGATCTGGCCAGCCCCGGGTCTTCCATGCTCCCAGCTGCCACGCAGAAGATGGCTCTGGATGACACTCCTCATTGGATGCGGGTCCCCGACCTGCGTCCCACTGCAATGGTTTCTTGCTCTTGGGTCCCAGACTCCGTCTTGACTGCTGTTTTACCAGACATTCCTAGTGTTCAGATGGGTCCCTGACCATTTTTCTGTTATGTCTCAGGGTTACCAGGCCTTACCAGTCTTCCACACCTTCTCCAAAGTCTCTCGTTGCTTTGGGCGGCCTTCAGAGTCTACACACACTGCAGCGGTCCCGCAGTGTAGGAGACTGGGTGTTTGGAGGCTCTCTCCATGCCCCGTCAGTCAGATGGGATGCTTACAACTCGCTCTTGCTTCTCCTACTTCTTCCAGCTCTGCGGCAGCTCTGCAGGGTTCTAGGACACTTGTGCGGCATGCCCCCGGCGGAACAACGCACTCCAGCTCTCTTGTCCAGCTGGTTGCCCCTGCCTCTACCTCTCTGCTCAGTCTGACTATGGTGGAGCTCTCGCTGCTGTCCCTGTTGACGGGGCAGCGTTCCGTCCTCTGCCACCACAATCTGCTTCCAACAGCAGAGTTTGAAACTCCTGGTTCCTCTAGGGAGGACTTGCCCAGTGGTAAAGTGCCTCTTCTATTTTATTTGGATAAATAGAAAGTCTGCAAACACTAAACCGCTCAAACCAGTTCACAGGAGTGCTCTTGGCGTCTTCTCCCTTCCTCCTCGCCACAGTACTAAAGTGAATATTCCTCTAGGAGTCAACAGAATTTTTCTTCAGCTCACTGGTTGATAAAGGAGGCTCTAACTTGGGTAGTTCCCATTCCTCCTTGTTACCATATTTTCTAGATAGGTGGGTTCCTCCAACCTACAAATATTTGTAGGAGTATGAGGTGTAGAATGGAAAGTAAGAGAGGAGGATGGTAAGTGAGAGTCTGGCGAGGTATACAAATAGTGCATTCTCCCTTCATAGTCATTACTAGTCCCAAAGGGAGTCCCTCCACACAACATTCTCCTGCCATTCCTAGTCCGAAGGGGTCCATCCCCACGAGATTCTCCCGCTGAGTACCAGCCCCAGGGGGGCTATCGGCAGTGGCCTCACCTCCATGGCCTCATGCGAAGGGGCTCTCCCTAGGAGAGAAGGGATGAAATCCGAGGATTCGGCACACCTTCTACACTCCAACTTCTTTAAGAACAGTTAATACTATGATCTCTGCAATCTCGATTAGTACATTGATATTGATATTTTATTTGTATCGCGCTCGCACACAAGTGTTTCAGAGCGTGACGAGGCAAGGGAGGGGAACAGGGGAGAACAAAGACAACCATCTTACTAGGCCCAGTGACATTGATAACGTGCAAGTGCATGGGAGAGGGGGAGGGGAAAAGTGCATGGGGGTGGCGAGAAGTGGAAAGTGCTGGGCAAAAAGAATATAAATAAACAAATAAATAAATAATAAAATAAATAATACAAGCCTGTTTCATTGTATGCTCCTTGTTACTAGAATACAACCAAGGTCTGCTGTGAAAGAACCCTTAACTCCAGTATCCCACAGTCCTCCCTGCTGTTTTACCCTGAGCACTTTAAAGTTGCTGGCCCTGCATATAGCATGTTTTCAACTTCAATAAATACAAATAAAATAACTGTTATTTGCCCCTTTCCAAGTCATATAGAACATTCAACCTGGTGTGAAATCTGCACAATTCCATAAGGAATCGCAGGTATTTTATTCCAAACTACAAACCAACAAATGATGACAAGCCCAGACCATATACAAAGAAGCACCAATTATAAATCATCTTAAAATTCTCAACGGATCCATTACATGGTTCTGGGTCCCTGTAACACAAGCTCCCTACCCCCTTTTGGGCCCAGATGCTCTCACAGGGTAGTTAGTCCATGCCATCGACCCAAGGAACCCAATGGAAGAAGGAAGAGACACCAGGGGATGTGGTTGGGGCGAGAGTCTCCTGGTGAGAACCCGTCACCTAGAAACTTCACATAACCAGGCAACACCCAAATGAAAGGGAGAATACATTTCCTGAAATGTCTTCGGCATTGCCTTTGCAATATATTTGGGATTGATGGAATACATAATTGCCTGCACAGTTAAGAGCATTAATTGAAAGTGCCATCATTCAACAGTGTCCTAGGCACGCCTGACAATTTACATTCCAAACTAACACATGCTTCACATTCAATCTCTGCCTTGTGTTGTGCATACCTCAATTGGACATTGGATCTCGAAACAATACGTACACTCATGCTATTGCATATCGTATTGTTTTTGGCTGTCGAATGTAATACAAAGGCAACCCCACCTAACATGTTTCTTTCCTCCTAGGCAGCCCAGCCAATTCTCTGAGACAATTAAATACAGACTACATTAAGTTATGGCAAAATGCAACATAAATGAATAATTTAGGATACTTAACAGAGGAATCTCATTCCTTCACTATTTATAAACACATCTTGAAGGAACATAGCATTCTATACATCAGTTGTCCATAGTAGCATCTTTGAAACTTCCCTTTAACACCTGTCCATCAGTGGATGAATATTCTATCGACTATGTAGCTTGCATGATCACCTATGCCACATATCACAATTTATTAGGTCCACGTCTACGGGAAGATACAAATCTGCGTTTAACATAAGAAGGTGAAGGCCTGGCCTATCCTACTCAAGTAATTCATTATGGACAGGAAACTTACCATGCACATTTTCACATCGAAACTGAACTGTCACTTGCTCCACTATGCAATTGTCAATGTTTTTTTAAGAGTAATATTCTAACATTGTTCTACGACTCACTTTTTATGTCTCCTAGAAACACTTGCATGTTATAAATGACATATTATATCATATCAAATCCTGGTAAATCAAGAATGGGAGAAAGGAAGAACCGAACTCAGTCGGTCTGTATCATTATGCTACTATCTCAGGGATACAGTGGAACCATTTGTGCCCCGATTCACCTTACCAATTTTGAGGGTTTGCTCCTGATCCATACATCAGATACACTACTACTGGTGGCGGATAGTGAAAACAGGCAGCACAATGAACTCGCTTACATCGATGAGGTATAGGATTATGATGTTACATCCAGGTATGAAGACCTCTTCTCTCTCTATTGTAGCCCGTCAGAGTAGTGGTTCACGCTCTTCACAAAGAAAACACCAAATCCAAAAAAAGGGTACATGATGAATACCCGCTGGAGGCTGGATCATCGCATAAGGAATTCATAAATGCCCAGCACCATGCCCAAAGACAAGGAGGAAAGTGATCAGCCTCACCTTGTCTCTGAACTCTTAGGATAAGTCACAGCGATCTCACTCTTAAATACTGTGTATGCTCATTTCCACGCATGCCATTTTATTGAATCATTCAATTTGTTTTTGTGGCTCCTGTGTGAAAAATAATCTCGTATTAGTTCCTTATCAAGATCCCTGCCACCACCTCTGGATCACAATGTGACCTTTTTCAGAACATTCCATTCTATGTTTTGCCCACTATGACCCTTTGCCAAAAACACTACAGGGATTGAGTTTGGCCTGCCTTTTGTGTGGCTCCAAAATTCAATTACTGATCACAGTACAAACATGGTTGTACATTGGTATTTGGTGTTCTTGCCGGAGCCTTTACATTTGCATAACAAAAAGGAAAGTGGAAATGTGTGCTAGGTGGACACACGTTCCATTTGCAACAAGATTGTGACAGCGCCCGATGTACCGTTTTTTACGGAAAAGGGTCTTAGCGACAATAAAACAGAACGGACTGTTCTGAAGAAAAAAAATAATCACATTGTGATCTGGAGGTGGCAGAAAGGATCTTGATAACAATCATACAAAAGATGATCTTTTGTGAAGGAGCCACGAGAACAGATTGAAAGATACAGCAGAATGCTATACAATGAAATTAATATGTGCACCATTTAGTCTGTGCTACCAATCCCAACAGTTCAGACTACATGGCGCTGTTTGTTTATACGTCCCTTGTGTTTTGACCCAAACACAAGAGGGCACTAATTAAGTACTGTGCCAAAGTTCCCTGCCTGACCTTGTTGTTGGAGGATGTGACCACCAAGGGGGCCACATACAGCCACAAACCATGGAATGATATGCCATGGGGCAGCATGTGGAGGATCCCCTGGGTACCTCCCCCATGTCACTTGGGAACGGCAGGGACTCCTCACAATGCTGCCACAGACACTCCTGCCCATTTAAAGGACATAGAACCTGCAGCGCCTGCACACTTGGCTTCCCTCAAGTGGTGCCGGAATCCCACATAAATCCATGGAGGGAATGAGAAGGACTTGTTTTAGAAGAGGAGACTTGACTGGTTGTCAGTCAGCCAGCCACCATACGAGGCTACTGCTCTCAAGCAGTTAAGAATAGATAGGCTAAGGAGGTCCGCGCTGGGGGTGGGCACAGGGTGTAACAACCACAGAGAGGACCACCCAAGTTGAGGAACTAGACAGCCCCAACTCCCACATCAGAATTGGGTGCCATGCTGGGAGCAAGTTACTGCAATAGCGGTGTGAAGAGCCATACCAGAGTTCCCTTTGAACAGGGAGAGGCAGGAAGGCAGGGCGAGGCGAATGGCTCATGCCTCCCCTTCGGTGGTCCTCTCCCTACCTGCCACACTCAATCCTACATCAGGGTTGCTTGCTACACCCAGGGCGGAGGCCAGCAGCCAATCTCCACCCAACCTAACACACCTTAACCCCCTTTCACTAGGGAGAGGCTGGAAAAGGCAGGCACCAGAAGGCTGTGGGAGTGAGAGGAGGAGCTCAATTAGAGCTGGCCAGAGAGGGGAAAAGCAGGAGCGGGTCGAAGAATTGGAGCTGAAAGCAGAGTGCCAGCAGAAGGCTGGGAGCAGGCCAGAAGAGAGACCAAGGAGGCTAAGGTAAGGAAGAACTTGAAACCTGGAGGAGCGACCCAAGTGACTGTGGATAAATAGACATGGAAGTCTGGCAGGAAGTAGACCCATCTAAAAGGAAGACAGGAGACCCAAGAGGTTGGGACGGCAGGAAATATTCAGGAGGTTGGCGCACAGAAGGGCAGGAAGGCAGAATGGTGGGGGCCCTGATCGCTGTGGAGAGAGTGGCCCAGATGGCGAGGTTGAGAAGGCCCCACAGGGTTGGGGCAAGGAAGGCCCAGAAAATTGGAAGGGGAGAGGCCCTGACAGCTGGCGGGAAAATCTCAGAGGGTTCTTACTCGAGACTGACCCAAAGAGCCTGGAGTCAAGAAAGTAAGGAGCTTTGGCTGATAGGCAACCAAAATGCGCCCTACAAAGAAAGATTTGATGGGATGTTTGGCCGAGGAGGAAAGGTGAAATAAGGAGTTGGGTGGACATTGCGAGATAAGAAGCGCTATGATCGCGCCAAACTGGGGCGGTATCCAAGAAAAAGGTACTTGTTTTTTGTATAGAATGATTTTTAAGTTTATTTAAATATATTTAATATATTAGTTCATATATTTAATATATTTAGTTCATCTTTGTACAGATTTGGGTTTAGAAATATTCTTGATTTGCTGGACCAGGAAATCAAGGATATTTCTAAACCCAAATCTGAACAAAGATGAACTGCATTTGAAATATATATAAATAAAATGTAAAAATCATTATTTACAGAAAACAAGTGACTCTTGGATACCCACCCAGTTTGTTGCGATCATAGCTGTTGTTATCTCGCAATCTCGTTCTAACTTTTAAGTATTGGGTGGACACAATACACGAATCGGCAGGTCAGCGACAACTAACACCCAAACTCAAAACACAAGGTTTTCCATGGGCTTGAACTATGCCCGCAAACAAATAAGGAGTTGGGTGTCTGGAGACAATTGTGCAAGGTGAGTTGGTGAAGTTGGAAGGAGTCGATGATAGAAGTTTGGAGAGGAGATTGGAGACAATGGATAGAAGTGGGAGGATATCAAGTGGAGGTGGCAGGAGAAGATCGGTAAACTAACAAGCACATGGTGGAGTGGCAAAGAGGAGAGAAGGCTGGGCACTAGAGCTAGCAACCAAGTGACCCAAGGCCAGAGGGAGGCTGTGAACGCCCCAAAGAGGAACAGTGTTTTATTTTGAAATTTGTTTATCAAGTCACAGTTATCAATGCAGTAATATAATACAGATATAATAAGTGACCAACGAGTACAGGCACAACACCATTGTCGGTGCGAGTTTTGAATATAGATCATACAATATAATCAGACGTGAAATAAACAAAATTTCTTACCATATAAAGAGGCTTGTGCACAAGGCAAATTACGATGGAATTTTAATTAAAGCAGGGTGAAACCCAAGGCGGCAGTCCCACTAGTCAGCTTGGCATGGCCATAGACACGCCGGGGGCACAAGGGCAGCGGGAGCTTATGTAGTTGTTTACAGACAGTAGTGATATTATGCAAGCATGTTCCTGGTGGTTTGTCAGACGGGTGAAACGTGTCCATGGTTAACATCTTCCATGCTTCGCAAGTGGTGACCTGGTTCCCTTCATGTGTATGTAGTGCCCCAGTCGATGCCCTTGTTTCAGCTTCGCACCTAGTTTCAAATTCTTGACACCATTGTTTATATTGTGGGCCGTGACGGAGCTTCCAAGACATAGCCACTCGTTGCTTAGAAAGTATACATGCCACGCCCATGAATTTGATGTGTCTGTACTTGCTTGGCCTAGGGTATGCACCTAGACAACATTCCAAGAAACTCCAGTGATATATGGCAATCCCAGCTTTCCTGCTGGCCAACTCTATCTGGGACCAAAAGCCCTTCACCCTCCCACATTTCCAGAACATGTGTATAAGGTTCGCGCCATCCCGATTGCACCAGGGGCAAATTGGTTGTTTGTCAGCATTAAATCTGGTCGCTCTATTAGGGGTCATGTATGTGCGATGGAGCACATTGATTTGGAGGAGTCTGAATCTCACGTTTCAGGACTCATTCTTGGAGAAGCTCAGCACTAGTTCTCATTGTTGGTCAGTAATTTCGGAGCCCATGTCAGCCTACCACTGCAGCCTCAGACTAGCGTCCCTAAAGCTAGACCCATTGAGTAGGCAGCTGTACAATCTGGACACCAGTCTCCAGCCATCCTCCAGTGTGTACATCAGGGCTAGGAGCACAGTTTCCTCTGGTTCATTGGGCCACCTATTGCATCAATGACTTGCCACCCTCATCACTCATGTATCTTGGGAATTGTCCCTTAGGGAGGGCTGTTTGTTGTGCTAGGTCGTTGAGATCCCTGAATTTTCCATATCATACATATCACCCCAGGTAGATATGCCCAATTCTTCCCAGCGCCAATCAGCACCCAATTCCTCCCTGCCGGAGCACACATCAGCAACTATAAGGATGTTATGTGAGTATGGGTGTCCCACCCAGAGTAATTTTAACGCTCTGGACCATATTTTCTTGCCTAGATCTACAAGTAGCGGCAGAGTGTTCATGCAGCAGTTCGGGAGCCACAGTGTTTCCTTGGCTAGACAGGCCGTACCAGTGGTTGGAGCAACTCTAAGTCAGATGTAGGAACATCTGATAACAATTTTGTTATAAAACTTAACTGGGCGGCTAAGTAATAAAGCTCTAGTTATGGCAACTGTATCCCACCAACATTGTAGGGCAGGCTCAGCACTCTGAGCGCCAGCTTTTGCCGGTGTGGACTCCAGAGAAAGTCTAAGTAGGGTATCAAGGGAGCAGAAAAAAAAGTGTTCCCGGTGTAGTAGTAGAGGTTCCTGAAGCTGTAGAAGAACCTGGGGAGGACAATCATTTTAACTATAGCGGGCCTACCCATGAGTGACAGCATTAGTCTGGACCAGAAGGCCATTGATTTCTTAAGGCCTTCTACCAATCTAAGGGTGTTGAGGGTATGGGTGTCTTTAGGTGTATGCATGAACTGGATTCCTAGGTATTTGAAGGAGTTTGTCTCCCATCATAGTCCCAGCACCCCACCACCCCCCGTGGAGCCCAGCTCGGGGGAAGAGGAGGACTTCTGCCTATTGAAGTAGATCCCGGACAGTGCTGCAAGTTTGTCCAGTACTTCTAAAACAATAGGTATGTTGTGTTGCGGTTTGCACAAGTAGAGCAGAACGTCGTCAGCATACAGCGATAGGAGGTGTTTGTAATTTCCTATCATAATGCCTGCCTCCAAGTACTCCTGCCATAAGAATACCGCCATGGGCACCAAAGCCAGTATATACAACAGGGGTAACAGCGGGTATCACTGGCGAGTGCCCCGTTGTATACTCCATGCATACGATATCTGCCTACCCAACTTCACCCTGGCCATTGGGGGAAGTGTACAGCAATGCCACCAAAAGAATGAAGTTCTCCCCAAGGCCAAAACCTTGTAATGTGGCGAGCAGCCACTCCCAGTACACAGAGTTCAAGGTCTTGGTGGCATCGACAGATGCCACCGTGCAGTGTTCTAGGCGAGGATTGGTTTGGTCTATAATATGCTGTAAACGACAAAGGTTCAGGGTGGTCCTATGGCCCGGCACAAACCCAGTTTGGTCCGTGTGTATCAAGGAAGCAATAACCTTACGGAGGCGCACAGCCATTACAGTCGTATCTTCACATCATAATTAAGCATAGCCAGGGGGCTGTAAGAGTCACACCTATCCGTTGGCTTCCCAGGTTTGGGTATGCCCTTGTTGTATGCCTCTTAAAAGACTTTTAGGAGTGCCGGGACCAGGGTGGGGTTGTATGCTTTATAAAACTCCACTGGCAGCCCATCACTCCCTAGTGGTGGAGAGGAAGGCAATTGCTGCATCCAGCTCCTCCGCTGTAATAAGCTGGTCCAGCGAGGCCCGCAGATCGGTGGTGAGCTTCGGAGGTTAAATATGTGAGAGCCTCTGCAATGTTCTCATGGGGTCCCCTAGTGTCATGTTCATATAATTGGGTATAAAAGACAGTAAAAATATTGTTAAGCGCATATTGGGATCTCCATGGGCCCCTACATTCATCCTGCAGTAGCTAGGTCAGGAGTCTAGGATGTTCACGTTTACAAAGCCAGGCCAGTAACCTCCCAGGCTTGTCCCCATCTGCGTGTGCCCGGGCACTGCGTGCAACATGATCAAACTTAGACAGGCGTTCCCATGCTTGCAGGCACCGAGAACGGGAGTCAGTCAGCTCAACCTCGATCGATCTCAGGCCTAGGAGCCGAATTTCCAATGCTTTCATCCATTCTCTATGGCCTCCAGGTCTTCACATGGTCTTTGATGGATATCCCCGGCGCTGGCGATGACCACGCCCCTAATAGCCACTTTTAGGCTTTCCCAGATGGTACCCCAGCTATCTACGCTCCTGACATTATGTTCCAAGAAACTATCCAAAGAGTCCTGTAATAGTCCCCTGAATACGGCGTCCGTTAAGGAGTTGGCGGGCATATGCCATGTTGGGATGGGGGCCTGGGGGACACAAGTTCCCATTCAACCATCAGGCGGGAGTGGTCAGATATCGTGCAGCCCATATATTCGGTGCTGATAAATTCCATAAGCTGCCCTGTACCGGCAAAGAGATGGTCTACTCTGGTGTGTAAATCGTGGGGTGATGAATAATAGGAATAGCTCCTAGTAGTTGGTGTAGTTCCTGCAAGACATCTGCCAGGTCCAATTCAGTTAGTGCTGCATTCCAGGAGGCAGTGGCTGGGGAGGGTCCGCCCTTAGGGGGGAGGTTTAATTAAGGGCTGCGTCTCTCACACAGTTTAAGTCTCCTCCCCATAGAAAGATACCCTTGCGGCACGATGCAATGCGACTGCACAATGCGTGTATGTGACTCGAGATCGTGTGATTTGGGAAATAAGAATTTACTATACATATTTCCCAGTGGTTGAGGTAACCTCGCAAGATCAAATATCGCCCCTCATTGTGACTAATTAGGTCCAGCAGTTGAAAGGGTAGGGACTCATCAATCCATGTGAATACTCCTCTAGCAAACCTGGATTACGTGGCACCGTAGCCATCCGCTCCCCAGCGCTTCACAGTCACCTCTTGGTCGTCTGCCAGCAAATGGTTCACCTGAAGCAAGGTTATAGCTATCCATTTACGGTCCAGGTCAGGACTCTGATGTGGGCCATAGCCAATATGAATGGTACGTCGCCCTAATTATTCCCACATGGCCCCCCCAATAATGTATCTCAAAATGCACACACTGCTCCTCCTCTAGCCAGGGGGCCTGCCCTCATAGGGGGATTCAATGCGTCTGGTTTAGCTGCAAGTGTCAAGGGACTGCGCCATGCCCACCACCCCGCCCTCCCAAAAACAGTACTGTGCAAGCCTTTTAACAAACAAAAAACGAAAAGAACAGCATCAACACAAACATGAAAACGAAACATTGCCCAACAGAAATGTGCCGTTCGGGCGCTCCCGTACCTCCAATGCCAATTATGGCCACTGTGTACCGGGTGGGGAGACCAGCAACAGGCTGATGTCCAGTGTCAACTTCAAGTGGGTCATCTAAGGTCATCAGTGGGCAACTGGTCTTTGCCCCACCGAAGGAAGAAAAAAATATATAGTTTCTTGCAGCATCGAGTCATTTCAGCGTGGAGTCACACATTCATTTCCGTAGCGGTTCGCTGGGAGGCCATAGCCCACAAGTATAGGTAGGCCAAGCATTGTGCAGGGGTTCTATGTCCGGTATTAGTTCCAATGCGGGCCTCCTCCCCCTTTAGTGATGGGGAATTCAGCTGCATGAGCACCAAATGATGTGCCAAGGCTAGTAGTGAGAGTCCATGATTCAAGTGTCTGTGCCATTTTTAGTGTGCAAGTTGTTGTGTTCAACGCACATTTATGCTGTCTCAGGACTGTCGAGGAAATATGATTTGCCCTTATAGATCTTAGGCTTGGTTCAACTTAGGAGGTTCAACTGGTCTACATCGTCGATGCAGCTATTTGGTAGCATTACGTGTTTATACTGAGATGAAAGGGTCAATGTTCACGGCCTGTGAAAGAGCAGCTATGTATGGTGGTGCAGGGTCTCAGTCCAGCCATGAATCCCAGGGACCTGTCTCCTGCCTCAGCGCTGTGGCGGTAGTGCTTGTATAAACAAGGTGGAGCCCAGCCCCCTAGGGAAGCGGGTACATCAAGGAGTCTGCTGGCCAACCCCGTCCGCCATGTACCTCTGTATTGCTGGCGGCAGTATGCATGTCCCAGGCCGTTCCCACCACAGCTCCATGGGTCTGGCTCCAAGCATCAGTGCAGCTGATTGTCGTTAACCCCTTCCGCCACCCCGCATCACTGAGTGCTCCTCGCGAGGGGCTTTCAGAAGGACGGTACAGCCTCCATCTTGGGGCACACGGGCCCAGGTTTTAGCATGATTTGCACGGCTTCTCCAGCTCCGATTCTAGTTGGGAGAAAGCCGCATAGAAAGACGCCGAGTTGCCCTGCCAGAAACTGTCCTGAGGTGCAGATAATTATAGCTTTAATCACCGCTAGAAGGATCAATTATAGGATAACGGCCGGAGCTCCAAGCAGCCGCAGGCTTCGTGCATGAGCTCAGGCCACACCCCCCCCCAAAGAAACACAGAGGCAATTTAGGTCAGCTTCCGTCTTCCTGTTGACCCTGGCATGGATTAGATCAGCTAAAAGCCACCACCTACTACCGAGCAACCACAAGGCTCCAATGCAATGTTGAAACCCAGGAGGAGGAGGCCTCCCCATCATCATCACACAAGACTATCACCACAGACGTTACAAATACGAGCAACTGAGATTTTGCTGAGATCGAAGTTAGAGACCCTGAGAACCCACAAGTGGAAACATGAGACATTCTTATTTTTTTGTTTGCTTCATTTGAGCTGTATGTTCCACACCGGTTTTGTCATCAAGTTAAGCCCCCCGATTGAAACAGCCAAAGCTTGAGAAGAACAGAGAGAACCTTTATTTGGACACTATTTTAGTGCTCAGTGTGACATTTGCTTTTCAGGTTCTACAGAGCACGTATCACACCTTGTTGAAGAGTGATCCTGACAACTTTAGTTTACTTCAGAAACCTTGATGGTTACTTTGGGCCAAACAGTACACATTCTCTTGTAAATCAAAATGCGATTTCAAGGCGTGTTTTTAAAACACGACTGAACGAGTTTCATCTGTTAGATGGCCTATATTGATTCATATTTAATTTTGGCATGGGTGAATGTATCCTCTTTTGGATAGTCTCTTGAAGAATTTACAATACCACCAATGCTAGGGGGGTTTGCCTCTGTATTGCACGTGAAACCACCAGGTACAATATTACATGCAATCGAATGTAACTGTTTCGTGATCCAATGTCCACTTGATATATATGTAATGCAAGACATTGATGCAATGTGAAGTAGAAGTGAAGCATAACATGGTTACTGACAGGCACACAGAACACCTTTGAATTATGTCATGTAGGTGGGTAAAAGTCACATTTTGTAGTCGATTAAAATAAAATGCTGTGGGGAATGTAAGGTTTGTCATATCTTTGCAGTAAGGAGAATTTTCATTCAAATATGCAATAATTTATTTGGGACAATGTGTAGTTTCCAGGTTTTCTTTCACTCTACCTAGTGATAGGTTACTAAGTCCCAGGATCCTTTTTGTAGAGTAAAATAAACTGAGCTGTAGATTAAGTACAAAATCCCCTGTCTACTATGGATTCCACCAATCACCCGGGACCCAAAATCCTTTTTTCATTGGTTATGCGCAATAAAAAGGAGCTCATGTTCCTAAAAAGCGCAATTTGCCAGCAGAGAGCTGTTGCATGATGACCTACATGGAGGTGGCTCCCTGCTGCCTAATTTTGGTCATTTGCACAGCAGAGTGCAAAAGTGCAGAGCAAAAGGCGGCATACACGTGTACAAGCAAAGTGAGAAAACGCTGCCTGCAATGCAAGCGTTTACTTTTAATTTTGAGCACTGCTTGCTATGCTCACATGGCAAGAGGTGCCCACAATTACAATGAATCGGTCAGGGTTTCATTTCAATTGTGAACACTGCTTACCATGCGCACATGGTAATTATTTATTTATTTATTTAGATTCTTCATAACGTGCCAAATCACCAGCAGGCCTCACAGCTCACAAAAAAACCCGAAACAGAACAGATAATCAAGAAACAAAGCTATAGAGATCCGGCGTAGTGCAAGAAAACCAAGGGGCTCCAGAGAGGCAGGTAACCTAAGGTCCAAAGGGATTCAATTCCAAGTAACAGGGGCCACAACATCAAACTGGTTTTCCCACATTTGACTGAGCGAAATCTGGGCTGGCTCAGCCTAGCATGTTCTATTGACCTAAGAGGTTGTACCAGTGCATATCGCTGAATACGCTCAATGAGGTAGCTAGGAGCTACAGCATTCAGACACTTAAAAGTAAGTGTTAGGATCGTAAAAGAGATCCAGTGCTTGATAGGCAACCAATGCAGTTTTTGTCTAGCATCAGTGATGGAATGCCGTCTTGGAAGACCCAGTACTGCTCGGACCACACCATTTTGTGTGACCTGGAGGGCGGCCAGATTGGATTGAGCATTGCTCAATTAGTGTTGGAATTAGTGTTCACAATTATAATTGTGAAACAATTAAAAGATTAGAGCGATTACCCCTTTCTACATCCAATTAGTTTCAGTCAGTGCATCACATTTTCATTATCACTAAACCAGTTGATAAATGTCACCTGTTTGTTCAAACAATTTCAATTAAAATACATTTTATTCATATTCCAATTAACAACATAAAAACAATTAAGATTACTCGTGTACACTTTTCACGGGCCACACGTATACAAAACAGACCAAATCTTCAACAACTTATTGTCAAAATTCATTTGGATAACACCATCAAACTATAGTCAATGAAAAGGTAATTCGATGGTAGTGCTTTTCGTTGAATATAATTCGATGGTGTGGTATTAGATGAAACTATTTTCGATTAAATGACTAGATACCACCGAAACTAATCAGATGCAGAGAGGGGTAATCACTCATCTTTTCATTGTTTCACATATATTCTTCCCGATGTGAGCCTGTTCCCCCTTAAACAAAAAATAGGGAATAACCCAGACAGTATTATTGCCTTTGTACAACCCTGAAGTTGTTGGGTAAATTTAAGAAAATTAATGTAGAAGTAGCATCATTTCTTTCAAAAGAGTGTCTACTAGTAGCTTTTGAACAATGGAGAATGTGAATACGGTATCATGCTCAGAAGACTATTTGCAGATACTTATCAGCCTACCATCTGTTCTGATCACTGATGAGAGTAATCCGGTGACCAACACTAATGAGAATGATCTTGATATCTTGACACAAAAGAAAAAGAAGCTAATACGAACAGAGTCCCATGGCCAACTGATGTTGGCCTACTTTAAAGCTGGTGCGATCCCCGAAGGCCTTCAAGTGAAAAATATTCCGAGGGTCTTTACCGACAATGCAAAATGCAAAGGCAAGTTCAGCGGAGTGGGGAACAAATGTTCAAGAGACTGGCTGATTTTAAAAATTGAGATAGCCAAAGACGAAGCAAAACAGCAGGACCAGGTGATACAAGAAATTAAAGAAAAGCTAGAAAAAATAGAAGTAGTAATGAAAAAATGCAAGAAATTTACTTTGGACAAATATTTTGGGAAATTAAAGAAAGATGTGGATTCGTATAAGGAAACAAAAACATCCATACTTAATGGAGTCATATTATGATGATCAAAACAAGCTGGGCCTGAATAGATGGACAAATACAGGCTATCAGAAGAAACGTTTTGTGACCTTCTCTAATACTAGCAACATTACAACAAGTAGCGATTCCGACAAAGGAACAGCTGCTAATACATCAAAAGCAGCAGGGATACAGAAACAGCAGTTTTTTCAAGGGAGGGGCAAAGGAGGCCAAAACAGATAAGGCCCACACTGCATGCAGGCACGCAATTGGAACGGGACCACCGTAGAACTGGTAGTTCCAATTTTCAATCTATCGTCACACACCTTGTCTGTACCTGAGAAAAATGTACTCAGCTGTGGGCTGAGCTTTGTGCCTACTATTAAGGCAAACAACTTCCAAACAGAGGTTGCGCTGCAAATGTTCTTTAGATTTATTCACCTTAAATATTTCTTCCGTAACCCTTCCACATCAGACAAAGAAGGGAATACAACAGGCCTAAAACCACCGTCGACATTTTGCCCGGTAGGGATCAAGGTAAATCCAGCCATTTTGGCATTTGAGAACAAAATAATTGATGAAACACACAAATTGTTAAACCAAAAAAATGTCCAACATGATAACTTGTCTAAAGATGAAAGGAAACGCTTGAAAGATCTACAAGAAAATAAACTATTTGTAATAAAACCAGCAGATAAAGGGGGCGGAATTGTATTACGGGATAAACACGCATATGACACTGAAGTAAGAAATCAGCTGAACAATCTGATATTCTATCGTAGATTAGATTCAGATCGAACTCCAAGATTGAAAGAGGAAATTAAAAGCTTGATGGACCGCGCCCTATTAGAAGGGTGGGTTGATTTAGATGAAAAACACCTCATCAACTCCAATCCTAAAATACTGGCCTTTTATATCTTGCCTAAAATTCATAAAAACACCACTTCACCACCAGGGACACCTATTGTGTCAGCAATAGGCTCTTTCTTAGATCCCCTATCCATCTATGTTCACTGGTTCCTACGTCCTTTTGTCTAGAAAATGCAATCGTACATAAAAGACACGACCAGTATGATTAAAACACTGCAAAACTTACGGGTTGAGTCAGAAGACATCCTGGTAACACTAGACATCACCTCACTGTATACAAGCATCCCCCAATTAGTCTTTATCCATGTGTTCCAATAAAATTTGAACAAGCCGACAACAACTCTAGCCGCAGTACCCACAGCATTCATTTTGAAGTGCACAACACTAGCACTTATGGAAAACTATTTTCTGCATGAGGGTATTTTCTTCAATCAAAAACATGGAACAAGCATGGGGGCAACATTTGCCTGGGACATTGCAAATCTCTATGTTGACAATTTAGAAATGCATTTGGTATACCATCAAGACAACCCCTATAGAGATAAGGTAATCTCGTGGCATCGTCACATTGATGATGTTTTTACAATCTGGAGAGGGTCAACGGACGAACTGACACAATGTGTAACGTTGATGAATCAGCAAAGAAACACATCAAGTTCACTATGAACCAAGACAGAAACAGAATACCTTTCTTAGACCTAGAAATTTTAAAAACATCACGAGGCCTCTTAGCGACTATTATTTTCAAAAAACCTACAAATAAGAACATGTTATTAGAGGATCACAGCTTCCATCCTTTGAGTCTTAAGGAAAGTCTACCCATAGGACAATTCCTGAGGATCCGTAGAAATTGTACACAAATTGCAGACTTTGAACTTCATGGAAAAGCCCTAAAGACATGACTAAAAGATCAGGGATATCCAAAAAAGACAGTTCATGTAGTGTATAAAAAAGCCAAACATGCAAATAGGAAACTATGTTTAAATCCACAAAAAATAATAGTTTGGATAAAATAACGTGCATGAGCACTTTCAGTCCCATAAGTCACTGCCTAAAAAAGACCATTCTAAAAAACAGGCATATTATAAAGACCGCTGATTATAAACAGGCTGAGGCGGGACAAAAAAACTCTCTGGGATCTACCACCCATCCCAGGCCACTTTAAATGTGGTACTTTCTCAGTCTGTTCCCTTACAAAAAACATCAAATGTATAGATTTGAAAGGGAAAGAGTGTTGTCCAACAACTTTACAAATTGCCTTTCTCAGTGGGTAGTATTTGAGATTAAATGCCCCTGCGACCTATTGTATATTGGGAAGACCAAACACCCTATACGCCAATGAATTTGCGAACATAGATCATGCATAAAAAACAAAGTTGAAAACAAACCTTTAGTGGCACACTTTGTACGCTACCAACATAAACCAATAGATATGTTCTGGTTTATAATCCAAATAGTCAAGAGTTCAAATCGAGGAGGCGATACAAATCTAGCCTTAAAAAAATGTGAACAAAAGTGGATATATAATCTTGACACAGTTTGAAATGGCCTCAACTCTGCTGTGGAGAGTGGAATTTTTATGTAGAAAGGAAAGACTAAAGGATCAAAATGTGAAGTCCTGAAAAAGATACACACAACATCTTCATATATATATATGGACAGTTTCCTTGATGTACACACACATAAGATAATGATTAGGAAATCAAATCATTCAATAAAAACAACTTATAAAGAAAATGAGACCAGAATGTATGAACTGGCCCTCCAACAGGTGTGGTAAAACAAACTGGTGATTAAGCTAGTATGGGAGCACACACATATTGATTATGTACCCAATGATGGGACCAAAGAATAATCTCCAGCCGACTGTGATTTGCATGATGTATGACAAGGAATATTGTCTATTATATATAATGGTACGGCAGTGACAGTAAGAGACTAACAATAATGAATAGAGGTGTTTTCCTAAACACCTCCTGAATAAAAAACTGCGAAATAAGAACAATTGCATAAGAACAATTGTAACAGATGTGTAACATGTACATTACCCAATGCTACATCAGGTTTAATCTAGAATTTTGCATTTGAAATAAGATTAAATTATCCACACGTGCAGAGAAGTCTGCCTGTGGGAAGCGAGTTACTGTCCCAAGATGGTGCTGCAACTGGAAGCCATAAACACTGCAGCTGCAGTGATAGCATTACAGACTCCGAGTACCATGTGATGAAACTAACAGGATCATGTGACTGCAACATAATAGATTTAACAACCATGAGGAACACTGCAGGTTGCTTGCTTAAACATTTGACCGGATGCAAATACGAGTGGCAAAAGAAAACTAGCGTTCTGCAGAAAATAAATTAAGTACAATACCTGTACGGTGGTCGGTCATTTTTTCGAAAAAAAATGTCAAAAAAAAAAAAATGTCGAATTCCGTTTTTTTTAATTATATATTTATTTTGGGGTTCGGGATAAGAAAATGGGTAAAAAAAAAATTAAAAAGGGGGTTGGGGGGAACCCCCATTTCGAAAAGAAAATGCATTAAAAACTAAATGTGACTTTTTTTCGACTTTTTTTTCGAAAAAATGACTTTCGACATTATTGGTTTCTACATTATGACTATAAACCTACCTGTACACTCGAGAAGGTTACAGAATATGGTGTGGCATTGGACCACATACACGAAAATCTCTTTTTTAATAAAAAAATAATATTGGTATATAGTCGAAAATTAACGTTGCGGATAACACACCCCATAGTTGAGGATAGTAAGGAATAACGATGCACTTTGGAGGATGAAAATGAAAAAATAAAGATTGGTGACATTTTGCTCTCCCCCCTCTCCCTAAAAAGGGAATGGGAAAAAGTAGCTATAACGTGACCAGTACTGACCACAATGAAGAGAGTAAAAATCTCCCCTTCTTTCTTTCGGTCAAATTGTTACAGCTCGACTGGCAGCGAGAGAAAAGGAAAAAAGGGTCCACTCACCACCGCATGGCTGTGTAAAAAAGGCCAAGCTGCAATACAGCTCTGTATGAACAGGTTAGTATAATGTAGAGAAATCGCAAAAATAATATGCAAACTGAGGTGAACAGAAGATTAGCAAGATATATGTAACTCATTGCTTGTTATAGAGAATAGGAAGCAGTCTCGGTCTACATTGAAGAAATGATACCTGCAAGAACAAAGAAAGCAGCTCTCCACTGCATATAAGCAATAAATTGCTAAAACAAAGAAGCAGATTGTTTAAGAGAACAGGTGAGTGCTCACAACAGTCTGGCATTATAGGAAGCCACACACATGTTTTGCCCCTTTTCCCCCCTTTTTTTTATTGACGGTTTTAAAAGTAGTTTTATGTTTTTGTATTATAGTGTTGGGAGACAACGATACCCAAGGGTTCCTGTGATTTTTTTGCAATTTTCCAAGAAATATTTATGTCCTGAAGATGGCCATAACACAAAGAAAAGACGCTAGGGATAGCGTCTAATGTATTTTTGAAGGCCGAAACATATGTAGACAACTCCATTGGTTTTGAAATTGAAAACCTCACACAATTGGAGACCAGAATAAAGGCCTCCATGTAACAAAGACCTTTCGTGACCTTAACAGAACAGAACAGAACTCAACATCAGTTTAATCTGTTCCTATATCTCTTTTGTAAAATTTCCAGATAGTTAACCTAAGCGTGCAAAGGAGTTGCGTTGCGTACTAACCCCACCTTTGGTAAAATATGTACACAATAAGCTGTTGAAGATTTGGTCTGTTTTCTATACGTGTGCCCCGTGAAAAGTGCACATGAGTTATCTTAATTGTTTTTATGTTGTTACATTGGAATATGAATGAAATGCATTTTAATTGAAATAGTTTGAAAAAACATGTGACATTTATCAACTGGTTTAATGATGATGAAAATGTGATGCACTGACCAAAGCTAATCAGATGTAGAGAGGGGTAATCGCTCTCATCTTTTCATTGTTTCACATATATTCTTCCACGTGAGACTGATCCCACTTAAAAAAAAAAAAAAAAAATGGGAAAAATCCAGACAGTGCAATCACACACTTACAATTGAACATATTCCAACATGCTTGCATGTCGCGCAGGGTTTAATTTCAATTGTACACGCTTCCTGACATGCGAGCATGGCAGGCAGCATGTACAATGGATCGCTGTGGGGTCTGCCTGCTTTATGCGGATGTATAATGTAGGTGGACCTGTTGCCACCTTGATGCACCAACTTTTCTCTTCCTTTCTAAGACCCTCCTAACTTCCTGCAGACAAAGCACTCATGGACTTGACATCAGAAGGCTAAACCCTTGTTACAGCAACAAGGATTATCCTTTTAAGTTGTTAGTTTATGCGCATGCTGTGAGCAGTATTCCTTTAACTCATGAAAGCCATGAGATGCTCCCTTCCCATGTGTCCCCTGCCCTTCATGTTGTGTGGCAGGTTGGGCCTTGGGGAAGTGAGGGCAGATTTTGCCCCTCTGGCCACAGCCTTTCTATTGCACGGCTCTACAGCCTTCTATAATGATGCTTATGCTTCTGGCCCATCCTGGTCCTTGCTAAACCTCAAGAATAGGTTCTGTCTAGGTTGATTACTCTTGCGGTAAAGTTGAGTGGGCTCCCCAATAAGAGTGCAGGTGGCGTAATGAGACAAAACCGCTGCTGCTTCCCTAAATAATGTTCCCTTAACCAGCATTTTACAGAGTCCAGCTCTATTCCTCGCAAATGCTGGGTCCCTCACACTTATACTGAGCCAAAGGAGCACTGACCTGCTTTCAAAAGGTAGCCAATAGCCTGGGGCATGCGTTCTCACCTATGTTTGCATTTGGGTTTGTTGAGTGCAAACCTAGCTGAGAAAACAATGGAGTGCTGTACAGGTAATTTGGGGGTAAGAGAGGTCAACAAAAGGGGTGGGGGGTTACACATTATGTTAGCTTGGGTATTCCATACTGCAGGGTTGGTATTCACCCAGGCGTTACAAGTCCAAATTGACCCCCTGTATTCCCTGACGAGCTGGGTCTTCAGTTCCACCCTGAACAGGAGGGGCAGTCTGGCTTGCGCCTACCACACCCAAGAACAACAAATCATCTGGGTAATGAATGACCCCCATCCTGGGCAGTTTATCGTTTACACTACCATACCAAAACATTCACTAAACCCCTCAAACACTGACCAACATGTGGCACAACTCAGTGGCAAGAAGAGTGCCTAATAGTAACAGTTGTTGAAGGCAAATGCCAAAGGAGGGTAACTAGCCGGATGCACTGTCATCGTCCTGACTGGAGACTTACCAGCTAGCAGCCCGCAGCCTCCTCTCTACCTTATAATAACGACTGCTGTTGCCAACATCCCATAACTGATTACACAGTCATCTCTTTCTAATGGAGATTTACCTTATTCCCCTCAGGATACTCATCAGTAATTTCCCTAGCTCTTTTTGGGGTGGGGGGCAGTCCCAGAGGATCATTACTCGTTGGGTGTTTTACGCCAAAAAAAGGTCCTTCTACGTCCCAGACTGTAGTCTGTAGGCGTTTATTCCCGTAGTTCCGCCAGCGGTATCCTTGTGGACTTTAAACTGTTTGCTACTAAAGCCTAAATGAGCCTATTCTTTGGGATTCTGAAGCTGGTAGAAACCCCTTTATGTACAAACAAATCTTTCTGTCTCGTTAGGGTGAGGTTCAAGTGCCTTGGCGCAGCCAGTATATCCGGAGGGGTAGAAGTGAGCGGGAACGATCGGGAGCGTTGTTCCACTAAGTTTATTTGTTACTGTTAACAGATCCAGCACTTTTTGTAACTATTTTCACTATTCCGGAAAAGCACACTTCTCAAATTTACCACCGGATATCAGTAACAGCTAAACTGAAACCTGTTTAACCTCAATTGGCTGTCAACCAGCATGACTGCAACCCTTGAAAAAGGTGTTATTTGCTCCCTTCCTTCCTACTCTGTCCCCTGCCGGAGTCCCAGTTCCACTACATTTTTGGTACACTTCCATCCCCGAGTATATCCATCCTGTGGCTAATGTCAAAAGGTGCCCGCTGGTCTACTAGCCTTCCACTGGCACTATTACTATTGGACTGACCTATGGTTGACCAGATTGGGGTGTTTGTAGCAAACCCTTGATTGGGGCCCTTCCCACAGACTATATCGCCATATTTTATGCCATCCGTCCTGATGTGAAAGCTTGTTTTTGTCCTCCCAGTGCCATTGCGTCTCTGCTCGAAACTCATTACAGAGGCATCCTTGTCTCGGGGTGCTTGCTTTCTTTATAATGCTGACCAGGCCCAGACTGGCCTATTGGGCTACAAGGCAGTGACCGGTGTGCAGGCCCAACATGCTAATGGGGGTCAGCATTGTTGGTTGAGGTGGGCCGGTTTAATGAGTTACTTCACTGTGCAGCTAGTAGTTTTGACCAAATATTATTTTAACTGTACACGTTCCAATGCATTTTTATAAATAAATACATATAACGTGGGTATTTCTCAAACAGTCTACCACAATAGGAATGAATTGCCTGTGGGACACTTTTTCATTTATTTATTTGTATTCATAAGGCGCACAAACAGCCCACGGGCATCGAGGCGCTGTTGCAGAGATTGTCTTATTTGCACATATTTGTCTTAGTTACACTGAGCATGATACAGAATGTCTTTGTTACGTGAAGTGAACTTAGTTCAGGAGCATAATTTAGCTCTTGGTTACAGTGAGTGTGCAACAGTTCCAGTGAACTCTACGGAAGTAGCCTGATTGGAGATGGACAACATTCATAAGGTGAGGGGATTAGGTGAACAGCAACATTCATAGGGTGAGGTGATTAGGAGAACAGCAAGGTTTTGATACATTTCCTGAATGCTAAATGGGATTCAACTTGTCGGACAAGGGGGGGCAAGGCATTCCAGTATGTTGCTGCCAGTGCTGGGAAGCTAGATCCTCCTGCTCGCACTCTCCTAGTTTTAGGAACAGGGATCCTATTAGAATAGGCGATTCTGGTGTGTACCTGCTTGGCAACTCTTTGGGCCAGGTATAGGGGTGCCGGGTTTTCGACACATTTGTGTGTTATGGCGAGGGCTGTAAAGACTACTACATCATTGGTGCCAATGTTATTTAGGCCCCTGTTTGACGCCGTCGCAGACAGTTTAAATCTGTCGCTTTGCTATTGAATACCTAGGCTTAGCCCCATCACTCCAATGTCTCTGCTTGAATATGTAGTCACAGTTTGGCTCGCATCTTTATCTCTCTTACTTTGCCCACTAGAGTTGCTTTCCCAGAGTCAGCTCTGTCTCTGACTAAATACCTGAAATTGATTTAGGCTTGGATCGCTAACAGACGTTGACCTTTCTGGCAATGGCCCGTGAAAAGCTGCCAGCAAAACCTTTACCTCAAAGGCAGATCTGACCTCCTCGTTATCTACCACTGCCCCCGAGAGGCTACCTGTAAAGGGCGGAATAGCTAGACTTTCCCTTTGCCCAACTGGCTCCTGGCTTTTTCTCTTCGTAATATCTGAAGGGAGTGTTTTTGTAAAGCGCCACCCCATCGCCTGTGTGACTGTTGCACAGCTTTCGAACCCTGCACTGTGGAAGGAACCGTGTCATCTGATATTGGTTTCATGATCCCCATTCCCCTGAGCCCATTTTTTATAGTTTGAGGCAAGTACTGCTAATGGGCTTTCTTATGAGGGTCAATCCACATTTCTAAAGATTGCCGGTCCTTCCTTGTCTACCCATGTTCAGATAGAAGCAAAAATGGCAAAGTGCTGCTACTTTATCCTGCAATTCTCGCAATGTGTGTGGGGCATGGTTCGCACACGCCCTGATTGGCTCAATCCGTGGATGGTGCCATATTTAGCACATAGCAAATGGCTTCTGGGTCAATGCTATGCAGTGTGTGCGCCTTGGCTTCTTCTCGTCCTGCATTACGCATTTCCTCCATTATACTTATTCACTTTTCACTTGTACTACGATTCCATCTAGCTTTACCCTGTGCCCTGACCTCCTCCTCTGCAGAGCGATACTTTCTTTTACTCTTTTGCTCTGCACCTTCATTATTGCTCCTGCCGTTGCTGCAGTCGTTGCATTAGGAGCACAACGCCATTCAAATGGGCATCAAAATGAATCCATCACTTGTTTGTGCTTTTGGGATATGATTGAATAGAAGCCCCGATGCCAAGAGCCCCTATTCGATTTACACCTCAATGCTCCATAAAGGCATCATAGAAGCACCATAAAATGCCATTTCAGAAATTAAGAGTTTACATTCTCTGCAAAGTCGTGTTCACATGGAAACACATGGCACGCTACTGCGACCATCAATCATCCTGAAATGTGCTGGCACAGTTTTTCTTAAATGTGCACGGAAGGCACACTGCCCCCTGATGCCTCTGCTTTTGTTCCATTGATGTAGCGCTGCTCCCTAGAAGACAGATTTTTCAAACGCTGCCAGGCGTAATCATCTCCCTTTCTGCCCTCCCCATGTCAACAAATAACCAAGTCAAGACTTGTGTTTATCCTGAAAATTGTTGGACTGACATTGTGCTTGGAACTAATATTCTGAATAGATGTGCAGATATCCAAATAGTGTAATCAAAATCATAAGATTAATGTTGAAAATAATAGTCCATTCATAAGGTCTTGATCAAATTCTTCTTTGTATTAGTAGCCATAGCCGACACGTGTTTCGACCGTGTAGGTCGTTCTCAAGGCTATTAATCAATAACAAATTGAGTAATTTGATCCATGAATAAAATAAAATATAAGCAAAGACATAAATGCAATGTCATCATGTTATATGGTAAATAATTACCCAACAGAAAAATTCACCAGTGAATAAATTAAAAACAAAATAATGAATACCATACCATAGCAGATGAACGGGGTTTAGATAAACAAGCGTACATGAAAAAAATTTAAAGTGGACCTTTTCAGTTCATATTTATATACATTATTGAGATAACAAATTCCTGATTGAATAGTATCTTTACTTGTGTAAGTTGACAAAAACTAGAATCATGGTGTATTGATGCACTATGGGCAAAACCGGGCGTGCTGCACCAATGATGACCCCTTTGGAGTACATATTACAAGAGCCCATGTGTCAGAAAGGTATCAATGGTATAGATAACCTTAGATTTGTAAGTGCAAGGAAGAACTTCATCCATGCACGTGTATGACACCCAATTGTGAGAATCAAAAATTCCTTGTGCGGAGAAATACATGCTTACCAACCAATGTACTTGTACTTCTAACAGCCTGTAAATACAATTGCACAGTATAACGTTAGTGTTTTAAAATTGTATACTAGAAGAATTATGGGAGTAGCTTTTGGAGCCTGGCTCTTCCCAGACTAGACCCGGCCCACTTAAAGGCATCTTCCTCTTCCAGAACTGACTAACTGACCTTCTGCATCTCTACGACCTGCTCTACCACTGACCCTTCCACTCTATTCCCCTGTAGCTCCCCTCCATTAGCTCTGACCCTTAGCAGCTAAACCCACCTCTGCCACACCTTGGCTGCCCTCTTCTCTAGTCTGTCTGGTTTTCCCTTGTTGCAAGAAACCCAGGCATCATAGCCACAGAACATTTGGTAATAGCCTCCTTCTTCTTGACCAGCTCTCCTTGTGTGGCTTTCCTTTTCCCTGCAAGTCTTCCTCCAGACTCAACATACACTTCACAGAGTGCTGGCGGCTGAACTACCTACCACCTGCAAGCCCTTTCCCCAAATGTTGCAACGTGCTGGAACAGCCAATACACAAACATTATATAGGGCTGAATTTAAGAGATATTGGAACCAACAAATGTCACAGATAGTTTAACTGCCTTTGGTAGTCTAGTGGGTTATAGATTTATTTTCTATAAATTACTTAACCAACATGACCACGCTTCCAATCAGCGAGGGTCTAAATGGAGCTTGAACATGCAACTCTTACCATTGTTCTAGTAGTGTATTGGAGACTAAGGGCATGATCACAAGTTCGGCGGTTTCCCTGCAAAGTTTATTTGCGTTAGCGTCCACCCATCCAGCGGTATTCAAATGTTTCCGGCGTGTTTACCCCGAGCTCTGACCTGGGGGTACACACTCCATACTCAAGATTGGGTGGACCCTTAAATGTGGCAGTAACACCATTACTGCCGCATTTTAGGCAGCAACCCGATTCCCGCCACATTTAAGGACTGGCCGAATTATGGGTTGGGCAGTACGTAGTTTTACCTCCAGCAAAAACCTGGAGGTAAAAATGTCCACTTAGTGCCCATTTTCAGTGCCATTAATTGTGCCAGCATTAATTGCGCCCCCCAAAACTCAATGGGGCCTATGGAACCAATGGGGATTGGGCAATAACCGCCCAACCGCTACTTGTGATCCGGTGCCAATAGCGCCAGACCAAGCAGCGGCTATGCTATTGCACTGGCGGATTACTGTCGGGATACCGCCAGACTCATGATGAGGCCCTAAGAGAATGATTACGAGTTGGGTGTAGTGGTAAATCAGCGGTTTTTGCTAAATACTGTTGCATGTACCATACAGTAAAAAAAGTTTTAAAGAAATTCGGTACAATTTGTAGTTTTTACCTCCGCCTCTAAGGTGAAGGTAAAAATAAGGTGGAGATAAACATTGGATGTACTTTCTAGTGAAAGTCCACTTCAAATACCACGGGTTGAATACTACCAGCAATATTTGCAGAACACTGAATTGGGAGGACGCTAAACCCAGCAGTATTTAGCAAACACTGACAGATATACCATTGCCACCCAACCAGTAATCAGGGCCTTAATATATTTTCAGTTTTCTTTATCAATATGAACTTTGCTGGCGGGGCATTCTTTTTTGGGACTCCCTTGAGCAAAACCAATTGCCATGGTATTCCCAACCACCACTCCACTTAGACAGGGTCACATGGGGCTCTATTGGCCTTAGAGGAACCAGACCCTGGTAGTATAGTATATTGGATTATTTCTAATGCCCCCACAAACCACCTGACTGGCCCTGGTGCTCCAATGTTTTGGAGTTTTTATTTTAATAGCAACTTGCGCACGTCACCCTGTGGTCTAGTATGGTGCATGCTTTCTTGCGCCCCCTTAAGCAATGCACAGACCCTGGGCCTGGTGCTCTGGGGTGTTGGATGTGGAGGCAGTCTTTTAAACCCCCCAGCAGGGGAGTTGCTAGGTCTGGAAAAGATCCGGGGCTACGCTAATGTCCAGGCTGTCAGGACTCGGGGCTAGCTAGTCTTTTGGCTGTAGCTCCTGAGCTTCTATCTGGCGCTACAGCCAAAAGATCCGGGGCTATAGCCCCCTCAGCTCCCCCTAGCAACACCCCTGCCCCCATACACTAGTAGTTGCGTACGACAGTAAGCTCTTGTACACCCAATGTTATTTTTGCACACAAGCAAACAGGTCTGCCAGTTCTTTACTTTGCACTAAATTAAACAAAAAACTGTTTAATGACATAACTCATAAATAACCTTAAAAATAACGTGTCAAAGAAGTCAGCGAAAAACAATCGGGGGCGCCTGCCCTCGTCTCCCACTCACTCCCTCTCCAGATTTTGCAGGGCCTCTCACAATTACTCCCTCCTTCTCCCCTGACTCCGCACCGATAGTTCGTAATCCTGTCAAGTTCTGTTTGTGGTGGACAGACAAGTTCTCGCAACACGCTTTATTTTTAAAGCAATCAGGAAGTCCAACCAGAGTGAAAACAATACAGGCCTCTCAGTGTTCATTCACTCTGGCCCTGGATAGCTCTTCAGAGGTCTTTAAAACATATACAATGCAAAGGCCCAGCCGGTGTAAGCACTGGAAATCTCTTTAGCAAAGCACTGAACGATAGAAGAACAATAAAGAGATAGGGTATGGGGCGTGGTTCCTTAAGTAAGAGGGCCTGCTGCTGCGCGAGATGCACATTGCAAGTCTTATCTCATTGCAGCAGGGAGTCAGTACACACGGGGGAGGCACAAACAAATATGGGTGAGCCACCGACCAATAGGGTGAAGAGTAACACTTCTCTCGCTTGTTGGGCGCATTTCACGTTCTAGCAGCGAGTGGCGGGCATGCGCCTTTCCATACAGAGTCACGGGACGTTGCAGTTTGTGGTCCCCAAATCTAGGCGTGTGACCAGAGAGGAGGGTGCCCGCAGATATCGTTTATATTCAATCTAAAAATAGGTTAGAGTGGATCGCTCTGAGAACTGGGATTCGAGGGTAGGGAGTGTTAATATAGAGGGAGCATTGAGCAGTAATCATACTTAGCCCCTGTGTTGTAGCGGTGCGCGGTATAAATCAACATAACATACCTGGAAAAATGGTATGTGGACTTCGACCATTGATTTAGTTCTTTCCGCTGGCCTGTTTCACCATTGTGGAATCTTGAAAATCGAGAACTCTAATCTCAGTGATCATAACATCCTTGCGGCAGAGTTTGCTTTGGAGTTGGAGGCAGTACTTCCCTCACAACATGAAAACCGAATATCCCGGCGAGGGAATAGGATTGCAAAATACTTATGTGATATAAAGGGTACACCGTTTTGCGTGCTCTTCCTCTTATTTAGAAAAGAGGGAAGTGATTTTGTAATCTAACTTCATGCATTTTATATGGCAGGATAGAAATAGCCCGGAAGCTGGCCGACACGCTCCTCGGCGACACCCTTTAGATCCTCTTGTGCATGAAAATAAAAAAAGAGCTGAGAAGGGATTTAAGAGGCCTGCAGAAGAACTCAAACATTGAGGCATTGTACACCCTTAGGGTAAAAGCTCTAAGACAAAAATACAAGAACTGTCTGAAAGCACATACGCTAATCGTTTTACAAAAGGAAGGGGAATGGATGCTTTGTGAAGTTACAACTAGGAACACCCTTAATTCTGGGTGCTGCTTAATCAGCTTTCCTCTTCTCAGATGACTGATTAATCAGCTTTCCTCTTCTCCTGATGGCACTACAAGGTAATTCCATGTGCATTGCTTTTTCAGAATTTGTATGGATCCCCAGACTCAAATTGGGCCAATAATTGTACGGACACAGAGTGGGTTTTGGATTTTGATGTTCTCGATCTTGAGTGGCATATTAGGAACATTTTTGGGTCTAGGGCCTGTGCAATTATATCTGTAAGACTATGTAGTAATGTGGGCCGATGTTTTGTATTTATTATTCCTTGACATCTTGAAAACAAGGTGCAGACCATCTTCATGGAAACTGTCATTATTTATTCCAATCTACAAGAAAGGCGATCGGTCTTTACCTGTTAACTATAGGCCGCTCTCCCTTCTTAACGCAGAGAGTAAAATCTATGCTTCTGTTGTTTTAAAGTCCCTAGAGGAATGGGCTGTGTCTGTAGGTAGACCGGGATTTCACCAGACTGGCTTCCAGAAATGGGGACAATATCCAACGGGGTCATCATGTGTTGCTTGCAAAATACTGCCTGGAGCAAGGATGCACCGCCTTTGTATGCAGCACTACTTGACTTTAGCCAGGCATTCGACACCATGAATCCGAGTCTCCTTTGGTGTAAATTGAATAAATGGGGAATTCTGGTCCACCATCTCTCTACTATCAGGTACCTTAATAAAGACACAAGCCTGCAGGTTAGGCTGAATGGACACAGATTTAACCAAGGAGTTTTGTACTTTTATGGGACTGGGCCAGGGCTGTGACCTGGCACCTTTTCTATTCAACCTTTACCTTATGGGAGAACATCTTGCCCCAGTGGCCTTCGCCAATCCGAAGATTGGTAATTTGAGTGTATCCTGGTTGGCATGTGCTAACAATATGACCCACGTGGATTTGACTCCATGTGGCCTGCAATGTCCGATTGAAAATATGGTTGCATATGCTGGCGCTAATGAGTTAGTGATCAGCAAGTCTAAATCTCTGTGAAAATTCCACTGAATTCAAAAACTTTGTGGACAGGATCTTAGCTAATAGCTACCAGTTTAGGTCTTTATTGGAGACTCCCCTGCTCTCTAAGAAGCTTTTTTTTTTTGCTGACTGGATAACCACCACAGAGGAACTGCGTAGCTACATTTTAAACCAGAGTTTTTCGAAATTGGATAAAAAGTTGGGAATTATCCCTGCATATCTGCACACATTTCCTAGTGCCCATTGGAGGAATATGTGCTTACGTTTTGAATCTTTTGCCTACAGCTGAAGTACAATCCGTCTATTCAATGAGTAAGGGAACTTCTGACATATGCCCACTTTGTGAACCACAGGGTGCAATATAATTTATTAAACACCTATTAATTGATTGTATAGCTAAACAGGACATTAGAGTCTTGCACTTGGCAAAGTATGTGTTGTATTGTATTGTACTTGTTATTTATATAGCACCCTTTCCCCATTTGTATGGCCTCAATGGACTTTGTAGTTGGAACGCCCTCGGCGACCGAAGTCCATGTTTGGGAGATTCTAAGAGTTAACTTTAAGATGCCTGTGTTCATTTTGTCAGGTTAGGACTTGGGTGGGATGGCTAGGTTTCAGTAAGCAGCCCGGAGGTCATGCACGTGGGTAGGTGCTGTTGGTGGTTTCTGATAGAAGGCTAGTGCTCGAGATTTGATGTGTGCCCAGCAAGACCAACATTTTTTGTAGGTAGTCGCTGTATACCAATGGTGCAGTTGTTGAGGCACGTCAGGGGTTTCAGTGTGGACGGCTATGCGAGCTGCTAGACCGGATTTGCATAGCCATAGCTGCATTCTATAGTGCATGGATGGGTGACCATGCCTGAGGCCTGTGACCAGAGACGTGGTGCAAGTTAGACATACCTTAATCTCAGATGGAGTTCATCTTCGATATATAATTTTCCGAGGTCCAACTCGATTGGCTGGTGTCGCCAGCTGTGGTCTCTAGATCGAGAGCCTGAACAGTGGGAGGGGGCCCAAAGGGGCAGAGGAGTGATGTACGATCATCTGGGGGTTGACGCTGAGTTCATCACGGTGTGTCACTGCAAACGCTGCCGGCATCTGCGGAGGTTTGGGTACATAGGTGTATTGCATAGGTGTGATGAATCCCGATTTGGCTAGGAGTGATGTACAATTTTTAAGTAATCTGGGATGGTTATTAGATGGTAATTTTTTGGTAACATATGGAAATTATTGTGACCGAGGGTCCAATTGTCGATAGCTTATAGGGGGATTTGTTGACTTTTGAATCATGCACACATTTATGCTTATGTTTTATGGTCCTGAAATGCTTTCTTTTTCTACTTTTTTAAATCAAATTGTTCACATGCTTTTATGCATCTGTATTGTATGTGAAAGTTTGACTTGTGCAACCACAGCACATTACAATAAAAAAAAATGGTTTGTAGTTGTAGTCCGAGGAGTGGTGCACAAGCTTCCCAACCAAGATACCATCTAATTTCCTTCTGCTTAATCAAGCTCACAGGCTATATAGTTCTTGGAAGTGCTCTACACAGGTCTATAGTCATTCTATGTGTGTATTGGATTTATAAGGTGCAAACCTAGGTGAGAAGCAACAGTGAGCTGTACATTGGGGATGCACACAGTGGATTACAAGTAAGGGGTAGCAGATGAGCTGGGACGGGTAGAGGAAGCGGAGGAAAGGTGGTTCTCAAGAGAGGGTTCAGTGGAGCAATCAGTGAATGTCGAGATGTTCTTTGAACAGTACAGTCCTCAGGTCCTTCCTGCGCTGTTGGATGGAGACAAACTTGTTCTAGAGCAGTGGTAGTCAAACACTATGCTGAGCCCCCATTGAATACACATATTGTTGTCAGGCCCCACCAGATGACAGATATGCTTAGAGTTTCTATTAGAAGCAGTCACTGTACTCTCTTTTTTAAGAGCTACGTGCTCCCTGGACATCCTTTGGGACCCCATAGTGGGGCTCACCCCACAGTTTGAAGATCATTTCTAGAGACAGTGTGTGTAACAGGAAAAGGCCTGTTTCCTTTTTTCCCCCTTGTAGTTCTTTGTTTCTATAGTGGCAGTGTGGTGGCTTCTGGTGGTGCTCTGGCCTTGGAGATGGTGATTTTCTCAGTCATGTAGAGAGTCTTTGTGGATGTAACTGCTTTATATGTGATGCACGTTCTCTTGGACATGAGGCCTGCATGAAGAGGCAACCAGTGTAGCTCCTGGAGGATGGGGATGAGGTGGTCACATTTTCTTAGTCCTGTGATGGGACATGCTGGATGGCTTTCAGAGGGGCCAATGTGGCATCTCGGGTCATGCAAGGAGGGTTTTGCCACAGTCCATGTGGCGGATGACCGCGCAATGACAAATCATCTGAAACTCGGGGCAGGGTTTAAAGGCTTGACTTTGCGCAGGCGTACACAAGTTTGGGTCTTCGTGATCATGTGTGTTTTTTCAATGAAGTCTCATTCAATGGTAAATCAGCTGGATTTTGCACTGGCTGAGAGGCGAGGCGTGAATACATTAAGCTTCATGTCAGTCAGCAATTCTCGATTTGGGTTTGCTTGGTGGTATTTCCTAGGAGAATTAATTTGGTCTTTGTCTGGTTGACCTTCAGTTAGGCACTTGTCAACCAAGCTTGGATGAGGGACAGACAGTGCCTGAGTTGACTGACTTAATAGATGGAATTGATCTTTTGGTAAAGCTGCTTGCCACCTGTATATTGTTTTATCTTGATGTCAGTGTTGGGAAGGAATTTCCCAGAGCTTCTATGCAGCATTTGAATATGACGGGGAAAAGTATGGAGCCTTGTGGAACTCTTCAGGTTATTGTGGGCACTGGCATCTCTTGGGGCCCCTCTGGATGAGTGGGCCTCTGTTGGAGAGGTAGGAGGTGAACCAGTGCAAGACTGTTCCATCGAAATCTATGTGCACGATGAGGATGTTGAGGAGGGCTTTGTGGTCAACGATATCAAAGGCAGCAGAGTGTGGTTTATTACACGGTCATCATCAACACAGGGTGTTCCTTTCCCCCTCAATCCAGGTGGCACACAACAAAGCACTATTCTTTTGTTAAGGTTCAGTTTGGTAAGGCCTCCAACCCATCTCGCACCCAATCCCAACAAATACCGGTGCCACAATGGACTAGGAACCAGGCCGGTGTGTAATGAGAATATAGATTTATTAATTTATTTAAACCAAATTTGACAAACAGACTAACATCAGCCACCAATGATGTGGCAACACAAGAACAAAAATTACTTCCATAATGGCATCAACACAGAGATAATATTAAGATGTTCAGTCACAATTTCCTGCAGCTTTCTTTTCGAATCCCTCACCAATGCAAAACAATTCAAAACACACACTGATTGCTGATTGGGTCATAATACTTTTCTCCCAGCAACCCCCACCCTCTAACCATCAATTAGACTTGACCCCTCTGAATTGGAAGGCCAGTGGTAGAGAGTGGTGACACAATCGGAACATCGTTTTGGAATTCTGATAAAATGCACTCTTTGGAAAAAGGGATTCAAGGGGCAAAATCATTTTTTTTTTACTTAGTACCATAAATGCAATATGAAGGAAAGAAAAGCAATCTGAAAATGTGTTTTGCCACAGCTAAAAAGAATGGACAGGGCTTTGTGGTTTTAGTCAGAGCACAATGAGAGCAAAGGGGCAATTTTGTTTTTCCCACCACACATGCAAAGGAAATACAAGGCTTCACACTTCCGATTTAAAATGAAGGGGATCAATGGGGAATTTTGTTTTGCACACTGCACCCTCACTTGAAAACAGGGTTTTGGGGTTAATTCCTTTTGTAAATAATTAGGTCTATAACGTCTCAAAACACACAGGGAAGAGCTTGTTAGTTTTGAATGCTAACAAAACACATCCCGTGATTTCTGTAGGTGAATTACGTGATTTACTTTAATTAAATATGCTAAGGATCTACACAGGCAAACAGGATATTTTGCTATGGGGAACTACTAGAACAATAATTGAGAACAATCCAGGGCCTACACAATCTATGGCTTTGGGGATAGTTTTACTTACAGGAGAGGCCTTGTCATGGGCATCAGGGAACAGCATGGTACCTCTGGGACAGCAAGGGTGTCAGTCCAGGATAGTCCCCTCTGGCTCCTCCAAGGGGTCCCAGTCAGCTTCTATGTCTCCTGGTCCCAGTCTCTAATGCAAGGTTTGGGACCTCTCTGCTTGGGTGTTTCTCGCAAGAGTTCAGCAGCAGGTTACCTATCGGAATAAGTGAAAAAGCCCAGTTCAGATGCAAACTGGTGTACTTATAGGGCCAATGACATCACAAACATTTCATGATTCCTGTGGAAGGGATTGGTTGGTTTTCTCTACCCAGCTCCCACTTGTGTGCTAATAGGACAAGGAGATGAGGGGTGTGAGTTAGGAAAGCTGGGGAGGAGGACGTTTTGTTATCCCAAACTGACATGTGGGCTCGGCCCGTTTAAACTCTGAAAATCTATGAACATGGGAAGTACCTTACTTTTTCAAATCTTTACATGTATGATATATTTATAAGAACTACATTTTAAGGCAAATCAGATGGTGATAATCTGAAGTCGGCACACCCTCCTATCCAGAAATACGTTTTTCTTTTTTACTCAGGAGCCGTATCAGTGAAAAATATGCCACTTTATAGTTCCCATGTTAATTTTATCCCTCACCCTCACACCAACTTTCAAACCTCTCAGATTCAAGGGAAGGCCCAAATCAAATTTTCATTAATAACTTTAGTTATATTTATCACACAAAAATCATTTTGGCATGAGTCAAAGGGGGTTACTGTCACCTTTAATAAAAGCCTGGAATGACCATTGTGGCATATATGCTGCCCTTTTTATGCAATAAAATGTATTTTTCTATTAACTAAACACCGGACTTTTCTTTATTCGCTTTAAGTTTGATTTCCCCTTAAGCATATGATCCACCAGAGGCTGGCTCATGTTTTTCTTCGCCTCTCCCTTCATGGCCTGTAATGGCCCTGGCTGTAACTCTAATGGACATTTTATGGGAATTGTGACCTCAAGGTCACTTCTGCAGAAATAACAGGTGTGGCCTTATCTGTTTCCACCATGGTTTAAATCTAGGCAGTATATTTCTGTATATCAGTCAGTCAAATGTTTATTTTGGATACTAAGATCCAAAAAAACACAAAAACAACATTACATACATCCATAAAACAACAAAATTCATAGAATATCTTCCTTAAAATCATATACAAAAACCATATCTTGCATTGATAAAATGACTGCAGTGAAATAGCATTGAAAATAATAGAAATCACAGTTCCAACTACTCGGTTGCCTCAATATTTAATACATTAGCACCATTTCCAACTGCGTTCCACCAAGATATTAAAGAACCTCAATCTCCCTGAAGCCTCATCAGCCCCTTTCTAAAATACATCGCTCTCTTCAAAAAGAGAGCAATGCCCAAGCAGTGAAAACGGAGTCAGCACTCAAAAGGAAAGTGAGTGCTGCTTTATAGTGGCAGATCTCTGCCTTCTTAAGAGCAGGTATCAGAGTTGCTCTCTGAATCCCTGTATACCCTGTACGAAACAGCAACACACGAGCCAGATCTTCTAAGTAATGGCTGCACACTGGGCACTCGGCAGAATCCGGAAACCCTTTCTAACTTGCTGTATTCCCTCGCAAGAGAAGGCAGTCGAACCTCGCCCTAGTAATTAGCCACCAGTCTTTCTTATAGGAAACCCAAATTAGATAAGGTTGGATCACAAGAGGCCTACTAATCGACATATTTAATTGTACAGATTTGTTACCATACTCTAAAAGTGTTCTTTTTCTCACAAAGGGCCCATCCAACAAAGATTTTTAACTATTCCCCTCTGCTTTTGTTAGTAATACACCTGGCGGAAAAAGAGCACTTACATTAGCCTCTCCGAGGGCTTTAGAGCTATAGTTAAGCGAAGGGATTCTGTGCAACCCCACCCTGCCCAATACGGAACGGATGATGAAGTGGCAGAGAGATGTATGTTCATTTGCCCACAACCGAACCCAGAATAAGGTCTGAGCTAGCGCGCACCGTTCCTCCCAAAACTCCAATCCTAATTCTCGATGAATAGATATGCCTGCCGCAGAGAGTTCGGAGTTTCTGTATATATTTTGAAGCAATGGCCCTGTTAATGTACTTCTTTAATCTCCCAGTTGCAAAATACATGTGTACCACTTCTGGATTATCCATATGTATAGGGCAGATGTATGAGAAAACCATGTTCGAACTCTGAAAGTCTAGTAGGCTCTACTCTCTGGATATTGTCAATTGGATGAGGAAAAACAAAAAGGAAGTTCTTTTATTTCTTGTAAATGCAAGACGTTTGGTTTCACTTAAGATTTTGGGATCACAATCTCATGTTGCATAAAGATATTGTACACGCTGCTATCTGTCTCTAAGTAAAAGTGTAGCTCTACATGGATTTAATAAAATAGCATTGTCAGCCACATGTCTTTCTTTTCCTTGCTGAAATGCATTGCGCATATCTTCGCACTTTTGAGATTTAACCCCACTTTCTTTCCTTTGAGATTTAGGCCTGTTTCTGGATGATTAGGCCTCATGTCTGTCACCATTTCTGTGCTGGCCTTATACTTCAATGGGATATCACAAATAACTCTGGCCTCTATTTCCGGCATTCACGGACTATATTTCACTCAACAAGAGAGGTTGAGTAGGACCAGAAAGTAGGAGTCTCCATTGTACAGGATGGGTAGAGCATTATCAATAACTTGGATGTTGGAAGGTTCTGTGCTGTATCATGGTCTAAAACCAGTAGTCTTCTAGAAGACTGTGATGAGGGATTCTTTTGGGCAAGTGGATCACAGCAGCCTTCTCAATCACTTTGCAGAGGAAGGGAAAATGCTTGAAGGGTGACAGTTGCCGAGACAATCCGGGTTGAGCGTGAGTTTCTTCATCAAGGGGGAGGGTCAGTTCTATTTTCAGTGCATCTGGGAAAGTGCCTTGTGAGGGATGCATTGCTTGATTTGAGAGCTTCAAGAGTTTTGATCTGGTCTGATAGGTTGTGGTCTGGTATGGTGGGACGTCTGGGGTGTGTTTGGAGCTGTCAATGTGTTACCATATCATGTCTATCTTATGTGTGAAGGAGTTGTTGATGGCATTAATTTGTCGGTAAATTGCAGTATTGCAGGGTCTGGAAGGGGGTTGATGCACTGCTTAACACCTTGGAAGATTGTATTGCACTTGCTGGATGCTTCCATTATGTTTATTGTACATTATTTTGCTTTGACTGCGTTGAGGACTGTATGGCATGCTGAATGGAATGTTCTAATGGTTATGAGGTCTTTTCATTGGTGAGGTTTTCTCCAGTACTTTTCTGGTCACTGTATGGTTTGCTTGCTGTTCATGAAGTCCTGTGAGTACATGGTTGGTGGTCTCAGTTAAGGTGTAGTTAAGGTGTCTTCTTGAAAGAGCGGTGGAGTGTCTTGGTTGGTTTGGGTTGGCCCCAGTGGAAGAGTAGACTATGTTGGAGCAGGGTTGGCATATCTGCATAGTCTGTCCAGTCCTAAGGTTGGTGGGAGAAGACATGCAATTTCTGGAGAGATGATAAATGCCATCTGTTGTCTGTTCGTTCTAGGAGGGGTTGCTTGATGTCCATGGTGTTATGCAGCTCAAGAAGAAGGTCTCTGGATTTCTTGGTAGCATGATTCCCCAGCAGTCTGATGTCTCTGAGGAAGGTGTTGTTGCGTTGTTTTTGAATACTGTTGGGATGAGGTCTGTGTATTTGTTGAGAAAGGCTGTGTTGGTCTGGGGAGGTCGAAAGATCAGGTGAAGCTGCCCAAGTGTGAATGAGCTGAAAGTGCAAGTCAGGAGATCCATGTATGCAGATGTGGTGTGCTCCTGGAAGGTGCATGTCCACAAGGTCTCATGGATGATAGCAAGCCATCCACCAGCCTTCTCTGTGCCATTGTTGTGTTCAATTATGTAGCCTGCGACAAGGACATCCAAGATATGTTTGGAGGTAGGCATGAGCCATATGTCTATGGTAAAGTGTGTGCAGCTTTTGACTGGTGAGGATGTGAGCAATGCCTGCTGCATGTAGTACTGGAAAGTGAGCAGTGACGAGCAGGAGGTGGAGTGTGGTTGGTGATGAGTGGGATGTGGATGAGATTCTACGGCTTGGAGGTCCTTGGGAGCAAGGTTCAGACTCTGATTGTGGGTGATGGAAGGGGTGAGTGAGGTGTGATACAGATGCTGCTGGCTTACCTGGGATGAGTGAAGAAGTGTTTCTAGCCCTTCCAAGGCCATAACAGAACCAACCTGGAATTGCCTTCTCTCCGTCTATTCTTCACTTTGGACAAGAGACACCCTTGGATCTAAAAGTTATACAGGGAACAAAATGGGCGGGGCAGACAAGTACCACAAGATAAGCTATCATTAGCAGGTGGGTGGGGCAGAGGTCACATGACCTAGATCCAATTGCACCAGCTGGTTCGACTGTAAAAAGGACTTGGAGGAATTGCAAGAAAAGAAAAAAGGGGCGTGACAGACAAAAATTATATTGGGAGAAAACGTAATAGTATAAAAGCACTACAAAATCTGCAAAGGTTAAGGGGAGACGTATTAGCAAACGCAACACTAACATCACAGGAATAGCTCCCTTCCCTCCTCCCTCTTTCTATACCTTCGTATAATTCTAGTCCCTCCTCCTCTCATAGCTCCATCTTTATTGTATTCTTTCCATTTCCACCAATAGTGTTTTGGTTGCCTGCTCTAATTTCCCCCTCTTCAAGAACATTCTTTCACATCCAATTATGACAAAACCCAGGTGCTCCTGAATAACAATGCCAGAACTGTCCTGAACCTGCCTTTCCATTCTCATATTACCCCTGCCATGAGACGGCTCTACTGGCTCCCAGCTTTCATGAAGATTACCTTTAAAATTGCCACCATGGTTCATAAATGCTTTTATGGTAGAGCTTCCTCTACCTATCCAAGACACTGTCATTGCATACTTCTAACCACCTACATCGAATCTTTGCTGTTAGTCCTTCCCAGATAGACATCATTACGCTGGGGTAGGAGCTTCTGCAGTACAAGGGGAACACATTTGGAAAAAGGATCCTCCTTTGCTCGGGCTACAATCCGACATTGGAAGATTTCGCAAACTCTTGGAAACTTTCCTTTTCTAGCAGGTCCTTTAGAGTTAATCTGCCTCCGAAGGAACGGCCCTACCCACACTCCCTTCCTCACATCGATGCTCTCAATCCTTTGGTTTGAGCACTTCACAAGTTAACAAAAATATTTTAAAAAATCAAAATGGTTTCCTTTCTCATCCGACACCATTATTTTCACAAATAGCTCTTTTTTCTTCCCTTAACTGTCCATTTCCTTTAACGCCTTCCTTTTTCTCTCAAACCTTGTGGCCTTTCTTGCCTCTATGGTCTTCTTTCCTTCTCTTCCTCCCTCTGTATTGATATTCTGTCTCCTTCCCTTTAGTTCCTTCCTGCATCCTTCCTTCTTATTTTCCCTCATGCACCATCATTTGTTCAATGAGGTCCTCTCAGTTCCATAACCTTTTTGATTTTTCCCTTTCCGTCGGACACTTTTCCTTCATCTTCTTCCCATTTCTCCTCTCGAACATTGTCTTTCATTGTATTGCTCTCCTCTCGGAACATATTTTTTGTTTTCTTCTATGCTCTCTTTTACATACATTTTCACTTCTCCTCCCGTCTGATTTTCTCCTAGTCCTTCCCTCTCCTCAAACACATAGCCCATTTCCTTCCATTTCCTAATTTCATCCCCTTCTTTACTTCAGTCCTTTCTCTACTCCCTCATACCTCTATGGCCATATTATCCTTTTCCCTCTTTGTAAATCTTCATTCCCTTCTGTATACCTGGTTTGCCTCATTTTCTCGCTGTAATCTAACATCTAATTTTCCTTATATACCTTCCTTACCTTTTGTATCTCCTCTTTTGATTCCTCTCGTTCCAGCTATGTGTTCCTTTCAATTTCTTTCACTACTCCAGCTCCCCGATTTCCTTGTCTTGTACATTTTACCCACAATCTCAAAATGAACTCTTTCTTCTCCCCCCCAATATTTTCACTATTTATTCTTCTTTGCTCACATACTTTATTTTCCTTCTGTTCCTCATCCTATACATTCCTCTTTCTTTGATACCACCCCCCCCCCTCCTCTCATACTTCCTTTTTCTTTTAAATTTCTTTGTTCTGATCTAAAACGTTCTTTCATCCTATCACTTCCTCTAGTTCATCATGGCTAAATGTATCTGGTGTATTAATTTCTCCATCTTATAACGTTCATTCATTCTATACTGTCCTCTCTCCTCTGGGTCTCTTTTATGCTTTGCCGTTTGCCGTTCACCACACCACCCCCTGACAACTGGCCTATATGTAAATTAAGCTGGTGCCTCTGAAAGCACGATGGGACAAGTAGATTTTTCAAGGGAGAGAAGTGCTCTGATAAAGATTTTATTTTAAAGCCAAATCCATGGACCACAGTGACCAGTCCCTTGGACTAAGCTTTGTAGGCTCTCTTATCTAGGTCTCTCTCTTTACCCTCTAATTCAATGTCTCTAAGCCCACAATCACACATTGTTCTTTGTCTTTCTCAACACCAATATCCAATGCTCCTATGGTTCATCTGACTTTGGATCATGTGACTTTGCTAGCACATCTATGCTATATCTCTGGAGTGATCGAACCACAACTCCTAATAGGCAATGTTCCTATGGCTCACTCGACCTGGTCAGAGCCTCTGCACTAGATTTTGGGAGGGACTGATCCACAATTCCAACAATGCAATTCTCTTCAGGTTCCCTTGATTCTCAGTGTCACTGTGTTACTGCTTTCCTGTATTAGAACCACAACTTTCAAAATGCAGTTGTCTTCAGGTGCTCTTGAGCTTGTCAACGGCACTGGGCCATGTCTTTGAAGTGCTGGAACCATAACTCTCGCAATGCAATTCTCTTTTAAGGGATCTAGGTACATGTGTTCCCCGGATTCAGTTTTAGCTCCTCCACTGGCTGTAGTCTAGTATCCCATCTCCTCTTCAGCTCCTGCCAACCTCTTGTGTCAATTCTCCATAGCAGTTCCTTTAGGGGTACTCTCTTCAGTGAGCTCTATTGCTGACAAGTAGTACTCACCCTGGTTTTTAGTTCTTGATGGCAGATTTTCTTGCAAGCCTGTTCACAAGTTTAATATCTTGTCTTTGCCTTTCTTGGGAAGACTCAGGATTTTTATTGCAACAGTATTCATCGGCATCTCTGGCACCTTGTGGAGACCTGATATTTGAGCAGTGTTCAAACAGCTTTGCATTTCTGTAGGCCCTCTGCCAACCCACCAGATGTTTTGGGCAAGCTATGGCATGACTCTAAGCTCAGAATTCTCTCGTCACCACGTAGAATTCAGAGTGGATTCCCTATCTGCCTCCCAATAACACATTTATAATTTTACAAGATAAGTTAGTTTTCCTGGGCTGCAAGATATAGCCCTTTTGGGATAGTTGTTTTTTATGGGTGGGCCACCAACCCCAGATGCTAGCCATTGGTATGATTTGAGCACTTAGGTTCAAAAGCTCAACCAACATTCACAGTTAAAGATCTATATGACAAACCAAGTAAAAATAGGAATGGAAAATTGTATTATCTAAATATCAACAAAATTAACTCAAGTAATGTCTGTAATTAACAAACGTTTTCTAGAACATCCCCAAAATAATACCCATGAAAATCTATGTTAAGGATCTTGAATAAAAAGTCAAGGAAATCCTCAAATAATGTGGGTTCCTATGGGGGGACATTTTAACCAACACTAAATGTGCAAACAATGTGAAATTTAGGCAGAGAGCCTCATTTACAGTTTGATGTGGTTAAAAAATAGAGGTAATGAGATTACGACCACTTTTATCCCGCAGCCAAATTCATAGTTTCAAAAGGAATCTCCTGAAAAACGACCTGCTTTGTGTTTGGCTGGGAGGGTTCACCGATGTTCTTTGAATTTAGATAGGCGCAGTGGTTTCACACGGGCCTTTGGTGGTTTCTTTTTTAAAGGCATTTCTTTTGGCTAATCAGTTTCTGGGTTATAATAGTGACCTGAAATGTGATGCATTTCACCAAGTGTATCTTTTGCTCCTGCAGTGCACTTTCAATCACTACCTCAGGCTAAGATCTTACAGTCGCCTCCCGACTGGTCCCGGATACTTCCCTATCCTAAAACCTTTTCAGCCACCAGGGTTGGGTGCCGGAGAAAACCTTCCACGGTAAGGCAGTCAGGTCTCTCACTATCACTTGGCAGGTTTTGACAAAACTATGGTACCCCCTCACCTTGGTGTCAATCTTATAAATCAATATGAGGGAGGTAACTATATGTTCATTAAACTAAAAGAATAACTACATCTTTTCCAAGTTGAAGAGATATTTCTCCTTAGATGTACGGTGTGCGGCACCACCCAAAAGCAAAAGTAGAGAGGAACCCACATCTACATCAGCATACAGTGTGAGCTGAGCCAACATTGTCATCTTGTGACAGTCATTTCTCTCAAAAGTCCAATTACATTAAAGGTGTGCACCTAAGCATACATGGATTGAAGACAGTCTTACATTTAGTAATACCCCTCCTGCATTGTATTTTTGTCATGCTCCACAATTAAAAATATATGTCTTTTCAGAGTTGTGTCCTGGGTAATAACTTATGTTGTCCCTTTCATTGTATCAACTGGTTTCTGTCCATTATTTTTGCATTTGTTAAGAACTTGGGCAAACGGAGATGGTGAGTCACAAATGTATTTTATCGTCAAGCAGGATTCTTGGGCAACTAAAGTTTTGTTCGGCCGCTCGTTCCTTATCTCTTTTATTTATTTATTGTTTGCTTGCTTGCTTGTAACGCCCTTCTACAATAAAGAAACACTTTTCAAAGCGCCCTTAGAATCTACTGCAAAGAGGAAAATCAAAGAGAGAAAGTAATTAAACTACCTTCTCGTTTAGTCCTGTATAATCATGCCAAGCCACACAACCTACATATCTGCCTTTTGTGTGATCTCTTCTCTTGTCTCTTACTACTTCTGAGGATACATTTTGGATTATGAACTGGTGAGGGGACTAAGGCTGTCAAAAGATAAAACCGATTTAGTACTGCTTGCTTTTAAGGTTCAGTACTATTGAATTTTGTTATTAGCAATATCCCTGGCTTACTTGCTCTGGAGTTTAGAAACCTTTATTTACATCTCTGATATCGTGGGCTGGCCAAGAGAGATGACTTTCTCTCTTGCCTTTTAATAGGTGCTGGCAATGCTAAAAGATATAACGAACAAGTAACTGAAAGACACTTTTATTGCTTCAGAATAATGTATCTAATTCATTGATAACACTCCCAATTGTTTAAGATCAGGCCTTTAAAAGAAAGGTCCAATGGACCTTTCATGTGTTGCTTCGATGAACATGGCAGAAAAAAAGCAGCCCAGCTCTGGAAGGAAAAATGGTTGCCTGCATGACAATTGGCCTGTAGCCCATAGTCCATGCATCAGGGATAAGGGTTCACTTCTAATAAATTCAGGGTTTAAGTACACATTAGATAGGGCCTAAGGCACCCCCCCTCCTCACAGTACTGGGGTACAGTGCGAAGTAAGCAAGGATTGACAGATCACAGAATCCAAGGCAGCTGAGGGCAGCAGGTTCTTGGCCTCGCTCTCTCAGTGGAGTTTAAAATGGGTGCAGAAGTTCAGATTTCAAAAAGTGACAAAACTTGGGAAACATGCATAGGTGGTGGAATCGTTAAAGGGGTTTATTAAAGCTTACTTTTAAAATGCAGAAATCAGGTGAGAAATCACTCTGACACTGCTTGAGAAAGGTTTCTAAAACGTGTTTGGCCAACCTAGCATCATTCAATCTCAATAGGGACAAGGGTAAAGAAGAAAACAAAGAGTTGCAACATATATAACATGGATTAGACTATACCTGTGTTTCCTTCAGTGGGAACACATGTATGCAAGACCAAGCATGTCATGTCTATATGTGTCGTGCTAAATAAATTCCGTCCACTTCCTTCGGAATCTGACTACCCTTCCCAGGTAGTCGTTTGCTGCCATATTTTAAGGGGCAATAGCCATAATTAGCAAAACAATGGTTTTTAACGAGAGGACCAGCATGCTAATCCGGTCTCAGAGGACCTGCTTTTGGTGTTTTACAGCTGAAAAGCGCAGCTCTGATGCAGAAGTGTGACATGTTTTGCTTTGTTCTTTTGTTCGATTGCAGTAGTCCACTTCATTGGTGGCACAGCACAAGAGTGGACACCTTTGGGCACCTTCATTACCCATTATAGTCCCTCCATTATGAAAGCCTCTACCTCTGTTTTACCTTAAAGCGGTGTTTGGAGGCATTAGTGCCTGGAGTCCAATGCTACAGGTGCTCCATCTCTCACTCCCCAGGGAATATGCTTTAAATAGAGAGTATTCCATGAAAACGTAGACATCTTAAGATTGACAGCCTCTGGAAAATTCCCCAGACTCTCCGGGGCAGACCTCTGAAAAATTCACAGATTCCTAAAACCTACCACTGGAGGATCCCCAGTCTCCCTGGAACCACCCGCCAAAGAATTCCTAAACTCCTACAACTGACCTGGAGATTTGCAGACTCCTGAGGATCGAATTCTGGAGACTTTCCCAACTCTGGCAATGGACCTTCCAAAGAATCTCATTGACCAGCATCCAGAGAATTCCAAGTCTCTTGAGGACTAAGCTCCAGTGAATTACCAGAATCCCCAGATCCGACCTCAGGAGGCAATCTGGACTACCTAGGATTTGACTATTGGAGCAGGATCCTGGGACCGATCTTTGGAGAATCCTTAGACACCCCCATGACAAACTCTTGGGAATCTCCACACTGCCAAGGACCAACGAAAGAGAATCCACAGCTGCTCCAAGACCAGCCTCTGGACAATATCCAGTCTTCCTAGTCCCAACCTTCAGAGAATCCACAGAACACCCAGATGCCACAGAGCCAACTCCGAGATAAACCCCAGGCTAGACAGGACTGATGTTATGATAGTTTCCATCAGCACTATGTTCACGGGCTGCGATGCACGGTCTTACATCTGGATAGCTTGGTTTCCATTCAGCTTTCTTTTGCTCCTGTAGGAAAGGACGCAGGGTAGTTTTGAGATACATTGTAACACTTATGACATTAAATAAGGGAACGTCCAGATAGTGATCCTAATGAAAACATTTATTTTCCGTGACGGTAGTGTGGCAAGTCAGACATAGCAGACTGACAAGAGAACATGCTGTGTACAAATGTTTAAAGAAATGAACAAAGCCTTCTCTGGTACCTACCTCTATGATGTAGTCCCTATTCTAGAAAATAGCAAACCAGTGCTCGTCTTGATGTCTCACAAATAAGCGTGGTCCTCTGTCCAAATCTATGCTAACCTACTGTCTAACCCACTTCTAGGAAAAGAAAGAAACTAAGCTTCAGCTTGGTATTGGGCTATTTCCCTTTTGTGGTGGCTTGGTTTCTGACCCCCAACAAAGAATTCAGACAGTCTCTCCTGGTTCTTGGTTTCACAAAGTGATCAACAAAAGGGAAAAAAAACATCTTTCAATGGTTCTCCGGTTAAAATAATGGACTTGTCAGGTAGTCGGTATAATCTCTGGTGTATTCTTTCTCCTGTGAGGAGTTCTCTTGACCTGGACAGGCCGGTACTTACAAAAACAACAAAGGTTGCTTGTTGCTCCTTCTGGTTGATTCACAAACCTAGTATCAGGTAGGCTTCAACTCTGATGCGTTACTCCTTTCTTTCGCCCCCATGCAGGGAAATCGTTTTCTCAGCCCTGTTTGGGCTACGGGCCTGCTCAGCCCTGTTTGGTTAGTTGCTTTTCTCTCCTCCTCCTCCTCCTGAGGGCACTTTCAATCCAGCGTGGGTTACGGGCCTGCTCAGCTTTTCTTGTGTGGTTGCTTCCATCACCCCCTCACAGGGTATTCATCTTCTCAAGCATTCCTTAGCCCAATTCGTCTGGTTACTTCCATCACCCCCTGTGGTATTCTGGTCGTTAGTCATGGATGGGCTGTGGGTCTGCGTAGCCCTATATGGTTTCTGGCTTTTCTCACCCCCTTCTGGGATAGTCACACGCTCAGCCCAGCTTGGGCTCGGTTCCGGCCTCACCACCCACCAGCTGCTTATTGGATGCTGCCACATACCTTTTCTCTAGCGTTGCTGATCTGTACTGGAGGCGGTCTCTGTGGACCATTCGGGATTCTGTCCTTGCCTTTGCTCTGGTCTGCATTTCCATATGGTCTGCTGTTCCAAATGGAATCCTCTGCACAGGGCTTCACGGGACCAGTTTCCTCTGCTTTGTTCTTTTGCGGTCCCTATTCAATTGGGTCTCCCACACTCCACCATGTGCTGCCTTGAAGCGCCACCTGCAATGCCTAATGCGTGACTGCAAGCTCCTCCTGTGCTGGAGCGTCTCCCTCTTCTGCGTGTCTGCACACACTGGCGTCTCTGTCCTTTCCGACTCCTTCCATTGGTCCTGGTCTTCCTCAAGAGGAAGCAACAAAAAAAGGTCAGACACCAAGCCATCCAATTTAAAGAGGCCCTATGCCTGCTTGCAATGTTCAGCTCCCATGTAACCAACAAACATTGGGGAGTTTAAGGTGGAGGGAGGTGGGATGAAATCCTTGCTTTGGTCTTCCTTGCTCACAGAGGGAGGGCCACCTCCAGTGGGACCCCACTTGTCCTAGCCCCCAGAGAGCGTATTGCATAGCAGGCTCACCTCCCTAATCCCAAAGGGGGTGGCTCCATCTTGAAGAGAAGGGACGGATTCCCGGCATTCGTCACAGTATTTAAAATAATGTTCAAGTTAAATTTGTTTATAAATAGTCTTTAGAAATTTCTGGGTTATGACATTATGTATTAAGGTCACAGTGAGAAAGACATTCCTCTCTTTGCTTTTTTAAATTTATTTTTAATGGTGTCCAGTCTATTTTTCTCCCAGTGAAACCTATGCATGCCTTACTAGGGAAGATACTCTTATGCATATGGCATGCTATGTATGGGTTGCACAAAAGTCTGGAAACTGGCGCTAAAAAAAACGGTTTATTGAACAACTCCCAAATCTTGAGCACAAGCTCTTTACAAAACAATATTCAAAGTTCTTAACTAGACAGTTCAGTCCTTTAAACACCTCTCACCAGCTCCAGAGCATAGGGCAGAGGTATTCAAAACTGTGGGTCACCCCGCCCCCCCAACTCCCGGGGGCGCAGCCACATTCCCAGGGGGGGGGCACGGATGCCTAACCTGAAATGAAAAACAAAATGTAAAAAACTTTTTTTAAAGGGAGGAAAGAAAAAGCAGAGCGGAGGGGGCCATTGGGCATTTGCGGCTCATCCATAATGGGCGAGAGGGTGTCGACCCAGTGGCCCGCTCACCCATTATGGAGGAGCCAAGGAGCCAGCCCAGTCAAACACCGAGCACTCCCTCAGCTGCTTTTTCCAGCTGAAGGAGTGCTCCTGGGCTGGCTGAACTGTCAAAGGGAATAATCGTTTTCCTTTGACAGTTCAGTTCCCCAGCCACATATGCTCAATGAGCCATGCAAGGCTGGCTAGGAAACTACATGTCTGTATGTGCGAGGGGGAGCTCCTACGCCTCGTCGCACATACAGACAGGGAAGGCAGGAGCAGGGCATTTCAGCACCCACACTCAGTCCCCTGCATGCATGTGCAGGAACCAGAAAGCGCATGCTTCCCGGTTCTTGTTCATGATGCAGGAGCTGGAGCGATGGGGAGGAAACTTCAGGACCAGGGTAGAAGGTAAGTTTATGTTAATGTATTTATTTATTTAGATGAATGGAGCCTGTATGCTTGTGTTATGAGTGAGTGTATGATGATGGGCCTCATTCCGAGTATGGCGGTAAGGGATAGCGGCCACCGCTAACGAGAGCGGTGGCGGTAATCCCTTACCGCCATACTCCGAGTTCCCTTTGCACCATGGAGGTTTTAACACCTGCTTTTAGCAGGTGTTAAAATCCAGGGCGCTAAGGGACCTTGATGTTAATTACGCCACCGTAATTTACGGTGGCGTAATTAACGCCTTCCCCACTCCCATTATGCCCTATGGGGCAAGAATGGGAATGGGGAAGGGTAAATGGGGATTGGGGAATTACCGCCCCGCCAACCTTGGAATGGGGCGGTAATTCCGCCATCCACCAAGGCGCTGCCGGTCCGGGTACGGCGTCAACCAAGGCGTTAATAGCGCCATTGGTTAGCGCCGTACTCGGAATGAGGCCCGATGTGTTCTCGTGTGAATGAGAGTGCTTGCTGTGTTAACGCTGTGTGAATGTGTGTGTGTGTGTGTGTGTGTTTGTGTTGGTTCCTGTGTTGGTTCCTGGAGCTGTTTTTGGTGAAGGGGGCTTGTACAACAAAGACATTTTAAAATGTTGCACAATCCCCCACCCACCTGCCAAAATCAGCTCTCCTGAGGCGCTGTGGAGCCCAGGGGATAGGGATGGCATTTGTTTACTGAACATCTATAACAGACGTCCAGTAAAAAATACCATGCTTTCCCCCAGGGCCCTCCAGTGCCTTGCATACACACATAATCCCTTTGATTGTCTGCATGTGTTGGCAGAGTGGACAGGAATTCTATCTTTTTACTGGACATCAGATGTCAAGGAAAAAATACCATGCCTGCTCCCTGGCCCCCCCAGTGCCTCCCACACACACAATCACGGTGATTGTGTGAGTGCGTTAGGTGCTGTGGGGCCCGGGGGATAGGGATGGCATCCTTTTACTGCATGCCTGCCCCCTGGGCCCCAGCACCATTTGCAGACTCTCTGGATTTTCAACCAATGTTTTTTTAAAGTATGTTCTAAAGTGCAACATTTTAACCCATTATTTTAAAATCATTCCTGGGGGAGAACGCCCCCTGTCCCAATCCTGGATGATTGGCTCGGGCTGCCTCACTATGCACGGTTGCTATGGCATATATGGGAGAAATATTGCCCTTCCACTTAAATAATTCACCAGCGGCCACTGGCCCTAGGACTGTGCTGGGAGCGGAGTGGGGCGAGCCCAGCGACTGTGGTGTGAGTAGGATATGGGGGAACAATAGCATAGTTGTGGGAGCAGGGTGGAGAGAGCCCAGGATCTGTTGTGGTGTGGGGACTGCCCAGGTACTGGGCTAGGAGTGGAAAGAGGGAGCCCAGAGTACTGTGATGGAAGCAGGTGGTGAAGCCTAGGCACTGTACTGGGAGTAGGGTTCGGTGACAGCACTCAATAGTCCATAGTCATTTGGGCTTATTGTCCATTTGGCATTTTTGGGAGTGCCTTGCCTGCTCACATTTTGCTCAAGCGGGAACCCACGCCAAACAAGTTTGAAGACCACTGGTCAGTCTTGTCTGGGCTCCCTGTGAGAGGTTCCATCTGTGTTGGGGAATTGGAGAATTGGGATTGGTTGGGTCCTATTGGTTCATGAGTGCTGAATGAGGGACTGGGAAACCGGATCACACTTTCATACAATGTGACTATCAGATTGGAATGTACTGTGGGACCTTTGTTAGTGTGAATATAGAAGTCTGACTGTTTCCCACCCTGTTTCGATGATTTCATGTGTGATGTCATCGTTGATGGCCTGGGTGTTGTGTTAGCAGTGCATGGTGGTGGATCAAGTTATGGTTGCATAGTTTACCATAGCTGGCAAATTTCCATTGTTTTTTTTAAATTTTACTTATAACCATAACGTCGCTTTAACAATGTTTTGTCACTGAATTTCATAGGTTTTTATTAGTGCAACTTAACCATAACACCCATTTAACAAAATGTTTTCATATAGATATTACACAGCGTGTGGTAGCGGCTGTGTAGTTATGGTTAAGCTGCTCAACTCATAGGCACTTTTTGGGCAGCTTAGAACTTTGCTCCCCTGGACGAATCCTTACCAAACTTTGCAAAACAAATATATGGCCCCCTTTTTTAGGTGAGGTCTGGTCAAGGGTGGTTTAGGGGGGGCAAAGTTATAGGAGGGCCCCAATTTCTTTTTTTTTCTATAGACGCAATTGAAAACAAATTTTGCTCATGCCTACAGCCCAAACCTCTGGATGGATTTTCACCAAATTTGTGGCAGGTGTGGCGGCTCAGTCCCAAAAGCATACTTTTGTACATTTTATTTAAATCCATCCGGTCGTTTTTTTTAAAACGGCCAAAAAGTAGGTAAAAAGAAATGAGTGATGTGTGTTTGGTCCGCGGATTCACTTCCCTATTCGGTCTGCGAACACCCCACTAGGCCAATCATGGGCTGGCGTGATGTCCGCGGACATTGGATGCACCCGCTGATTGGATGGTGATAAATGTAAACTGCATCAGGTATTTTTAAACTGAATGCCATATTGGCTTCGCGAACACCGGCCATAGTCCACGGACATCTCAGTAAAAACATTAAAAAACACAACATTGCACTTTTCAAACTAATGAAAATCTCTGGGGTGATGAGGATGGGATAGGATATGGCCATAAAAAGCCAAAAAACAGAACCACCTTTGAAGTTTGCGAACAGTTTGGGACAGTCCTGTAATATTTGCGAACATCTTAGATGTTCGGGGGCATCCATACATATTTTTGCATTACAGGGTTGGTGAAAAGCAGTTTTTGGATGGCTTATAACTTTAGCACCACTGAATGAAACTGCATGAAATGTGATATTCTAGATCTGACCTTGAATGGTGCTACACAGTTCGGTGTGGCTTTGCTTAGAGGGAACAAAATTAGACGGGGGTCCCAAAATATTTGAAAGGCTAATAAATGTGTGCCGTTTCACAAATCTGCACAAATGTTTGCAAACAGATTTAATACCCTGATTTGAATGTTTTTGGAAAGTTTGTTGGGATTTTGTGAAGAGGGGCCAACATTAGAGGGGGGGTTTGAACATTTTTATATGGTTTATAACTTTGTTGCCGTTTGATGATTGTGTACAAAAGATTTTAGAAAGATTATAAACCCAACCTTGAATGTTTGTGCAAAGTCTGAATGGATTTTGTAAAGTCATGTGGGAGCTAATGACTTTTTTATGTACATAATTTTTCAAACTTTCCAAAAAATAAAACATGGACGGATTTGCAGAAAGGTTGTGCAAGGAGCATTAACAAGTACCTGAAAGCATGGTTTTGCAACTGTGTCTGTTTTATTTTTTGAAAAATGTTATAATGTAGGTACAAAAATAGTGATATACTTTTGGTCACTGAGGTATAGCCTGTGGCCATCGGCAGTGGCCAGATTATCCGATTCGTGGACAATCTGGCTACTGGCCATGATCACGAGGGACTGGGAATGGGGTTAAAATGGGCATGGCCACCAGCGAATGGCTATGTGGTAAAGTTTTTCAAAATTGGGATAGGATTGAATGGGAATTTTTGTTTTGCCTGTGGCTAAAATTCTGCCCATGGCTTCTGCTCGAAGTGCTGCACAGGATTGCATCAACAGATTGCCGTGACTACCGCTGCACACACCCCGTAATTATCTGCTGATTGGTATAGTCTCAGAGGACGCCGAAACAGGTGGTCACCAGGCCACCCCTTCAAATCATTAACCACCTTTATTGCGACCATACGGGACAAGATATTGAGAGTCAAAACACGTGTTGGCTGACTTTTTAAATAAAAACATTTTCTTTATTGACATGGAGCGAGAACAGATGAACAACAGCGCACAAGACAGATAATATCGCAGTTGCATGAATGGCATTAATTATGCTTGAGGATGACAAGTAAGGGGTAGGCCCTCAGTCTTACAATTCAGTGTGTTTCAGGGATGACCAAGCTTACTTCATCTGGAGGAGGAGATGATAGAAGTTCAATATCCTCCTTGCCGTTCAGATAGCTACAGAACTCCGTCCATACATTCTTGGGGCGAGAGGTCAGTGGAAGGGTGTTAATGTAGTCCTCCTCACACGTTTGAGTCCAGGTGAGGGCTCTTAGCCACATCTCGAATGACGGGGGGGGGGAGGGGAGGTGCTTCCAACACTGCAATATGCATTTTTTAGCCACCATAGTCGCGACATTTAAAAAGGTAGACATCTTCCTTGACCCGGGCTCGTCCCATACTCTGAACAGGACAGCCAGTGGTTCGGGAGAGATATGGGTTGTTGTTATCTCAGAGAGGGCTTCTTTAATGGCTTTCCAGTATGGGCCCAGTGCTTCACAAGCCCAGAACATATGGATGTGGTCTGCATCTGTAGATTTACATCTAGGGCATGTATGGGCCTGGCCGTGTGCAAAACTTCCCATCCTGTGTGGCGTGTAGTATAGGCGATTCAGGAGCTTATATTGCATAAATCTATATCTGGCATTTAGGGAGGCCTTGTGTGTGTGCAGGCACATCTTTCTCCACATTGCATCAGTGAGGGGCAAGCTCAGCTCACCACTCCACGTCACGTGCCGACTGCAGTGCATCCTCTAGGTTAGCCATCAGCATTTTGGAAAACGAGGATGTTATGCCCCTAGCCCCAACCGAGTTAGTTATGTAGTGGATTTCAGGCGAGTCAGGGGGTTCATCGGGATAGGAGGGCCACCAGGCGCGGACTGCTGCCCTCAACCTGGAATATTGCAATCATTCCAGCGCTGAGCCAGAGTGCTCAGGCCGCCATGTCTGCGGAGTGATGAACTTCCCTTCGGGGTATAGGTCGGACAGTGCCCGGTATCCCAAGTCATACCAGTGTCTCATTAGGAGTTTGTCATGAGTAGGGCTGAGGCCTGGGAACTGCCAGATGGGCAGCCACTTGTAGTATGGGCGGTGGCCAGGGTGTGCTTGTAGTAATCGTTTCCATGCTATGGTTGTTGCTGCTACAGGGTCAGCCAGGGCATCAGTATGAAATGTATGATAAAGAATGAGGGAGAGGGTGTCGACTTCTTCACTTGCTAGTTTCTCGAGTTTCACATGTGGGGGAGGATCAGTGAATGTATACCAGTGTGTGGCATGTTGAGCTTGTGCTGCGGTCCAGTATCTGGCGAAGTCTGGGGCAGTGAAGCCCCCCTTCTCGTATGGTAGAGTCATATACTGGCACTTCTTATGAACCGCGCCAGAATGCCACAGAAATTGGGTGCATGCATTGTGTAGGTTCTTGAAGTATCGCCTCCCGGGCCAGATCGGCACATTAACAAAGATGTAGAGCAGCTTAGGGACAATTATCATTTTGATTAGGGACAGTCTGCCCGATAAGGAAAGCAGGAGGTTGCGCCATTGTAACAACCGGGCCTCCACGAGCTGCGCCGCAGCAGTGTAGTTGTCGGCTAATAGTGAAGGTTTAGTGAGGGATACCTGGACCCCGAGATATCCGATACCCCCTGGTGACCAGCGGAGGGGAATTCGTATTTTGGTTGGGAGGTTGCTACCGTGAGCGGGAAAATTTCAGACTTAGTGTAATTTATGGTGAAGCCCGAAAATGTGCCAATTTTTGTTATGTCACGTATAATAGGGTTTAAATGGGCAGCCGGGTCTCTGACATAGAGGAGTACATCATCGGCATACAATGAGATTATCTACGCGGTGTCTCGCAGGTGTATACCATTTCGTGTATGTTTATCTCCAACACTGTCAGCCATGGGTTCGATAGGAAGCGCAAAAAGTATTGGAGAGAACGGACAACCTTGGCGAGTGCCTCTACGGAGCGCGAAGGGGGACGAAACCTTAGAATTGATAAGGACTCTGGCTACGGGGTTTGTATAAAGCAGTTTGATATATGATATCATTCGTGGGCTGATTCCCATTTTGTGAAGTACCGCCCACATATACTGCCACAACACCATGTCAAATGCCTTCTGGGCATCGAGGGTGACTGCTACGCCGCTGGCTTTGGGGTCGATTTTGGACATGACGTTGAACAGTCGGCGGATGTTGAGTGCTGTAGATCTACCGGGAACAAAACCACTCTGATCAGGGTGCACTAAGTGGGTCATTATGGGAAGGAACCTGCTTGCAATGATCTTAGCAAAGATTTTCATGTTGGTGTTGATAAGAGACAGGGGTCTGTAGGACCCGCATTCGTCAAGTGGCTTGCCCGGCTTGGAGAGCATGGTTAAGACGGCCTCGCGCATAAACTGGGGCAGCAAAGCCAGCCCAAGTGATTCATTCCAGACCTCTAGGAGTCTGGGTGCTAGGATGGCGACATGCTCTTGATAAAACTCCGAAGTGAGACCGTCTGGGCCGGGTGCTTTGCCCTTCGGACAGCTCGATATAGCTTCGGTTATCTAATCAAGGGTGAATGGAACATCTAGCTGATCTCTGGTAGCACGAGAGAGAAGGGTCATGGGGATTTGGTCAAGTAGGAGGACCGTATCTTGTGGGCTGTCTTCTTGCTGTGGGCCATATAGGGTTGTATAGAACGCTGTGAATGTTTCGAGGATGTGTTGGTCAGACCAGCACAGGGCACCGCTTGCGTCCTTGATGCAGTCTATGTGGGTTCTGCCACCCTCCGCACGGACCAGTCTGGACAACGTCCTACCAAGTCTGTCCCCTTCACCATATTTCCGGGCTGCCATGGGATGGGCATGGTATTGTATCTCCCTCTGGGCGTGGGACTCGAATGTCTCCAGTTCCGATCTAATTTGCGCCAGTATGGTCGGGGTAGGGGCAGAGGTGTATTCCTTTTCAAGTTTTTAGCTTCACTTCTGACTGCTGCAAGCTATTTTTAAATGTCGTTGAGGACCCCAGCCTCCCTGGAGATACACATCCCCCTGATGAAGACCTTGAACGCCTCCCACCGGACCCCATCAGATGTATCCTGTCTGTTATTGCAGTCAAAGAAGGTGTTGATATCAGCCATGATTTCAGCTCTGAAAACTATATCTTGGAGGGCCTCCAATATGAATCGCCAGGTGGAGCAGGGAGGCTGGTCATGTCCCAGTGTGATCCGCAGCGTTACCGGGTAGTGGTCCGAAAGTGTGCGCAGCAGTATTTGTGTATCTATGGCTCTGCCCACCATTCCACCTGATATGAGAAACGGGTCTATTCTAGATAGGCTATCATGTATCGATGAGTAAAAGGTATGCTCTCTTGCCTGTGGGTGGAGAACTCTCCACACATCTTTGAGACCCAGCATGTCCAGGAGTGTGTGTGGTCTATTGGCCGCACGTGATGTGGCCCTTCAGGCAGTCCCAGATCTGTCAAGATCATTGTCCAAAATTAGAGTCATTTCTCCCCCACATATGATTGGAACACCGATATATTTCATAAGTATGGTGGTGATTGCATCAAAAGAATCTGGAGCATCGAAGTTTGGGGCATTTGTGTTCACGAGGAGGCATTCCATTTTAGCGAGTAGACAATTAATTATTACATATCTGTCCTCGGGGTCAATGTGACTTGTGCGCAGCGAGAATTGGACTGATTTGTGAACTAGAGTAAGTACTCCTCTGGACTGGGTTGAATACTTTGTGTAGTATCTGTTGGTACCCCAGTTCAGGGTGAGGTATTTTGCTAGGCGCCCCAGGGCATGCGTTTCTTGAAGGAGGAGTATTTTAATTCCGTGCCTCTGGGCATAGGCAGTTATCCTACGGGCTTTGGTGAAGTTACTCAATCCCCGGATATTCCATGTCATGATGTTAAGTGACATAATGCCGTATTATGGGACATCCCTGCAGTGATATTCATTACCATTCAGTACCTTGCGCCCATCTGCAGTACAGACACTTTGCGTTGCAATCATGTACCCCTCTTCCATGCCGTTTTCCTTTAACCAATTCCCAACATTGCCTCCCCCCACCCTCACTGCCCACCCCCAACTTGCAGTGCAGACCCCCCAACACAGGTGCCAGCAATCCCCCAAGCCCAGGTAGCACTGGATAAGCCAACACCACCACTCAAGCAGAGGTCAGCGGGCAATACCCAACATGGATATGCCTTTTTTGCAGCCCAACCGGGGCCAAAAAGCAGCAACAACCAAATGAAAATAAACATTGCAACTGCAGTGAGGTGTGCTGTTGCCATGTGGTCGGCAACTTTAACATAAAGTCGGACAGTAGATGCTGTCCAGAGCAGGTTTCTCCGGTGGGCGGATCCGATGTCTGGTCCCAGGAACTTGTATGTTAGCCAGAAAAAAAATAGGATGAGGATGCAGGAGTGTTCAGGGCTAACGGCCGGCTACAGGCACTGGGGAGAGAGGATGGTGAGTGTCTCCAGATCAGAAGCATGACCGGTAGCCAGGCCACTCGTGGCTGTGAGCTATATCTGCCGAGTAGAGAACGTTGCCATCATCGCATTGTGAGTCGCGGATCACCAGATAGAGTTGGCATCTTCGAGCATGGTAATCCGTGACTATTCGCCGTTGGCAAGGTCCCCATCCGGATTATGTAGTGGTATTTGCGACTCAATGAACTTCACCGCCTCGTCTGGGACAGTGAAGAAGTACAGTTTTCCGTTGTGGGTGATTTTGAGTCACGCCGGGAACAAGATGGCATAGGGGACGTTGCGCTCCCTGAGCAGTTTTTTGACACCGAGAAATTGGCGTCTCTCCTGTTGGACCCCAACCGAAAAATCAGGGAAGACCCTAATGGTGTGGGCCTCCAAGCGCAGGTCCCCCTTCTCGCGTGCCAGGTGGAGGATGAGGTCTCTGTCGTGGTAATTTAGAATCCTGGAAATGATGGGCCGCGGGATGTCGCCCGGCTGGGGCGTGGCGACAAAGCACGGTGGGCACGTTCAACCGTAAAATATGGTGACAGGGCCGGATTCCCCAGAAGATCCTTGAGTAGGCTTTCAACAGTGTCCTCCATGTGCCCTTTGAGGGCGTTCTCGGGAACAACAATGATGCGCAGGTTATTTCTGCGGGAGCGCGACTCCAAGTCATCACATTTAGCCTTCACAGTCTTCATGTCCCGTAACAAAGATGCAACAGTGTTCTGTAGTGTATGTATTTCGTCTTCATTTGCAGAGATCCTGTTTTCAGCATCCGTGATCCTGGTTCCTGCCTGGTCCACTCGTGTTCTGAGTGAGGCGACATTGGCATTGATGTCATCCAGCTTCTCGTGTAAAGAGGCAACGTTTTTTGCCATTGATTCCATTAAAGTGGTGAGGTCCGGCTCTGATGTGCCAGGATGGGGGTCAGCCTCGGGTTCCTCTTGTAAGGATGACGACAGGCCCGCCTCGGCCCTCGGGACGGCCCTAGCAAATTTGTCCATGGCTCCCCCTTTGGCAGCTCCCCTCGACCTGTTCGGCATTGCTGAAATAGGGCTGGATGTAGAGATGGTCTGCGGGTAGGGCCAGCGGAGAAAGTGAATGGTAGGGGCTTTGAGGAGCAGGCCGGTCACCAAGCGATATCACAGTGTAAGCCAGGGAACCGGGCAGCGGCCGAGTAACAAAGGCCGTGGATGGATATGGGTGGCTGGCGCACTCAGAGCCCAGCGTGGGGCAGTTGTCCCTTCTCAGAAATGAGCGCTGAGCCAGCGAGGTCCCGGCGGCTATGGCACGGCACCGCACCCCATGTATGGTTAATAGATGTAGCCCCCCGTTGGGGTGGGCTCCCAACAGTATCCAGACAAGGCAACGGGGGATGCAGGGGGCCGCACGCCCACTCTTCGAGGGGGGCAATTGTTGGTGCAGTTTTGCTGGAATGAGGAAGCCACAGCACGGCCTGGGGTCCAGTAGCAGGATCAGTGTAGCGGTCAGTATAATCAGGCCAGGCACGTGCGGGCCCCAACCCCAGACAAGCAGGCGGGCGGGCCCAGATGACAGAGCCCCAGGCAGTCAATTAGCACGGCGGCGATCACACCCGCCCCCCAGCAGCAGACCAGGCAGACCGCAACCACACACTCGCAGCCGCATCCACAGGGAGCCGTAATCGTACCCCCACACTACCTCACCTGGTCTGCCAAGGCGGCCGCGCACAGCACCCTGTCCACGGATGGTGCCTGGGTCATGGCCCAGTAATCCCACGGCGCCTGCCTGCGTAGGAGCTCCGGCTCCGGAAACAGGAGCGGGAGGGGGAAAGCGGGGCGCGCTCCAGCGCAGGCCCCAGCCACGGCCCCGCTCCCTCAGCGGCGCCACTCACAGAGGGCCGCCCGATGGTGGATGGGCCCAGCCCACCGCAGCCGCGCCAGAGCCCCACTCGCCCATCCAGGGCCGATGAAAGAAATGTCCAGGCGTCCCCAGCACCGCCGGACCGCAGGCACGACCGTGGCAAGCACAGCGTAAGAGGACGATGTCCAGGCGCGCACCGGGGCAGCCGCACACGCCAAGCCAGGCGCCGGGACCACAGGAAGGCTTCCGATGCACGGAACGAGGCCAAACTTGCAGGATGTGGACTGAAGGCAACAACCCATAGCCTCAGCAAATAACAGGCATCAGGAACGTAATGAGCCGCAGATGTGGGCGGATAGCAGCCAAAACCACACAGAGCTGTAGAGCTAGGCAGCCATCTTGGGCTGCTCAACAGCGCCCCCCCTGGCTTACTTTTAACACTAAATATAGGACCAACAATGGCTTTAAAACTGCTTTATTACAATAGTTACTTATTGAATAAGCCAGCGCTAAACTGAACAGGGCATCACTAGCAGTAGGGTACTCTGTTTAAATTACTATATTAAGCACAGTGACATACCCATTCTACCGACCCTGCAATTACTTGATAATCGTGTACTCCGATTTGATTATTGGGGCCTGGAGCATGACCGAAGCTCTAGGTTTGAATGAGAAAAAATACCTTGCTTGCGGCTACAGCCTGAAGTGCTGTGCTGAATTACAAGAAACCTGCATGAGCAGCATCAGTAAGGACCTGAAAGCATGCTGTTGCAAATCTGTTTTGTGTTTTATTTTTCCAAAATGTCCAAATGTAAGAAAGAAAAATAGTGATGCGAGTTTGGTGCATGGACAATGGGCATATCCCTCGGCAAGGACAAATGCCTACTCTGATTTTCTTATTGGGGCATGCGGCATGGCCGAAGGTCTAGGTTTAAATTAGGAAAACAAATTCTGCTTGTGGCTGTAGCCCGAAGTGCTGACCGGCATTCCAGTAAACTTGCACGAGGAACATCAGCAAGCACCTGAAAGGATGCTTTAGCAAATCTGTTCTGTGTTTTTTTTGTTTTTTTTTATGTGTTGAAACCTAAGTACACAAAATTGTGATACAGGTTTGGTGAATAGACAATGGGCCTGGCCCTCGGCAAGGATGAATGCCTACTTGGATTTACTTATTGTGGCATTCAGCATGACCAAAGCTCTAGGTTTAAATGGGGGAAAAAAATCTGCTTGCGGTTGCTGCCTGGAATGCTGGATGGGATTGCACCAAACCTGTGAGAGGAGCATTAGCAATGACCTGAAAAGATGATTTAGCAAACCTGTCCTGTTTTTTACTTTTTTGAAAGTGTCGAAACATAAGTACATAAAATTGTGATATAACTTTTCTGCTGTGGGCGGGGGGCCTGGCCCTCAGCAAGGACAAATGTGTACTTAAATTTGTCTATTGGGGTATGCGGCATGGCCGAAACCCATGCCCCATGGATTGTGGAGACTGGCCATGCAAGTCATAAGCACTGGCCATTTGTTACATTATGAGGGTATAGTGGACATTGAACTCTGATGCCTGGTAGGTGCAGAGTATAATGGGGGTGGCTAGGTGGGGATGTGGTCACGGTCCAAACTCATGCCCAAGGCAATTGAACAACGACTTACATCCCAAGCATGCACTGCTGATAACGATACACACAAGTGGAAGTTGCAAAAAACATGTTTGTTAAAGGAGGTATATAGTTTAATATATGTTAAAATAGTAATTATTAATAACATATAAATTGATGTAACATTATGAAACATTTTCACTTATATAAAAACCTATTCAATTAAAAGAAACAACTTTGATAAAGGGACTTTACGTTTAATATGTACCCCACCGTTGGGACTCCGTGCCCCAGCAGTTAGCTGCCACCCACCTTGGAATACCTTAGCACTTTCCTCCCGGACTCTCATGAGCACTTGTCCATCCATACTGCCCTTTTATTTATGGAGTTCTCTCACTGCACAATGGATATGTGAATTTCTAGGAGCACTGTATATAATTTTTTGGTATAAGTATAGGAAATGCGGATGCTAAAGATTTGTAGAACATTGTTAAGTGGCAGTTGGTAGGCGGAAGTTTAATCTGTTGATAGGCTATATGTAGAGCTTTTGTGATTGATTGGTGGATATATGTGTGAATGGGTTAAAGCAGGCAATGAGGGAGTGTTACAAATATAAAAGTAAAGAGTAGAATGACTTTTGTGTGATGGGTGCATGTGCAATTCACGTTTTCTAACAAGGCATGGGCTAGACAGGGGAATGCAGAGACTGTGCATAGGCATAAAGGGCAATGGATTATGGTGTTTATTGTATAGTAGAGAGAAGAATTTCAGACAGAAAATTGGTTGTGCTTTTTTCTTTTTTTTTAGTATACAATTGTCCATGATTTTCATTAGCATAATAGAAAATACTAATGGGAATGTTGGAGAATCTCATTGAATCTAAACACTTCACTGAATAATGTAAAGTAGATGGTGTCTATACATTTTTTTAGTTCTATTTTTATAACTGTTAAAGGTGGTTCCTAAAGGAACCTTTAATTTGTTTTTCCTTTTTTTTTTTGCAGGATAGGCCAGAAAGTATGGTGGGGAGGGAAATGAGGGAAAGGGCACAAACCACAAATATGGAGGGGCAGGTGGACAGGGGAAGATGTTGCGCGTGTGTTACTTCCAAGGCAGTGTTTCTCATGCTCCTTGATTACAGCTTCAAAAGCACTTCGAAATTGCTACCCTTTGGTTGAGGAATATGAGATGGAGAAAGACAGCCTACTACTTCCTAAGAAAGGAACAGCCTTTCTGAGAGCATTGCGGTGGTGGGATTTGGTATGACGGCGCATGGAGTTCGTCCCGTAGGAGTACTGCCCAGGTAGTCCGTGACGGAGTACAACGCTGCACTTTGGTAGCTTTAGCCTTTGGTACATTCCCAACAGTGGTAACGAACTACCACACCTGTGATTCTCTCTGGATGCTAGAGGTAGGCACTTCCTCTAACTCATCTTCCTGGTCCTCTTCATTGTCTTTTGAAGTATTGCGCTTCTTTCATTGTCTATGTCCTCTAGCTGGTGGTGGTGATGGCTCTTGGGGAGGAGGAATGGCAATAGCTGATGCCATTTTTAAGATAAATAGAAGTTTTGCTAATATTCTTTCAAGTATGTGCTTTGTGCTAGATTGTTAATGGATAATGAGTAAGAATAGGTGAAGGAGCTGTGCAAGGGTACATTTTGAGCTTCAAAGTTCCTAGATGAGCTGAAAAATGCAGTTCCGAACTGTTCGTGAAGCACAGACCCGTTTGTGAAGTGCAGGCACGTTCGCGAACAGGTCATCATACCGCTGTCACGTGACACTGTCCAAAAAGTCCACGATTACGTCATTGCAAATGACGCACACAAAAACAGTGGGAAAAGTTGCAAAAAGTAGTGTTAAAAATTATGATAGAAGGTGGGAATGGCAGAGTTTTAAGGTGAAACTTTCTAAATTGGACACAAATGTTGCTATATTGGGGTAAGTATGATATTAGTAAGTTGTGGAAAATTAGGGTGCACTGGTAAAAACCCCATGAAATTCAATGAAAAAAACATTGTTAAAGGGACGTTATGGTTAAGTTGCACTAATAAAAACCTATGAAATTCAATGAAAAAACGTTGTTAAAGGGATGTTATGGTTACAAGTAAAATCAAAAACCGCCAGAAATGTGTGATGTCATCTTACATGTCCTGGGTGTTACTCTTAGCAGTGCACGGCGGTGGCGTGAGTTATGGTTGCTTAGCTTACCATAACTGGCACATTTCTGGGGGTTTTCTTGTAACCATTACGTCCCTTTAACTAAGTTCTTTCATTGAATTTCATTGGTTTTTATTAGTGCAACTTAACCATAACGTTCCTTTAACAATGTTTTTTCACTGATATATATATATATACACACATACACACACACAAAGAAAGGTATGGAGGGTTTGAAATAAGCCCTTTCACCTGAAATGTGAAAGTAGAAAAGTCCATTTGAGCCAAGTCACACATTCCACAATGCCACCTAGTAGCCATCACTGAAAGTTCACCTCAAGTTCTGTGCCACAACAGCAAGGCATTGTGGGTATGCAAATTAGCACAAATTCAAACCCTTTCCTCCAGGAATTTGTATTTGTCAAAGAAGGCCGTGCTACTTTATACATAGCTTAATCAACACAAGATAGCCACTTACAAGGCTGCCAGGACAACTACATACCTAGTTATTCGGGATCATCAGTGCAGTATAGTCCTGACAGCCTTGGGGTTGGAGCATTTGGCCATATTTTCACAACACCAAGAACGTTATGGTTTGAAAAAAAAACTTTCACCTGAAATGTGAAAGTAGGAAAGTACATTTGAGCCAAGTCACCCATTCTACAACACCACTAGTAGCCATTGTTGGAAGTTCGCCTCCAGTTCTGAGCCACAAAGCATGGCCTACAGCAAGGCCAACAGCGCTGATCAAGCCCAGGAGGGGATTGTTTAAAGAAAAGCAGAATTCAGTCAAACCTAGGACCGATGATATTTGGGAAAAATAGGATAAAAAAAAGATACTTAAAATTATCAAAATAATAACAGAATAATATGAATTGACAAAAACTATAAATGATGATAAAAATGGATATTGTATACATTTGGAAATTGTTTTGGAGAAATTGGTTTGAGATTGGCAGCGATTGATGGTGCTGGTCAAAATTATTGAAGATGTTCAATTAATTAAATAATAAACATCTGCTAAGTAGTGACAGTTAAAAGTGTTTTGTCATTATGTGGGACACTCCCCTTTTACATCTATTCAGGACATTACCAACATATACACCTACAATCAGGAAGTATCACGCTGAGTGGATGAAGGGCAAAACTATTAAAACACTTGTGCCATGGCATCAAGAAGGTTAATTATCAAAGGCAGTGCTGCGACATATGAGGACATACTTGCATGCTACATACACGGGGAAGAAACTACAAAAAAGGTTAGCTGTTTTAGAATGATAGAAGATGTACCAGAGTGAGATAGAAGACCCACCAGAGAAGGAGTGGATGCTTAATCAGCATGAAGAGGAGGACGTGATGCCCTCAGCTTCTCTTTCTCCTCCTAAGAATGAAAGCATGATGGAAGATAAACAGGGGATTTATCCTCTAAAGGAAGCAAAAGCAAGCAGCGGTGGGGTATGTTAATTCAACATACAGACCTCCCGCTTACTACAGCGAAGACGGTATGGAAAAAAGTAAGACTAAAGAAAATAAATATATGTCCACAAGCGACGAACATATACAGCGTGATGAGAGAAAGGACATACAGATAAAAATACAAGAGGAAGCCAGAAGACAGAAAAGAAAGACAAAGCAAGTGGAATGACAATAGTACAAAATGAGTGGATGGGAGGACAGATACTATTAAATTTAGATGGGAAAGGCATTGATAATTTTAAAGAGAGAAGAAAGAGCAACGAGAATGAAGGAAAAGGAACGAGAAAGGGCATATAAGGACGAGAAGTCAAAAGATGAACGGAGAAGGTACAAAGAACAGAAGAGAAGAGAAGAGCAGAAGAAAAGTGAATAGAAGCCCAAAGATTGAAAGAATATAGGTTGCAAAGAAGGCGAGAGGAAGAAGAGAATAGAGAGATGAGGAGAAGGGAAAAAAATGAAGAGTATGAGACGAAATAGATGAAATTGTTAATAGAGGTATAATACCCAATTGGAGCAAGAGAGCGATGGGAGGAAGAGAGGAACACAACAGCCCCACAGAGCTGCAAGGGATACCGAGATTACAGACATCGGCCGATGAGCATGAGGCAGAAGGCACTGGGAAAGGCGTTGGGGATCTATATAGGCAAATGAGAGAGAAGGGTGGCTACGAGGCTATGGTGAGCATCGCAGGATCTCCACCAAATGAAACAGGAAATAGAGCAGATGACACATTGATGGACGAGCATAGAACACTGTCCCCAAGTATACTAGATCTTGATGATGAGAAAAGAGATGATATTCACACCAGTTGGGGTATAATGATGTCAGATGAAGAAAGCGAGAATGACAAAGAGTGAAGGGAAGGTGCATGCAGCTTTTTGTTAGACCCGAACATAGAGAGAGGGGTGAAATGGTCAGATTTAGAAGACCAAAAAGAAAAAACACCAGAGCAACACCATATTCTGAACAACCACCAGCACAGCTGCGCAGTGCAGGGGCTATGTCCCCGCCTTATGTAAGCAGTTTAACGTTGCTGCCAGGAAGAAGACGAACGGACAAAACTAGACCCACCTGGAAGACGCGAAGTGTAGGGGGATATGATTTTGGATCAGGATTTGCACAATTCCCGTTATTAGAGAAAGGGGGAGGAAGACCACAATATATTCCATGGCCACAAATGGACAAGGCCATTTTAAAATGTAAATTATCTAGTTTGACTGCAGGTGCGAGAAAGTGGATTTATGAATTGGAGAGAATGACAGCGGGAATGACATTGGCAAAGGGTGACATAAAAGGCCTACTGGCAGCTATTCTAGTGGAGAGAGGGGACAATGTTTGGAGACGAGCAGGGTATGCAAGTGTAACTGCACAGAACATTACACATGATGGCGCACCACTTCATAATTGCAGGGCAGATATGTGGAGGGCTCTCAGAGTACAGTATCCTGACATCCGACATAGGGGTGCGATTATGACAAGGAAAATGGGTGAAGATGAAGATACTGTTGATTTTATTAAGGAGATTCAAGAGAGATGGCATCTCGAGATGAAAGAACCATGGGATTAAACCAGGGCATGATTTTATGATATTTCATGTCAGGGACTGTCCAAGCCAGTGCAAAGGCAGATGGAGAGATAGGTAGGGATGGAAGCGAAGCCATGGCAAGAAATACAGTTGACTATTGTACACCATTGTCAATTGTTACAAGAGAAACATAAGAAAGCTAAGAACAGAAAGCAGGAGGAAGTGAAACCAGTTCAGAAAAGATCAAAATTCTCTATAGAAGGAGCAGTACTGACGACTGGTGAAGATATTGCCACACAAGAAGCACAGTCAGTACAGCAAAGTAATGTAGTAAACCCTATGGACCAGAGTGGGTACACCTTTTGGCCAAGAGATAGGGGTATACACTTAGAGGGTGAGGAGGAGGATTCAATGGAGGACAGACTCAGCAATGCTGTAATTGTGGGAGATCAGGACATAGCCCGAACATGTAGAAGTAGAGGAGGAGGCATGCAAGAGAACTGGCAAGATCCAAGAGGGGGATGGGTTATTCTCCGCAGTACAATACAGAATAACGGGAATATTATATCCAAGATCACACACAGGATCGGACAAAAGCACCACAAATACAGCAAGCACAGCAGGTTCCACAGCAAATGCAGTCGCCACAACTGCAACCACAGCAAGCACCCTTGCAGACACAACAAACACAACCCAGCAACCACAGTACACACTGGTGCAGCAAGCAACAGTGTCACAATGGAAAGCAAACACAGGCGTTCCACAGGCTTCCAAACCCAGTATAGGGAGTGTGACAGTAGTGGTAGGGAATGCTTTGATGGGTACAGGGATGAATTTATATCCACAACAGGAAGGCCCACAAAGCGACTTGATGTTTTCAGTACTACCAGTGACACCAGACCCACAAATGGAACCAAGGGTCAGGGTAATGATAGGAGGCAAGACATTTTCATTCCTTGTGGACATGGGAGCAACTAATTTCTGTGTTTGAGAGGGAAAGTACCCAATGTCTGGAATTACCAGGAATTTGCAAGGACGCTCTGGGCCACAAGTTTGGTTCTTTTTACTGATTAATTATCACTAACTATAGGTGAACATGATGTGTCAATGCCACTATTATAATCTCGACAGACACCATTTAACATATTAGGACGTGAATTGATGACAAAGTTAAACATGACAATATCTTTCACTGACAAAGGGATAGTGTGTTCGACTCCGGGAATACATTACAGAATGTGAGAAAATGTATATTAGCCTTTACAGGTCAGAAAGCATTAGGAGGGGTTCTTTTAGAATCAGAAATATTCTTGTATGGAGTAAATGTTTTGATAGGTAAATATTTATAGAGCAAGGTGGTTCCCCTTCTTTTCGGGGACCAGGGTGTGTGAGGAAAGATATGTGTATAAAGAGCAAATACACCACTGGTTACCCAACTTCCCTACACATGGGTAGAAAGGTGAATACTCCTATGAGTGATATTTAATTACACTCAGCTGCATAAAGGACAATTACGTCAATATCACAAACCACATATTTTAATTTGCCTATACATGATTAAAAGAAAGACCATGCGTGAACAAAACACTTTAGTGGTCACACTAGAAAAACAAAAGACATCAGCATTTTTTTTGCGTACTTATAAGATATCAGTTCAAAAACAACACATGTGTTACATATACCTAATTGTGACATCTATTATTTTGGACATACAAGTTGAAATCAATGTGATGTTAGTACCATAGGTAACATTTGTTAGCATGACATAATTTTTAGTCATGCCCCTTCGTCTACACCAATTTGTGTTTCAGGGGGTGGAGAACACAGAGACCGAATTGATCTCGATATTAACTGTATCTTCTGCCCCCTTCTTCAGGATGCTATCAATCTTTATACAAACAAACAGTAGGGCGGTGAGCACTGGATCATGTGCTCTACTCGTAGTACCTAGACACAAACAAAAGCTATATTAAAAACAGTGATACCTGTGTCCTAATTGTCAACCATCCTTATTTAGGTAACCAGCACTAGGGGTAGACGGTTAACTAACCTGCTACTTGTGTAGCTGCTTTAATGTGTGGGAGTCAACTCGTCTTATTTGGTATAAACAGAGCCATATGCAGGGGAAGTGCTCGGACATAGCTTTGCCTTGGAGGGGCGAGGCAGACTGGAGCCACTGAGCCAGCAGCAATCCAAGAAGTGGGAAATTTCAGACCTAGATTCTGCAGACCTGGCAACCCGAAGAGCAGAAGAGCTGCTATGACGACGGAGAGTGTAGGACCATCAGACGCGGTGGCATGGCCACAGAAGCACCATGGTGGGATGCCTGGGGCTCGTGCAACGACGGCGACACCCGTAGAGGCGGGTGACCTGAAACCTCCCATCACCAAATGCTCACACAGCGTGGCATGCAAAGAACTGAGAGTGGAACGGTTGGGAAGTCTGGAGTGCATTCAGGACCAACTGAAGCAGGAAACCCGAACGAGCGCCAAAACCCGAAATGCCACCCGTGACGAATGAAGGGGGAGGACATCTGGGTAGCATTTCTTAAAGGAACTTGGAGAAAACTACAATGCTGTCATTGCGTCATTGAGGAAGCATAACAATATATATGCCCAGAAGCCAAGGAAAGTGAGTGACAATATCAAGCATGAGGCTTTGAGAAGTCCTGAAAGAGTATCCTATGAAGGCTGGAAGAAGTGGCCCGAGTTAAATATTGAAGAGTGGGGTAATCCCTTAATGAAAGACTGTGAGCAGCAATGTGAGTCAAAGTTCTATGTTATGCCCAGGGATCAGAGACGGAGACTAGCAGAGAGATCCTAGGAGTGTTGGTGTCTCACCCACAATAAGAATATACCAAAGACCAGAAGGATCAACTGGAAGGAGAGTGAGATAGTCAAAGCCAGAGGAAAGACTTAGTAAAACTAGCTTAAGGAGACCATTAAGAAAAGAGTTGAGAATACAGATGAGCAGTATACCAGCAGGAAAACAAAGACTAGTTGGCAGGAGCTACAGGAGCTCATAAATCGGACATTGAGAACCAGAAGAGACCATCATAATGGACGCGTTTCTGGAGGATGACCGTTTTTCATCTGATGCATGTATGAACCAAGTGAACCCTGAAGTAAAGCCTCGAGAACGACCAGTCAAGGGAAGCAGCCAAAGGAGAGAGATTATTTTGACAAACTTTAGTTATTAGGTTTACGGTCAGGTAGATTAGGTTTTGGTCAGAAAACATGTAAATTTGTTTAGTTGGACTTCCTGACGAGAGGGAAGCACCTTAGTTAGTAAGGTAGGGGTCATCCCTATAGACATTTTCTTTATTATTCTGAAAAAACTTGATATAAATGTCCATTCTGTGTCCGACTCCTTTTTCTGACCCTCTACACAGCATCAAGTAGTGATGCGATAATGTCAACTGATGTAAACTTTTTTTCCATTTCCCTCATGTCTGCTCCACCAACTCCAGTTGACTGAAATTAATGTTTTGTTTTTTGTATTCTTTGTATGCAGATATTGATGAAACAGGAAAGTATATAGGGCCTCATTCGGAGTGTGATGGAACAGTAAAAAAGTGGAGGGAAAGGAATTACCACCACTGTTCCTGCTCTGCCGAACTCCGAGTTTGGCCTTGTAGGGAAGGGGGTTTACCTCCAGCAAAAGGTTGGAGTTAGTACTCCACCTTAATGCAGAACAATTAACAAAATCAGCGGAATTACTGCTGGCGGAATGACCATCAGTGGTAATTCTGCAGAAATCCCCATGGAGTCATACAAACTCCAGGAAATGGGGATTTACAACGCCTACCACCACTTGTAATCCTGCTGTAAATCCACAGGACCAAGTGCCAGTAACGGTAATTCCGTTTGGTGGTAATTCAGCAGTAATTCTGCCAAACTACCTCCAAACTTGGAAGGCAGGCCTTAGTATAAATAATGGGGGAACATGAAAAAATTACCCCCGGTGTATGATATGATATGATAGGTTATTTATAACGTGCTTAATACCCAGAGGTTTCCAAGCGCGGACCAGGGAACCCGTGTTGCTCCGTGTCTTGCTTCCAAGGCAAGCACATTTCCCCTGAGCTATCCTCCCGAGACAGTGTCTAGGAAAGTGAAGTAGACGTGGGAGACACCTGCCTGACTAAAGGAGAGTGGACATGCAAAACTGGCAGGGATGTCAGCAAAGCCTCTCTGAGAGCTTATTGTGTCCTTAATATGCTGGGAGAGATCCCGATCGAAGCATGCATGCACACAGACAGTGCTGGGGTCCTCAGATTAAGAGACAGGGATGCGTACTTGTCCAACACCATCTCATCATGTAGCTGCTAATGAGGACCTGCTAATTCTCTGGGGTAACGGCTCGCACTGGGGCACAAGTGCTCTTCTTCCTTGGAGCCCATGAGCGAGGGATCTGCGCCTCCTTGGGGAGCAATTATTACAAGGAGGGAAGGGGGTTACTGAGGTGCCACTGTCCACTAGACAGAGTTGCTTCCCAAGGCCATTCTGCCAGTGGTATAGTGCCATGAGGCTGGTTATGAAGAGCATCATGGGGGAGCGACTCTTGTTGCGTGGCAGCAGTGCCAATGTAGCTTGTTTTGCTATTCGAGGGTGCAACGGTGCTGGGGCATAAGTCATGGTATGCTGGGGTTCTTCATACTGGGGCATTTCTTAAATTCAATATTGCAAATCTATCAATGACAGTGTTACCATTGCAGCTCAGCAGTCGGCATCCTCATGCTCCAGTTGCGCTGTTCTTCTCCATCTGCGGAAATGATCTACATCCGGGGGGGAGGGGGGGTGTACAGGAAGGCCTGCAGGAGCCAGACTTTTTTATAGGCACCTGGGAAATCCTACTTGTTATGGCCGGCATTCGGGAACTTGCTTTACATCGGCCTCAAAATTAAGATTCACTGCTTCCATCTCCAACTCGTCGCTGGGGTAGTTGACAGGTTGGGCTGACCACTGACATTCCTGCCACTCTAAGGTGTAGCTTAGTGGCAATGCCTCACCCAAGATGGCGTCCAGTACTGGCAGAGGTGTTGCTAAAGAAGGGGGGGGGGAAAAATAGCATGTCAATGTCATAGCGTCTAATCAATGAAAAGAAGACAACAGACAGTAGTGTAGCCCCAGACAGTATCAAACTGATTTCAATGCCAAGAATGAACAAACCAGAGACATGTATTGGAAAGGGCTGTGGGCTGTAATGGGAACACAAGACAGTACTGTAGCCCATAAAGTAGCAAACTCTTCCAATGCCCATATGGAAAGTGTAATAGTTTACAATAGGGGTGAGGCAGTAAAGGCACATACTCTACAGCAGAGCGGAGTGCAGTGCAGGAACGTACACAAGGCAGTGAACAGCGCAATGAGTTGCACTTAGACCTTCTTGGCCTTTGGGAACACAGACTCCTCCGCCTTTTGCATTCCGTATAAGGCACCAGCCACCCCAGCACGGGTCTATTGACAAATCCAAGCTTTTTGCAAGGAATAGTGCACTGCTTGCTGTGAAATATGTTGGTCTCCTTTTAGAAATCGGTGTCAGCAGAATGGATCTTGGCAAATGTTGTGTTTAGAAGTGAACCGGCAGTAAAGGTGTACTTGGCAAACTCTGCCGTGGTTTCAGCTGTGAACGGGCCATTGCCACTTCATAAATTCTATCTTGCAAGTGCCTTAGTTCCTTCTCTCTGTGCTGCCATGCTATGGGGGCACTGATCACAAGCCACAGGGAAAGAATGCATGGATAGCCACAGTGCTAAATACCATTGTTGGCCCTGATGGGCTGAAAACTGTGGGGCACAGCACTCGGGTGTGAACGGGCGGGGCAGGGCTGCTTCAGCTGAACAGCGACTTTAAAGAAGCCGGCAGTGTGCGGAAGATGGGGGAAGCATCATTGACATGGCCAGGTTGTTTTTGTGCGCTGTACGGGATGCCCGCCCAACCGATGTTAACAAGCTCCAGGTGGTGCTATAAGGTTTCATTCTAAAATGCAAACCAAAAGCATCTTTGCACTGCGCCCATAATTACAGTACTGTATGGCATGTCTTGTAACCTGTTCTATTAGTGCAATGCCCCTTGCAACGCAGAAGGTGCTGCTGTGGTGCCTTTTTCGCGGAAATCTATAGCATGAACGTGTTGTGTGCAATACACACCTACATGCCCCATGAATTCTGGGACATGTCATCCTGGTTCTCTAATAGGAAACAGAAATGCAGCTTTGGCAATCTCTGTTCCACGATTGCCACAAGACACATGAGGCTGACCCCCCCTAACCTCCCATTTCTCCCACTAGTAGCATGACGTTCCCCCAAACCGGCCCTTTAACCTACTCTAGGTTCGCGTGAGTCGGTCTTGCTGTTGAATGTACTGTATAGTAGTCATCTCGTGTATGGTGCTTTTAATTGACATCTGTCATATTGGCTGCCACATGATACACCATTGGCTTCAATAGGAAACCTGCTCTTTACTGAATTGGTATTCTTTGCATGATCGTCAATTTAAGGTAAAAGGTGCACATTGTTTCATTTCTGGGAGCTGCACCCAAATCTCAGTTTTACAGTGACAATGGGATAGTATTGTATACATTCATGGCTTGACACTATAAACTGCATCCCAAAAAAACAAGAGATATTAAATTCATTAATGACAAAATATAAATACTAAACCCATGGAACTTAGTGTCAACTGTATACAGTGACACAATAACACTGGTGGAGCGGATCGAAACCTGGTGCACAACTGATGAAGGGGTTCTAGCAGCTGATGAGGAGTTCACCAGGATCAAACCTGGGTTTCAAAACTATTCCATGGTACACAAGGCAAACACTCAACCTTCGTGGCCACCAATGTGACAGTGACCATAGGGTGCCTGAACGGCTATGTGCTTGCAAGGATGCCTATGTCTTGCACTCATCCTTCTCCGAGTGCGTCTGTGGTCTGGGGCAGGGCACGCAGCTGTTTCCATCCCACTTTACCTCTGATGAATGATAAGGAGCTAATTCACCTAATGGTGAGATCATAAACACCATGTCAGAAGGCTGTGACTGGCACATATTGGAGACAAATTGGGCCCAAAATAGTGCAGAGATGTGTTGGTGCGATGACTGAATCAGATGATAAGAGAGCGATATGTTGAAATGTCCCTCTCAAAGACAGTAGTGAGAGGCAGGTGGTAAAAATATCAGGATTAGGTCATGGGGTTCTCCTGGAATGAAGGATTCAGTGAGTGTACAGATTAGCTCCCGTTAACCTATGTGGTGGCGGCAGAGCTGTCGCTAGGGAGGGCCCGAGGGCTGCTATAGCCCAGGGTCTTTTGGTTGTAGCCCCACATAGAAGCTCTGGGGCTACAACCAAAGGCTAGCTAGCCCTGAGTCCCGACAGTCCCGATATTAGCGTGGCCCTGGATCCTTTCCAGACCTAGCAACACCCCTGGGTGGCGGGCACTAAGTGGTATCCTGTGAGAAGCATTATTCCGTTTCTCAGTGCTTTTTTGGCAAGTGGGTGTTCTCAAGGCAAGACATCAAATCTCGTGTTTCTGTCTTTGGTGTCTGTTCAGGTCGAACGCATAGGTCAGTTCCCCCCCCCCCCCCCCCCCCCGGAGCTGTGGAAGCTTCGAGTGCATGCTTTTCAGAGCTCTGGTTGGTTGACTTATCAGCAAGAACTTGCCTACGGGGGCCGTCCATCTGCACGAGCATATTACCGGGAAGGGGCACCACCATGACTTGGGAAAGTTGTGACTGACACACAAAAGAGGCTGGGTGACCCTGGGGATCAGGACGACTGCATGGGCCACTATCCCATTAACAGCCCCATGTGCCAGGTGCCTCAGAAAGCAATACAACCCTCATCATGGGTTAAGGGCCGTGTGTCTCAAACCTCCCCAGGACGCCTTTATGATGCCCCCTGCCTGACCCTTTAGATGTGTGCCATAGGACTATGGGGTTGGATGCCATCAGTTGCTCCTTGATGCAGAGCCCAGGGGAGGTGTGGGAAGGACACCCTGGTCACCCCTACAACACCCATGTCAGGAAACAGAGGCTTGTCACATTTACACCATTTTATCATCTGACCCTTTAAGTAAAAATGTTCAGAACTTTGCTAAATACACACCCATAACACTTAGTTAAGGCCGGATCCATAGTAGAGAAACACTGCCTCATCACGAGTTGGTCAGTGCGATAAAAAAGCAGCGGCAATAGCGTGGAAAATGCCCCATTCAGTCCTATGGACTCAAAAAAAAAAACGGGGACATACACCACCACTGCTACTTGTAATCTGGCAGACCAAGTGGCGGAAACGGTCATTGCGTTGGGCGGTATTACAGCATATTTACTGCCCAGATACCGACTTCTGGTAGCAAAAACCGTATTGCAGAAAGAGCAGGAATCCTGTTTTCCAGCACTATCATGGGGAGTGAACTGTGGAGAGGTTGTCCCTGGAGCCACACCAGACTTGAATAGGCCAAGGCCACGTAACACCCCTTGCCAACTGAAAATTCCCGATTCGGGGAATCAATCACGGGACAGCCAATCACACAGTACCTTCCCATCCGACCACAGCCGACTCACTGCAGGGCATTTTAGAGTAGTAGTTTTAAGGTGCCTAGAAGTGGAGGGTGGTAAAATGGGGGTCGTTGGAGGAGGATGGGTAAGGGCAAAGGTGGGGCAAAGGTGGTGCGTGGTGAGCTGTAGGAGGCTGGCTTCCCATAACATGAAATGCTGTAAAATGCGTCAACATATCCCAGGCAGTCATACAGGGGTAATCCAATCATGGAATAGCTCGCAAAATCACACATATGTGCAAACGCTGAAGGGGCGTGTGGCCCAAGGCGACGGTAGAAAGGTGTGTAAACGGAGACCCAGGGAGAACATATATGTGGGGGTGTTGGGGCGGGTGACAGTGCGAGTTTGGAGGCGGCTGCAGAGAAGGTAGACTGGAGGCGAAGAAGAGGATGGCGGCGACAGGTTAAGCAGAGGAGATGGTGCCAGGGAAAGCAGAGGAGGTCGTGCCAGGAAAAGCAGAGGAGGTCGTGCCAGGAAAAGCAGAGGAGGTCCTGCCAGGAAAAGCAGAGGAGGTCCTGCCAGGAAAAGCAGGAGGTCGTTCAAAGAATAAGATTTAAGGATGAGGCGGTGATAGGTGAGAAGAGGAGAAGGATCATAAATATATATTTAAGGAGAAGGGGGGTGTGAGGAAAAGAGAAGAGGTGATGGTGAAGACAGGAGCAGTGAGGAAGGTAGTGAACAGAGGAGAAGGAGGTGTCAAGGGAATATCCAGTGAGGATGGGAGAGAGGAGTGGCACACCGGAGAAAGGGGAACTACTAAGCACCCTGGAGGAGGTGGTTAAAGAAGGGCCTGGAAAGGAGGGAATGCCTGGGCAAGAAAAGAACACAGAGGGAAACACCCCCCAATGCCTATAGGGTGTGAGTGACGTGGGAAGAGGAAAGAGCAGATGGCAGGGGGCTGTGGAGGCCACGAAGGAGTTTCCTAGATACCAGAGAGAGTGAGAGGAGACTTGGAGAAAGGCCCCTTAGGTATAAGCAGACATCATGGTGATGCTAATGCCCAGAAAAACCGAATCACAAAACAACGAGGCTGAAAAGATCGAGTTCTTTTAGTCACATTTTTGTGGGACTGTTGCACATTTTTATTCAAAAAATAGATGGGGTGAGGCAAGGGTATAAATCAAGGTAGGGGGAGTAGATGGGTGCGGGGGCCACCCTGAATTATTTATTTTTTAAGGTGCCAAAAAAACAATGTTTCTAATTCAACCAAAAAATCCTCATCTTTTTCAGCCTTGCTATTTTTTTAAAAGTTTTTTTCACATAGATCCATGGTGATGAGGAGGACAGTAAGAGTGTCTTGGTGACCCATAGGATCAAGGCTGCTCGACTAGGGAAAAACCATAGCCCAAGTAATCAGCTGCCATCTTCTCGGAATCTCCCAACATGGTCCAGACTCAGCTGCTCCACTGCAGACACCAGGCGCTCAGGTCCTTCTCTGTTAAGAAGTTAGGAACCAGGTGGTTTTTACTGACTATAGTTTCCATACATTTCCTAAATTGTGGCCGGTCCATCTAGAATCAGCAAACCTGGAGAACAGACCTATGCATGACCACACAACCTCAAAACCAAGTAATCTGCAACTCATCAAACTATTTTCTTCCCTAAAAGGCAATGACTGACACTGGGAAGAGATCCAGTCAGACGTTTGAATTGCATTTGGTTGAAAAATCTAGAGACTTTGAGGCAAGTGCAATTCTGAGAAATACTTTGGCATATTTGTGAACCAAATTTAGAGAGAAAACGGGACCAGGAGGTTATGTGAGGCTTGCATGGGGAGGTGGAAGGGATTGCATATTCCAAGGAGATGATGTTCTGCTTTGATTCTGTTTTTTTTTAAGTTGCCTTATCATCCCTGGTTTGTCCAAAACCGTGTTTGAGAAACCCGGGACAAAAAATAAACAAACTCAAAGATGGTCTGGTCCGATTGTCCCAAGAGCATGCGTTGGCAACCCCAACCCGGGTCTAGGAGTCAGATATCTCAAACTACCAAGACCCCTTAAAAAAACATGACTTATTAAGGGAAAAGGAACTAGGGGAATACAAAAGTTGCGGCTTGTGCACCAGCAATTGTGCAACTCTGCAAGATGCACATTGTTGTCAGTCAGTATTAGTGGGCAGCATGAAACTAATATGCGAGTGCCCCTGGAACAACCACCCTGCATCAAATCCACGGTATCTTACGATTATATAACAAAGACAAACAATCATACAACAGTAGAAGTCATACTACCTGTGGCAGGTCAGAAGTAGGGGACAGAGCAATGGGTACCATATTCAACAAGGTATATTATAAAATAATAAAGAAAATGCCTACCTTTCCCAATCCTAAGGGTTTCCCAACCTAACAGAACTAAACTAAGGAGCTAGTCTTCAGTAGTGAAGTCCTTGATCAAAACGTCTGTCCTCCATTCCAAACCTAATCTAGCCTGACCTTACCTCTATAACTAAACAGAAATTCCAGGAGAATGACTGCCTTCTCCGGGAATGCTTTTCAGAACAATTCCCCTCATTACATGGGTACAAATAGTCCTTTGCTATCTCTTGTAACAAGGCCTCCAGTTCTTTAAAGGGGGTCTTTGATGCCCTTTTACATTGGTTCCTTTGACTTTTCAGAGTTCTCTCTGGACTTCCTCTGTTTCTTTCTTCTTTAGGACAAACACATTGGTTCTGATAACCACTCTCTTTCTCTTCCTTGGTCGTGTTCTTACTAAACCAGGCAGGCGAAGCCCTTGGATTCTTATTCTTCTGATCTCTTTGCCACTCACTGGGACGAGTATGAGTAGTCCCTGTATAATTCTCACTTTTCATATGACTTTGCCACTTGAGGGGATGAGTATGAGTAGTCCCTGTATGAGTCTCTCGTTTTATGACTTTGCCACTCACTTGGACGAGTATGATCAGTCCAATCGTCATATTTGATTTTCCAACAATCTTGGATATGACTCCCATTTAAATCTCCTGCCCCTTTCCCCGGGTCTCCCGACCACTTTACCTTGGATGGAATGGGGTTGCGTCACCAGGTCAGCATGCTTCCTCACTTCTAGTTCATTCTTCGTCAGGATGGCTTCTCTGCCTTCTACCATTCTCTTCAGTGACACACTTCTGTGTATGTGTGGTACTGGGCAACATTGGGGTTTGTCCGTCTCTTCCTGCTTGAGCCACCACCTCTCTCTTAGTTCCCTCCTGGGATTCAGTTAGACTAAATAGACCAGTCACTGTCTGTTCCTGGCATGCTTGCCTTCAGGTTTGGGGTTGGAGCTTATCAGCCAGTGTTGAAGGTCCCTCCCGGTACTCCTATCCTCGGGTACCTTATCTCAGTTGCGGCTTGCTGCAGTGCGAACCAGCGTTCTACCAGAGTTACCAGCTTCTTCCTTCTAGCCGGTTTGAAACTCCTGGGTCTCTCTCTCTCTGGTTATCTTAATCCGCCCACTTTTTTCACACAATGCTGGGGGGCTTCTCCAGCTTCTCACTATTGTCCTTCCTTTGTGTTGGGGTTGTGTTCTTCATAACTCCTTTTGGTTTTTTCGAATCAGTGATTGACAGACAGGTATTCTTTATAACTCCTATACTCTTACCCTTCACAGTACCAGGCTGATATTTTTCTTCTGATATTACCTCTAAATAGCATATGTATGAGGAGTCTGATTGTCGAATGATAGAATGATATTAAGTTTATAAGGATCATGAAAAGAGTTAGTTCCTCATTGGAAAGGAAATTATCCCCAAGAGGGGAGGCTCTCCCTGTGAGGTCCAGTTTACCACCACCCCTAGGGGGAGTGTTGCAAAGCGGCCTCACCTCCCTGGCCTTACAGGAAGGGGCTCCCCCTTTGGCAACGTGACAAATTCCTCAATTCATCAGATACCACAAACCCCCAATAGGACTTGCAGGGAGTCGTGTGGCAGAGAGGGCAGCATGGTTTGATTTCAAAATGGTGCCCGACTATTCTGTAACTTTTGTGTTTCGAACTGCTGGGAGGTCCACTCCACCATACAACCTTTATGGGGAAATTCTAGTCTGCATAATTCTTACTAATAAAACACAGCCCACTCATGCCCTATGCACAGATGCATCCACATCACCCTACACCCATGACCAGTTACTGGACCTGCTAGGATATAAAATGAGGGATAGACAAAGTAAGATAGTGGGAGTGTGTGTATATGGAGAGAAGGAAGCAGAGCAGTAGGCAGTAGACAGAGGTGGAAGAGGTAATAGTCGAGAAAGGGAGAGTCAACTGAGGGGAGGAGGAGGGGGGCAAGGCTCAAATAGGGAGAGCAAAGGAGGTGAAATTCTGTTAAAGAGAAGGGAGAGAAAGAGACATCAAAATAGAGAAAAAGAGAGAGGGCGGAGGTGACACAAAGAGGCAAGGGGAACATTAAAGGAGAGATGAAGGAGAGGAGAGATGGTGAAGCCCTGTGACAGAGTAATGGAGATTAAGGATGAACACTGAAGGGCAGAAAACGTGGAAAAGGAGGAGAACGACTGGTAAAAAGGATAAGGCAAAATATGGGTGTGTCGGGAGAGGGAGAGAAAAGGAGGCAGAGGACTTGGAAAAGCACAGAGTTAGCGGGGTAAGGGAAGAGAGGAGAGAGCAAGAAAGGATTAGAAAAAGGGAAAGGCAGACTAGTGGAATTGAATAGACAATCTAGGAGGAAGGAACGGACATCAAAGAAGAAAGAAATTAGAGGAGTAAGACTTAGAAGGAAGGAAAACCAAGTGAAACACTAAGACCTAGGCCACATATAACAGGGACCTATTTGCAGCAGATTGTGAACTGCAGCTCCCCTCAAAAGGGAAGGCGTTTCTTTGGCAGCAGATACACAGCATTACGGGGAGCAAGGAGAAGGGACACGGTCGGTAGGGAAACCATTCTGGAACCAATTAGCTACCATGACACAATGCTTGGTTCCAAGATGGTGGCCTGGGTCTTTATGAACACAGAGCCTCAGGCCGATTTTCAGGGCAAATTAAAACATAAACTACAGGCAACACACACACACACACACACACACACACACACACACCCACCATCCACGGTCTATAAAATCAAGGTAATCCCAGGACCTACAGTAGGATCTCCCTGGAGGCCAGGAGAGGAGGAAACAAACCATTCTGCGGATGAGGTGCCTGGAGCGGTGGACAGAGATTATAGGGGAATAGTGTGGGTAGACTCGATTAACAATATCACCTACCCCTATCCATTGCAATAAGGCATGCCATAGCTCAGTTAATATGTGAGCGGATTTATATTCTGGACATTGGATAAATTAAACCTTGATCATCTAAAACCAGGGACATAGGAGGTTTTGGGACCATTCTCTCCTCGATAGAGACTCCATCTCCACCACCTGTAGAGGGAAACTATATTCCTCCCCAGATTTTACAGCAGCCCACAGGACGGACTGCCCTTGAAATTATTTTTATTTCTTGTGCATTTGTAAGGCGCTAATACATCAAGTAAATGTGTTTCAAAACGCCCAGAATGCAACAGGGAGCGAACATGGGAATGAAAATCAAATATAACAATGAAAGATAGAGGCTGACCTACTAGACCTTGTGAGCATTCAGAATGTTAAGTGCAGAGATAGAGAAGGGATGAGGGAGTGGAGGGGGGGGGGTAAGTGCTAGGTGTACCAAAAGGGAAGTGCTAGGGAGTGAGCAGTTGTAAGTGCCTATGTGAGAGTGGTCAGCTGCCAATAAATAAGTAAGTGCAAGCCTGTGGTGGCATAGGCCAGTGGGAGCCAAGGTAAGTGCTGGGAGCGGACAGAGGCTGAAGGCGATTGGTTGTGGGAGGACTGTGCCCAAGAGGACACATAAGGGCCCGGGTCACCAATCTCAGCAACTGTGGAGTTTAGCAGAGGAGGGAGGAGGTGAAAAGGAAAGTCTTGAGAAGTTCCTAGAATTTGAGGAGATCCGGCTCAAGATGAAGAGGAAAGGGGAGGCTGTTCCCTGGTAATGAGCCGGCTGGGAAAAGAGAGATTGGCCACCAGCTCACAGTTTAGTGAAGCACATGACCCACATAGAGTTGATGCCGGAGGAACGTAAAGATCTGGATGGAGAGTATTTAGTGAGTGCACGCTGTAGAAAGCATGGAGCCAAGCCTCCAACATCCTTATGAATGATGCAGAGGGATTTTAATTTGATCCTTGCAGCAATCGGGAGCCAGTGGAGAGTTTTAAGGGCTGGAGAGATGCGGTCCCTGGGTTTGAGGCCAAGGATAAGTATTGACGCCCTATTCTGGATTAGCGGGAGGGGTTGTAGAGAATAAAAGGGTAGATTAAGAAAAAGGCAACTGCAGTAGTCTAGCCTGGAGAGAACCAGAGCTCTAGAGACATTGAGCTTCTGGGGGAAAGTGAGGAAAGGAAGGATTCCTTTGAGGAGATGGAGTTGAAAGGTGGACTTCTTCACAGGGCCCTGAATATAAGGGAGGAAGGAAAGAGGAGTCTAAGGTCAAGGTTTCTGGCTTCAGATAAAGGAGAAGGGGGACAGCGCATAGAAGATGGGCAGAGTGAAGGGAAGAAAGAGGAGTCCCAATATGAAGGATCTCTTGTATTCCAACAAACAGGCGATTTCTTTACCCTGAAGCCTTTGCCCTTAAAAAGAACACTAACCAGCAAAATCTGAAACAAAAAGTGGCTCTTTTTTTTAAAATGTTTACAATTTTTTTTTAACACAGGTGTATTTTCCCAGAGACATACCCACAGATCAGACCTACCTTCCTATCAAAATGCATAGAGGATGTGGAGGCTCTACTGTAAATAAAAGCATTGCACCCTGTATTTGTTACCCCAAAAAGCTAAGTGTGTGGATACTCATTAAAAACTTGAGGCCCTTCAGACCATTTACTGAACCTGCCCCCTGCACGCCCAACCCGGCCTCACCTTTGCCATGCCTCTGCTGCAAAGTCAGGTACGGCAGTAGGATCAGGTACATCTAGCCGCCTGGGACATCTCACCACGATATACTGATGTGTTATGAGAGACCACGCCTTCATACGCCACTTTCTGAACACCACCCTCCCTTTCCCCTCCACCACCCCATCCAGCCCCCTTTGTAAGTTGCCTATATCAACATCAAACTTACCGTGATCAAATGCTGTGAAATGGCCCACCGCAAAATGTGGTGAAATGGATAGAACAATACTACACAAAGGAGGGGCAACAGGGAGCTGACGGGACCCCCCCCCCCCGCCTCCCCCAAGCTCAAAACTCTATTAAAGCAAAAGTGGACAGGTGGCCCACAAAGATACCAGGCCTTCCGTACATGTAACGCGCCAGTGCTTCCTCACAAAAGGAGATCAGGAGAGCCAACTATCCCTAAAAGTATCTAAACCTGTCCCGGGATTACGGTCCGGATATGTCAATGCAGCCCTCTGTGTACGACCCTTTCGAGTCTGAAGGATTCGCTCCAATTTACTTCTGCGGCATCTGCCCATTGCGTATTCTTTTCTTTCCTTTTTACTCATTGCGGTTTTTGGTGCTGCTAGCAAGTTGTGATTTGATCTGTTCTCTGTGGTGGTGTGTTAAGTGCCATCATGCCACCATTTGTGCTTTAATGTGAACAACCTTTCGTGATCGTTGTATGCATTACATTATATTGATTGCAATTTTTCTCCACAACTACACTTCCACATATTTCAAAGCACTGTAGATTCATGTGGTCGAAATTATTCTCAAAACCCGCACCTCGGACCACTTGTTTGTGAGCCGCCAATCTATGGCAGTGGATGGAAAAATAACAAATCTAACAACGCATTGGAGCACACTTTTTTTGTTTGTTATCTTTTTATCTTACTTCTGCAAATCACACCACACAATACTCATACATAGACCGTCATGAATTTTGAAAGCAAGCTAGCCTTTGTTGCCAACTAGTAGTAAAAAAGGTGTTAAGAACAGTAGAGGGACCATACCATGCCTTTTGTGATCAAAAGGTGAACTAAAGTGACTCTAGAATCTAAGACGTGTCTGTCAATAATATAATAAATCTAAAAAGGGAGGCCGCGTGGAGGCATCGAACTTCAATGTGCCCTCATTCTATTAAAAACAGGAAGATCATTTAGTTTTTCTGAAAGAATGGAAAATGTGGGGGTATCACTCTCACTTATAGTATCCCCCTTATTTTTAGGTCTCAAAGTTAGATTCTAGAGTCACTTTTGCTCACTTTTTGTTCACATAAGGCATGATATGGTGGCTCTACTCTTTAGTGCGCCCCAATGCTGCGTTAGATTGGTTCTTTTTCCATCCACTATAGACAGGCGGCTCAGCACCGCGATCTAGGGACAGGTGTAGATACTTCTAGGGATAGTTGGCTCTGCCAGTCTCCTTTTTTGAGGAAGCACTGGCGCGTTACATGTACGAAAGGCCTGGTATGTGTGTGGGCGACCCGTCCACTCGTGTGTTAATAGTGAAAGGGATAGAGCCAGATGAGCAGACGCCACTGCAGCCAGAGGGGCCCTGCTTGATGATGTCATAGCTCATCTGTTGAGCCTTTGCAATGTTATTCGACTGAAGGATCAAGGCAGGTCAGTCTGACACAGTGGGATCAGACAACACGAATTAAAAATATAAATAAATATGCCATGAGAGTGAAAGAAACATGACGAAAACATAAGCATTGGCAAAGCCATATGATTTGGATGTTGAGTTGAATATTTTTTGTTTTGGTACCTAAACAGTAGTTTTCATTGTAAAGGTATTGCCATCATGTGCAAGTACAGCCTCAAATGCCCCGGAAATGCCATCCAATTCTATTTAATGTCTTGCATGCATCATTTAGTCACCAAATGTAATGTGCAGCCCAGCAGGTCTAATTGCTATTATCATATGCAATGCAGAGTCTCAAATGCCACAGTAAAACCAGTGAATGGGCTTCATTACGAGGTCAGCGCAAAGGGATACCGGGCACTGTTAAGGACATTGGTGCCGGTAATCCCTTTGCGCCCTATTCCGAGGTCCCTTAGCGGGTCCCTTCCTTAACGCCTGGTTTTACCAGGCGTTATGGACGGGGCCCGCTAAGGGACTTCAGAGCTAATAACGGTACCGCAATTTGCGGTACCGTTATTGGCGCCTTCCCCCTTCCCATTGAGCCCTATAGGAGCTGAAATGGGAATGGGGAATGGCTTTTTCAATGGGGACTTACCGGTCCCGCAAAGGTCGGAATAGACCGGTAAGTCCCTATTGAACGAGGGCGGACTCGGTACCGGTATTGGAGGTAGTCATGGCACTAATAGCGCCATGACTACCTCCAACCTCGTAATGAGGCCCAATGTCTTAAGCATGTCCTATTCACCAAATGTGAGATGCAACACCCACTTGTCCAGTTGCTGCTGTAATATGCCAAGTTCAGTCTCAAAGGCCTCAGTAGTCAATTTCTGTAAAAACAGGTGTTATTAGGGTACAACGTCCTTTATAGGATATATGATATTTTATTTGTATCGCGCTTGTACACAGGTGTTTCAGAGAACAATAGTTTCATTGTGGGGTGTTTTCTTACCGCAGATTTTTTTACAAAAAAATCTCATCGAAATTTTTATGGGGGTTACAAAAATATATATTTGGGGTGTGGGTGTTTGGGAATATATAAACAATTAAAGGGGATGGGAGTTTGGGAAGGAACCCCCAAAAATAAAAAATGTAATGGGTTTCTTCGTTAAAAAATCAGCAGAAAAAAAACCACGAAAAAACATCCCACGATTAAATGACATGGAACCGTTATTGGTACCCAATATTCTGGTAATTCTGGCTTCTCACATTCAACAGGGTTAGAACAAAAGGCTAAGTCGTCCCTGCCTCGGGATACAAACTTGTCAAGGGCAGGCTGGTCCCATGTGAGAGGCGAGCACTTTTCTTCTGAACTATCCAGCTGGGCAGCTCCAATAATTACCATAAGTGTACTACGTTACAGAATCTCACATGCATGCGTTACCCTCATGTGCCAATAGTTGCCTCACTTACCAGTGTAATGCCACTCAGTGGCAATTAATTACTCACATGGCTGACATTGACCCATTTTTCCTCAACATGCATGGTATTACAATCATGCTATAAAAGTATTTGTATTTGTTTTATTTATATAGCGCAGACCAGGCCCAGGGGCAACCGGGCGCATATTTTAGTAGAACGTTACTTTGCAGGTAGTGGAACATTACATTACAATAGAAGGTATTACAATAGAAGGCATAGCATCATAAGGTCCCAGCAGGTACACAGAGAATACAGATAACGTTACCAAACAAGGCAATAATCGGAGCAGATCAATGCAAAGCTAGGTCCCAGAAGGCCCGTCCGGACAGAGGAGTGGTTGTTAGTGGGATGTAGCTAACCAAAGCTTGGCATTGTGTTTGAATTGGTTAAAGGAAGGTACCATTCTGATCATGAGTGGTACGGTGTTCCAGAGTTTGGCTGCCAGGACAGGGAAGCTAGCGCCCCTTGCAGAGTGAAGCTTGAATCTGGGTATTGCAAGACCTTGGGTTTGTGTAGATCTGAGTGCACGTGCAGGGGTATATTGAGTGAATCTCGAGGCTAAGTATGAGGGGGCCTGGTGGTTAACACATTTGTATGTGAGGGCCAGTGCTTTCAGTGAGATCCTTTGGGCAACTGAAAGCCAGTTGAGGTTCTTCCTAGTTTCTGATATGTGGGCTGATCGGGGGATCCTTGCGGGGCTCCACACGGGACAGGTGTGGGATCGGCTGATGCAGTGGGGGAGAAAACTCTCATGTGCCTGTTCACAAATATATTTGTGAAATTGTCCAATCTCAACGAAATGTGTGTCTTTCTTTTTATAACCCATAATGTTTTTGGTCAAAGTGCTTTATAATTTGGCACAGGTTCATTAGATGACTTATTTCTTCCCCAAACATAACCACAAATTGAAATGTGGATCTTTTCATGTATTACTAATGTTACTTGGGTACGACGTTCATTCATCGGCAGAATATTTAGCAATTCGTTTTTTGCGGAATATTTTTTGGAAAAAACTCATTGAAAAATATAGGGGGTGGGGGCGTTGATAAGGGTATATAAGGGGGAAGGGGGGTTTGAAAGAAAACAATATATTTTTGATGACATTTTTCCAAACAATATTCAGTAAAAAAAATCCTCAAAGAATATTCTGGCAATGAAAGAACATAGAACCGTTACTTGCCCATGTGCTTTAATATGCAGCATTTGGCAGATGTGGCAATCAGAATCAATTGGTTAGAACCACTAAACCCCTCATGATGTTTTATTTAAATCATTATCATGTCATGTTGTATCCAGATTACTTGTTCAAAGTGTTTTTAAGAATAGAAAATTATTTTGGGGGACTTGGAACCCCCCACTGTCATTACAAGGCAAGTAATAGTGTTTTTTTAGGACACTGAGCTTTTGCAGTGGCCGGTGCTCAATGTGGTCCCCAGCCGAAGACCAAACTGGACATTTTGCCCACCACGAAAATGTTTGTGAGCACCCCTGGCTTAATGGAACGAATCAACCAAACCCCAAAGTGCTGCTTACAAAAGCTGGTGGCAGAAGACAGAGGAAACTGGTATGATCTTTCACCATGGGCTCTTGCTGTCATATTTAATACCTCACAATCCCCGCAAATCCCGAGATGTGCTGCATATGCCGAAAGAAGGATGGGGGGCCCAAGACAACCATGCAATGAAGGCTGCCCAGTTTGTACAATGGCCAAAAGTACGGATAATACTGGTCCATCAAAACCTGAAAGAGGCCCAGGATAAACAAAAGATATACGATTACAAAACCGGCTACAGAAGTTTAAAGTGGGAGATAAAATATCCTTCCCACCTGAAAATTAATAATTAACCAATCTAATTACTAAGGTAATGAGTGACCCGAGTTACCGGGTGAACAACTGGACTACAGGAAATCCTCTCAGACATACTTGTTCAACTGGCTCAAAGAGTGGAAGGAGGACGAAGCACCCACAATAGAGGCAACAGTTAAAAGTTCAGTAAAAATGAAAATTCCAGGAAACAAGGCTCAGAGTCCAATTCCCTAGGGCTTGTCAACATCACAAAATCAAGATGTACAAGATTCTATGCCTCATTTTTCAGACGTCCTGTCAGAGAAACCTGGAAAGCTAGCAGGGTTCTTTCATTACATTCATATTGCCCCAGGGATAGCACTTTGCCTAAGAACCTTCTGGAACTCCAAGGCCAGATTCCAAGAGATCCATGATGAAATCCAGGAAATGGTGGATCTGTGTGTCATTGACCACTCCCAGAGACCGTGTTCAGACCCGCCTGCACTAGTGCTAAACACAGATAGCAGCTTTTGGTTTGGCAGTGAATGAATTTGACCGATTCGACATGTATCCCATGCCTCCTATCGAATGAGATTAAGTATTTGGGGTTCCTTACATCTTTGGGCTGGATCCCCACTAAGGAATGCTGAGAAGTTCTGTTAGCACCAAAAGACAAAGAGAAACCTGTGTTCTCTACCTGAGAGGGATTACTAAAGTGCACCAGTCTCCTTTTCAATCTACATTGGGCTCTGGCTACGTTTTAGGGACTTATGGATCACCTTAGATGTCCACATCAGGAATCAAGCCTATATCAAGGACATTGTGATCCGCAGTAAAACCCGGGAATTGCTTACGAGAAACTTATATTTTGTAATTCAGACCCTTCAGGTGGACTTTTGGCAAACCCTGAAAAAAGAATTCCTGGCTCAAGCCACGGTCAAATACTTGGGCTTCCATGTCAGTACAGTCTCATGCAACCCTACTCTAGCAAGGGTGAGGCAGAGCAGCGGATTCTGTTACCCTCTACAAAGAAAGAATTGAGGGCCAAGCTGGATCTACTGGGATATTATAGATACTTTACAGTAAGGTGATCCGCCATCACAGGCCGTCTCATGGAACTACTCAAGGCAAACAACCCCGACCAGATACAATGGGAGAAATCAGGAAGAAAAACGTGTGAAATATTGGAAAGTTCCATTTGCCATCCACCTTTGCGTATAATGTTGCACTTATCACAACCCTTCATTTTTATAAACAGATACCCCGTTAATTGGGTTTGAAGCTATTCTATCATAAGAAAGAAAATAAGTGAGACACACATTCTGTATGTCAGCAAGATGTTATCCCCCAAGAGACCTGACAATTAAGTGGCCTCATGAGGCCTTCAATTACTTTGACAGGGTTTGCCAATTGAGGCTCATTACCGACCATGCCCCTTACACATGGTTAGCAAGGACACCAAATCCTGACTCATCAGATGGTTCTTGACCTTACAACCTTTCAACTTTACAGCAGAGCACAAAGAGTGGAAACTTCAATCTACTGTAGATTTCCTCAGCCGTCATCCTCTTTCCAACCCGGAAGAAGAATCTAGGGGGATACAAGTAGAAAAGAGGGGTATGTGGTGATGTCACATAGTTAAGACTATGGAGTATATGAGAATCTGGCCACCAGGGGGACCACCCTCTACGTGAGGGGAGTAATGACTGGATATAGGGGGGCCAGTCCAGGAACCCTTCCCTCCATCTCACCTCGAAATGTGTACAAAAGAGTGTACCCCCGCAAATACGCAGACATGCACCACAGTTTGAGTTCCCAGGAGAGCATGCAGCAGTGATCCCCAAGTTTGTGGTCTGTGAATCTTGGAAGCCAAGATATAATGGCCTGCCCCAAAGAGGAAGACATGAGGTCCATATGACTTCAAGAGAAAGTATGTAATGTTGTACCATAGATGAAGAGGCTCCATTTTAGGTATTGCCGCTTCTCTAGAATACCCTTAATTAACTTTTAAAGGTGTTCAGTTATTCCGGTGCTTTTACATGGCCAACAAATATTTTATCTTACAAACAATATACATTGGAATACAACAGAATCTGCACTTTGGAAGAAAGTCCTGAATTTCCTTGACCCGCTACCAATGGCAGCTTTAAGATATGAACAGGGTGTTAGGTCAATGCAAGGCTGGCTGGAGTGGAAAGTCCTTGCCTTCAAGCAGGAACATATCAGTCCCGACAAGCAACACTCTATGCATAGATCTAAAGACAGAATTGCTGGAGAATAATACAGCACTCTCCAAAGGGCTTTTGTAGTATGGCGGAAGCGATTCTGGCTTAGATTGAACACACAAAATGTGATGTTTAAATCCCATAAAAAGGTTAATAAATGCTAATTGTGAATGGATTGGATGAGTACTATGACCAGCTGCAGGCACTGAAAATTCACTCCAGCCTACCTGGCTTAGATTAACCTTTGGGGACTTGTTCCCACAATTTATTAAAATTCCCTAACTCTACACTGAGGGGGCAGTTCCTAAGATTTAGACTGAATTTCATGCCCACACGAGAGAACCACTATACGAGACAGGGGTGGTGCCATTTTAGATTTTTCTAAGTTATGTGATCGTAATTTGACACACACTTGAGCACTTAATGATTGATTGCCCTGCACCTAGCACTTTAAGAAAGCAATTGATTGGTAAATATGTGAAGATTATATGGTGGCTCTCCACTCGGGACTTTTGGTATAGCTCCTCGAGTGGCGAAGAGAACACACAGTCTATTGCCATTATATGATTTTTGAATGCTGTCAAAACTATCAATTTAAAACTGATTTTATCTGTTTCTTTTTCGTTCATTTGTTTTTTATTGTAGTAGCATTCATCTGAAATACATGATCCCTTTTAATATAGTAAAACAATTTACGTATTACATGTAATTTACCGAAGTGTTATAATATGTAAAGATGTATACAAATGTTTTGATGCAGAGAGATATTGTAGTGTGTAAGGTTACTTGGTTGACCAATTCACAGAAATAACAAATACATTGATCTATACTATTGTTACTCGGGTGAAAATTGCAGAACATATGACGAGTGCTCCAGTGACCCAAACTACCAGCGAGAGAAAAGCACATGATGGACTGTGCTAAGCTAGTGACAGTGTGATCCGCCCACGCAGTGGCCACAGCAGCTCGTGATGGTCTTCCTAACAATATCAAGCTTCATGAGGTGACTGTCACTTGAGTGTTCCTCTTTCACACTTCTGCTAATGTGCGGCGATCGCACGCAGCCCAGAAGCAGGCAGTGCTTGCATTTCATATGAATCGTTCAAATAGCGATTATTTTGCAGTTACCGGGCCTCATCACGAGTTGGGTTCTAGTCCTTAAATGCAGCAGTAACGGTATTACCGCTGCATTGAAGAGCTGGCCCTATCACAAGCTAGGCGCTAAATGGGCTGTTTTACTTCCAGCTTTTTTCTGGAGGTGAAAATCCCATTTAGCATCCTGTTTTTGGTGGTATCACTACCGGCTGTATTAGCCCGCAGTATTGGCACCAAAAATGCTCCATTGCATCCAATGGACCTATTGGGGAATGGGGATTTACCGTTAACACCCAACCCATGACACGGCGGTAATCCTACCAGGCTAGTGGATGCTAAGGCTATTACAGTCAGGCGGTATTACAGCTGGGATACAGTCCAACTTGTGATGAAGCACACTGTTTTCATCACAGCAATTTTCACTACGGCTATTTTACCATTGTGTTTAGACTGACCTATTGTTGCATTTTGGCATTTAAATATGTGTGTTGTGTGTTTGTGTAGGGGTTTGGGGTGCTGGGTGAGGTGGTGGGGGTGGTGGTAGAGGTGAGGGCAGGGCCAGTCTTAGAATTTGCGGGGCCCTGTGCGGCATAACATGTGCAAGGCCCCCCTATTTGTATAAATGGTGACCAGTGATCTTACAGAAAATTATTTCACAGAACGAGTCTAATGCACACAATATCATGGCAAATTACATTGAAAACACGCTGTCATGAGTAAAAAACACGTTTTCATGAGTAAGCCAGGAGACAGGTACACTGCGACATCCAGTATATGATTTGTCACTGTTTTTAGTTTTTTTTTTTATAACACATTTTATTAGTTTTCAAGACAAACAAACAAGTACAAGCACACTACAAATGAAAGTGCTTTTGGTTGACTCCCCCCCAGAACATGCAAAATTTACAGCTGAATCTTTATGTTGCATAAGAACACACCCCATTCCTGTGTTAGAAACCCATCAGAGTCGCTGAGGTAAGTCCCAATATGTCTCTTCAATCAACTGTTTTGAAATGTGTTTCATTGGGCATCATCCCACCTTTGCCTTACTTTTTGCGCCTTTGCAGGGCATCCTCTGGCCGTGTACACCCTGCACTCCATTGCAATACAAATGTCCACATCCGTGACCCATTGGTCATAGCTCAGTGTCACTTCTGACCCCCATAGTTTTGCAATGTTCCTTTTAATTATTGCAGTGGTAGTGAACAGAAACAGCTTTTCGTATCTTGACAGCTACATTTCTTCCTCTATCCCCAGCAGGAGTAATTTTGGGTCTCTGGGAATCGTTTTGCCCATGACTGTCGATAATTCCCTACAGCATGCTTCCCAGAATTGCTGAATGTGGGTACACTCCCACAGGATGTGGAAGAAGGTACCTTCCTCAGTCCTACACCGCAGACAGGCTGGATCGTTATCCTTCCCCGTTTGTAGAGGGCTACCCTGGGATAGTATATCCTACGCAATATCTTTAGTTGAATCAGTCTAAATCTCGACGATATGGCCACTTCCCTGGGGAACATTAATGCACAGACCCATTCCTCTGGTAGTATGGTACCCACGTCAGTTTCCCATTTGTTCTGTAGCCCTGACAGTTCTGTTGTGCCGAAGGAGGTTATGGCACTGTACAGTGTCGATGTTAGTTTGTGGTGGATCTTTTCAGGGAACAGGTTTCGTTCTATTGGAGTGTATTCTGGCAGGGAGTTCATATCGGGGAGGCTGACCTGTAGCGCATGATGCAGTTGGGTGTAATGGTATCGTACTGTCTGCGGGAGACCGAGGCGGAAGGGCAACTCCGCAAATGAGATAATATTGCCTTCTTTCATGACATCGCCTATTGTTAGTGTCCCATGCCGAGACCAATCCGCCCATTTGGGAAGTGTGTACACTCCCTGGAGGTTCTTGTTGTTCCATAGTGGCTGTGCTTGGGACAGCTTATTTTCCCATCCCACAAATGTATGTGTGTCGGCCCAGATCCGGGTCGTGTGTGATTATATGGTGGGAGTGGTCATTCGGGTTTTCTTCTTGTATAAGTATTTCATGATGGGTTTCTCAGGAGTGTTTGTCTCTAGTGGTCTGTTATGTGGCACAGTGGTGTCCCCATGCAGTTTATCTTTTACGACTGCCATTTGGCTAGCCCAGTAGTACGTCTGCAGTCGGGGAAGCCCGATTCCACCCTTGCATATGGACCTCTGGAGGGTCGCGAGCGCTATACGCGGGTGTCCATCATTCCATAGCAGCCTCCGGAGTGTTTGATCTATTTTCTTGAATTCATTTAGTGGGATATATAACGGGGCATTTTGTAATATATATATATATAGGAAGCGGGGGAGGGCCATCATTTTGTAGAGTGCCGCTCTGCCTAGTAGTATTAATGGGAGGGTGGACCAGTGTCTGACATCTTCTGCAAATTTTGTTATGACCGGGTGTAGGTTCTTAGGGATGTAGTAGTTTAGATTGTTCGTAATTTGTATGCCCAGGTATCTGAACTTTTCCCTTTCTACTTGGTTGGGGCAATGGGGTGGCATTGCTTCCTCTTCCTGTCCTAATGTGAACAGTATGGATTTTGCCCAGTTAACGCGTAGGCCGCTGAACGCTCCGTATCTCTCCAGTACGGTAGTTACTATAGGGCAGGATCTTATTGGATCTTTTAAGTATATAAGCAGGTCGTCTGCGTATAGGGATACTTTATCTTCCCAGGTTTCTGACCAACAGAAGCCGCTCCATGTCCCTGTGTCTCTTAGCACTATCGTGAGGGGTTCGATCGCTATCGCGAAGATCATGGCCGACAGTGGGCATCCCTGTCTCGTCCCCTTTCCCAATTCAAAGGGATTGGATATATAGCCGTTCACTTTTGTTACTGCTACCGGTGATTTGTACAGTAGTTTAACCCAGATCATGAATTGTGGTCCAAAACCCATTCTCTGCATGATTTCCCAGATAGCTTCCCAATTGACTGAATCAAACGCTTTGTTTTCGAAGTCCACTGCCAGTAATGCTAATGGGCCCTAAATAGTGGTCGCTTTCTCTAGTGCAGCGTGTAGTCTATGTATATTCATACGTGTGGATCTTTGCGGCATAAATCCACATTGATCCGGGTGGATCAGGGAGGGTATGATCTGCTGAAGTCGGTTAGCTAGTGTTTTTGCTAGGATTTTGGTCTCTGTGTTAATGAGAGGGATGGGTCTGTAAGAGCTACATCTGTCTGGGGGTTTATCTGCCTTGGGCAATACCACTATGGTAGCTTTCCTGAGGTCCGGAGGGAGACATCCTTCTCTGCGTGAGGCTTTGTACATTTTTAATAGGTGTGGCGTTATTGCGTTTGGGCCTATTTTCTTCTATACTTCCACCGGGAAGCCATTAGGTCCCGGGGTTTTCCCGGATTGGAGGTCAGCTATGGCCGTGGCTAGCTCATCCTCTGTGATATTTTGTTCTAACAGAGATATCTGGTCAGGTTTAAGAGTAGGAAAGGTGATTCCTGTTAGGATTGAAGTGTCATAGGGGAGGTTGGGGTTTTATAGAGCTCAGCGTAATAGTTAGCGAATCCTTCCGCTATGTCCTGATCTGCTGTTATTAATATCTCGTCATATGTCTTAATAGCCCTGACGTGTCCGAGACCTTCATCCCTCCAGCCATGCCAGCATTTTACTTGCCTTGTCTCCGGTCTCATACATCCTGGCTTGCATTGCTGCATGTGCCTGCTTAGCGCTATCTAGGGCAATATTCTGAAGCTGTTTGTGTGCCAGCTGTAGTGCGCGGTGTGACTCCGGTTGGTTTAGGGATAGGTGGGTTGTCTCCGCCCTTTGTACACGTGCATCAGCCTCCCTGAGCGACTCTAACTGCCTCCTCCTGTGAGCAGCAATCCAGAAAATAAGTTCCCCTCCTAGTACCGGTTTATATGCCTCCCATATCACTGTCGGACTTTCTACTGAAGCTGTATTTAAATCAAAGTACGTTTCTGTAGCTTTCTGGACATGCTCCACTAATTCAGGGAAACCCAAATAATGATTATTTAGCCGCCAGGTGGGAGGGGGGGTTGGCCTGTTGGTGGTAAATTCTATCATGAGAGGGGAGTGGTCTGAGATGCCTCTGGGAAATAGCTGTGCCTCGTTTGCTAGGTGTAATTCGATCGCTGGGAGAAAGAAGTAATCTAGCCTTAATAAGGAGGCATGTGCTCCAGAGTGAAATGAATATTCTCTTTCATCAGGGTGTAAGTGTCTCCACACGTCTTTCAGGCCCAGAGCATCAGTAAAAGTAGCTAGTTTGGTACGTGTGGAGGGGTTCCTTGTGCGAATATGTGTGCGATCAAGTTCTAGATTCATGACCTCATTAAAGTCTCCCCCGATTACCATCAGGTTCGCGGGGTCTCGGGTAATTATGGGAGTTATGTTGTTAATTAGGGAGGTAAGCAGGGCTGGTGGCGCATAGACAGCCAGCCTCGATGTGGGCCGTTCTCAGAGGGTCCCGGTGATATGTACGAATCTGCCTCCGATGTCTTGTGTTTCGGAATTTAAGTTGAAAGGCAGCCGTTTGTGTATTAGGAGGAGTACTCCACGGGACCCCAGAGAGAAGCCAGCGTGCAGTGCTATGCAGTAGTTGGTTCTTTTGAATAGGTTGCAGTTGGTGCCTGCTAGGTGCGTTTCGGTCAAAAACGCTACATCTGGTGCATACCGATTTAGTTGCTGTAGTACTAGGCGCCTCTTAATGCTACTGCCTAACCCATTCACATTCCATGTCATGATCCTGATGGATTTGGTGTTAGTTCTATTAGGGGGTCCTGTCATTCTAGCTGGGGGTGGGTGTGTCAGGGTGTGTTATACGCATCCTGCTATATTGCATTGCATTCCTACGGCGGGAGCCAGGCCCTGACCCCGAGCGTGCGTCACTTGTGCCTTGTACACTGAACCATGCATACCAGAACTTAGAAGAAAAAACCCAACCTATCCCCCACCCTACACTCCACCCAACTTGAAGTATCTGTCACCCGAACAACATTTAACTGTTGCCAAATTGATAACCTGCTTACACTATAACAAACAGCTCAGCTCCGTATTCTTTGAGCTTTGCAGTTTGTGTCAATGCACTGAGGCTAGGGTGCTCAGTACTCTTGCTTGCCGCTGTGTGGTCACTACCTTGTTGGGAGGGGGGTGGCTCAAGTTTGGCCGCCAGCCATTTTGCGCATTGTGAAACATGCTTTCGTTTGAAGCAGGGGTTCCGTTATGTTCCAGCTTACAGCGATTATGTTATTTTCATGTATCTGCGGTGGTATTACGTCTTGTGGTTGCTGGGGTCTGATGTCTGGTGGTCTCTCTGGATGTACAAAGGGCGGAGACAACCCACCTATCCCTAAACCAACCGGAGTCACACCGCGCACTACAGCTGGCACACAAACAGCTTCAGACTATTGCCCTAGATAGCGCTAAGCAGGCACATGCAGCAATGCAAGCCAGGATGTATGAGACCGGAGACAAGGCAAGTAAAATGCTGGCATGGATGTGGTCTGTTGCGTTCACCCCCAGTTTTCTTTCTGGTGCTCCAATCGCCTTCTATGTGACTTTCCGCCCAGTTCCACGCCTCCTTCGGGTCTGTGAAATGTACCGTCGTGCCATTGTGGAGAATCTTGAGCTGGGCGGGGAAGATTAGGCCATATTTCGTTCCCATGGTCTGCAGCCGTTTTTTTAATGGATCGAAGGATTGGTGCGCTTTTTGCACCTCTCTGGTGAAGTCAGGGAAGAAAGCAATTTTAGATCCATTGTAAATGACGGTCCCCTTTGATCTTGCCATCTGTAGTACAGCATTTCTGTCCCTGTAATTTAGGAATCTTGCGATGACTGTGTGGTGGCGCTCCTGGTGTGACTTTGCCTGTTGGAATGTGGTGTGCTCGCTCAATGAAAAAGAATTTGGAAAAGGATTTTGCATCGTAAGTGTCCGTGAGCCCAGGGGAGTTGCTAGGTCTGGAAAAGGATTTTAATGCGGTCTAGCATTCCGGACATGCCTCGGTTGACTCCTCGTAGGGTGTCTTCAGTTTGTGAAATGCGTGCTTCGGCCTCACCAGTACGTGAGGTTAGCTTTTGGAGGTCATGTCTCAGTAGGGATACATCAGCACCAATACTGTCCATCTTCTTCTCCATTGATGTTCTGGAGCTGGCAACGGCGCTCACCACATCTCTGAGGGAAATGTCATCTTCCGCGTTGTCAGGTTCAGTCAGTGCCAGCCGCTCCGGTGAGCGAGACACCGGAGTGGTGGCGTATTGTTCCATCCTGCTTTGTGTGGAGGTTTTCCTGGGTTTCTCCTTCCCCATATTGCCTTGCCGTTGTTGTATTGCTGGGCTCTTTCGATTCGTGGGGGGAATTGGTAGTATTGGCTCTCCATTATATTGTGGGATCCTGAGTTTGTTGTTTCCTGGATCGTGGAGTCTCTTGGAAGGACATATTGGGGTCTTGTTTTATTGTGACCACCTTTGGATAGGGTGCTTGTCATTTACGGGTCTTTGCGTGCAGTTTTGTACAAGGTATTATGTTGCCACTGCTTATTGCAACCCGTCCTTTTTTCCTAATTCTGAGTGTTCACGCTCCTAGTCCCTCCCCACCATGTGGTTTAGTAGTTATATGCAGTAAAAGCGTGAACTCGGGCTCACGCCACTCATGCCATCCAGGTTTGTTTGACACTCCTGCGGGCTTCAGCGTGACCCAAGGCTGGATGCACCCTAACGATGGGGTGAGTTCAGGTTTCCGTTGCAGCCCGGAACATTATGGTATCGATTGCATTGTGTGATCTGTCTTGTCTTGGGGCTGCTGATTCGCGTATTCACACAGACTTTGAGGGTGACCTCTTTGACTCCCCTGTCCACAGTTCCCCAGCCAGTTTATTATGGTGGGTTAATGTTCGTATTATGAATGTTCCCACCTTTATATTGGCGCCCAGTGCCCCAATTTCAAAGTTTGGAAAGAGAATGGGGGGGTTCCCCCGCTGTTTTCCTCCATAGGAGTTGCGCCCTCCAAAGTTGTACCATACAGCTTATCACAGGGGAGCACCTATGCAGTGTCACCTTACCCTTATTGATTCGTGCTGATATGGTTGGTGCTGTGCTGTGTCACGGGCCTTAGGACTTGCAGAGTCTTTGGCGCCGCACAAGTGGGACAGGGGAGCAAACTGGGGCACACGCTCGCTGCTGCCTCCTGTTTCTTTCCTTCCCCTCTCCTTACTGCTGTTCACTGGCCGTGTCCTCCTGGAGCTCCGAAGCAGTTGCGTGTCTTGCGACTGTGTTGGGGGGGGGGGTCTAGCAGGCGCTCTACGCAAGGCGGAGCGCCCGCGACCGCATCATGGATCTTAACGGCTGGGTTCCGGCTCGCCTCGGCGTAATGTTGATTGGATTTCCCCCCTTCTCTTGCAGTGCAGCGGCGGTATAGGAGGATGCTTCCTCATGGGCGCCCAGCGTATATCAGGGTCCTATGTGGGGATCTGTTGCCGGGCATTGTATTGCAAACAATGGCGCGATTTCAGGCGGCGGCTGCGTTTGGGCTGTTCCTCCCTCGGTCTATAGCGGCCATCTTGCTTGCCTTACGGTGTGGGCGGCCTCCCTCTTCTGCAGCCTGTGTCTCCAAATCCCGGGGCCGTTTTCACCCACACGCTCAGCGCTTCATTGTGCCCATTTCGCGCTACAGAAATGCCCATTCACTGCGGGTCTTTCGGCGGTTCTGCTCCTAATCAGGCGGAACCTTGGCTCCTCAAATGTCAGGGTACAATGTTCACATCGGGTCCTTGGGGTGCGTGTGATGTCCGTTTTCCCCAGGGATTCCGGGTTTTTCCCGGCTCTCCTTTACTACGTTGGGCCGAGGGGGGGGGGGGGAAGTCTTCACCCTCCTCCGTGTGCTTGGATGCGTTCACGGCCACAGTGTGTCAGGTTTATCCGCTTCAGGGGAGGGCAGGGCGCAGACCAGCTTTGCTCGAATGCTCACTACACCACAACTGCAGGGAGGGGGTCAGCGCCCGCTCCGTCCCCCCCATTACCTCGCGGTCGGGGCGGTCGCTTCTCCCCTTAGGCTGCCTTCCACGCCAAGTCGCCGCGCTCCCCGCCTACTCCTCGGCATCGGCGGCCGTCTTGATTGCACTACACAGTCCGCTGCCTCTGACTTCTGATGGCCGTATCTTTGGTTTCACGCACCGTTTTCGATCCGCTTTGCCACGATTCGATGCAGCAATGCTTCACTCTTCGCGTTTACGCGTTTCATGCGTATTTTCACACTCGTTCCGAGCAGGATGGATACAGGATTAGGCTGGCGGCCCGGGAGCGACGAAGGATCACGCCCTCATCGTACGCCTGCTGGCCATGCCCCCGATTTGTCACTGTTAACACTTACCTATGTGGCAATATCAGGAGTGAGGCTTTATTGTGAAGTAGCAGACAAAATTAAAAGGGAGCCTCATCATTGTACCCCCTGAGCATTCATTGGAGGCGGTGAGCAGGCCAGAACTGTTTGGCGGGGTGCAGGAACTGCAAGGGGAAGCAGGGATTGCCACAACAGAATGTTGTAATGGCAACTGAGCAGGTTAGGTGACTGTTGTTGTTTATAGGATATATCTTCCTGTAAATCATATGGCTTTTTTCCCATTCCTGCTGCAAAATGTGCTGTAAAATGTGGTGAATCGACTATGGGATGGGTATGGCTCCCACGCGTCACTTGGTGTGGGAACTTCTGGTCCCAAAGCAAAAATAAAAAAGCTGGCACCTATGAATATACGGACGGTAAGTGTGCATATTTTAAAGTGAAATATACAAGTTTGATTCAGTTGACCTTTCCCCTTCGAAGAAAGCGCACCAGACAAAAGAGCATTGGCAATTAAAAAACATTAATCAACACTGGAAAAATGACATGAGAGGGGAGATTTTCCAATAGCTACGCTGGCAAAGTGTAAAAGGTACCCAACTTTTAATAAAAAACAAGCTGTAGTGAAATAGCCCCAGACAAAGAAAACCCCAGTGAGAGACATGTGTTTTGATGACACTTGTATGTTGTCTTGTGGGTAAGCGTCAGCCTTTGGTACATGACAACCTGGGTAAAATCGTCAAAAACACCCAAGCGGGGCAGCATCCACCTTCTGAAAAACACCCACGTGTATGCTATACTTAGGCCAAAAAGACAGCATATGGCCACACAGAGGGAAAATAACCTCTCTAGGATTGCAACCTCTTACCACATGCTGGGCAAATATTAATGACTCACTTGCCTTCTCATTGTTTCCCCTCCCCCTCATGTTTGACTTTGAATGGTATTCTGTTTTTATAACTAGGACTTACAAAGTACACAGACCATAGTAAGGTATTCACACAAATATGAAAATCATTTTAGAAACACGTTAGGAAAACACATTTCAGTTGTAGCATTATTCTCCCCATCTTCGTTTGGAGACTACAAATACCAGAATGCAATTAAGCATAAGGCAAACAATGGCCTTGGAGCTGGAAAATGTTCTTTCAAGACTAAGGGCCTCATCACGAGTTTGGCGGTAAGCCTTAAATGCAGCGGTAACGCTATGACCACCGCATTTAATGATCCCCCAAATCACAGGCTTGCGGGAAGATCCGCCGCGATTTTGCCGATTTTCAGCGCTATTACCGGTTGTGATAATAGCGCTGAACATTCCCCATTGGCCCCAATAGGGAATGGGAAATTCCCAATGGGGAATGGGGAACTTACCGTTCCACCAAACCAGTGATCTGGCGCTAATAGCGCTGGGGGGTTTGGCGGTAGGGCTTATAGCCCCAGAGGCAATACCGCCGGGGCTAGCGCCCAAATCGTGATGAGGCCCTTAGACTATTGTGAGAAAAGGTTACCCGTTCGTATTTCAATGTTTGAAAAATACCGGCTATATATATGGTGCGATGAAAATATCACATTCTACCAAAAAGAAACTATTTTTGGTTAAATATGAACTTCTGAAAATAATGCAGTTAGTTTAAAACTGCTTTTTGTAATATATGTTAAGTGGCCTGCAGGGGGGTGTAGTTTTAGACAGCTAACTGGTGCTTTGTGTGTGCTTTTAGAATGAAAATGACCCTTTGCATTTCTTAACACGGAAACGTCCTGCACAAAACAATGGTCTCTGAAATGAGCGCTGATGTGTACATTGCTCCTGCTTTAAAAGCAGGGCTAGAAAAAAGAAAGTGATAATCAGTAGCTATTGGGCCTCAGCATCGGATGGGCCGCTGCGAGGGAGCATTTGTCTTTAGAGCATCACAAGGGTTTGGGAGGTGATACCGTGCCCTCACTGGGACAAACCAAAAAGCACAAATCATCCAAGGTAGCAGCACAGCCCCTCTTTAAAATAATATGACCTGGGATAGTGGAGGCAGGCATTTGTGCCTGTGGGGCCCCAAAGACAGCAGGGCCATGCCTCACCGCACAGACTGCCCATGTCTCCGGCCGGCTCTCTGTAAGGGTGGAGGGGGAGGAAGGACCCATTACATTTTTTTTTAAAAAAAGCATAAAAAAAAAAAATAACAGTGACTTAAATTGCTGGGATGAATAAGTTATTATACATTTTCAAATAGGAAAAAGAAATTCATAGATGAAGATTCAGTTTAGACAGCGTCAGCCCATGCCTAGCATGTCCGATCCCATCAGTGTTGCACTTGATCACGATTTGCCTGCCCTAGTGGCCAAAACGCCATCCCCATCACGCATGAATATATGGTCACTGGTCCAGGAGACCACAGGAAAGGCTTCTAGGAGGGACCCAGGGCAAAGTTTGGGCCAAGCTGAACCCAGAACTTGACACGAGCACTAGGTGTATTCTTAGTTTCCACTTTTTTACAAGACTTTTTGTTATCACATAAAAGTTTACTGTGAAATTCCTTGAATATTTTTCAGCAGGATAGAATGTCCCCATGTTTGCCTAAGATTTTCACAGACCCCTGCAGCTAGGGTCACCCCACAGCCCCAGAACCAAGGCCAAGGAAGCTGCAGGCTGTGTAAGTGTTAGCTGAATGCTCAGATTCCAAAGAAAAGCTGGCAATAATGTTACATTCGAGAAGAAGCGTCTTCCCCCTTTTTTTGTTCAAAACTTTATTTTAGTTTGCAGTAATAACATAGAAAAATTACATTTAAAATTACAATTATATATTATATATATAGTCTAACCCCTCAATTTATTTACATTTACACCCCACCACCCACCCCATAATTCTTTGGATCAATACAGTGTCAGAAATGTACCCCAAATCTTCTCAAATAAAACCATTTTCTTATCCCTCCGATAAAGAACTCTTTCCCTTTCTGCCAAAATATGCATTTCTGTAAACCACATTTCAATAGTCACCGGTTAGTATTAGTTTTTTTCCCACCATTGCACTTCTAAAAAAACATTTTTTTGACATGCAGTTAGATCTTCCAACAAGTCATCACTTCCCAGAATTATTGTTTTAAAATCGAGAGCAAGCTTTTCATTGAGAACCTTTTCACAGATCTTATACTCAAATTAGAATCCCTTCACCCTTGCACAATCCCATAACATATGTTCTAACGTGCCAATGTCATGCACTCAAGCCCAGCACTCCGAATTGTCACTCAATCCTCTTTTTTCCAACATTTCTGGTGTCCAAAAAACCCTATTCATGATCTTAATTTGGCGGGATCTTTCGGTCAAGCCCAGAGAACAAAGTTTCACATTCACACCCATACGTTACCAATGATCTTCAGTAATGTCACACCCGATCCTACGACTCCATTCCTCTCGCAATGAAGCATTACATTTATATTTGGCTACAATCAGACCATATATACAACTAACCAAACCACACTCACCAACTTTTTTTTTGTTTAAAAATGTCAACATTCAGTTTCATTTCCATATTGACCCCACCAATTGCCTTCTTGATTTTCCGATTGTCTGCCATACAAAAGTTTATAATATTGAAGGTTGATTGTAATTCCTTCGCAGTCATCCATCTCCCATTTATGAAAAGGTCTTCTATCCACTGCAGACCAGCTAGGAACCACTCAGACCAGAACAAAGCCGTACCCTCAAACTTAATGCTAGGGTTCAGCCAGACTGACGCACCAGGATCTTTTAATGCATCAAATCCCATATATTCATTCACCTTTTTCCAAGAATTTCCTAGACACAGTCAGTGGATCATTAACATCACATGTTCTAGGCACAGTAGTTAGTAAAGCCCTTGGTGTTAGTGGGCCATTGTGGCTGGTTTCAGCACACACCCATTAATCAGAATCCGGTTTTATGAAATCAACTAAAATGTGTGACATAAAAGCCAAATGATAAGCTCGAAAATTCGGCACTCCCAGTCCTCCCTTAGCTACTGGTAATTGCAATTTGCTTAGTTTCAATCTAGCAGGTTTCTGGTCCCATAGGTAGTTTTGGATGAGTATATCTAACTCTAGCCAGTACTTCTTACCAATGTCTAAAGGGATCATACTTCGCACATCGTTTATTCTTGGTGTTGAGACCATTTTTAACACATTAACCTTTCCCCAGAGGGATAGATGTAGCAATTTCCATCTCTCTGAGTCCATTTTGAACGATGTACAAACCATATTCATATTCTCTTTAATGACGTCACCAATATTTGGTAAAATCCATACTCCCATATATAGCATTTTTTCAGCACACCATCTAAAGCCCAACTGCTTAATAAAGTGTTTCTCACATTTAGGCACCAACGGAAGGACCGCCGATTTCACCCAATTTATTTTATAACCAGAGCATCGGTTAAAGGCAGTCAGTATGTCCATATGTACGGGTAATGAATCATTAATATTCTTCAGACCTAACAAGTCGTCAGCTTCCAGCCACATTTTTTATTGAAGAACCCAACAACTTATGCCCTGTAGACCCCTTTCTGCTCTCAATGCTACTGCCAAAGGTTCTAGCCCAATAACAAATAACAGGGACAATGGACATCCTTGTCTAGTAGCACGCTTTAATTAAAAAATGTCTGGTCTTTGCCCATTGGTATTTACATCAGCAGTAGGATTGCAATAGAGCGGTTTAACCCAAGATCTAAATTCGTAGCCAAACCACATTTTCTCGAGGATTGTGAACATAAATTGCCAATTTACTCGGTCGAAGGCCTTTTCAGCGTCTAAAGATAGAACTGCAGAATCCTTTGATGAATCTGTTGCCATTGAAATGGTGCACAATAGTTTTCTAATATTGCTGGAAGTTCTTCTTCCCTTAACAACTCCAGATTGGTCCCGATTGATTAACTTGCGCAAGAGAGTTTCCAGCCTTAGAGCTAGTAACTTAGCCAAAACTTTGTTGCCAACATTAATTAAACTAAATCGGCCTGTAACTTGAAGCTAAGGTTTCATCTTTATCTTTTTTCAAGAACACCAAAATCATAGCATGTCTTGTGGTTGCTGGGAGCATTTCTCTAGATTTTGAAGTTGCAAACATATTCAGTAAGAGGATCAGTGCTGCGTTGGGTAGCCATTTGTAGAATTCCACTGGGATCCCATCCGGTCCAGGTGATCTTCCGGAATTCAATTTCCCAATTGCGTTCTTCACCTCATCTAACGTTATATTTCTATCTAGAATATTTGACTCTTCGTCTGTAATCTTAGGAAGCTGTAATCTATCAAGGAATTTTCCGTTGGACGTGACAACATTTTGTTCATCTTGATATAGTTCAGTGTAGTATGTCCTGAACATTTCATTAATTTCTTTTGGTTTAAAAGTGATTTGCTCATCCATCCCTCTGATCGATGTAATTGTGCGTTTCGACTCCCTTTATCTCAGTCTGAAAGCTAGCCAACAATCACACTTTTCTCCCGACTCAAAATAGGAACATTTTTGTTGAAAGTACCTCTTATCCACCTGATCTGAAAGCAGCGTCCTCCCCTTTTAAAACTGTCTGCCAAAAACAGACACGCTCAAACGTTTTCAACAATCAATGCAAGTTTTGACCCAAACACTTTCAGGCTGCAGCAATGCTTTGAGAATATTAATGCTGAAGCGGTGACCAATACCCAACACCCTCATGGATAGGATGGGTAAAAATATAAAAAAGGAAGAAATTCCCAATATCAGTGCCTGCATTCGAACCTAAAAACCCTTTATAAAAATAAAACCAATTAAAAATAGTCTTGAAAATGTATATCAGTCCTTTTCATGAAAATACAGATACCTGTGAATTTAATGAAAAATTTAATAATGAAAACATTTTTAATGAACCGAAAATACTAAAGAAATACTGATCTTTTATTTGGTGGGCCCTCCTCAAGCCCCCCCCCCTTTTCCCTTGGTTTATAACCGTACATCAACCCCGTCCCTACCCGTTTTGATCATTTACCCACCCCTTACACATTTTTACAACAAAAAAGTGTTTTTCGATATTTTGGGTTCGTACAATTTTTTTCCGTTGTCTATTTGTTAATATTACTGGAGACCAAAAATACAAGAGATTGGGGGTGGGCAAATCACAAACTGCTAAAAGGCGGATCCTGAAAAGCTATATATTTTTTGTCACATGACCTATCATGATACAGCCAGCATAGCTGGGATTGGTGGAGGTTGAGTTCAACAGAGGGTGTCCTGCTGCTGTCCAACCTCTTGAACAGGCACCCCGCTTCTCTTTTGAACACTAAGACATACAAGGACACCATGGCCCTCTAAGGCAGTAGTCTTCGAACTATGGGGCTGGCACCCCTGGGGGGGGGCTAAGGCTCATCTGGAGGGGGTGGGGAGCCCAAGGCTCTCCCAAAAGGGAGTACAGTGACTGATTTTAATAGAACATATAAGCAGAAATCACATCTAGGGGAGCCCAGCAGCAATATTTGTACTCAAGGGGTAGCGCGGCAATAACATGTTTACTCAAGGGGGGCTCTGCATAAATAACTTTGAATACCACTGCTCTAAGGCAACAGACGTCGGTGTGATAGGGGACCAGGCGGGCTGGCATTCCCACAGTTCCCAGATGCCACTATGGGCAATACAGCACCTGCACCAGTGCCTAAATTCTACAGCATAGATGCCAACGAGGGCTACTTGTGCATTACCCTCCACCAATGCACATATTTGGGAACTTTGCCTAGCTCCACCCACTGACCAGAAAGTCATTACAATGGAGTGGTTTTCCCATGAGAACTAGATATTGGCTGTTTCTATTTATACTGCAGGAAAAAAAGTATTTTTTCTGCATTTTAATTTGATGCATGCATGTTCTATACAAAATGCATAAGTAAAATACATTCTTAGTAGAAATGCCAAAGCAGAGAAGTCACCACACTGGAAATTTCATGCAAAATGTTTGATCAAAATATACAAAAAAGTTGCTACTGTGTTAGTCCGCTTTTTGAGAAAAAGAAACAAAATGTTACACCTTTTACTTTCGACTAACTTAATATAGAAAGCTGTGAGGGAAAAAGCATTAGTTTTCCAAGTCACTGAGACCTTCTTCATCAGATGGTAACAGGCAAAAGTGAGAGGAGAGACACGTCCTGAATGTTTTAACATGGCTGGCACCAGACAAATGCAGGACTGTGATAATATTATCCAACAGCTGTACATCTACAACCCAGAACCTTAGCTTGCAGACAAAGCAGTTCAAAAAAGTACACTGTTGAAAGAGATGCTTGCATGTATAGAACTAAAGCAAGCTGGCCTCCAATGGTGTATGAGACACACTTCTGTGGAAAGCAGTCTGTGTACAAAAAAAAATAAACATTTACGAGGTGGCACGTTAAGTCGCCCGCCCACCCCCACACCTAATTTTCAAAATGGATCGTACATTCATGGGCACCACCGTTAATTTGGCATTTGGCTTTCAGGAAGTTTCTAGGCACCAAAGAGCCAGAGGCTTGTATAGGGCGATGAACACACACGATCAAGTCCAATAGGTCATACCTCTCAACTCAAATGCTTTCGGCGGGTGTCACCTTGCACAAAATCAGTTCACCCGCCCACCAAGCCTCCAGTGGGCACACCAAAAACAAAATCACCTGTATTCGCCTGCTTCGTAGACACTAAAGGTTGAGAGGTACGGTGGGCCAGCCCATGCCAGAAATGGGTGCTCTTTCATCCGGTGCCTATGTGTGGTAGGCGCAGGGTGTTGGGGTGCTGCACAGTAGCAGAGGCAGCTTTTGGTACTGTGGGGGCGGCTATTAGGGCGACAGCGAGAGGTTGGGGGGTGCACCAGTGCTGCAGCAAGGATACTCGGGATGAATTCCAGAGGAAAGGAAGGGCGCCGCACACTGCCAGATCCGCAGCAGTACAGCTTTCAAAGACAAAGTGCTGCTGCCTGGCGCCTTTGAAGTGCTTGTGCACAATGAATGTCATCACACGTGTGATAACATTAAGGCCCAGCCTGCCCTGAGGTAGGTTTTCTGTGACCATTACGGCCTTTTTTTCAATAGCTGAAAGTTATAAGCAGCCGATTTGGCAGTGAGGGGGAAGTGTTTGGCCAAGTACAGTCCAAATTCCAGGGTGAAGCCCAGGGATTTAGATGCAACTGATAAAAATGCTCCCTTTCCAGAGAGCTCTCCTACACATGGATCAGTGAGGATAGACTATGTATGTCTTCCTTTTATATCTGTCACGAAGCTGAATGTCAGTAAAAAATACTGGGCGTCATTACAAGTTTTCCAGTATTCCAGCAGTAAATCTGCCGGAATACCGGCAAACTGAATTGCTACCACCGGCAATTGGTCTGCCGGAATTACTGGCAGATTACAAGTACCGGTAAGGGCAGTAAATGCCTGTTACTGACAGTGTGGGTAATAAAGGCAGTTTTCTGCCGGTAGGGGTCCCATTTACCTCCTCCTCTTAGCTGGAGGGAAATCCTTAACCCTTATTGGCAAAGTTGTAGTTGGTTGGTCCGTTAAAAGTGCCAGAAATTGTCATTACCAGCATTTACTGTGTAGCAGCGAATGAGGCCTACTGTACTTTTAGTTCCAAAATACAGTGCAGCATCTCTATACAGGTGCCCGTTTGTTGAAACAGATAGTGAGGTAGGGAGAGAAGAGGAATCGCAAAGCTGATGGGCTCCTGAACATTTTAAGGATTGGTGGTCTGGCATACAGGTAACTCAGGAGATTTCCTGGTGGGCCGCTGCACCATGCAGTATTTATGTGTGGGTTCCCTGCACGCCTGATTTTGTTACCCTCTCTCTGTCACTCTGCCCCTTTCCTTCCATCTGTCACCATCCCCACATCTCTTTTAAGTAAGACCTTTCTAATAAAGCTTCCAGCAATGTTATTCCTCAAACTTAACAAATGTTACGTTAGTTATTTGTCATGTTTTTATTTTTTTTAAAACTTTCTTTATTAGAGATTCACGTCACACAGTATGGGTAACCATACATTGAGGCAACAAATTACAATAACAAAACATCAGAAGATGCAGCTTCCCATTGTTCCATTGACGCAAGGGGGCTATTCCCCAGAGCACGCTCGTGTATAAAGTGTACTTCAAGTGCCAGTGCACGCTTGGCACCTTCTGTTCATTCTGCCGAGTCAGGGTTTCAGGATAGTAGATATGCAGTGAGAGGATCCCAAATATCCTTCGGTCTATATTTCTACCCTCACAGGCTCCCATATTCCTTGTCTGTGCCACTATGCCATGTTAAGTCCTTAAGCCACATCTGTATCCCGGGGGGTGGACTGGTCCATTGCAAGAGGATACACCGCCTAGCGAGTATCATACAGGTCATGATCAATTTTCGGTGCTGCTTAGGGAGATCTGAGGCCCATCCCAACATACAGAGTAGGAGTTCACAAGGGATGACCTGAGCCAGAATCTCAGAGCAACTTTCCACCGCCACCTCCTCCCAGAATGGACCCAGCTTGGTACATGCCCACATCATATGTAGAAAGTCAGCCAGGTCATGGCGACAGCGCCGGCATCGGGCTGACCTGGCTCTAATGAACCTGTGAATACGGTCTGGTGACAAATATGCGCGGTGTAGTGTCTTTAGCTGAATCAACTGGAAGTGCGTGTTGAAAGCCCCCTTATGCGTATTTCTGCACATCACCGCCCACTGCTCATCTGAGAAGGGGGTCCCTGCATCTTCTTCCCATCTCTGTCTGCACTTTAGGTGTATTTGTGGAGTGTCATGTTGAATTTGCACATATAGTGCAGATGCCATCCCTCTGCAGCCACGTGAGTTCACAATGTCCTTCAGGAGCGAGGTAGTTGGCGGCCGCTCCGGAAACACCAGGGACCACTCCCTGAAGGCAGCCTGCATTCGTAGGTACTGTAAGCTGCGGTGAAAACCCCCCCCATCCTTTCCGTAAAGAATTCCCGGGTGACAAAGGACTCATTCGTGTACATATCTGCCATTCAGTGAATCCCTGACCCCCGCCACTCCCGGATAATGGCTTTGTCACAGGTTGGAGCAATTGTTTCCACATTCCACAACTGAATCGCCGGGTCAAAGGGAATATCAACCCTCAGTCTTTTTAGGTCCCTCTTCCATGCATGGAGTGTACATGCGATGGGGTCGAACTTGCATTTGTCCGCCACCGTGCAGGACTCCAGGACCCCCTGCAGAGAGAACGGGAGGACTGATCATCTTTCAATACGAACATGAGTAGTGGACTGGGCCCCCGCCATCCATTTTGAAGCGAAGTACAGCTGGGATGCCAAGAAATATAATTCCACGACTCGAGCCCCAACCCCGCCCCCTATTCCAGGGCAAGGTCAAAGTGTCCCAACTAATGCAGGGGCTTTGTGGGTGCCAGGTGAGTTTAAGCAAATGCGTCTTCACAGCAAAGAAACCCACCCCTGGCCACACAGGGATATTCTGAAACATATATAATAATTTAGGGGTCACAACCATTTTGGCTACTGAAATTCCACCCAGCAATGATTTGGGGAGCCTACACCATCTCTCCCTTTCTTTTTCAAGGCCTGCAAGTACTGAAGGCGATTATCCATCAATAGCGTGCAAGCTTCTCTGCTAACCCTTACACCCAAGTATGTGACAGCTTGGGGTTCCCATCTATAGCCCTCAGTAATTAGTGGGAACAGGGTGGTTTTCCCTTATTCAATCTGAGGCCCAAGACGTCCCCAAATCTCTCCACCTCCGAGGACACCGGAGCTAGGTTGATTGCCGGATCCTTGAGGTATAGGATTGCATCGTCAGCGTACAGCGACACCAGTTCCTGGGCTCCCCCCATGGCAAGGCCACAATCTGGCCGCCATCACCTCGATTGCTGCAGTGAAGAGCAGGGGCGAGAGCGGGCAACCCTGTCTGGTGCCCCGGCCCAGCACAAACGGTTTTGACCTCATGCCACCAACCCCAATGCAGGCACATGAGCCTGCATATAGCAGTTTCACAGCTGACAGAAAGTAAGGAGGGGCCCCCAGCTGATGCAGCACCTCAAACTGGTAGCCCTACTCGACCGAGTCAAAGGCTTTCTACATGTCTAATAATATTGCCGTTGCCTGTACGCTGGGGTCAATTTGAGCTCATATCGCAAAGAGCCTATGCAGGTTGGCTGAGGGTGATCTGCCGGGTATGAAGCCCGATTGATCTACATGGACTATTGAGAGATGCGCGGGAGGAGCCGATCCGCTAGGTGTCCAAATTTAGTAATGATGTTGGGCAGTATGATGCGCAATTTAAGGGATCTTTACCATGCTTTAGGATAAAGGTCATCAGAGCTTCCCTCATTGTTAGCGGAAGACGCCCTTCTCTCATACCCTCCTCCCAAACCTTCAGCATCTGTCAGGCCACCTCTGGTCCCCATTCCTTATAAAGCTCAGCCGTAATACCGTCCGTGCCGGGTGCCCTCGCGGGAGGCAGAGCACGGATTGCTTCGAGGATTTTATCTACTGTGATGGGGGAACTCGGGGCCAGAACCGCACACGCACTCAGAACTGGGAGGGCAGCCTCCTTAATGTAGCACTCCAGTTCCTCCACTGATGGCGACCCTTTGGAGGTGTATATATTCTCATAGTACTGGCAGAAGGCATCAGCAATCTCCACCTGTTTCACCACCACTGCTCCCTCTGGCATCTTCACAGCTGCAATGTCCGCGCTATCCCTCTCGTGGCAGACCATCATTGCTAGTAATTTACCTGGACTACACTCCTCCCCCTATCTGCGGGCTATGGCGGGGCAAGCAAAATACTTAATCTCCCTTTCTGACAGTTTGTTGAAATTCCCCAGCTCTTCCTGCAGTTTGGCCATAGGCACAAGCCCCCTACCCCGTCTACCTGCCTTTCAAGTGTCTTGATTCTGACCTCTGAGTCAGAATGCTGTTTGCAGATTGTTTTCAATACCCCCAGTTCCAGAGACAGGCACCCCCCCACGAAGCACCACTTTGAAAGCCTCCCAGATTGTTCCCATTGCGGACACTGAACCAAGATTCGAGTTGAAGAATGATATAATCAACTCGTACATCCCGCTCCTAAACACAATCTGATAGCTCTGCAGGTTTAAATCTCCAATGCTGACGTTGCCCCCTTTCCCCATCCGGGTTCACCGACCAATGGATTCGGTAGTAGTCCGATAATGTTCTGGGGAGAAGGATGCATTTGGTCGTCTTATGAACCAACAATGGTCCCACTAGTATGTAATCCAATCGTGAGGAGGTGCAGTGGACTGACTAGTGCAAAGAGTATTCCCTGCCGTCTGGGTGCAGTAATCTCTACACATCACATAGCTCAAGATCACACTACAGACATATCTTTTCTCGGATCCAACACTACATCAAGATCTTCTGCCCAAACTATGCAGGCATGAATGACCCCTTTGCATTGGTGCAACAGTGATGCAAAGAATCCGGGATCGTCCACAATTGGACCGTAAACCTTTACACATGTAACCATCATGGTGCCAAGACAAGCAGAAACAATAACAAATCTACCATTTGGATCAACTGCCACCTCGGTTAAGCGGAAACCCAGTGATTTGTGCACCATTGTCATAACCCCCGCCGAGTACGTAGAGTATGAAATGTAGTGTTTACATGCTCCCACGACCTGGCGACTCCCTCATTCGTGCTACCCACTAGTTGTGTCTCCTGGAGAAGGATCACCTTGGCTCTGTGCCGTTCACAGTACGGAATTACCTTGCGGGTCTTATGCGGGTTGTTCAGACCCCTCACGTTCGAGCTAATTACCATGACCATCATTATATCTTAGTGTCTCGTAAACAATCAGCTGATGCTTCTTAAATGTGGCGTGAGATGTGTCACTACCAAGTCCCGTAACCATGAGATGCAAGTCATTTTCCATATTAAACACCCAATATACCCCCAACCACTCCCACTGCCCTCCCCCTCCAACTCACAACTTTCCCTGCCCCACCTCCCCCACCCACACCGCCCTCCCCCAAATTGCAGTGACTAGCCCCTCCTCCCTCAATCCCCCCAACAAACAGGTCTCCATCGGGCACCACCAGGGGGCGCCTGACTCTTTGACCCAAGTGACCGCTGACTCCCCAGCTCGCGAGGGGGAGATCATGTTGGTATGCTCTCGTTGTGCTGCTGGACTCACTCATTACATTTCTTTTAAATTTACACAGGTAATCTCCATCGTGGAATGCTTGTTGACCCCAGCTTCTATGGCAGGGCAGGAGTCTACCCTGACCAGCATAGCTGATAGTCTGTATTCCCCTCCCTCTCTTCTTGTTTGTTGCTGCCCCTGGGTCATGAGTCAGGGCGGTTCTTCTGGAAGGACTCAATGAATTTGTGCACCGCCCCTGGTTCGGTGAAGAAGTGGGCTCGGACTCCATGCTGGACCCATAGCTTAGATGGGTAAAATATGGCATACTGTATTCCCTGGTCCCGTAGAGCCCTCTTCACTGCGGAAAAGGAGAGGTGAGCTCTCTGGACTGATGGAGAAAAGCTTGGATAGAAGGAGACCCTGGTGTTCACATACATTAGGTCTGCCAGCTCCCTGGCTCTGCACAGAATTGTATCTTGGTCTCTATAATTTAATAAACGTGCTATGATTGGTCAGGCATTCTGATCCAGTCTGGGAGCTATCTGTGATACCCGGTGTGCCCTTTCCACCAGGAACGGACTCGTTAGCTGGGGATCCTGCAGGACAATAAAGTTGGACCTCCTTTATAAAGTTCTCCATAAAGGTCTCCATGTTCCGCTAGGGAACTGGCCCGGGCACGCCAACCAAACAAACATTTCTACGGTATCTCGCTTCAAGGTCCTCATTCTTCTCCTTAATTAATCTAACATCCCTCCGAAGTTCCTGGATTGCTTGTACCGTCTCTCTGCTAGTATCTTCCAGAGCACCCACTCGGTGTTCAGCTTCCGATATCCTCCCGCCTTCTTTTTCAATACGCTCTTGCATCCTGTCTACCTTGTACACTAGTCGGTCCAGCTTGGTGTTGACCAATGCGAAGCCGGACCTCATTTTAGCAAGTACTTGGCTCAGTTCCGATTGCTGGGAGCTGCCGTTAGAGCATTCGGGGGGCTCCTCTCGCCTGAGGGGATTTCCTTGGATGTGCCATCCCAGGAGATCGCCATCCTCTCACTGTTTTTGCTCAAGCCTTCTTTCTGGGAGAATGTCAGCCGGGACTGTTTTGTATTGCCTTTTGCCATGCAGCTCTCGTATTTGCTCCACTGTCATTTGCGTGCTTCCTGTAGGCACACCCCAGTTTGTGCTGTTATTGAGCTTATGTTGAGACCAGGGCTGTGGTGATCCTTGCGCGCTCACTTGCAGCTGTCAGACCGGGGGTTGGACCTTATCCCTACTCAGCGATACTTCAATTGCCAGTGCCCTCCAAGGTGCGCTTCACTTCACCCCTCTTGTCGCCACGTCCTTGCCCCCAGTCTTCCACTTCTGGTGTCTCTGTGGGGCTGTTTATCAGGGCTAGTGACCAAGCCTTTCTGCTCCCTCGGTTTTAGGGCTTCTGTGGTGATCTGCCCAGCTCCAACGTATGCACGCTTCCCGCTGTCTCACCGCTGCAGGTTCGGGTGACTTGTGTTGATGGCCAGTGTCCCCAGATAAGTCCAGCCTTAGTGTAGGTTTTATATCCCGGCCAGGGTGAGATATCCACAGTGTGTTGCCGTTGGTACTCCCCCCCCCCCCTCCTCGCAGGACTGCTTGTGCTCCCTGCAGTACTCCACGTTGAGAACGGGGCAGCGGGCGTTGTCCATCAGTTCAGGACCTCACCTGAAACCACCCACCTTCCTGTCCAGGCAGAGGTTCCAGGGGCTGAGCAGCGCACTCGCTCACCTCTGTCGGACCACAGATATTGTAATATTTGGTCTCATCACCACTCAGTAGTACTTTAAGTTACAGTGCCTCCTGTGGTGTGCTCCTCTTCTTCCCACTCACTGCTCTGCCTCAGCAATCAGGTTCACATCACCAATGACCCCGTGGGATCGGTGTCTCAGGTCCAGTAGCCAATCCCTTTCACTCCCTCAGCTCTTAGACTCCTGTGGCTCTCTCCACGACACGTTGCCAGAAGGTGGAGCGTATCAATTTATGTAGGGCCTGTGGCCACTCTTTGTCTTAGCCGTTGAGTGTTTCGTTGCTGGGTGAGTGGACACCCAGGGCCCAGCATGTTCCCCAAGGATAGGGGTGGGTGGGCAGGTGCTATTCCCAACTGTAATGGGAAACTCTCTAGTGTGGCACCTGTTGAAAATTCCGGAAAGCCAGCTGCATGTCAGGACCCTCTGGAAGGACAGTGCAGGGGTCTGGTCAATCCACTCTCAAGGATGGTCCACAGCTCTCCACCATAGGATCCAGTCAGATTTTAGTCCTTCCCAACAAAAGAGAGCTCTGCCCAGATGCAATCTTAGCCAAATCTCCTATTGGTTTTTCATTGTAGCTGTCAGATGATAGCTTTTAGCAGCACTCTTGATGGTAAATTTTAGCAGCTCTCCCCTGATGGTAGTTTTAGCAGCAGTCTCCCCTTCCTCATATGCATTCACTTTATATACCAGTGATGACACCATCAAGTTTACAACATTGGCCAGTTCCCTGCATGAGTTCCCACAACGAAGAATGGCTGGTTACCCTTCTCTCTCATCCCCAAATCCAGCCTCTCTCTATGAATTAATTTAGGATTCTGGAGCAGACATAGGGCAATTCCCATTTGCAACCCCCCTTTTGTTTTCATGTCAGCTTTTTGTCAAAACTTAGTTTTGTAGCAAAACTTCATAATTTACTAGTAATCGCCATAATGCACATATATTCCACTCCAGCGACTCAAGAGGAATTTAATAAAACAACAGCCATTTCTGCATCATGTTGCACGGCTGTGTGGCAATTTTCCGCCCTTTACATAAAAAAGCATAATTGTTAGGAACATGCAATTTATTTGCCACATACCTTATGTCACACCCACCAGTTCACCAACTCTTAAATCCGAGACATGTTCATAGCAGCCCAGAACACCTTTACTCAACCTTTAGCTCACCATTACAATTCCCAAAGTCGCAGGTGGATGAATTTTATTTCAACAAAAACAGAAAATTACCTAATAAATTACATCAATCAAGGAATTACGATTTATGGTTGCTGAGAAAAATGCCTAAATGATAATAGTCCTTTTAAATTAATAGGAAATCTTTAGGTTATGCAAATTGGAGCCCTTCTGTCCCCAGCGCCATTTGCCTCTCTGTGCCAGCCTGTGACTTGAGATGTTTTTTATTAGTCTCTTTGTTGTTTGAGGTTTGTAGCTGCACATGGGAGGTCTTGGAAACACAGAGATCCACTGTCCACATTCCAGTCATGCAGCAGGTAGAGCCATTTGCTCTGCACAGAAATGAGCTTTCAGAGACACCAAGTCTGGGGAAAGTCTGTTTTCAACACCTCTTAGCAGCCACACTGTACTGCAGTTATAAACAGCTGGGATGCCAGCCAGGCTTTCAGTGGGGGAGTCCTTTGTGACGTTTGCCCAACAGCAAGCAAAAGGGTCTGCCTCGGGCCTACAGGGACGTTCATGTGACCCCTGGAAACAAAAAAGGCTTTCCTTTTCAAATGTTTGCTGGTATTTTGCATGTGAAGCATAATATACATACTTTTTGTCAACACACCCTAAAGGGCCCCATCAGGAGTCTGGCGGTATCCCAGCAGTAATACCACCGGATACCGCCAGCACAAATAGCCTTACTGCTACTTGACCGAGCGCTATTAGCGCCAGATCACAAGTAGTGTTACAGCGGTAAATTGCCATTTCTCATTGGGCTCTTGGACCCAATGGGATTGGTAGGAGCCATTACCGCTGGCAGTGATTGCACTGGTAGTAATAGTGCCAAAAACAGACAAAAACAGGCAGTAAGAGGACATTTTTACCTGCAGCAAAAAGCTGCAGGTAAAACTCCCACTTACTGCCCGACTCATGATTGGCCTAACCCTTAAATGCAGCGGTAATAGCATTACCGCTGCATTTAAGGGCAAAGACCCAACGCATGATGAGGCCCTAAGTCTTTTCCCTGACATCTTTATGTTAGCTGGGGAAAATTTTTCTCTTGTCTTGCTTTAGTTTAGTTTATTTGATAATGTGTGCAAAATCCTGGATAGCCGGGCGCAGCGGTAACAAGAAAACTATAAACACACATACAAAGCCGTATGGGCATCAGGGTTTAGAAATCCTGTTTTTCATGTGAAAGGAACCATTGAATTTCTTCTACCTTTGTGAATGAAAATGTTGCTTTTCCTTTTGTAATGACAGGTAGGCCTTTCACATAGCGCATCCTTGTATTACGTGCAGAAACCCCCAAAGTCTGCCTTTATAGGCCCAGTTTCTGTGTGAAGGTTTTTCTGATTTTCTTTGGCGAAAGCTGGCAGGCAATGCTTCCTATGGGCTTTCAGTTTCGTTTATTTGGGGGCTTTGATGAATCCCCATAGACTCTGAGGGAGGGATCAGGCTGCAGCACCTCTGTACTTCAAACGGTGTAACTGGGCAAACAATGTCATTACGTGGCAAAAGGGTGAGCACCTTGGAATTTGTGAAAATGTATGCAACTGGAAAGTGCAGGGCTAGCTAGGGTGGGTTGAGATGCCATGAGATAAAGTGGGGTGAGGTATGGTGAGCTAGGATGTGTGGACTTGAGTGAGGGCGAGTTAATGTGTGTGGGGTGGCATAGGTTGGGTGAGTGTGGGTGACAGTCTTCTAGTGTAGTTGGGGGAGCTATGATCAGTAAGCTGGGGTGAGCTAGGGTGGATGGTGATAAGATGGAGGTGGGCTAGAGTGAGTGGGGTAAACGGGTAAACTGAAGGCGAGAGGATGGTTGGGCATAAACTGGTGGGAACTCGGAGGGGTGGGAGCGAATACACTGGGGTGAGTGCAGGTGAGCTGGGTTGAACTACGGTGAGTGGATGATGATGATATGGGGTAAACTAGAGTGGTTGGGGATACGATAGGTAGAGCTAGGGTGCATATTAGAGACCTAGGATGAGCTAGTAGAGCTATGGTTTATGTGGTCATCTGGGCTAATCTAGGATTGGTGGGCTTTTTGAGCTGGGTTGAGCAAGAATGGTTGTGTGTAGGGTGAGCTGGGTTGAGCTAGGTTAGGTAGGACGGGTGAGCTTAGACGAGCTAGGGTGGGTGGCTCATGGTTATCTGGATTGAGCTAGGGTGGGTCAGAGGGGGTGAGCTGAATTGAGCTAATGTGGGTGGGGTGAGTGAGTGGTGCTGAGCATGGGTGGGCGGCTGCGAACTGGGTTGAGCTAGGGTGAATGGATGGGGTGAGCTGGGTTGAGCTAAGGGATTGAGCTGGGCTGCAATAGGGTGGATTGTGGGCGATATCAGTGAGCAAGGGTGGGTGGGGGTGACTGTGCTGAGCTACCCTGGGTAGATGGTTAAATGGGTTGGGTTTGGATAGGTAGACGGAACAGGGCTGGGTCAAGGGTGCCTTTTTTTAGGCGACACCCATAACTAGCTAGACTATACACAGCATTTAGGCCATGTTCCAGTTTTAGATTTTGCATCCACTTAAAGCACTGGCTGGAGGTGTGCTAGGGTATGGTTGGCTGAAAGATGTGGCGGGGTAGCTATGGGTTGGTAAATTGAGGTGAGCTGTGTTGGTTGAATTAGGGAATGTTGGAGACAGGTAGGGGTGGGACAGAAGTGCCTTTAAGTGTCAATCAGATGCACAAGTGCAGGTCAGCATGAGCTCGTGGAAGTGCAGTTATTAAACACCAGGGCAAAAGAGTCCAACAGGCATGGTTTGGGGAGAGATGAGTGGGGATGGTAGGGGATGAGGTAACCCATTGCCATGGTGCTGGGTGAAGAGGGCCCGGGGTTAGAAGCCAATCTATGCGTGGTGCAGGCTACAGGTGGACGGTACACGCAGGTAGACAGTGTCCTACCATTTTTTTTTTCAGGAGGCAGGTTCCATCTCCCTGTGTTTTTTTGAAGCCGGCAGTGCAAATAAGTTTATCTCTGGTGACGCCATTCCCCATTACATATGTTAATGAGTACCCACACTTTTTGTGGGCTTTTATCCTGCGCTCGTGGACTTCCTTGTAATTGCGTTTTTTGAATTTAATTGGTGCGATAAGGCAAAAAGTTTAAAGAAAAAACACTACAAAAATAGGATCATTTAAATCACTTGGATACAAAAAAATCAAGTGTACGCCAAGTAGTCTTTTATACAGGAATGAAAAAGAGAGAAGGAAGACCGTGATCGAAGAGCAAGAGGGAGTCATTTCCAGACTTGTGTTTCAAGGAGTGAGAAAGATTGGGAGCATGGATGGTGAGAAACCAATAGAAGAGATTGAGACTGAGAGCAAAGAGAATGGGAAAGAGAATATGAAGAGAGAAAGGTAAGGAGGGGCCATGAAGGGATTTGAACACAACACAGAGGAAGTGAAATAGTAGACGAGATTCAAAAGAGAGCCAGCAAAGGGATAACAAGTAAACTATGGGAAAATAGAATCATGAGGGGATAGACGATAGAGAAGACGAGTAGAAAAGTTAGAAATAGAACTAAGGCGGTCTAATAACAGGAAGAGCAAGAGCAGTACAATAGAAAACCTGAGCGAAAATAAGGGATGAAGCACACATGTTAGTGCTATGGAAGGAAAGGAAGAAACAAGCTCCCTGATTGTTAGAAATGACAGCAGAGGGCAACATGAGAAATGGGAGAGGAAAAGGAGCGGACAGAATCAAGGAAGAGTTTAAGATTACTAGCAGAAGAAGTAATTGTAAGAGAAGATGAGGAATTTAAATTCAAGAAAGAGGTAAGGGCAAAGGAACGGTCATAGCAGGAAGCAAGAGAACCTCAATTTTGGATGGATTACGATGTAGATAAAGATCAGACAACTATGATTGGATGGCCAATAGACAGGGCGACAGAGTATAAGACAGAAAATCAGAGAATTAAGAAAATTAAAAATGTGAAAGTCGTCCGCATAAAAATGGTGCGAGTCCAAACAAACAAACAAACAATAAGACTCAGCGCTGAGCCTTGTGGAACACCATATTGAAGGGGGAGTACCAGAGAGGCTTCACCTGCCCAAGAGACAGAATAAATAAGTTTAAAGAGATGAGAACAAAAACCAATCAATCATGGAACCCTTGAAACCAAGACGAGAAAGAGTGCACAAGAGGCTAGAGTGGTCGACAACATAAAAAGATGCCGACCGAATCAAGCAGAGAAGAATGCTTAGAGTAGAGCTACGAGTAGAAAGAAGCGAGTTACAGAGGAAGAGCAGCTTCCATTCAGTGGAAAGGGCAGAAGCTAGATTGATAGTGCAAGGAGAGCAAAAAGATTTATATGTACAGAAACCGTATTGTATTCCTCCTCCTCTCCAGACCATCTGCTGCTCTCTGCCTGTTGCTTTTTCTCACCATGTGGCGTCGTCAGCCATGAGCCAAAACTAAAACGGGATCATCATGATAGGACAACAGGTGCCGAGAATATGAGAATGTAAATTTGTTTAAGACACTGTCCAGTCTTAACAACATCCTGCCAAATCAGTGTTGTGCATTTCCCCGTTGCCCTGGACATTTTACTGTTATGGGCATCGATGCATTGCTTTCGATTTCAACTCTGATCTTGGATCCCATACTGATTACATTTCTGGTAATTCCAAGCAGCGGCAGACACAGTTGTTCATTTCTCATAATATCTAAAAAGGGCACATTTTTTCCCACTGGAATCTGTTCCTTAAATTAGAATACTTTCTATTGCTTACATTTCTTGTTTATTGCATTGGCCTCGCACCTTGGAAGCAGGGATTGTTAATCTGGAAATCTCACATGCAGCGTTTAGCATCTCGCCAATTCTCCTGTTCAACTTTTGACTGCACCAAGGTGCAGGCGCTTATTTACGCTTAACGACAAGAGAGGCTAATTGTTGAGTGAATAGTCAAGACGACTTTACTTTGTAACCTATAATATGGACATACATACACTGTACAAATGAAAAGGGCTGAAACCACTAATCTTCATCCGCATTCCAAAGAACCCGCAGGCTGCTTCCTCTGCCCCACAACCACCTCCTCGTCACCCTCCCTCCCTTTTATTTTGTATCTTTTTTTACAATATCCCCAACCTTCGTCCCCAGCCCTACTTACCTTTTCGTAGCTTCTCTCATCGCCCTCTGCTGTCCGCAATGGAAATGGAAGTGTGACTCCGTAAGGAGCCCTGCTTTCCATCTCCGTGGCGGCCAGCTTGAAACTGTATTTTCGATGAAGACTGTGCTATCAACACCCCGCGGCACCGGATTGGCAACCTGAGGTGCTAATGCCGTTAGTAGCCTGTTCCACGGGCTATACCGGGGGATAACGTCCGGGTGCCCTTGTAAACTCCCTTGCTTTGCTCAGGCCTTTATCTCAGGCTGCCGGGCCATCACCACCCGGTGTAGGCTGTGGAATGGGTTACTAACGCCACAGAGCAAACCTAGTTCCAGCTCCTCCTCTGCAAGCCATCTGCTTCGGTCTCGGTCTCTCTCCCTGCATATAGTTTTGTAACCTTTGAGCCAACAGTAACAAGTTATTTGGCGCTCTCCTTCCCTTATCCTGTATATGCATTCCAGCTGTTCTGCTCCCTCCAGCCCCTGTGTGTGTCCCCTGTGTACAGCGCTCTGTTGCAGCTCAACTAGGTTTATGCTTTATAAAGACCATATATGCATATAGAACTCGAACCAGGATTACTCAGAGACATTTGCTAGCTAAGAGGTCGACAAACTTTAATGTTTTCTGCTGAGGTCTGCAGCCTGAGGCTATCCAGATGCTTTGCACTGCAACTTCCGTGATCCCTCACCATTTCCAATAATGATTAGGGCTGATGAAAGTTGCAGTCTAAAACGTCTGGAGAGCCAACGGTTGCATAATGTAGACCCCAGCATGTACTTAAATAGAGAGGAGCTCTACCCACGTTCACTGGATCCTTGAGCCTTTTTCTTTACCTTATTGGATCATTAAACCCACAATCCAATGAGGGCTCTGTCTGAATCGAAATCCAGATTGGGAAGATGTTATTCATATTGACGCAATGCCATTGATCTAATCGAGCTCGAACCCCCCCACCTGAAATGTGAGTTGAGGGGCGGGACTTCCACACTTTCTTTTTGTTTTGCAGTGAGGGGAGGGAAACCTTTCCTGAAACCTTCAGCTTCCAAGGCTTCCCCCATCCCTCTGCTTGACAAAATGCAAGTGCGCATATCAGACCTTCTAGTTTCAGGCAAGGATTCCCTCGTCTCTCTGCCGAACAGAGATCAAATGCACACAGCTGTCCCCTCCCCACATATGCAAGCCGACTAGCAGAGAGGTGAGGGAAGCATTGTTGTATGTTAGCTCAATATGTGTGCAAGGAGCATGTGAATGTTTTATGTAGTGTGTCGGTAGGGTGACAAGATTTATAAAGTAAAAAACCTGGACAGGACAACTAACATAAAAGCAGGACTAACTCTTGAAAGTGGCTGTCAAGGCACTACACTTCAGTAGCATTTGGAGAAGAACGGTGTTTAAGTGTTGCTGTTTAAATAAACACATCGTTTGTGATAAATGGTTTACACTAACACTATTTTAAGTTGTAAAATGCAGCATTTCTTCTGTGCGAGATTGTACCTTCCTGCCTGCCAGCTATGAAGACATACTACAAAAAACTGGGACCACTGCAGTTTCCAATCGGAATATAATCTTGAGAAAGGGGGACAGAGCAGCACAAACCGGGACAGTCCCGCAAACCCGGGACGTCTGGTCACCCTATGTGTGTGTGAAGGAGTGCATGAAGAATGGGGGACTGGGTCCACGTGTGAATGAGCAATTGTATGGTGAATAGGGGTGAGAGTGAATGGTATGTTTACATGAGTGAGTGACTGTTGTGTAAATGTGAGTGTGCTTATGTGTAATGCTGGGACGAGGAGCCAATTTTGGTGGGTAGAGAGGAGGGGGGTGTGGGGTTCGGTGGGAGAGGGAAGGTTGTTGACACACTGTACTAACATCTGGTACGCTGGTGGTCGCTTTTGCTTAAAGGCTGATGCCTGATCGGATACCTGGGCTTTAGAGATATAACATTTTTAAAACAACTAAATGTGTATGGTATCTTTAAATCCAATCACTTGGTTATTCTCACTGGCATAATGCGCTTACGTGGGTCCCACGCAGGACAACCCATGGGAGTGAATACAGCCGGGCCCCCCCCCCCCGGATGGGAGGCCCGGGCCCTAAGCTGGGAGGTGGAGGGTTTGTGCGAAGTTCGGTGGGGCCGCATCTTTCAGGTGTTGCCCCAATTAGCATGCACATGTGGGGGCTGGCAGCTGGGTCCCCGGGACAAAGGGGACCCAGACTGCACGTCGCCAGTGCAGGAAGGCGAGGTGAGGGGGGCAGGTGACAACAGGTAGTCCCTGCCCCCTGTCACCTTGCTCTCCAACTTCAAAGGTCCCCCCTTCCCATCCTGCCGGATGCAGAGCGGGGACCTTTGAAGTTCAAAGAGGGGCTGCCTTTCCCCCAGGCGGATTTCTGCCTATATCTGGCGGGGGCAAGGTAGCTCCTCTCATTCTTTCCCCCCACCATCCACGGACAGCAGCAGGACAGCTGCAGGTATAAAAAATACCTCCCTCCCACCCGGCAAATAGCTGTAAAGAACCCCAGTAGCGGGAGCCAGGTAAACTATGGGACATACACAAACACAAGGAGAGGCTAAAACTGCTGAAAAAAAAAATAAAATTCAACTCCAAGTAGGGCTTTAAAAGACACCGGTGGGGTTTTGTTGATTATTTAATTTTACAAAAAATAAAAAGATACAGTTATGTAAGACCCAGTTGTGCAGAATCCACCAACAAGTGGATCACGAGACAGAAGGATCCTCATCAAGTCTCCAGGAACCCATTTCAGATAAAGTCAATACAGGTTAGAGCAAAGGAGGGAGGACCTTGAGCAGCAACACGTACTAGTAAGCCTCAAGCATCCACCTCCATGCATACACAGGGGGGTCTCACTGCAAGTGGATCAGGAGCAGAGTAAGTTCCTAGTAAGGCTCCGGAACCCTCCCTCCCCCTTGCATTTAATATCCAAGATAAGCGCTCTGGGGTACACAAGTGGATCGTGGGCAGGGGAAATTCCCGGTAAAGCCCTTAGAACCCACCCCAGCGGCAAAATAGTACAGCACAAGCGCTGAAGGGGTCTCAGAACACAAGTGGATCAGGAGCAGGTAAGACCCTAGTAAGGCTCTTAAAACACACCCCCGAAGAAATAACTATCCCACAAATAGAGAGTGGGGGCTTCAAAAACTCAAGTGGATCATGTGAGTGGAAAATGACAAATTCATCTCCAAAGATTACACCAAGAGGCTAAAAGGCCTCCATCCATGGAAAACTACAAAACACATGACCAAAAACTCAAATGGCTCTAAGAACCCACCCGAGGAGTATCAAGTGAAAGGTTTCTCAACGGGCAGTTATTTTATCAAGAAAAGTGGATCAAGAGCCATAGTCAGTGAAAATCACCATGTGATCAAGCGAAGGCGCAAGTGCTAAACCTGGTCAGGTTGGACATCAATGAAAGGCACATAAGCGCACACCTCCCAACCTCACTTGGAAAGGACAAGAGAAAGCAGGCAGAACCTGTTCCAAAGACAAGCAAATTTTGAACAAGTCACAGCTCACACGCTGTGTCCAAACAATTGTCACAAGCTTTCATATGAATGGCGGTGGGGGATCTGTTACGCTCACCTGGTTCCCACAGGGGTGTCGAGCGGAACTGGACAGCCACGGTCTCCACCAACGTGATGCGTAGTGCAGAGATGACTGACTGGACTGGCCCACCTAGCTTCATCTGCTTGACCCGTAGAAGTAGTCTCCTAGAGGCGGAGAAAGGGAATTAGCCTCCCGTCGATTTGAGTAATAGCCCCTCACTGCGTCCCCATTTATCACCTCTGATATTCCCGTTCACAAAGCTCACCTTATAGTTTTGTATGATGAGCTCTCCATCCTGCGAGGAACGCAGGGGCGTGTTGATGGCCAGTTACTTCACTGGCTTGAGGATATTGGAAGAGTACTAGACAAATCTTGGCTCCAAACCTCCTGGCGAAGGACCATAAGTATATAGTTCTTAGGAGTTCAAAAATGTCTGAATAATCACTCTTGTCCAATTCCTTTGTTTATCTTGCAGCTTAGACCCAAAAGAAGATAGTCTTGTGGCAGCTGAAAGCGTTCAGGTAAGAGTCTGTGTTGTTCAACACTGTCCGTTAAATGATGCCAAGGTTTAACTCGCTGCTTTCTCTTTGCTTACAGGTGCGGCGTAAGAAGATTTGGCGTGCTGGTGAATAATACCTCCGGTGGTAAAATCAGGTAAGTATATGGTGGCAAGAGATTGTCCTTGTTTGTTCCCTAGGCTCACCTTGTTCTTTTCTTGTCCCCCTTAGGTGCGGGAATGCGGCAACATAATGATGGAGACTGCGCCGGATCGTAGAGATGCTGCGAGGAACGGTGAGTATGGCGCGGCGCTGCTGCTGGCGATGCAACGGTTTCTGGTTCTAAGGTTCGATGAATCCAGAATCAGGTAAGAAACCCAATAATGTTCTTGTTCTAACCTTTCTTCTTCTTTCCCTTCTTTCTAGGCGCTCTGGACTCGAGGCGGGTGTGGGAAGAGGCTGGATGCTGACTGCAGGCACTGTGAGCGTTACGCTGCAGGATGCAGAATAACACGAAGTGTGTGCTGCTCTTCGGGCGTGGTTTAACTAGCCTCCAAAATAGTCCCAGGTAAGTATTCCTCCACAACCACACCCGAGTAACAAAATAGTTCCTAGGTAAAGTAGTCCCTTCCAAGCCTCACATGGGCTTGGATCTCTTGCAGCATGGTCTGCATCAGGTAAGTTTTAACATATGAGCCTGGCGCCTATGGCGCCAGGACTGATGCCCCATATGAGCCTGGAGCCATAGACGCCAGGACTGTACCCATATAGCCCCTAACAGGGGTTGCTGGCCTTTCTCTGGGTAACATGATGCCTGCTTCCGGGGTTGATGAACTTGGTCTGGATGCCCGGGGGTAGGCATCGTGACAGATCAGCCTCGAGCAGGCCCTAATTGGGAGTAGGGCCCCCCGCTCACCTGATCTCTCTGTCCCCAAAATATTATTATTGTTAGCCTTCTTATGTGATGTTACGGTTGGTTTTTCTTTTGCACCATGGCTGGTACTAAAATAAATCTTGTGGCCAAAGTTTTCCACCTCACATCCTGGTTTCAGTCTCCTCATTCCTGCAACTGTTATTACTGTCTTGCCTGTCATGTCATACTGGTCATCCATGACACCTGTAACCCGCATGCCACTCCACAGCACAAAAACACTTCCAGGCTTATAGAGGGGCAGAGCCCTGCACAGTTTCTAAAGTGGCTCCTCCCATCACCAGTTAGCACTCCATCGCCACCTGAAATTTAGGTTTCGTTCCTCCCCTGTTCGGGCTATAATATATATTGACTTAAATATATATGTAACATGGCAATACACTTTGTAAATATTTGTAATTGAATTTTGTAAGCCCTCCAAACATTGGCTAGAGTGCAGTGCCCGTTTTTTTGGAAAACAAAAATAATCCTTAAATATTTTCTTTTGATGGTACTGCGCAAGTAGGGGTGCTTTTTCTCTGCGCCATGATGTGTAATTGCAGTAGTGGGCGGAAGGTCATTATGCTGCACCGTATGTACCTGTAGAAATATGCCCCGTCCCAAATATGTTCCCAGCCTCTTCTCATGCGAGACCAGCCCGTCACATCCTGTGTGAACGAACTCTGCTTTCACAAGCTTCAATCCCACGCAGAACGCACCGCACACGCAGTAACATTCCAAACTTCACTCACATGACGTCACAGCTCCAGGTGAGACTCTGAAGTTGGATTAGATTACTCTCGATTTTTTTTAAAGTTTGGTAGTAAAATGGTTTTTAGGGAATAACACCATAAATTTCCAATGGGGCTACTTTAGACCAGCACATGTATTTTCTTGAACTTTGAAACAGATCTCTTTTTTGTAATCCCAACTTCTTTGAACCTAGTAATTGATGAAAATTAAAAGATGCATTTTTCATTAAAGTTAATATTCAAATCAGGCATTGATAATAACAAGCACTGGCAATGCCAATAATTTGGGCTTTTGTGTAGGCATGAGACAGGCACTTGCCAGGCACTGCCGTTGTGGCATTAACTGGCTGTTGATAGTAGCAGGAGCTAACTGGTGTGAGTATTTGGGCATCCGATAGCCATGCCTGGCAAATGCCTAATATGTATACACAAGCCACGACTGTTGTCTTTGACAATGCTTGTTTTTAACAGGACTTCAGTGAAGGACACACAGTGTTTATAAATCGAGTGGCTGAAGGCAGACCTGGTTAAGACATTTGTATTACACCAGTACCCTGTTTACAGCTCCATTTAAGTCATTGGGCCTCATTATAACTTTGCTGGTACCCTGGCGGTAATTCTGCCAGGATACAGGCAAATGGTAACACTGATACCGGCATTCGGTCAGGCAGAATTTCGCTGGATTATGAGTGGCGGTGATGGTGGCAAATCCCTATTCCATGGAGTCCCATAGGATTCTATGGGGGATTTACCAGTATTACAGGTGCCAGTAATGCCAGCTATTTCTTGCCAGTTGGGTAGCAGAATCACCTCCAGCTGTCAGCTGGAGGTAATACCTCTACCACACCAGCAAACATGTACTTTGTCGGTGCGCAAACCTGCCGGCATACAGTAATACCGGCACATTAATTCCACACCAGCAAAGTTATAATGAGCCCCATTAACTCTCAGAAGACTACTTCGAAAAAACACTGGCAGGCATTTCGAGTGCAAAGTTTGATGGTACGGCTTGATTAAAGCGAGATCAAAGAGTTCCCACGGGGAGTTGTTTTAGGTGAGGAGAAGCAGGAACTGGGTGGGAATGGCCACAGGTATTACCATGGCCATGGGCAGTTAAAGGGTGGGCAAATAGCTAAACAACACCTGCAAGCTGTGTCCTCCCTAGCTGTACTCTAATGCAATAGTTTTGGCTAAAGCGCCACCTAATGGCACAAACTAATAATGAAGCTCACTCCTGTGCTGCTGCTCTGCTGCTGCCACCGATTCAAACATGTCTGTGGAGCTGAGCGGGTGGAAGCAAGGGACAGGCTCTCATCGGTTTGTTGATTCCTATTTTCCGTTGGTATTTTTACTCCACGTTTTCCCCAAAAATTTCTGCTGGGAGTATTTGCCTATTTTTAGTTAGTAACATTGGCTGCTAATCTGTGGGGCAGGGTACAGTATGGTCAAAACACATACACACTCAAAACACACACACACATTACAGCATTGACAGCACCACAGAAGGATTTGATCACATACTCGTAACAGGACAGGGACAGCATGGACAACAGTGGTGCAAGCTTGCCTCACAAACCAAAGAGGTACACACACTAAACGGGCAAGACGAGGGCACGCATCCCTCTCAAATTTAACATAAGCAGACAGCATTGGCTAGGACAGAACAAGCTTCTCTTACAAATGTGAAAAAATAGCCTGGGCAGGGCCAGTCCAAGCATTACTAATGTACAGGTACCTCATAGACGGTGGAAATATGCATAGCTCTGGTAGTACCTGTGCACGTTTCCAGCACCAATGGGTGCTGGTAGATCATTGGCTTGGTCAGTGCAAGCCTATTTCCCAAATGGGCATGCGTGCAGCATGGGCAGGGCTGGCACCACAAGCTTCCCTCACAAATGGGCGCATGCACTCCAGGGACAGGGCCAAGGCAAGCTTTCTTTAGGCAGAACAGTCATAGCATGGGGGCTTGCTCCCATGTGTCCTGCAAGCTTCGGTGCACGTGCAGAACTCTGCTCGCATAGGCCTTCCGGCCTCAACTGCTCTTATCTATGGGCATGCAGTTGTTGGGGGTGGCTGGACTGCGCACAAAGGCAGCATGTTCCGACTGTCGCTGCATTTGGTCTCGGCTCTTCCTGCCAGCCAGCCAGCCGGCCTTTCTCCTTCAAGTTGTGGGTGGAGAAAGAGGGAAGACCTTGGAAGACAGGCATGGGGGTTGGAGAGCAGGTTATGCAGTTGGGATGTGACCGGCAACGCAGAAGTAACCCTGCATTCTCTAGCCTGCTCATCTGCTGAAAGAATCTGCGGGGTCCTGACCATTGCCCAACACTACAAGGTTCCACCCCAGGCCGACCTAGTTTCCCTGCAATACAGACGCAGGCACTGCTGGACTAAGGTCCACAGAATACAGCGCAGAATGCAGGGACGTCATTTCATGAAAATGCCTGGGTAACGGAAGTGACATCACACGACCCATGACCTCGGATGACATCCCAAAGAGATACCATGGGAAGCGATAGAACACAGCCTTTCAACTCTTGACAAAACAGAAGTGGCACCACATAGCATTGTTCCTACGTATACTATGATAAATATGGTTACAATATCACTTTAATGTGATATTGTAATAATTTAGCATTTCTTTAGTACTACGAACCCTCAGGCATCTGAGCACTGCTTATTATTACCCACCGTGTGTGGTGCTCATTTAGCGACCTCAGAAGGATGAAAGGCTGAGTTGGACTTGCTGAGATTCGAACCTGCAGATCACACACATAACACAAGCAGCAAGTGCTCAACTCACTGAGCTATCTTACCAGCTACTGCTTTACCGGCTATATTAAAATGAGAAATTACATGTCTGAATGTTCTCAAAGTTAGATAGCAAATTACACTCTGTAGTGGATACCAATAAACTGGTAGATTTAACAGCAGGCCAGTTCATCTGCAAGTCGGTGCAAGTTGGCCATGTGTGAAGCCTGCGTGGATCTACTTTTCAGGCTTCGGAGCTTGGCAAAATACATACCATTGGCAGGGTTCATAACCGTGTATTAAAGAATTTAGACTATCGCAGGGAAAGCAGTGCACTCACACGGCATCCCGTACTCTGGGCACTCATTAACTCAGACATGCAAACAAACATCCTGAACAGCATGCCACGGACATAGGAAACACATTACAGCAAAGCATTAATTGTGGCAGAATGAAACAAGGGCCACTTCATGTGCTATTGTCAAACATTTCTACACTGTACACAAGCTTTTAGGCACAAGGATTTTGTCAAGTGACCGAGGACACCAGGATGGAATGTCTTGTGATGATCTTACCAGAGACAACGGCAGAAAAAAACACGCTATGCCTGCAACTTGTGAAAAGCAAAATACATATAGTTTTTGTCTGTATTGTGAATTTGAGGTGTTTAAGAACAGACTAAATCAGACTAAATCAGCGACCCACCCCCTGAAGTGTGCCTGAAATAAACCTTTAATTAGCAATTATTGTATAGAACTCCAGAAAGACTATTTGTTATTCCTATTCTTTCTTATTTAGGGTCACTGCTCAAAGTCTTACACTTGTGAAACCCCCTGTTTTTTTAGCTCTTTTTTTTTTTTTTTTTTTTTTTTTAAGAGGCCTGAACAAGAAAGCCAGCCACTCCAGAAACAAGGAGCCACATGGCACTGGCCACAGCCCAGGAGCTTCCATTTAAAGAAAAATAGAGACATGTTTTCTTTTTTTTTATTTTCTGTTTTGAATTTTTTTTAGGGGTAGCATGGGAGACCCCAGGGGTAGCAGTTGCCACCCCTGGTGACCCCCAAATGATGTCCCTGACAGAATGGCCAAGCAGGAGCACAAGTGTTCCTTTGGATTGCAAGTGCCCTGGAAGGCATAGCGCAACAACCCCACAAGTTCATCTTCATCAGTCACCTATTACATCTAGTGCTTACTAGACCCATGGCCTCTACTCTTCAGTGACCTCATTTGCTGGGCGTGACTCTAATTTTTAATCAAAATGTACTTGTTACTTACAATGAGTATCCAAGACTTTCGTTTATTCAAATACATTTCAATTAAAGGTTGACATTGGACGAGGTTAACGTCAGACCTCCCTCAACCTAATAGAGCATGGACAGATTTAGAGCTATGCGCTAAGCTTCGATAGGCACATACCCTTACCCAGTACGCTTGTCTTGACGGCGTAACTTTGACCGAATAAATGTACAGAGCAACCCTTAGCAGCTATGTTCAGAATTGGCTCGAAAACTAGCAGAGGAAAGCAGCCCAAACAAGTAGGCATCTTTTATCTTTAAACTTATTGAAACATGCTAGGTAATGCTGGTACCAATATATTTGTCCAACTTTTTATTTCAAAGAATTGCAACAATGCAAGTACAATTTCTGCTCAAAATAAAGTCTATTTAATCATGCAGAAGTTTTTAAATTGCATGAATATACTTCATCTTGAGAGCACCGCTTGCAAAAGAATTCGATCATCGGGTCAGTGATTGAAAGGCATCCCTGTCCAGCATTGCTCATTTACACATCAGATCTAGCCAACTCCCCTCCTCACCTCTCTCCCAACACTATCCCTCCAGAAATGGCCACCCCTAATCAAACTCTTCAACCTCTGGCTCTTGAACGCCCATACATCCCTCACTCCAACAAACAGACCTCTCAGAGATCAGGATTCACACCTAGGTGGAACACCGCCAAACTCAAATCACTAAAATCCCTCAAGCACCGTCTGGATCTGACCTGGAGAGCAATCCCTAAGGCCCAGAACAACACCACCTTAGCAAGACTGACCACAGCAAACAGATTGGAAATCAGAAAAACCAAGAAAGTGCTCTATGAGAACAGAATTTGAATCTCTCGCAACCGGAGCAAGGAGCTGCATAAAATCATTTTCTAATTAAACTCCCCAGCCTGCTCTAACCCCACCCCACTGATCTCCCAACCCCTATGTGACACTTCCACAATGTCGCTAGCAATAGAGTGCGCTATCATCTGTAAATTGGAACACATGCCCCCACACCCTACCCACCCACAGCCCCACCCCCGTCGAAACCCTCCTTCGATACAAACCTTCACCTCATTCTCTTCAATCTTACACCAGGATTTCCTCTCGCTCTTAGCAGAAGGCCAGCCATCAGGCTCCCCTGAAGACCCTTGCCTGCTAACCCTCCTCAAAAACATCCTCAACCTCAACCAACCCTAACATCGGGAATCTTCCTGGAAGCCCTAAAAACCTCCCACATCAGACCCACTCCTCCCCCAGAACTACCAGCCAATCTCCCACACCCGCTTCATGGCCAAACTCCTGGACCACACAACATACAAGCAACTTGGCCTTTTCACTGAAACCAACAACCTCCTGGACCCTGCACAATCTGGCTTCAGACCACCATGAGGAACATAATCCTCCCTAGTGTCTTTCTGGGATGACCTAAAAAAAAAAAAAAAAAAAAACAGCTGATGCAGAAGGCTGTGCTGTACTCATCCTTCTTGAACTCCCTGTCAACTTCGAGACCCGTCTCCTCTCATCTCTAATCACTTGCAAATCATCCTCCTCCACCCATTCACCTCCACCTCACGACCAGTAACAAAAGGGGTCCCACAAGGAGCAGCCCTATCTCCTCTGCTCTTCAACATCGATCTAAACCCTCTGCCCACAACCATCCACTACCACAATCTTACCTGCTACAACTACGCAGATGACAACCAGATCATCCTTAAAATCCCACAATCGCCGGGCTCCAACAGTCCAGATCCGTCATCATGCCTCTCACATATGGACTACTCGATAAGGACCAACCTCCTCCTCCTCAATCCTGGGAAAACTGAAATCCTAGTCTGTGGGAAAACATCACTCCTCCTCCAACATATTCCCTGGCCGCAATCCCTAGGCCCCCCTGTGGGCAACGTCCACTTAATTGAAAAACCTTGGAGGCACACTGGATTTAGATTTATCCCTCTCCCAACACATGAACTGCATTTCCAGAACCTGTTTCTTTCATCTACCTTCCTCAGGCGTATTTTCCCTTACCTCACCTATCCTAATCGTTTCTCCACCATCATCATCTCCATCATCCTCTCCTGCTTAGACTACGCAAACTGCCTTTACCTAAGCGCACCAGCGTTTCAGCTAAGGAAACTGCAAATAATCCAAAAAGCTGCAGCCTGCCTGCTCATTAACCTACCACCCAGAGAACACATCAGCCCTACACTAAGAACTCCACTGGCTCCCTATTGGTCGACACACTTCCATGTGCATCACCCACCATGCCATCCACAACACCGGGTCAGAATTCCTTCAAGACAAAGTCACTTGCTACCACCCTTCAAGGACTCAGATCTCTCATAGTGGTCCCATATTACAACTCCTCCAGACTGGGTGGATCCTCTTTCTCTGTCCAAGGACTGATCATCTGGAACTCCCTATCCCTGCATATTCACAATATTGACAATCACCTGGCATTCAGAAAAGCCCTCAAAACCTGGCTTTTTCTTCCCTCCTCTTAAAACCCTCCCCCACTCTAAACTCTCGATAAGCACACAGAAATGCTGACCCAAATACAACAACACCCCTATCCACCAATACCCCACAGATGACGGCAGCATTCGCAGAAGCACACCGTAACATACTAGACTCCTCCCCTTAACCCCTACCTCCTCATCACCCCGGGCCCTCTCCCACTGCTTAGACTTTTGTTCCAGGGAGACCACAAACAGCAAAACCAGCCAATCGCATTGGATCAAGAACACTGCAGTCAAACTTCATCCAAGCATACAGTACATATTACACCACGTCCATGCACCCTAGAATGCAGCTATGGCTATGCTATTCCGGTCTAGCAGCACACATAGCCGTCCACACTAAAACCCCCGACGTACCTCAACACTTCTGCCATTAGTATACAGCGACAAACAACAAAATAAATTTGGTCTAGCTGGCCACACATCGAATCTTCAGCACTAGAACTCTATCCTAAACCACCAACCGCACCCACCCACCCACCCACGTGCCTGACCTCTGGGCTGCTTACTGGAGCCTAGCCAGCCCACCTCTAAGTCCAAACCAGGCAAAAAATGCAAACCAGCATCTTTTAACGTAAACCCTTAGAACCTCCTAAACATGGACTGCGGTCACTGAGGGTGTTCCGAACACAAAGCGCATTGAGGCCATACAAATGGGAAAAGGACATTCTATAAATGACGAATACAATACAATATAGCTATGCATTTTTTACACTAATTAACACTTTAAGAGCAATAATGTTCTCTGTTCCATTATGAGGGTGCATGGACAAAGACATTCTCGGCTCACTGTTGCTCCAACCGATTGAAAACCTTCCCTAACCCCTGGTCTAGTGTGATGTGTGTGCTGGCTGGGCCATGCTCCCACAAGTCTTACCTCGGACCCAAGGCAATTAGGGGACAGTATGGATAAAAACAACCACACTCCACTAACTACTTACAACCCCTGCTCCACGCCAGGGACGTTATTTGGGGGTTGCTAGGGGTCACACACCGATGCAACCCCTGGCACTGCCTCTGCGACCCCTGAGGGAGGGCTCATATTTAAAAAATAAATAATTTCTGTTTGAATCACAGTGACTTCAAAAATACATTATTTAATTTTAAAATCTGAGCGCACCCTCGGACATGCATGGCCCTGGCTCCTGTTCTCTGCTGTGCATGACGGGTCTTGCATGCGAGCTGGAGAAAGGGAGCCAGAGTCATGCCTGCAGAGGACAGATTCTGGAAGGTAAGGATATATTTTTAATAATGTAAAATTGTACATGTTTGTGAGTGTGTGTGTTATGTAATATATGGGTGCGTGTATATATCATGTAGTATGTGAGAACGAGGACATGATGTTTGGGTGGCTGGGCGTGCTTGTGAGTGAATGATGAATGAGTGCATGTGTAAATGAGCAATGGGTGTTGTGTTAAATGCCTAGATTACATACCAGTAATCTTTACTACTCCGAGTCTCACTCTTCCTCGTCCCAGTATTTGACTATGCAGCACCTTGCCTCCTACATAAGAATTGGGACGAGGAAGAGGGACATTGAGGTAATACTGGGAAAAGGAGTTGATTTTGGGGGTTGGAGGAGGAGATGAGGAGGGGGAGGGGATATGTGGGAAGGGTGGTGCAGGAGAGGGATGTGCAAATACATAAATGTCATCAATGATAAAGCAGGCATGATATGTATTAGTGGCTGGACTGGCCTTTTGGTATAGTCAGTCTAGTCACGTATTACTGTGGCATGACATTTTTACTGGAAATCTATAGTAAAGTGAGCATGATAATTGTTATTACCTGTCTAGCCTGGCATTTGGGTCCAGCCAGTATAGCCTTTTCTTAAATTGTCATGGCATATTTTCTGGGCATATATAATGAAGTTAGCATCATAGGTGTTTTTATGTGACTAGACTAGCATTTGTGTGCAGCTAGTCTAGCAATTTCTTACTGTGGCTTGACATTTTGTACTGGGCATCGCTGATAAACAATCATGATAAGCGTAATTACCTGGCTAGACTAGAATTTGGGTGCTGCTAGTCTAGCCTTTCCTTACTGTGGTATGGTATATTTTTCTGAGTAGCTATGATAAGGTAAGCATGATAAGTGTTATTACGTGGTTAGTTTGGCATTTTGGTGCAACCCATATAGGTAGGTCTTACTGTGGCATGGAATGTTTAACTGTATATCATCAAGGCTACAGGAAATATGATAAGTGTTATTACTTGTCTAGCCTACATTTTGCAGCCAGTTTTAACATGTTTTCTTATCGTGGAATTGGATTTTTAATAGAAAAGCAGTAGATTGTTCAGCGGGTAGAGCATTTGTTGCTGCGATCTATGTGCAATCTGCAGGTTGCCGGTTCGAACCCCAGCAAGGCCAACTCAGCCTTTCATGCTTCTGAGGTTACTAAATGAGTGCCACCTTCAGTTGGAATAATTGTATTTAAATATGTGCTATGTATAGTGCTTTGACAAAAGCGCTAAATAAATAAGACATTATCATGAATCAAAGCATTAATGCTCCTATGCATTGTGTGACTTGCATCTATTGGATATTTTGATACTGTAATATTGCAGCAACTGGCAATACAGAGGCTCCACTTATCATATAATGACAATTCCCGACATGTAACTATAACTGCCATAATATGGAACTAACTGGCCATACAATGCTGACGTGACATATATATGGCAGTGCCTCGGCCTATGTTGATTGTATTGGGTCCAATCGTATCATATCATGAGTCCATCCATAGCATATGAAAGCTGCACCCTTGTTAAAATGTGGTTGGTATCTAAAATATTCTTGTCTGCTTTAGTACCTATTTGGTATTTTAAAAATGTATGTACTTTTTTTTACGCCCACAAGCCACTTCATGTGATGTCACCAGGGTTCAAGAGGAACTGATACCATCTAGGTCAATGGTCACGTAACATCACTTCCTGTGATGTCATCAGGTGTGTGATGTCACTTTCGCTACCCCTGGCATTTTGGTGAATCGACGTCCCTGCTCCTCGAACCTCTCCAGCATACCACACAAGCCCCAATGGGCTCGCCTTACTACGCACAAAACACACAAGCCACGCATTGGCCACAAGAACCCATTGCCTCAAACAACCCAGGCACTGACACAATAACCCCAGTGCACACAATCCAAGCACACACAGAAATCCAGCACACGCAGACACCAGGTTCTGCTGCTTCTGCAAGCACCAACAGAATAGCACAACCTCTACCCTATCCCTCTTCCCTTACTAATTGACCTTATCCACTTTCTTACAGAGCCCTGTGAATGCCTGGAGAACATGCAAATGGTGGCGGTTCGTGGTATAAATCAACATAACATGGTCTGGAGGCTTACAGGTGGTCGAGGAGAAACTTACTTTGTCTCGGATTTTGCAAGGTTGAGTAAACTGCGTTTTAGATTTCGGGATACCCATCAATTTCCTTTTCTTCTGAAATGTACTGATTTCCATAAAGGTACAGTTCATATAAGATTCATCAATACCCAATTAAACAATCAAGACATAAAAACAACTAAAATTAACATTGGGAGAGGATTCTCAAGATGCTGCGTTAGAAGGTATTGTCCCAAACCTCTGCATTGTCACCTTCTGTCTTCCTAGTTCCCAATCCTGAGATCCACTAGTGATACGGCCTGTGTAACGGATGCTGGCGGCGCGTGCTCAGCAGTGGCGGCTGGTATGAATGTTTCTGCAGTAGCAGAAAAGACTATGCACATGTTTTATTTAAATTTACACTGCATTGCAATCTATGTTTCAGTTTTACTCAATGCAGCGCCCCACAGCACCATCATGTTAGAAGTAGAGGGGCGCGTCCCCTGGTTCGAATGTTTAATTTGTTTGGCGCTCGTCTCCTTGCGCTGTTTTACTAAACCAAATCATCACAAGGCATGTGGGGCATCAAAGGTCTGGCCCCGCAGGGTGTAAGCCTCTGTGTAAAGTTTGCAAGGCCACCTGATTGACAGCAACCAGGGGCCTCTGAAGAGCACCATAGCTCAGCGGGATATCCAGGTCAGTGTGTGTCCCGACTTCCGACGAGTGTATGGAGTTGAGCTGGACTGGCGCATCGATGTGCAGGTAAGTGTAAAACACTATTTAAGTATAACAAATATGTGTGTGCATGTTAGGGATGTAACGGTATACCGTCAAAGATACCGTGAATGACTTAATTGAACAACAGTAACCGTCACATTGTTTATACCGGTATACCGTTTAGTGTACTTTTCAATCTGATTTGGAAAGGCTGCAGTAAGCAAGTGCTGCACAGTCCTGGTCTTGTACAGTTGGATGTGCCGTCTGCCAGGTGATTTCAGTTGGAGCAGTTTTTAATGCCATTCCATAAACCACGCGTGCCTGACATGAAATCAGTATGTTAGAAATAGGAAGAATAAATACAGTGCCAAGAAGGAAAAGGGTTTACTTTGGGATGGCGTCTTTGGGGTTTATATATTTATAATGGATAATGTTTGCTAAACATATGACAATGGGGGATTTCCCTGGTTCCATCAGTGAATTTACATATAATAAGTCACACTGCAAAATTCACTAAGCTCTGTGGGTATTCCCTGCTGCCATACCAAAGGGTAACATGTCCGTGATTACTGGACACCTTTTGGCGTGCAAATAAACTAAAGGCTGTAACATAAAGAGAGAGTGTGTGTGTGTATGCGCACAAGCGTATACTACCATCAGCCTCCATTGATCTGTGGCATGCAGGTTATCAAGATGGCAACATGTTCATCTTCACCAGTAGCCAGTGGGGGAGCTAAAAGCCTAAATGACCACTTAAGAAAAGCTATTCAGTTTGCTTTGGCAGTCGCAGCAGTGCTCTGGCCCCTCCACCCCTTCCCCCCCCCTCCTCTCCACACGTGTGTTTGGTGGAAGCAAGGGTTGGCATTTCAGTGGAAAGTATGTTGAAAAGCCCAATTCTGGCCCCAGGTGCCTGGTTTTGTTTGTGATGATAAATCTGACAATGTTTGTTAAGATTAGTTAACTCCACCTGCTATACCGTCATTTGGCAAGAAGGTTATCGTACCGTCATAAAACTAATACCGTGACACCCCTCGTGCATGTGTGCAAAGGTTGTGTCTGGCTGTGTGACTGGGAGTACAGGACTAAGTGGTCGTGAGTGTGAGTGTGAGTGTGAGTGTGAGTGTGAGTGTGTGAGAGAGAGAGAGAGAGAGAGAGAGAGAGAGAGAGAGAGAGAGAGAGAGAGAGAGAGAGAGAGAGAGAGAGAGAGAGAGAGAAATGTGCGGCATGGGAAGTTTATACATAACGGTAACACATATTGTCCAAAACAATGTCTTTTTACGACCAGTTGTCACATTGAACAATCTATTTGTTAAAAATAAAAGAGAACGTGATCTTTATGCAAACAAATATGATTCCCAAATAGGCAACTTTCTCACATAGCATTCCTGATGATATTTGATATGATGGGTTATTTATAATGCACTTAATACCCAGGTTTCTTAGCACGGACTCAGGGATCGAACCACTGTTGCTCCGTGTTGCCTTGTTTCCAAGGCGAGCACTTTGCCCCTGTGCTATCCTCCCGAGACCTGATGACGTCCCATGCGTTGTGAACCCGAATTCTGAAGAACAGAAAATGCCTTCTGAATCATTTGTGCTAAAGATGGATCATGTCCAGGCCCCACAGTTAATTTTAAAAATTGTAATGGTTAACAAAGTAAGCTGTCAGGGTGTGTTCATACGCCTGCTGCTGTGCATAATTTTGTGGTTTCTGTAGCTCTGTAGTTCGTAATGTAACATCTGGCAAGTACTTCGTATGGAATAATCAAAGCAGCGATCGGCCCAGAATCAAATGAGGTGGACTTTTTCAAAGTGCTCGTTCTGCCACCACGAACAAATGTTTTATTGATGGCAAACACTAATTGCTACTATTGAGGTTAGAAATGGCAGGACACGCAACGTTAGGTCAGGAACTAGCAAGGTAGATGACAGAGCACTCGCGAGAGATTGTTTTGTCCATTTTTATTTTGGTCTATTAAGTGGAGCCACCTGTAAACTGAAACTATCACAGTTAGGAAGCAGTCAAGTTGTTTCGGGAGCATACAGCATGTGGGGGTTATTTGATTGTATACATGCTTCCTGTCATGCAGTAATATCAAGCTTTGTGCTGTATAGAGCCAACCAGTATCATTTCTAAGCAGTCTTCTGCCAGTGAATGTCTCAGTTGCAGCTGTAAATGTACTACTGATGTTAAGAAAATAACTTAACCAAGTGCACCTTCGGGCACTTCCTTTATAAACGCTATGTGTGTTCTTACATGTGTTCCTTGCCCTGAAGTCCAATTGAAAGAAAAAGCAGTGGCAAAGAAAAGCTTTTCTCTTGTGTACAGGTATTAGATTTTCACTTGCCAGGCATTAAACATCATATGCCAAGTTGCACACACCATTTTGAGACTGTTGGCATTTTATAGCAGGATAGTACCGTTACAGTAGTAACTAGCAAATGTTTATCCCAGGTCTTCACAAAAGGAAAGTAGATGGGGTTGCCACTACTTGCTTTTATTGCTGTCTTTATGTTTCCATGGTTGCAGACAAAGTTTAATGACTTGCCACATCCTGAGCCAATATGTAAAACGGCCTAATAGACACTAAAGAAGTAAAATACAGCTTTAGAAACGAAAGAAGTAAAATACAGCTTCTAGCAAATCGCCACTAAATCCCCTTGATGAAAAAATATAAATAAAGCCTGGATGGCAATGAATTAAGTCAGATAAAGGGTGGATATTCATGGCATTTTCAAGAGCAGCCTTGCTTGCCTGGCGGCCATCTTCCCTACCATCCTTCCAATTGGTTGTTAAAGATGCAAACGACTCCCACGGGCTGTGTGTTCATCCTCACATCTCATTTCTCCCCCATCTTCAGTTCCCATTCTAATAGTTTGGCTTGTACACAGTGCTTACAGTACTACCCAAGAACCAAGCCTAAACATTGTATCATTGTGTCAACAGTTGTCAAGATGATATACACTCTTTATCCGATCCTGGGACGTGTACTTTCACACCCCACATATATTGTGGTTTTGCTTTGCACCTGCCTCAATTTCTCTGGCCCCTTCGGTACACGTACCACATTCCCCATAGTGCAGCATCAAAGTTTGTTGTAGGTTTAGGTACTCCCTGTTTACATGCATGCAGCGGCACTAATTCCCATCTACATTAGGTGTGTTGGATGCTTTGGTTTCCTGAATGCAGAGTCAGTAATTCCTCTCTCCCACAAGACATGTTGGATGCTCAGGTACCTGGCCTCGGTTTCCCAGAGTCATTAGTTCCTCTCCAACACAAAGTTTGTTGGACACTTTGCTACTTCTCCTCTGTTGAAGGGGATTTCAATACTTTTATTCTCGGATTTACAAATGTTATGCACGTTATTCCCAGTAAGTAACAAGATACTTGCCTTTGTCAAACAAGTTCTACAACCAGACAATTATTACACAGGCTCCTCTGCATTGTGAAAGTAGTGAACTCGTACAGTAGTTTGCTGAGATCTCAAGTTGAGCCATGTCAGGTTTGAAGTAGCTAACCAGTCCTGACTATTGGGTACATGCATTCATAATATGGACCGGAATACAAGAGGACATGCACCTCAAACAGCAGGACTTGTGCTGAGAGCTAGGCTTCATTATATTTGAAAAACAGGAGCGAGCATGAAGTAGTGATGGTAGGTGAGAAAAGGGGATAGTGCTTTTTTTTGCAGTACTAGCTTTAACAAGCTTGGAATGTCCTTACTCATCAGTTACTTTGCATGCATTTTACTGTTGTGTGGCAGAAGGGGCAATCAATCTTTGAATTCAGTCAGGGCCATCTCTTTCATATTGCTCAGTCAACAAACTGAATAGGATTGAGTGGGGAAATATTAAAACCTTTTACTTAAAATGCAAATCTACTTTGATGTAGTGACTGCCACTCATTTGCCTGGGACAATTTCTCCTAGTAAGCGTGAATAATAGAGGGATTTGACCCGCAAATGCCCTTGCCTGTCAATGACTACAAGCGCATGTTTTTATCACAATGTTTCTTTAGTTGTGTATCCTGAAAATACAACTGTAAAACAGTTTTTTGTGCTTGCATGCTTGTGTGTGCTGGGAAGATGGAAGGATACAGCTGGTTGAATTGTGCCTTTTAGTTATTTACTCAAAATGTGCAATGGCCTATAATAGTTCAAAGATTGTCCTGGCCCGCAGGAATATGCTAAAGAAAATGCCCCATTTCAATACATATATATTAGTTAGCTGCACAGACCACTGTCCGAGGCCCTATGTATACTGTGCAGGACTGCCCCGTTAGGATACCCTGGCTACACCATGTGAGCTGTGGCGCAAAAGGTGCGTGGAAGGACAAAACGGAGGATGGCGGCCACGTGAGAGAAATCCTCGGGGACCACAGGAGGCACTCGTGACTCACATCGTGAAAGGCTCTGGGGAAATACAGTTTATCTGAAAAATGAAGGAGGTCGAGTTGGAGAGGATTTTGGGAACATCAGAACCAACCCAGCAAGAGTGGAAGAGGTGGTTGTTTGTAATGGCAGCAGGTAGGGTAGAATTTCACTTTTGAAAGTCTTTTTTTTCTTATTTTATGCGATCCCTAATCTTTTTGCATTTTTCTCCCTTTTATTTTTTGGGGTTTCCAATTTATTTTGGTGTCCAGAGGGACGTCTGCTTAGCCCCTCTGACCTCCCTGCCACTACACACCTTTTTTTTCACTCCTTAACAGTAAATGGTCCTGGGTTGCCCATAAGGGCTTAATAAGCACACCCTTTGTGCCTTTGGTGTACAAGTCTACATTGGTTTTTAGGGGGTAGGCTGGCGCCATCTAATATTTAGTGTTGGTTTTGTGTCATCTAATATTTAGTGTTTGCTTCTCCAGGAGTGAAACAGATTTGCTACGTTAGTAGCCCAGTGTACCGTTATGTTAGCAATTGGGGTACTTATCAGTTATTTTAAGTGATGCTCTCTGCCATTTTGTATTTTAGGGCTTCCTTTGTGCAGGCAACCACAAGGTAGGCATACAATGGTCGTTCTAATCACGTGGGCTCTTCTTGGGCCAAATGACAGCCTCTATGTTGGTTCTAACTGGTTTAGAACAGTCCAAGTCCCTGAGCTCTTTCTCTCACTGCCTGTGGGGTGGTCTATGCCGAGTAGCCACCCATATGGCCCACCAGAATGTTTGGCTACCTGAATCCTTGCTCCCTAGTTCCCCTTAGTGAATGGTATGATGGCCTAGGCCAGCACCCAAGGTCAGTGGTATTTAAGGCTCCCCCCTTCCACTGCTCTCTTTCTTGTCTCTGGATCTCTGACGGGATTCCCACAGATTCCCGCCATTTTGTGCATTTTCAGTCCCGCATCTGGCGTTGCAGCTTGGGCACATCCTGGTTGGGGTTTTATCACGTTGACGTATCCAGGGCAACAAGGGCGGGAGGAACAGGGGCGCGGGGAAGGGAAGTGACGAGGGAGGGCGGAGTTAATCAGTTCGTATGTTGAAGTTGAATAAAGAGGATGTTGACAGCACCGCCCCCGTGTCCGCGCTTTATTGCCGCGCACCGCGTTCTTGTTCCACGGGGGACGGTACAATGGCGACGAAGGTGGGATGAGAATCGTCGTGTCCCCCCCCCCCACCGGCGAGAGAAAGACACGCACCGCCCACACACACACACACCAGCGACCCAGAGCCGAGCGTTCGCCGAAGGAGCCCGGAAGACCCGCCCGGTTCACACGGGCCGCGAGGAGACACACGCGGCTGGAAGCCGGAGTCCACCCGTGTTGTCCCCCCCCACCGTGTCCCAAAGCAGATGATCGGGCCGTGGCGGTGAATGCCCGGAGGAGCCGGAAGCCCCGCCCCCCCACACAGAGACAAGCCACCAGGTACGGCAGCCTTCCAGAGCACATGGCGCCACGGGCAGCACCGCTCCTTGCCTCAACCGGAGTCTGTGCAGGCCAGGCCCACAAGGGGAGGGGAGGAAGCGCACACAACATCCCCGCCTCCAAAAAAGAACGGGGTGAAGAAGAAAGAGAGAGCCACCCGCCATATAAGGCCTGTGGAGGACGCCCAAGACAAGGAAAGGCCACAGCGGGTGGTGCTCGTGCCTCAATAGGCGGCCACCCCACTACAGCCAAGAACTACACCCACAGAACACGCGCCTGACACCATGTCAGACCAGGATGCTGGCCAGGGCGCACAGGCCCCAGGAAATGGGCCCCCTGCACCCGCAAATCTGGCACAAGATCACGTACCATATCAACTGCGAGAGACGCTGGCTGCGCAGATGCCTGGTGCTTTCGACGTAACAGACACTAGCAACATGGGTCCCAGGTGGACCAAATGGATAAGAGACTTCGACCTATACATGGGGGCCACAGGACCCATGGCGGATGCCAGGCAAGTGTGTCTGTTTAAACTAGCCGTAGGCTCTGCCACCCGTGACATCATAGATGAGATGCCACAGGACCCCATACAAGATCTCAAGGAGGCCCTGGCAGCCTATTTCGTGCCCCATAACAATGTCGACTACGAGAGACACTTGTTCCACACCACAAAGCAAGCTAAAGGAGGGACAAGGGACACATATGTGATGCGACTTCGCACCAAACTCAAGCACTGCGATTTTGCCAACTATTCAAACACTGAAGCCCTACAATCTCAAATAATATCAGGATGTGAATCTCAAACCTTCCGCAGAAAACTCCTTCAGAAATCCCGCACACTAGAGGAAATTCTGGCGTTGGCCAGAGTTGAGAGGACCATTGACTCAAGTGGAAAGCTTCGGGACCCCCACAGCTGGTGGAAGCTTAAACTACACCTAGAAAGGAAGTCGGAAGAACTGTTCTGTTATAAGTGCGGATTAGAGTACCCACATGAAGGGACGTGCCCAGCCATAGGGACACGCTGCACATCATGTGGCGAGGAGGGCCACTTTAAGGCGGTATGTAGACTGTTCAGGGATCGAGGGAGAGAGCGGCCTAGAGATAGCGCTTCCCAGACAAGGAGTCATCATGGAGGAACGCCCAACACCAACCTGACCCAGAGCACATCAAATGCCCTAAATCAGGCCCTGAGCGACCAACGAGACAAGGACTCAGGAGACGATCGGCAAAGATGGAAGGAAAGGAGAAGGTTTGTGATGCATGCTAGACCAGAAAGAAGATCACGACGACACGTGCGCTACCTGGGAGAAAAATCGCACATCGAGTCGGATATCAGTTCATCAGGGAGCGATCAAAAGAAAAAGGCATATGTCTATGCCTTAAGCAACCCCACAGTGACTGTCCACAGCCCAACACTCATCATCAAGCTGCAGGAAAGACCAACTGAATTCCTCATAGACACTGGCGCCACGGTCAACGCAGTGAGTGAACAAATATATGCCGAATTAACACCAAAACCCAAACTCCAGCCGGCCACAGTAGACATCTACGTGTACGGAGCCAAGACTCCCCTGAAATGTAAAGGACTGTTCAGCGGGCTCTGCCGCTACAAGGGACAAGAAATGAAGGTTCCAATTCACGTTCTGGCCACCGAAGCAGACCACGGTTGTGTCTTGAGTTTCAAGGCAGCTGCAGACATGGGTCTGATACACCTACTGTACAACATCATGGTACACAAATATATAGATCCCGTCGACATGATCAATAACTTATATCCCAAAATATTCAAGGGAATAGGAAAACTCCGGAACCGACAAGTCAAGCTACATGTAGACAACTCAATATGCCCAGTAGCCCAACCATATTGTGGGATCCCAGTAAACATTCAGAAGAAAGTGGAAGAGGAGCTGCAGAAACTGCTAGAACAGGATGTCATTGAAAAGGCCACGGGACCCACCACCTGGGTATCCCCTATCGTCCCCGTCCCGAAAAAAGGGTCCGAAGCGATCAGATTAGGTTATAGACATGGGATGGCCAAACCAAGCAATTAGGAGAGATAGATACCCCGCACTACGAATTACCGACATGATCCATTTGCTGAATGGGGCCAAAGTCTTTTTGAAACTGGACCTACAGAAAGGCTACCATCAGTTGGTCCTGCACCCCAAGAGCCGCAACATAACCACGTTTGTCACCCACGTTGGCCTCTTCAGATACAAGAGACTGAGCTTCGGGGTGTCGTCAGCCGCGGAAATCTTCCAAGCGGAGGTCCCTAATATAATAAAGCACATCCCGAACTGCCTCAATTATTCTGATGACATTCTGGTGTTCGGAACTGATGTGAACAAACACGACGAGACCCTCATGGAAGTGTGCAAAGCCCTACACAATGGAAACCTCTCACACAACAGAGACAAATGCGAGTTCCGAAAGAACACTCTAAAGTTCTTTGGCCACGTGTTCTCAGAGTCGGGAATGACCCCGGACCTGACCAAGGTATCGGCACTAAAAAACACGGCAGTGCCAACCAACGTATCGGAGCTTTGATCGTTCCTAGGGCTCGCCAGCTACTGTAGCAGATACATCAAGGACTTTGCCTCAGTTACCGAGCCGTTAAGGAAACTGACACACCAGAACGAGAAATTTGAATGCACAAATGACTGTCATGTGGCCTTCGTGACCATCAGGGAGAGAATTGCAAGGGTGGAAAATATGTCCTATTACGACCCCAACAGAAAAACAGAACTTACAGTCAACGCCAGTCCCGTAGGTCTGGGGGCCATCTTGGCTCAATTCGATCCAAAAGAGCCGCTGCAGAAACACATCGTGGCCTACGCCAGTCGCAGCCTGTCGAACACGGAGCAAGTGTACTCCCAGGCCGAGAAGGAGTGGTTGGCCATCGTATGGGCATGTGAACATTTCCATTTGTTCCTGTACGGAAAGCCCTTCCAAGTGGTCACGGATCATCAGGCGCTGCTGTTCCTCTATGGCAACCCCCACGCCAAAATGCCACCATGAATTGCCAGATGGGGACGAAGACTTCAAGACTACGCCTTCGACATTGTCCACAGACCAAGGAAAGGCGAAAACCCCGCCGATTTCCTCTTGAGATGACCAAAAGGTGAAAGCACTCCTGAACCATCAGTCGCTGACCGCTACCTCAGATACCTGGTCCATCAAACCACGCCGGAGGGCGTCAACATAGAGGAACTAGCGAGGGAGACGGAGAATGATCCTGCATGCCGCATTATTTGTGAAGGCCTAGAATCCGGACAGTGGCGAAGGGCCAAAGAGAGAGGGAAAGCAGCAGGTGGACAAACGTGGGAAGATGTAGAACAACGACTCCTAGTGAAGGAAGAGCTGGCTGTATCGGAAGACCACCTATTACTCAAGGACTGCAAGCTAGTGATCCCAGAAGCCACGAGAACGAAAATAATCAACCTCGCGCACAAGACCCCACAGAGGCATCGTTTCCACCCAGCGCATGTTGCGCCAAAATGTCTGGTTCCCGCACATGGATGCTCGGGTAGAGACAGCACTACGAGCGTGTCCCACATGCTGCCTCATCACGCCCAAAAGACACCCCGAACTCCTGCAGATGTCAGAACTTCCGCAGAACCTATGGGAGGCAGTGGCTGCAGACTTCTTCGGGCCCATCGAAGGAGGGAAATACGTCCTAGCAGTGATGGACGAGTATTCAAGATATCCAGAGGTACAACTCATCTCTTCCACGGCGGCACACCACGTCATCCCAGCATTGGACCACATGTTCTCGGCATATGGCGTACCCAAGGTGCTCAAAATTGACAATGGTGCCCCTTTCTGTGGACATCAGTTTGCCCAATTGGCGGACTATTTGGGGTTCCGACACCGCAAGGTCACGCCTTTATGGCCTCAGGCTAATGGGATGATCAAACGATTCATGGCCAATCTCAAACGTGCCCTGCAGGTCGCGCGTATCACGGAACAACCGTATGAACAAGTGCTGAACAGCACGACAGGGAAGATACCTGCTGAGCTCATGCTCGGGCGAAACACACAAACTAGACTCCCACAAGCGGACGCCATCACACCACGACCAGCCGTGGACGCCGAGGTCAGGGAGCGAGATGATGCTGCCAAGAACAAAATGAAAGAATATGCTGACACCCGCAAAAGAGCTCAACCCTCTCAAATAGCTGTGGGTGACCGTTCGTCAACCATCGACACACAAGCACACTCCTGCATTTCGAGAAGAGCCCCTTCTCGTCACAAGCAAGAAAGGAACAATGATCACCGCTCAAGGATCAACGGGAGCGGTAACCCGCAACTCGTTCCACTTCAAGGAGTTTCCACAAGGTGGGACAAGACGTCTGAGTGGCAGAGTACAGGCCCCGTCAGACGATGAACTCGGTGATCAGCTGGTCGACGATCCATGGGAAGCGGATGAGTCCGAGCAGGACGGAGAGCCAGAGCCTGTCGGTGGTAGGACGCCGTCGGGACTTGGACCAACTCGACCACAGCGAATACGGAGCCCACCCTGCCGGTGGATCGAGGAAATGGACTAGAGACTCACCAAACTGCCACTCGTTGCAAAGAGTTTGGGTAACTGTTTAAAAAGGGGGGAGATGTCACGTTGACGTATCCAGGCCAACAAGGGCGGGAGGAACAAGGGCGCAGGGAAGGGAAGTGACGAGGGAGGGCGGAGTTAGTCAGTTTGTATGTTAAAGTTGAATAAAGAGGACGTTGACAGCACCGCTACGTGTCTGCGCTTTATTGCTGCGCACCGCGCTCCTGTCCCACGCGGGACGGTACAGGTTTCCTGCTCCTTTAAGTCTATGCCCGTCTTTCTGCATTCTCCTGCAGACTCCACTTCAGTGCTGTCTTGTCTTCAATCGGCATTGAGTACTCCCAAACGGTTATTTCAAACTGTGAAAGAGCTACTTGCCCCTAGTATCCTTCCATCGGTTCAGTATTCTCATACCCAATGTGTCTAACTTTTTTGTCGACAAGAGAGACTATCAGATGTCACATTACTGGCACTTCTCGTTCTTCGACCTCCCCCGGTGGCTGAGTTTTCTTACTCATTGAGGATTTCTGACTTACCCTCGTTTAACTCCTTTCAGCTTCTCCTTTGGATTCTACTCCTCTGTATTTATGTAAATTCATAGCTATCTCCATTGAGGGGACTCTGGCCGAGGCAGTCAATTTGGTTCTGTTCTTTCATCGTCAGGCATTATTACGAATGCCTTTTGAACGAGTACAAAATTACAAAAAATATATAATCTTTTTTTATTTGGGGGGGGGTTTACCCCCCCAAACTCCTCCTGCCCACCAATTTCTACCTATTCCCCTACCCCCTCTACCCCTTATGTGCCCTTTCCCCACCACCCCCCAGAAATGTAAATTTACCTTTTTTGGAATTTTGTACACGTTCAAAAGCCAGTCGTAAGAATGACTGGCAATGAAACAACGTTATACCATTAATTCCTCCCTCACCTCTGGCCAGATCCCTTGCCCCCTCAAACATCCCTTAGTGATTCCACTCTTAAAGAAGCTCACATTACATGCCTCGGTCTTCTCAAACTACCAACCGATTTCCTTGCTTCCTTTTTATATGAAGCTACTTTAGGCTGTGATCACTCCCCAGCTAAGGTTGTGTCTTGAAGACTAACACTCTGGATCTTTTTCAATTTGGCCTCTGCCCTTATGGGAATGGAATCAGTTTTGGTATCAATGATTGGCGACCTAACAGTCATCCGTGATCAGGGCGGAGTGACTGGTCTGATGTTGTTGGACCTCTCTGCTGCCTTGGACATGATTGATAATGGCATTATGTTGATGAGGTTAACTGAGGCTGGAATTTGTGGGCCAGTATGTGCCTGGTCCAGGGCCTGTCTGTCTTTCCATTATCTATCAATCAATCAGACTCCTTATGTCCTTTTAAATCTCCCTGGTCCCGGTCACTTTTGGGGTCCCACAGGGCTCTGCACTCTCCCCTTTGCTATTCAATGTTTATATTCAAGCTCTAACCAGTCTTGTGAACTCTCGTGGCCTACGTTTTTTATTCATATACTGATGACACCCAGCTGTTTAGGCTTGACCTTGAAGGTGAGGGAACAGCTGCTCGCCTCAGGTCCTGCCTTGAACCCATGGGTGATTGGATGGGGCAAAACTGGCTCAAGCTTAAATGGGGAGAAAACAGAAGACCTGGTTGTAGGCCTCCCCTCACCCTCTTCCTTAAGGACGGCCGATTTGTGGCCTCCTACGCTTGGGGCCACTGCCTGTCCCTGTTAAATCTGTCAAAAATCTTGATGTTAAGATTTCAGCCACATCCGCTTCAGATGCCCAGGTCAGCGCGGTTTGTAGCGGAGGATTCTTCAGTTTGAAGGAACTGAAGAAAGTTGTGCCATTTTTTCTGACACATTCTATGCCCCAGTCATCACTGCAACAATAAACTGCAGCCTTGACTATTGCAACGCTATTCTACTGGGCCAAACTTCTTTTCTCGTGAATCGTTCAAAAGTACTTCAGAATTCAGCAGTAAGTCTGGCCAAAGGTATTCCTATGGCCAGCCTGTTTCTCTGGCCTGCCAAGGTCCTCACTGGCTACCTGTTCAAGCACGCGTACATTTTAAAATCACTGCGCATTATACACCGAGCACTCCACCGGAAGGGCTGTTTTTCTTTATGAGAAATAATTCTGCCCCATCTTCCTAGACACACTTTGTGTTAGACTTCGATGGCCTTGCTTGCTGTTCTTCATTATCTCTTGGAATGCTGCAGCGGCTGGGTTTTCTCCATGGCCGGCCCAAAGCTTTGGAACTCTGTTCCGCACTAGCGGAGGACCAGTGAAGATTTCTCTGCATTTAAGGCCCATTTGAAAAAGTATCTGTTTGCATACGTTGTCCTATGTTGCTGCTGGTCTCTTCCTGTAGTGCCACGATGCCCCTCAGTGAAAGTCAACTTTAGAAGAACCTCTTTGATTGATTGATTGAGCCTTTCATGCTGGGACCATTTCCAGACAGTTTACCACAAGGGGCCTCCATCTCGGCTTTGGAAGCTGCTACTTCCTAGAAGGGCGTTAGGACTCCACACCTCACCAAATCTGCTTCTCTTGGCTGTCCTGAATTACTGTCAGGGTCATCGTTGGCTTCAGGGTTCAAGTCCCTGAGTGACTGGATCCTACATTTTCGCTCGGTTCTGCTTTCCTGGAATAGGGTTTTCAGGAACCAACACTAAGTACTTATCACTGGTTCCTTGGTTGGTGAGTTGTTCAATGCTCACCCTATGGGGTCCCTCTTGTCGGTTCTATGTGATAATGTCCCTGCAGAAATTTTGCCATACAAGAATGGCGCCTTTTTTTGCGGCAACATCATCATATGGAACCTGCGGGGGACACACCTGCAACCCCCACATTTTTTTTTAGATGGAGCGGGGAACACTCATGCTCTCATTTACCCCATATATTATCCCCATAAATGTCGCCTATGCCGTTTCCCAGCGTCTATATGTATGGCGGGAATAATATTACCGGATACCCTCTGGTCCGTGGTCATTGGGTCTGCAGGTCTCCTTGAACTGCATTGCCACATTGGTTTACTTTGGAGGCTGAATCCTGCTCTGCTTCTCTGCTCTTGGGGCTACGGGCTCTGTAACTTTCCACTGGATCTCTTCTTCTGGATCTCAACTGGTGTCCACTTACCTGGCATTTCATCATAACTGCAAGCCAGCCAACAGACTTTTGGCACTAACAGAGGTTTTCCTGCACCATGAATTCCATGTGTAAGGTAAAGTGGTGGCTTCACCTCCAGCAAAATGTTGGAGGTTAATCCTCCACTTTAGCTCTATAATCAACACTATTATCAGTGGATTTCTTGCATGGAGTTACCGCATGCAGCAAATCCACCAAAAAATCCCCATGAAGCCCCTCCAAGAAATTGAGATTTACACTGCCATATAGCACTAATCCTCTGGTAATGCCACAAGAACGAGCAATGGTAAATTATTGTTTCGGTAAATCAGTGGATTTACCACCAAGCACGTGACGAGTTCCTCTAGGTGTAGCTTCTGCCACCAGGAATGGGTTTGCATTTTAGGTTAAGGAGCGAGTTTGTCCCTCACGGAACATCTACGGTTTGTATATGAGCACTTTGAAACACTTGTCTGTGTATGGGTGCTATATAAATAAACAATACCATACCATATATCTACACTATGTTCTGCTGTCGGTTATGTTTTACCGGAGTACTTATGTTTGCTAACAAAGATATTGTGTGTGACCTTATATGTAATAAATGTGTATATTTTTCAGTAAACCAGTGTTGTGTATTCCTTTGTGGTGAATAATATATATACTAGCCTTCACCCCTCTTAAAGTTAAGTCTGCTAGGCTTACGACTGGAAAGTCAGGTCTTTCCTTTTGTGTGGCATGCTGTTACTTCTTAAATAGTAAGTAAAGAAAAGCAATGCGATATTGTGTGTCACACTTTCATTGGTGCCAGATCGTTTTTCTCACCCAGTCCCACCATTGGAGGAGGTCCAGATGAGGCTTGGAAGTGGGGGAGGGGTATGCTTGGGCCAGGAGGGTCAGGGGGCAGAGTGCACTAGCCTGGGTGGGTCAAATCCTGAGAGGCTGGTATTGCAAGAGGGGATAGGGGAGTTATTTGGATCGATCACCCGGCGCATAAGTGGTACAGATGCATAGGCCTTGTCAGGGAGATTTATCATTTGTATGCTTCATTCCCTCTCCTAGTGAGACCCCCAGCACCTTTTGCTGGACTTCTGGACCTTTTTCTTTCTATCTTGAATGAGTGGACCCTTCTTCCACTCATTCATTCTTATGGGCTCTGTCTTTTGCAATTCTGTTCTCTGTATTTTACCTGTACTATAAACTCTACTTTCCTCCAGGTTTCTTTTAAGGCATCTGTGTTTTACTTTTGCAGCACACAGGTCCTTATGGGCAGTGTTGCTGGGAACCCTTTGGGTTCTCCTTTGAGATTCTTTCTTTATCCTCGAGTAACTACAGTTCTTAAGGATAGGAGGATACTTTGTATCCCTCCTATAAACGTTATATTAGATATTGGCACCCACCACCTTATGTGGAGTGGCAAGGGGATACCTAGTATTCCCCTTCTCTCTGCTCTTGTGACTTTTTAGTCACCCATAGACAACATTCTAGTTATGGCTGGTGGCAGTGGATGTGTTCTACCAACTATTGTGCCATTTCTTTACTGCAGACTGTGTTCACAATATTGGTTGCGCACAATAGGGTCACCTATGTCATAACATAGTGGCTCCTTCCTTTTTTTGTGATTTCTAGCATGGTTGTCCTTTGGTATCCCTTCTTCTACCATTCTGGGAGGGGGGAAATCTTTGTGTGTGTTTTGCCTTTTGTAGGAACCCTTGGGTGTCCCTGGCTAGGCTCCAGTGTGTCTTGGCATGCAGGAAGTGGTGTAGGAGTTTTTCACTCCCCTGCCCTTTGTCTGTGTAGAGGAAGAGCCAAATGCCCCTACCAGAAGCTCTGCCCCCATGTTGCCTATATGTTGGGAACCCGAAATTGCAACACGTGCAGTACCAGTGAGGATGCCGGTACAGCAAAGAGTTCTTGAAACAAGGTATCCATTGAGAAAACCCTATGTGCATTATCGAAGAATTGATGGCCTTCTGGACAAAGTCCCAGGAGAAGAGCGAAAAAGGAGGAGAAAAAAGGGCTGGTGACGTTGTGCGGAACGGGACTGATGCACGATGAAGAGATGCAAGTGATGAAAGAACAGACATTCTATAAGATCAGAAGATGAGTGTCAAAGATTAGCAATATTTCAGGATCGAAATGAAGATGCTTGTGCGAAGAAACGCTGGAGAAAATACAAAGTCATTTTACATTTGTACAGATGCTGTAACGCAAGTAGACGATGCTGTAACGCAAGTAGACTAAATATTCCTGAGGCTGGCTACGAAGTGAATAGATTGCGGTGATGCGCCAATGTATATCCATAGAACTATATAGAATCTGTTTGTTCCATGATGCACTTTAGAAATCTTAAAACCCTGTTAATGAAAAGGGCTCTAGTGTGGCGCAGTTGGAAAATAACTAATGCCGAAGGAGAATTCAAGAAAGGCTGGCTGGCCCAGAACCAAGAGTCGAGGCAACCGCGAGCCTGGTTGTCTGTCAAGAAGCTACATGAATGCGAGAAAGAAACAAACTTCTGTTCGAGGTGGGATGAAAAAACACTGAAGGAGTCAAGAGTTCATCATTTAGTAGTACTATATGCAATGAAGAGCTCGAAAACGTGGTCTCCAGTCACATGGTCAGATGAAAATAGACTATGGGTCGAGCTACACCGAAACCAGAAGATAAGTCCATGCCATACACCCTTTTATTCTCAGGCACAGCGAGCTTATGCAAGGCCAAGTTCAAAGCCTTGATTGAATGGCAGACCGCAAGAGTGATGATAGATGTTGGGCTAATTGGGTGAGGAGAGCACCTGGGGTAACCAGCTTGTGTGCTGCTAGCAACTGGAATATTCTAGAAGGGTACAAGGGTGCCAACCAATTGTAGAGGACCACGTATCAGAGAGCCCTATAGGTTGTGTAGTTAATGAATCTTTGTGTATTTTGTGACGATGAAGACGACTTGCACTAGAGGAGGGCTTAGTTGTCCACATCATGTTAGAGACCAAATCACAACCCCAGTCAGTATTGAACTTATACTAAGATGTTCCCTGTAAGCTCATCACATCCCAAAGTAGCTTTTTGTAGTTTGCCATGTAGTGTGATGTCAATGATGACACATTTTGCTATAAAGTAATATTTTTTATGTGATGCGTTGAGATTGTGCTATGCGACGTCCGATGATGTCCGTTGTAATTCCCTGTTTTAGATAATTGCAAATAAAACAGTACTAGGTTTTGCCAACTTCCTGAGTCAGTTTGATTATTGATGTACAAGTAAGTTCTGCATCCCCATCCATCTCCAAGTATAGCTACCTCAGATAGGCGTTGCTGGGGGGGCTATAGCTCTGAGCCTTTTGTTTGAAGTCCCGGATAGAACCTCAGGGGTTACAACCAAAAAGGCTAGCTAGCCCCCAGTCCCAAAATTAGCGTTGCCCCGGATCTTTTCCAGACCTAGCAACACCCCTGCTACCTCGTCTTAAAGGACCCCAGGTCTCGGGGTTCATGTGGTAGCAGATGTAGGTTGGTTAAAGGTCTGTCACCCCAGTAGGCTTTTAAGGGTCTCGGAATGTCGGATGTCCTCTGCCATTTAGCTGGAGGACAGTGAGGCTTCCTGTAGACAGCGGCCGAAAATAAGTTCTTACAAGACACAACTAGATAGGTGGGACGGGTCCCTCTTTCACAAAATCCCCTCCTGGTTTCTACAGGGAGCTGAGCGGACCGAAAGCGACGGTGGCCAGTTAAGTAGGAGACGATCCCGAGGATCAGGAACAGAAAAAAAAAATGGTGAGTAGATCGAGAAAGGTGGCAAAAAACGATAAATATATATAAAATGGGGAAAGTGATAATGGGAAGAGAGTAACGGAGGGTTGGTGGGGTATGTAGTTAACGACGAAGAGCATCATTTAAAGGTATATGTATGATGAGGAGCGTCACAGGTTCAGCCCATAATCCTACGTTCAAGGAATGTTTAGAAGGTATTTTAAAATCCAAGTGGATATATAGGCGACAAGCGAACAAAGTTCTGCTAAAGGAGATAACCCACACCCCCCCCCACTCCATCAGGTTATTTTCTGGGGGCAAGAATAAGCAGCGAAGAGCACTGAGAAGGGATATATGTTGGGGCTGGCCAGTTTGTCTATTTGTGTATTGTATATATTTTATGTTTTGAGTAAATGAGGAGATGTCGAAGAGCGACAAATGATAGATTATGTTAAGAGGTTAAGAGTAAATTATGTATTTAGTCATTAATGATATGAACTGAATAGGTAGATTGAAGTGAGACAGAGGCTTGGAGCGGCGATGGTTAGTGCACGCTCATATTTTATTGTTTTTTTAAAAAGTATTTTCTGTGTAAAATAACGGTAAGTATTGACAGTCGATTGTGACTTGGCATAATGGAGGATGTTACTCAGCTCATACACCTATGCAAACAGCTGCCAAAACACACACCCAAGCTTAAGCAATATAGTGCAGAATGGGCTAAGGGCACGGCTGATAAAATGTTCATGCCATGGCCACAAGGGGTTTCACTGTCAAAAGCAGTTTTGCAACACATGACCACATACTTGCACGCTCCGTACACGGGGAAGAAATTGGAGAAAAGGTTAGCTATTTTAGAGCTTTGGAAAATGTTTCAGGAGGAACGGGAAGACCCGCCTCCTGAAGACTGGATGCTTAACCAGTGCAAAGAGGGAGGTGTTGAGCCTTCTGCTCCCCCTATCGCACCTGAAGTAAATGGCGATAGTGTGAAAGATGAAGGATTGTATCTGTTGAGGGAGCTTAAAGCAGCAACAGGATACAGCAATCCGATACATGAGCCCCCTGCATATAGCAGCAATGAGAGCCCAGAAAGAACTCCAAAATAGGATGTGATCTCTAAAGTCTTACGGGACAAAGAGAAAAGTGATCAACCAAGTGTGACCCTAGATATAGAATGAGAAATTAGGATATGGATGGGAGAAAAAGATAAAGCTAACGGGATAGCGCTCATACAGAATGAATGGATGGATTGTCAGATATTGCTCAAAGCTGATGGGAAGAGCATCGAGGAAGTACGGCAAGGGGAAGATGAAGACAAGCAAGATAAAAAAGACAGAACGAGAGAAGCAATTGAAAGAAGATGAGTGTAAAAGAATAGGCAAAGACGGGAACAGATATATCAGGAAGAACAGTTGAGAAAGGAAGAGGGAGCAGAAGAGCAAAGAAAATATGACAAACAGGCAAAGGGCAATTGAAGAACGAGAAAAGAAAAGAGAAGAGGAAGAATTGAAATTAAGAGATAAAAGAGATAAAAGAATGCACAAGAGATAAAAGAATGCACAAACGCAGAGATGAAGGGGTGTGTAGGGCAAAACAGGAAGAAAGAAGAGTTAGAGAGGCAGCAAAGAAACAAAGAGTCCAGTAGTATTATTGGAGGACAGAGGAGTTTCTCCCATCGCAAGAACCGATTCCAGGACCTCTGGAGTAAACCTAGAGGAGAATTTTGAGATAGAAAGTATCGGAGACAGAATCGAGAAGGTTTATCAGGCGATGAGGACAAAAAGCGAATCGAGAAATAAAGGGAAAGACGATCAATCTGAAATTGCCCAGTCACAAGGCAAGGAGAGAAGCTTGTTTAGCCTCGAGCATAGAGCCTTGTCTTTGGACAGGCTGACTCTAAACAGGGATGGGAAGGAGGACAGCCATACTAGTTGGGGACAAGATATGTCAGACGAAGACAGGGAAACCTTCCGTGAGGAGGAGGGTGCTGGTGCATATGGTCCGAAGGGATGTTTTCAGACTGATGAAGAAGTAGGTGGTCGGATTTAGGCAGCCTAAAGAAAGTACGCCAGAGCCTATGGGGTATCCAGAGTGACCTAAAAGGCAATCTCATAGTGGGAGGGGGGGAATTGCCACCATATGAGAGCAGACTGAGGTTATTACCGGGATGAAGGCGATCAGGCACCATTGTCCCTACTGTGGATAGGCAGACGATGGGAGCCGATTGCGATTTTGGGATTTCACAATTTTCTTTGTTAGAAAAAGGAGGGGCCAGACCGCAGTATATCCCATGGCCCCAGATGGATAAGGATAATTTAAGATGCAAATTGCCCAGTTTAACGTTGGGGGCGGTTAAATGGATTTATCAACTGGAAATAAATGACAGGTCTTCTAGCAGCTATCCTTGGGGAAAGGGCTGATGAAATTTGGACAAAAGCAGGATACTCAAGTGTCACAGCCCAGAACACAGCACACGACTGAGCGCCGTTTAATAATTGTAGAGCCGCAGTCTGGAAAGCGCTTAAGAGTGCAATATCCCGATACGCCAGATATGGGTGCAATTATGGCACAAAAAATGCAGGAAGGCGAGGATCTGCTGTGGTCTTTGGAAACCAGAGAGCCTTGGGGGAAATCGATGCCTGTATTCTATCATATTTTGTGTCCGGGATTGCCAGAACAGGGACGGAGACAGCTTAAGAAGCTGGTGGGTATGGAAGCGAAGCCATGGCCAGAAATACAGCTGACCATTGCTGATTATTGCAAGCGAAAAATTGAAAGAGGGAAGATGCTAGGAAGCTTGAGGAAGCTAAACTAGTACAGAAAAAACAGTTGAAATATGCTATAGAAGGGGCGATGTTGACTAGCGGAGAAAGGCTAGGATGGTAATAGGTAATGAGTACACCGCAGGTGAATCACCAACGGCATTTGGATCAAGGAGGGAATGGATTTATGCCGAGAGGTAGAGGAGGCTTCTGAGGAAGTGGAAGCTTTCAGAATAATCCAGGAAACTTCACAAATAACCAAGGTGGTTTTCAGAATGTGCAGAATGATAATCAAGGCATGCAGGGAGGGCAGATGAGGAGACTCACTCCTGTGTGTTGGACATGTGGAATGACGGGACATATTGCGTGAACATGTGGGAGCCAACGGTATGTGCAGAATCGGCAATTCTCCAGAGGGGGACAGCTTATCCTCCAGCTTATAGCCCACAAGGTATGGATGGGTTTGCCCAAGATCAGACAGTGTATCAAGCACAAGTACCACAAGCAAAACAGGCTTTGCAACCAAAGCAAGCACCATTGAATCTGCCACAAGGGCAATCAAGGCATGCACCCCATGTAGATAGAGCAGAGTGCAAACACAGGACAGACATTGACTCCTAGAGTAGGGGGTATCACTATTGCGTGTGGGAATCCTTTGACAGGTACAAAAATAAGTATGTATGTACCCACAATAGGACAGCTCACATGGTGACTTGATGTGTTCAGTACTATCAGTGACGCCAAATCCTCAAGAGGAACCAAGGGTTGACATTACCATAGGAGGCAAATTCTTTTCTTTTTTTAGTAGATACTGGGGCAACTCGCTCATATATACGAGAGGGAACATTTTCGTTATCAGGAAATGCCATGAATGCTCAAGGGTTCTCTCGGCTACAAGTAGAGTTCCTTTTACTGAGAAATTGCCCATCTCTATAGGAGAATGTGATAGGTCTGTCCCATTGTTGTATTATTCAAGGCAGACACCAGTTAATATACTGGGCCGAGATTTAATGACAAAGCTAAATATGACGATTTCCTTCACTGATGAAGGTATAGTGTGTTCAATGCCAGGAATACATTATTTAAATGTGGGCGAATTTATCATGGCATTTACCAGACAAATAGCTCTGCGAGGGACACCGTTAGAGCCAGAAGTTTTTCACTATGGGGTACGCATTTTGGTAATGTGGCTACCCGGTTTAGTGGTCAAAATTATGAGAATACCTGATGAATCTCTGTTCAGGCCACAGATACCCATGGACAAAGAGGGGCGGGGACAAGATTTTCCCTTGGAATTACAGGCAGCCATAGCGCAAGGGGAATTGGCCATGCTTGAAGGATTTGATGACAAAGGTAGGACATGGAGAACAGTGATTGCCATTGGGAAAGGGTACAGATTGACTAATGTCACTGACAAGGATATGTTTAAAGGCGACCCGTAAGATGACGGAGTAGTGTTCGAAATGAATATTACGTATTGGATCAGGATAGAAAGAAGAGATCCCACAGCGAATGATGATATTGTGGCAGTGCCCCGCATTTTTTGATGAGGATATGGAGAAAGTGCCAATTTCTTTATGGACTACGGGCCCTTATGACGTAGGCCTGTAAAAGGGGGTGGGAGAAGTTGAGATTAAGTTGAAGCCAGGAGCAATTTTACCTTGAGCATGGCAGTATTCCATGTCTCGAGAGGCAGACAAGGATATTTTTAAGACTATATCAATTATGATGGAACAAGGCATTTTAGTGACATCAGAGACGCCATGTAATACCTCAGTATATCCTATTAAAAAAATCAAAGGGTGGATCATGGCATTTAATTCAGGACATGAGACTGATTAACCAGATTGTAGAGGCAGAGTTTCCTCTAGTTCCACAGCCTGCGACAATTTTATGCCGTATTCCCCCTGAAGCACGATATTTCACAGTGATTGACTTGAAAAATGCGTTTCGCTCAATACCGTTGCATAAAGATTCTCAAGATATTACGTCATTTACGTTTTGTCAGACTAAGCTGAAAAGTACACTTTTGCCCCAGGGGTATTGTGAGTACCCATCAATATTTAATAGGGTTTTGCAGATGGACCTAAGCAATATTGATTTGCCAAACATTGTGCTGCAATATGTAGACAATATTTTAGTATGTAGCGCAACAGAGGAAGAGTGCAGACGAGACTAGATTCAGCTAATGATTATTTTAGCATACAAAGGATACAAAGTAGATAAGGAGAAGTTGCAGTACTGTTAGGAAGAGATGTTCTACATAGGACAGTCAATTTTGCATGAGAGCTGAGGCGATCATGAAAATGTCAAAAACGCACACGATAAAGCAAATTCAACAGTTTCTAGGACTTTGTAATTATGTTAGAGCATGGGTATTTGATTATATTTCATACACAAGACCCTTGTGCACAGGTGAATAAGGAAAACATTGAATGGACTGAGGAAATGGCGGAGGGGTTTGATTAACTGAAAAAGGCAATTAGTACAGCTCCAGTTTTAGGAATTCCCAATTATTCTGAGGAGTTATTTTTATTCTCGCAAACAAATAAACAGTTATGTAAGCAGTACTCACACAAAGAACTACATTGGGTTACAAACCCTTAGCAAATTATAGTGGGATTTTGGACCCAGTTAAGAGGGATCACTTCCCTTGCGAACAAATTGCTGACAGGAGCTGCATTCGCCATTGACAAATCTGCAAGCATAGTGATGGGTGTTCCATGACTTTATTTGTTGAGCACGCTTTGTTTGCTATTCTAGAGAAACCAAAGTGGTTATATCGAATCCAGCGATCAAAATACTCAGGTGTAAAATGGTGAATCCTGCCATGTTTGTAGCTAAACCACTGGCAGTAGATGAGCAAGTGCATGATTGCGCAAACTACAAGGAATTCTATGATGAGATTCCAAGGGCAAAGGAAAATGCTTTAGCAGCTGGGGAGGTACCTCTTTATTGATGGTTCTTCGAAGATCTATAAAACTGACAGAGAATGGCATTCAGGCTCAGCTGTGGTAAGACACAGAGCCAACATGAAATTTGAAGTCTTATTTTTCAGCACAGGTTGCAGAATTGGTGGCGCTTATTGTCGCTCTCGAGATTCACGTAGGGCAAGAAGTGACGGTTTACAGTGAATCCGCCTACATGTGACGTCAAGCAGGGCTAGCATGTTGGAAAACAGTGGCTAACCCTGAGCAGACGGCACTCCAGTGCAACACTCCACATTATTGGACAGGCTCAATAAAGCACTACAGCTCCCAGCAACCACTGCAATAGTTAACTGCGCAGCACATACTAGGAGAACTGGCTATTTCACACGGAAACCAAGCCGCAGACGAAGAGGCCAAAAGAGTTGCATATTCATCTGATATTTTTAGTTTTGATACTCCCAATGTGAAAGAAAGAATGGTTGTAATAATGGTTGTGAATGAAAGCTTTAATCATTTGTCACGAATGTAGTTATTGTAAGTTCAAGGTGGAGGTCCACAGGAAGAGAAAGAATTGTGGACACGGAGGGGGTGTTCCTTATCCCCTTCCGAAGCACTGTGGCGACAAGACCGCACTGGTAAACTGGTGATGCCTGTAGCCTTATTAAGGGTGGCATTAGAACAGCTACACTACCCTGCGCATGTTACTAAGAAGAGTCTCGCAGCAACCATTGTGGAGGACTGGTTCGTACCGAACCTGTTAGAACATGTTGCTTTTTATGTAGTAAATTACATTGTATGTCAAATGTTTACTGCTGGGCACATACTGCTAACAGTTAGAGGAGTAATTCCTCGACCAAACGGTCCTTTTCAGCATTTACATATTGATATGCTGCAGGTTTGTAGTGTATATAGGTATATGATAGGGGTAGTGTGCCCATTTGAGATGATTGAAGCTGGTCCATGCACACATCCTGATGCCACTTGCACTACAAAGTTTTTAGTTCAAGAAGTAGTTCCTTGATGGGGAGTATGGGAGGTGTTGAGATCAGATAATGGACCCCATTTTGTGAATGAGGTATTCGAACAGATTAGTTTATTGCTTAGCATAAAACACATGTTTTCTTCTGCTTATCATCCGCAAGTGAACAGGATATGTGAGAGGCTCAATGTCTGCTCAAAGAGAGAATAGCAAATTTGAAATTGACACTGAAAAAGGGGTGGCTGCATTGCCTGCCCCTTGCGTTATATGCATTAAGAACTCAGTCCAGCTCTGACCACCACCTCACAACCCACAATCTAGTTATAGGGAGGCGAATGAGAATGCCTCCGACTCCATCCAGGACTAGCAGTGATACCCAGACAACTGCAGAATTGTTAGGTAATGAGTTATGTGAGTACTTGACATGTATAACCGCTAGTATCTCTGTCATTTCAGATCAAGTCAAGTGGAAGGGGTGTCGGTCTCAGAACACAGATGAAGAAAATACAGCAACCGGACTTCAAAAATGACATGTTCCTAAATTATTTGCTGGAGATAAGGTTTTAATAAGGAACTTCACGAGAAAGTGGCACAAGCCCAGATTTAGTGGCCCTTTTGTCGTGGAAGACATTACTCCTTCAGCAGTCAACGTCCTAGGGAGGCAAGCTTGGATACAGCTGGGAGATGTGAAAGTCTATGCTGGAGAGACTGTCACACCCCCAAACCATTCACAAGCAAGTCAATAAGAAGTTCAGCATGTGCAGAGTCGATCAATGACGGGCAAAGACTATCCAGTAAATAGACGAAAGTGTACATTTGGACTTTGACTCCCCTGAAACACTCCTTGTAAACAGAACAAGAAGTGAGAAAAGTTACTTTTCTTGAGCCACAGGAGTTTGTTGACATTGGACTTTGGATTGCTGAAATAAATGGAAAAATGCAAGATTTAGACTTTCTGTTCGAAGATTGGAAGAGGGAGCAGTTCCCAGACGCTCTTCCCACTGAGTTTCTCTTTGGAGGCGCCCACGGTGCTGTCAGATGTTGACACGCACAGACTACTTCTTGCTGTCTTCATTTTTATTCTCTGAGTTTACCCTGCTCTTGCTGGGCGTAGCACTGATGTGCGTACTTTTGTCCAAGATCCTAAAAGTGGCCCGGCGATTAGATGTTTATTGGCAGCAATTATAGAGCAAATCAGACAATTACCTGAGCATTTCTTTGAACGCACCAATGGTCCTATCTAACGATGATGCCCACAAAATACTTGTCATGATCTTTACTATTTGCTTCAAGTTCATCCTTATCTTGTTTGGTGCAACACCAACACTTAGGTGTTTATACGAGATCCTATTAATCATCCTGCAATCACTTGGTTACTTGTGGAGATTATTGAGCAAATCAGGAAGATACATTTGCCTGAATAAAGATAGTTTTTCCTTCCTTAAAAGTAATTACAGGCACAAATGTGGTCTATTGAGCACATTGCAGTTAGAGAGAGTGAGCAGAGTCAACAACGTGTGTAGGGACACCGATGGTGGCGCCTAATGTATTGATGCATAATTTATGCAAGTTCAACATCCATTGTCGTTTTTCTGTTTCTGTTGATCCACACTGTTTACGTAATTGGTTCCAGAAAGGAAGGAGTTCAGTTGATCTTTCAGACACTCTGAGAAGGCCAAGGCCCTATGTGATTGTTCCTACTCCAGTAGCACATGTGGAGGTGCCTAGGTTTGTGGCAAGTGCCCCCAGGCATCCCTTTGAAGGGAGATCTGTGTTTAATCTAAGAAATCAGAGTTCGGGAGGATATCTCGCGCTCACACCAACAACTTATTGTAAACCCTATTATCACTAGTGCTAAAATTCTTCTAAATAGGTACAAAAATTCCTCAAGTTACATAAAAATTGTCAAATATATTATTTAATTTTGACTTTCAAAACGTAGAACAGCCGACACGTGTTTCGACCTTTGGTCGTTATCAAGGCTGTACAAATCATTACATTCGTTCAATATATCATAAAAAAAGAGAAAGAGAAAATTCAAAAAACCATACCATATAGTGCCAACATGTCAGATCAGGATATGGGAAAATTCACGCCATAAGCAAGATATAAAATGAAAATTCAAAGAAAAATAAACAAAAGGCAATAGTTTAGTTTTTCCACAAAAGATAAATAAATAGATAAATAAATATATTGATTCTGTGTGTTCAACATAGTGCCCAATTGTCATCTGATTATATACTAATACTCGACCCCAATATATTAGTTACACAGATTACTGGTTATCACCCTGTGACGCCATTCCAACATGACCAGAGAGTATGTGAATATTCCAAATACATCATTGGACAATAGAGTTACAACTTACCCTCTCTATAACAATAGGTTATATCTTCTGTCTCTGTATAATAGACCCTTTAGGTTAAAATGGAATAATATGAATTACATAAGCGTTTTATCCCATATTGTAACATAAATTAAAAAATAAAATAAAATGTTCACCGACCTGAAAGTCTATGTTCCTAATATACCATATGTTCCAATGGTCTTAACATTCCAAAATTTTTTGTCCAAAGTTGGCTTTCTCCTACAAAAAATATATGTATTATGGTAATTGTGCTTCATTGGGTTAACTATAGATCCCCCAAATGTATTGTTGAGCAGGATAATATTATATTGTGTTTAGTTCCCATATACACATCATGAGTTACTAAATGGACCTCCCTCAAACATACCAAAATGATAGTGCAATATATCTTGTTTACAATTCTCCATAGGCTTACCTATACAGGGGCTGGATCCCAGAACTTCAATATACTAAGGTGGTCCCACGAGGTTGTCCTTCCATTTAAATGAATTGTCACTCGCGAGATCGCGGGCCGCAACGCGATGACGTCACGCGCACGCACGCGCGATGACGTCACGCAAGCGTGATGACGTCACGCGCATAACCGCGCGATGACGTCACGCGCACGTCCGCGTGACGGCGCCAAATAAACGCGCAATTAGCGTGATACGAACAAAAATAATTCTTATTCATTAACTAAATCCATCAATTATGGTGATCCAATGTTTTAATGTTGATAAAGCTACTCTAACTCAAATTTTAACTTGCTATATTGGTTAATACAAAATAATACAATAAAACCACAAATAGTTCTACAGTTACATCCTCATGATGTATATGCGTCCACCAAACATATGAATTTCATTACAACTCTTAAGTTATTTGGATAATCTACACTTTCACTAATGAGTACATGGGATCCTATATCTTCTGATCCGAGCAATTGTCACGGAATTCCCTAATTGCCAATATAACTTAATCATTGGCTACTACTCCCACTCGAATTTAACTTGCCGTATAAACTAATAGTAAATGATACAATAGAACCACACCTAATTCTACACTTACATCCTCATGATGTGTATACGTCCACCAAACACATAAATTTCATTACATCCCTTAAATTATTTAAATGATCCACACTTTCACTAATGAGTACATGGGATCCTATAATTTCTGATCCCATATTAGCAAAACTCTGGTAAGGCTGGAACAGCATCACAAGTTGTGATAATTACAATAGGTGACATTGCCGATTATGCTGGTTACATTCATTTGTGAATCAGAAAGGAGAAAAATTATCAATCATATTACTTTATAAGAAAACATGCATTTCGTGGTCCTGATTAAGACCGACTATAGTACTCCTGAAATAGCAAATTAGTTTGCTCTCTTGTTGCCTGAGTTTGAGCCTAAGATTTCCACCCCGTTTACCCATCTTCACTTGCATAAGACCAATGAATCTTATATCCTCCTGGCTATCCAACTGATGTTGCAGCTGCCAATGAATGGACATTGGTGTCATAGGAACACTACTCTTTAAACTTTCCGTATTGGTCAAAAAACTCTTTTCATCATCTGTTAGAAAGCCACTGTCATACCATAGCTGAATTAGTTCCAAATGTTCAGAAACAATTCTCTTCGTTGGATTAGATTTTAGAGGGGTATAACATTGTGGAGTGTTCAAATGAAACATTGCCATAGTTATATAATCCTGCGTATTCATCACCACAATGTTGCCCCCCTTATCCGCTTCTTTAATGGTTATGCTCTTATCATTCATTAAGGCTTCTAAAGCTACCAATTCCTCTTGACTCAAATTGGTTTTAGGTCGCTTTATTTTCTTGGATCTGCTATCCATATGCTTGTATATATCCTTAATGATTGCCTTATGGAAGGTTTCAATTACATTCTCTGTTCCTAGATTAGGTGTGAATTTGGACTTTAGCTTCAACTCTTTAAGATTAAGGTGTCTAGTGTTAACACCAAGTGATGAGCAAACAGATTCATAATCCACTGTACTTTCTTGAGCTAATGCAGTCAAAGTGGTAATATTATGAATATCTGAAATGGTATATGAACTAAGTGGGCTCAGAGTGGTCTTAGGTTGAAAAATTTGTACCTGTGTTGCAAAAAAATTTTTCAGTTTTGATTTCCTTATAAATTTGAAAATATCTATCTGAAAATTCACAAAATCTGTTCTGACGCCTGGTGCAAAAGAAAACCCTTTATTCAACAAAGCATGTTCAGCCTCCAAATTCGCAGACACAAAAAGGGAAACATACGATTCATAAATTCAAAACAAGTCAGATTTACAATACCACCAATAGGCACTACACCAATACCAGGTGCCACACAAGGGGCAGGAGAGGGGGCAAGCGGAAGCGGGAGTGGAAGCTCCGACGAAGATCAGGGTCGGCCAGGAATTCTGACCAGATCGAGCAGCAAGAAACGTCAGATGAACTAGTAAATTGTGACTTGGTCATTAATTTATCAGATAAATGTCTTTCGGAGGCTGAACATGCTTTGTTGAATAAAGGGTTTTCTTTTGCACCAGGCGTCAGAACAGATTTTGTGAATTTTCAGATAGATATTTTCAAATTTATAAGGAAATTAAAACTGAAAAAATTTTTTGCAACACAGGTACAAATTTTTCAACCTAAGACCACTCTGAGCCCACTTAGTTCATATACCATTTCAGATATTCATAATATTACCACTTTGACTGCATTAGCTCAAGAAAGTACAGTGGATTATGAATCTGTTTGCTCATCACTTGGTGTTAACACTAGACACCTTAATCTTAAAGAGTTGAAGCTAAAGTCCAAATTCACACCTAATCTAGGAACAGAGAATGTAATTGAAACCTTCCATAAGGCAATCATTAAGGATATATACAAGCATATGGATAGCAGATCCAAGAAAATAAAGCGACCTAAAACCAATTTGAGTCAAGAGGAATTGGTAGCTTTAGAAGCCTTAATGAATGATAAGAGCATAACCATTAAAGAAGCGGATAAGGGGGGCAACATTGTGGTGATGAATACGCAGGATTATATAACTATGGCAATGTTTCATTTGAACACTCCACAATGTTATACCCCTCTAAAATCTAATCCAACGAAGAGAATTGTTTCTGAACATTTGGAACTAATTCAGCTATGGTATGACAGTGGCTTTCTAACAGATGATGAAAAGAGTTTTTTGACCAATACGGAAAGTTTAAAGAGTAGTGTTCCTATGACACCAATGTCCATTCATTGGCAGCTGCAACATCAGTTGGATAGCCAGGAGGATATAAGATTCATTGGTCTTATGCAAGTGAAGATGGGTAAACGGGGTGGAAATCTTAGGCTCAAACTCAGGCAACAAGAGAGCAAACTAATTTGCTATTTCAGGAGTACTATAGTCGGTCTTAATCAGGACCACGAAATGCATGTTTTCTTATAAAGTAATATGATTGATAATTTTTCTCCTTTCTGATTCACAAATGAATGTAACCAGCATAATCGGCAATGTCACCTATTGTAATTATCACAACTTGTGATGCTGTTCCAGCCTTACCAGAGTGTTGCTAATATGGGATCAGAAATTATAGGATCCCATGTACTCATTAGTGAAAGTGTGGATCATTTAAATAATTTAAGGGATGTAATGAAATTTATGTGTTTGGTGGACGTATACACATCATGAGGATGTAAGTGTAGAATTAGGTGTGGTTCTATTGTATCATTTACTATTAGTTTATACGGCAAGTTAAATTCGAGTGGGAGTAGTAGCCAATGATTAAGTTATATTGGCAATTAGGGAATTCCGTGACAATTGCTCGGATCAGAAGATATAGGATCCCATGTACTCATTAGTGAAAGTGTAGATTATCCAAATAACTTAAGAGTTGTAATGAAATTCATATGTTTGGTGGACGCATATACATCATGAGGATGTAACTGTAGAACTATTTGTGGTTTTATTGTATTATTTTGTATTAACCAATATAGCAAGTTAAAATTTGAGTTAGAGTAGCTTTATCAACATTAAAACATTGGATCACCATAATTGATGGATTTAGTTAATGAATAAGAATTATTTTTGTTCGTATCACGCTAATTGCGCGTTTATTTGGCGCCGTCACGCGGACGTGCGCGTGACGTCATCGCGCGGTTATGCGCGTGACGTCATCACGCTTGCGTGACGTCATCGCGCGTGCGTGCGCGTGACGTCATCGCGTTGCGGCCCGCGATCTCGCGAGTGACAATTCATTTAAATGGAAGGACAACCTCGTGGGACCACCTTAGTATATTGAAGTTCTGGGATCCAGCCCATGTATAGGTAAGCCTATGGAGAATTGTAAACAAGATATATTGCACTATCATTTTGGTATGTTTGAGGGAGGTCCATTTAGTAACTCATGATGTGTATATGGGAACTAAACACAATATAATATTATCCTGCTCAACAATACATTTGGGGGATCTATAGTTAACCCAATGAAGCACAATTACCATAATACATATATTTTTTGTAGGAGAAAGCCAACTTTGGACAAAAAATTTTGGAATGTTAAGACCATTGGAACATATGGTATATTAGGAACATAGACTTTCAGGTCGGTGAACATTTTATTTTATTTTTTAATTTATGTTACAATATGGGATAAAACGCTTATGTAATTCATATTATTCCATTTTAACCTAAAGGGTCTATTATACAGAGACAGAAGATATAACCTATTGTTATAGAGAGGGTAAGTTGTAACTCTATTGTCCAATGATGTATTTGGAATATTCACATACTCTCTGGTCATGTTGGAATGGCGTCACAGGGTGATAACCAGTAATCTGTGTAACTAATATATTGGGGTCGAGTATTAGTATATAATCAGATGACAATTGGGCACTATGTTGAACACACAGAATCAATATATTTATTTATCTATTTATTTATCTTTTGTGGAAAAACTAAACTATTGCCTTTTGTTTATTTTTCTTTGAATTTTCATTTTATATCTTGCTTATGGCGTGAATTTTCCCATATCCTGATCTGACATGTTGGCACTATATGGTATGGTTTTTTGAATTTTCTCTTTCTCTTTTTTTATGATATATTGAACGAATGTAATGATTTGTACAGCCTTGATAACGACCAAAGGTCGAAACACGTGTCGGCTGTTCTACGTTTTGAAAGTCAAAATTAAATAATATATTTGACAATTTTTATGTAACTTGAGGAATTTTTGTACCTATTTAGAAGAATTTTAGCACTAGTGATAATAGGGTTTACAATAAGTTGTTGGTGTGAGCGCGAGATATCCTCCCGAACTCTGATTTCTTTGTCTACTTTGTACAAACTTTGTGGGAAGTTTGAGGGAGTGATATCACTTGCTGCCGACCTTTTCGTATTTTTATTATACATATTTTTTGAAATTTGAGAGTGGAAAAGAGCGCACGCAATTTGTTAGCGATCCCACAACTTTTTGTTTTTCTGTGTTTAATCTACTTCATGATCATTATGTAAGGAATCATTTGCCAAAGAAGAGACCTAAGAGAAGTGCAAGGGAGGATGATTATGAATTAAATGATTTAGACAGTACAGCACCTTTGGGGAACAACATGTGGTATCAGCACATGAAAGAAGTAGGAAAAAACTTATAAGGAGTATTGCTATGTATGTGCACTCCTACCTTATGCTGTGGGTAAGTCTAATATTCACAGCTATTGAAATAGATGTTCCAACAGCTCATTGCCTAACTCACCTTGCACTCTGTCATACAAGAGGTTTGGTTCCAGGGTCGAACGGCATCCTTGGTATGGTTCACAGAATGGTCATCCCCAGATGAAGAGAATTACGTTCAAGATTTGAAGACAAGAGAAAGAGCACATACCAGAAATCATGTGATAGGATATGAAAAACCTGGCATGGAAGGAACTGGAATCAGATGGGAAATAAACAGGAAACTCAACTGCCAAGGAAAGACTGATGACGTTCAAAGCTGCAACGAAAGAGACCAGATGCAAATCTGGGGAACAGTACTTTCTCCAGATGACTGGGAAGAATGCATAGTCGTATGCAGAGTTGTGGCATTAACTGGTCATCACAAGCCAGTTATTGAACTAGTAGAAAATTGATGCAAACCTCTCTGGCAGAGACTTGAAAAGCTTCTGACGTGGGTCGAAGAAAAAGGAGGCTCATTGCAGATAGTGACTTTGGCTAGTGCAGAGATGTGCTTCAGAAATAAATGGCACGAGGAAAGTTGGAAAGAATTAAGAGTGCAGATGAATCTTCGATGTGCCAGGAATGAAAGATGGGACAGTGGTTATAATGGATCACTACTGGGCCTGTGGATCCAGGACATATATGAAGCGGCCCAGAGACTGGGGAGGACTATGTTCTATAGTGATTGTTCTTGTTCCAGCGTTAGTGATTCCAAAATGTGATCTTAACATTGGCGAGTTCCCAAAAACAGATGCTCACCTGAGAAAGAAGAGATTTGTTGAACTCCTTGATCGAATGAAGAGAGAAAATTATTTCTCTGCCAAGTCAATAAAGGCCTTTGATGCTACTCCATATGAACACAGACTGTTCAGCAAGACTGCTTCAGTTTTTACTCTCATCTTTAATCCTGGGATCCAGACAATGGCAAATACCAAGTGGTTACATAACCAGATGGGAGCTTCTCCAGACGATCAATACCACCACAAAGGGATTCAATGCTATCAAGGGGGAGCTAAGAGCCGTATGCCTGATAACTCTTCAGAAAAGATATGTCTTGGATATGTTTACAGCTATGGATGGAGGTGTTTGTTGTAAAATCAGACAATCAGTTGCACATTCATACCTTCTCATGACAATGAGAATGGCACCTTGATGGAGGCCATAACGATGCTGAAAAACCTACACGTCAAGATGGTAGACAAAGTGGAAGATATTGCTGATGACAGCTGGTTCGCGTCAATCTTTTCATGGGTTCCACAATGGGTGGCAAACATTTTCAAGTTCCTGGGAGCACTGTTGGTGATGATCCTATTTGGATTCTGTGTGATCAGGATAATAATCACACAATGCAAGAAGACTGCGGAGAAAGCAGTAGGAATGAAGATTGTGATTGATGTTGAATCAGAATTTGAGCCTAAAGAGTGGACAGATGAAGAAATCAGAGGCTACGTAAAGGCCAGCATTCACGTACTTGAGGGAACAAAGTTCCTGTATCCGAAGAACCACAAGTAGTATGTTGGAAGGTGGATCTACTGAAGTCCCAATGGACAATGCAGTTTGATTGCCTGGAGTGTTGACGAGCATGTGAAATCACCAGGGTGCCCGAAGGAAGTCATAAAGGTATGGACTCCAAAGAAGCACTACTTCAGACGAGGATGTCTTGATGTGAAGATTGATGGGAGAGTGGTCGATGAAACGGCCAGAAGGAGGGGGGGTGTAGAGGAAGAGCCAAATGCCCCTTCCAAAAGCTCTGCCCCCATGTTGCCTATATGTTGGCAACTGGAAATTGCAACACGTGCAGTACCAATGAGGATGCCTGTACCGCAAAGAGTTCTTGAAACAAGGTATCCATTGAGAAAACTCTATATGCATTATTGAATAAATGATGGTCTTCTGGACAAAGTCCCGGAAGAAGTGTGAAAATGGATGAGAAAAAAGGACTGGTGACGTCATGCGGAGCGGGACTACTGCATCATGAAGAGATGCACACAACGAAAGGACAGACATTCTATTAGATCTGAAGAGGAGATGTCGAAGATGAGCAATATTTAGGGATCGAAATGATGATGCTTGTGCGAAGAAACGCTGGAGAAAATGCAGTCATTTTACACTTGTACAGATGCTGTAACGCAACTAGACAAAATAATCCTGAGGCTGTCTACGTAGTGAATAGATTGCGGCGATGCACCAATGTATATACAATAGAATATATAGAATCTGGATGTTCCACAATGCACTTTAGTAATCTTACACACCTGTGAATAAAAAGGGCTGGAGTGTGGCGCAGTTGGAAAATCGCTAATGGTGAAGGAGAATTCAAGAAAGGCTGGATGGCCCAGCATCAAGAGTCAAGGCCACCATGAGCCTGGCTGTCTGTCAAGAAGCTTCATGAACATGAGAAAGAAACAAACTTCTGTTTGAGGTGGGATGAAAAAACACTGAAGGAGTCAAGAGTTCATCATTTAATAGTATTACATGCAAAGAAGAGCTCGAAAACGTGGTCTCCAGTCACATGGTCAGATGAAAATAGACTTTGGGTCGAGCTACACCGAAACCAGAAGATAAGACCATGCCATACACCCTTTTATTCTCAGGCACAGAGAGCTTCTGCAAGGCCAAGTTCAAAGCCTTAATTCAATGGCAGACTGTAAGAGTGATAATAGATGTTGGGCTAATTGGGTGGGGAGGCATGACCAAGCCGACCCTCCCAGCACCTGGGGTAACCAGCTTGCGTGCTGCTAGCAACTGGAATATTCTAGAAGGGTACAAGCATGCCAACCAATTGTAGAGGGCCACGCATCAGAGAGCCCTATAGGTTGTGTAGCCAATGAATCATCGTGTATTTTGTGACGATGAAGATGACTTGCACTAGAGGAGGGCTTAGTTGACCACCTGATGTTAGAGACCCAATCAGAACCCTATAAGTATGGAACGTATACTTAGATTTTCCCTGTAAGCCTATCACATCACCAAGTAGGTTTTTGTAGTTTACCACATAGTGTGATGTCAACGAAGACACATTTTTACTATAAAAGTAATGTTTTTTATGTGATGCATTGAGATTGTGCTGTGCGACGTCTGACGATGTCCGTTGTAATTTCCTGTTTTATATCATTGCAAATAAAACAGTACTTAGTTTTGCCAATTTCCTGAGTTGGTTTGATTATTGATGTATGAGTAAGTTCTGCATCCTCATCCATCTCCAAGTATTGCTACCTCATTTTAAAGGACCCCAGGTCTCTGGGTTAATTTGCCTGAGAGCCTGAATGGAACCAGCTCCCACTAGGACTCAGTCTCTCCTGATTGGACAGACACCAGCTATTTTCTGTAAACTGCTGAGAGGCATTGCAGAGGAGTTTGTTCTGAAACTGAATAAAAGGTGAGGTTCCTGAGGTGAAAGGCAAGTCGATTAGTGGAAACTGAAGTAACTGAAAAACAAGACAACCAGAGATGCCTGCAGACCCTTTGCAACACTGAAGAGAACACTGCAGTCCTGGCCCTGTTTTCTGTGCGACAGAGGAGCTCCGAAGAGGACAAATCCTTCCCTTTGGCTGGTGGGACCAACCAGCCCTGAGACGAACTACAATCTGAGCCATCTCCTGAGGTGCTGTGACTTTCCAGAGTTGCAGACTGCGAATATAAGAAGACCTCCGACCCAATCATAGTGCAACATCTTGCCGAGGATGAATCCATCAAGTCTTTGCTGAGCTCCAGGTGAACCTCCAGAGATGCAATTTGACTCCTCCTAGTCCCCCCATCACAGTGTCAGACTCCAGGAAACAAAGAGGATTGACTGGGCAAATCGCATCCTTTGTTGGTGCTGCAGAAAAGGTGCCAAAACCGCAGACTGACCTGAGAAGCTGAAGAAATCCATGCTTCGAGACTGCTGCTGAGAGATCCCATCCATTGTCCTGCCTTTCTTCTCCAGCCTAAGAAATCCAGACATCAGGTCTATTACTGCCTCATCGAGGAGGGTGCAGCCACAAAACATTTCTTCTAACCTAAGGTCCTGTGGTGTGAAAAGGTATTGCTTACCTTCAAGAGGTGTCCACTCTTACCTCAGAACCAAGCTGCTGCTTGTATCCCTTTCTTGAGTCCCTTAACAGGGTCTCCACCATTATCATTCCAAGTATCATTTACCTAGAGACTGAAAGTATCCACAAGAACTTGCCGTTTTGCTGCTGCATGAGGCTTTGAGCCCTCTCCAAACTACCTTTTAGATAAGGTTGCAAATTGAACTTTAAAAGCGTTGGTGTGTGAGGAAACTGCTCTAGAACCTTAAGCTATGCTACAGTTTGACTAACCAACTGTTTTCCTTCCTAAAAGACATTTGACCTCATTACTGGTCCGACGGTAACCGTACCGGTGCCACTGGGAGATTATAACCGCGGAGGCCCAGAAAGCCAGACACCGTTAAAATGCAAGTCCCCATTCCCACAGAGTCCCATAGGACTCTATGGGAGTGGCGACACGGAAGCACTGGCACTGTTACTAACTGTGCCGCTGCTTCTGTGACCAGTCTGCCTACCGTGGCCACTGTGTCCGGCAGGTTCAGGCCTGTTGGGCATGGCAGCTCCAGCAGGCTGACCTGTGTGATATGCTGGCCTGAAAACAACTGTGCCAGTAAGCTTACCGGCACCCTTGTTTCCGGACTGGCATGGTCATAATGAGGCCCATTATCTTATTGTAACTAAATACAAATACTATATATCTTTGTCTGTGTGCAAGTTCTGTGAGAAAGCTGAGGGTATGCTCACTTCTACTACCCCGGGATGCTCTTCTGCTAGGGAAAGGCCATCACTCTTGGATCCTGACCCTGCGGGTGGAGAAGCGAGGGAGGATCACCTGGGTGGAGCGCCATGGGGTTTGGGAGTGGAGTGCCCACAGGTGAGACATGGTATCCCCCTTTTCCTATTGAGGACCAACCTTACCCTCCCTCGACCTTTATGGGTTATCTCACAAAAGGATATTGGCAAGTTCCCTTGCATGGGCTGGATAAAGAAAATACTGCATTAATACTGCCTTTCCCACTCCCATTGTAACTAAATACAAATACTATATATCTTTGTCTGTGTGCAAGTTCTGTGAGAAAGCTGAGGGTATGCTCACTTCTACTACCCCGGGATGCTCTTCTGCTAGGGAAAGGCCATCACTCTTGGATCCTGATCCTGGGGGTGGAGAAGCGAGGGAGGATCACCTGGGTGGAGCGTCATGGGGTTTGGGAGTGGAGTGCCCACAGGTGAGACATGGTATCCCCCTTTTCCTATTGAGGACCAACCTTACCCTCCCTCGACCTTTATGGGTTATCTCACAAAAGGATATTGGCAAGTTCCCTTGCATGGGCTGGATAAAGAAAATACTGCCTTTCCCACTCCCACAGGGATGTTTCATTTTAAAAGTTCTGCCTTTTGGCCTACACGGTGCTTATACAACATTCCAGAGACTAATGGATCAAATGTTTTGCTCGATTCTTCTACCCTGCTCCCACTTCCTCCCCCTCCTACTGCTTCTGCAGGAGACTGTCCTTATAAATTCTGGTTTGACCATCACTGTCTTGTGGCCAATGCTGGACTTGACTTTTATGGACTACATTATTTCATGGTGAGTCACCCTTTCTCAACTCTCATGCTGGACTCCCTTTGCATCTTGTACTCATGGTGGCCCTGAATCATGCTGTTCCCCTCATCTATCCTGGCTTGCAACATTATGGCCCTCATTCCAACCCAGGCATTAAGGGTTTAACGGTGCCGTCGGCGCCGTTAACCCTGAACGCCTGATTTCCACCTTAACGCCTGCTTTTAGCAGGCGTTAAGTACCAAGGCGCTAAGCGTCCTTGGCGCTAATTACGGCACCGTAATTTACGGTGCCGTAATCAGCGCCTTCCCCACTCCCATTATGCCCTATGGGGCAAAAATGGGAATGGGGAAGGGTAAATGGGGATTGGGGATTTACCGCCCCACTCACCTTGGAATGGGGTGGTAAATCCGCCAGCCACCATGGTGTAAATGGAGTTTACACCATGGTGGTAAAGTAGGGAATTTACCACCTGGGTTGGAATGAGGGCCTATGTGTTGCTACTTACTTCTGCAATTGTGCTCGCTTTCGCACTATTTTTGACTGCTTACTCTTGGTTCTCTCCTCTCCCTTTCTCCCTTTTTCCATCTCCTCCCAACCTCCCCGTACTTTCTTCTATGCACCACTGTATCAGAATTGTCACTGGACCTAGTATGATAGCAACCTCGTCTGTCACCCCCCCCTTCCAGCACCATCTAAAATGTTGTCAGGCCTAAGATAGTCACTTGTTTTGTTCCACCCCTCTCCCTCACCTTATTCTCCGTCTCTACCAGAAATGCTGTCAGGCCTAGTACGGTAGTCGCCCGTCTGTTTCCATTTCCTTCCCACTCTCCCCATCCCTTCCTTATCTATGTCTTAGCACTTGTACTATCTGAAATGTTGTCAGGCCGAGTAGGATAGTTAATTTCACATCCTTACTGTCCATGGCCTGTAAGAATGTCATTGTATTTTCCCTTGTTCCCTCCCTTTCCTTGAAGTGCTTTGAAACACATTGTGTATAGGCGCTATATAAATAAACTATCATATCATATCAAATCTTACCCCTCAGTGGCTACAAAGGGCTCTATTGGGTTTGATCTCTGTAGTAGTAGGGATGAAACAATTCCTCCAGGTGAACGAAGATTGATACCCACTGGCTTGATACTAATGCCACCCCCGATACATGCATTAGACGAGCACCCAAATCAGGGCTGGTATGGAGATTTGGAATTGATGTACAAGCGAGAGTAATAGACCTTGAGGTGATGTTAAGGTATTGCTACAAAATCACGGGAAATATCCATTTCAATTTCATCAAGGGGATACAAGTACTCAAGGGTACTTGAGCGAGCAGTGTTCCCTAGGCTTGATGAAGAATCTGGGAAGGAAAACACAGATAGGGGAACTCGAGGTTTTGGGGAGGTTGATGAGAAACCTGATGACCCTCCCAACTCTGAATCGAGGGAAACTAAGGAGGAAAAGCCTGAAACACTTCCCGACTTAGCCTTTGCCCAAAGAAATGAGCCCTTGCTACCTGAGGCATTTATGCAAGGGTCGTGAGAAAGGGGGACCTTTTTTCTTTTTGAAACATGTGCTTCTTTACAGGGGAGATACCACTTTGGAGGGTCTGGTAAAAACCCAGCTGCTGGTTCCTAAAAGTCACAGGCTGGTGGTCCTAGAGATAGCCCGTTCACATCTAACGTGAGGCCATCTAGGTCAGTCCAAAGCCCAAGCACATATACCAACATATATTCTACTGGCTCGGGATCCATGCCAACATTAAAAACTTAATTCAAGCATGGGTAGTCTGCCAGGAAACTAGCACACACATACCTCCACCAGTCCCCTTAATTCTGTTACCAATTATTGAAGTCCCATTTTCCCAGATTGGTATGGATATTATGGGACCCCTAGAAACTTCCAAACTGGGGAAAAAATACATTTTAGTTACTGTAGATTATGCCACACGCTATTCCGAGGCCTTCCCCCTGATAGCCAACACAGCACAACAAATCCTGAAACACCTGCTCCCTTTCTTCTCCCGAGTGGGGTTTCCAAAGGAGATATTGACTGATCAGTGTTCTACTTTCGTTGTGGGGTGAAATCTAGCCCCTGAAGGCCAGAAATAAAGAGGCCAGAGTCATTGGTGAATGTTCACCGAAATATAAGTCCAGCACAGAAATAACGCCAGACATAAGGCCTATGAACGTAAATCACTAAGGAAAGAATGTGAGCGTTAAAATCAAAAAGGTGTGAAGATATGCGCAATGCATTTCAGGAAGGAAAAGGAAGACTTGTGGCTGACAATCTATGGAGAGCTGCACCGATTTATCAAGAAACCACAGTGCACAGTATCTTCAATGGGATACCAGAATTGTGCTCCAAGCAGCTAAAGTGAAACGGAGCATTTCATGTGTAATAAATAAAAGAATGTCATCTTTGTTTTTCCCTCATCCAAAGTGACAATATGCTAAGTGAAATGCCCACTTGACTTTCAAAGCTTGAACTTGATGTTTCATATCACAGCCCTATACATGTGGACAATCCAGAAGTAATGCTTATGTATTTTGAAACTGTGCTTTGTAAATATGCTGTATAAAATTGCAATCGTTTGCTGCAGGGTACATGGACGGTCACGTCTCCAAACTTGAAACTAACCTCCAGGACCTCCCTCTGTTGCCCTGGAGATTCAGGCCTGGTTGTCTTCATCCTTCAGGGCCTTTCGTTAAAAATACAAGAAAGTAATACTTCTTTGATCAGAAACACAGTGTAGACCAAATAAGCCATGTCTGTTCTTGCAGCAGGAGGGACCTCCAGGTCACAAGTCCCAGAAAGAGTCCATTAGTGTGGCTATCAGGCTGCTCTGATAGCCACACTACTGGAAGAGCAAGGGTGTGGGGCCCAGTGAAGGAGGAGATGAAACTGCAGTTTGGTTAACATGGGAGAAATACCTTTTATTGCATAAAAGGGGCTGCATACATGTCCCAACGGTCATTCCAGGCTTTTATTAAAGGTGAGTGTCGCCCCTTCGAACCATGCTAAAATTATTTTGGTGTGACACACGTAACTGAAGTTATTAATGAAAATGTGATTTGGGCCTTCCCATGATTACGAGAGATGTTAAAGTTGGTATGAGCGTGCAGGTCATAAGTAACATGGGGACTGTAAAGTGGCATATTTTTTCACTGATATGGCTCCCGAGTAAATGAGGAAAAGCTATCTCTGCACAGGAAGGGTGTGAGGATTTCAGACTAGTCTTATTTGATTCGCCTTAAAATGTAGTTCTTAAATAAATTCACACATGTAAAGATTTGGAAATTGGGCAATTGCCATTTTGAGAGATCTCTGGGTCCCAAAGCATGCTGAGCCCACCTGTCAAAGTGAGATGATGAAGTTCTCTCCTCCCAAAGCCATCCCAAATCACTCCACCATCCCCTTCTCCTATCAGCACACAGGTGGGTAGTGAATATCAGCCAATCTCTTTCGTGAGAATCATTACAAGTTTGTGATGTCATTTTCCCTATAAATAAGCCAGTTTTCATCAGAACTGAAGATCTTCCACTAATTCCAGGATCCAACCTGCGGCCAAAATCTGGCGAGAAACATCCCAGCATAGAGGCCTAAATCTTACATTGGAGACAGAAGTCAGGAGACATAGAAGCTGACTGGGACCCCTTGGAGGAAAGAGAAGAGACCCTTGAATGACCCCCTTGCTGTCCCAGCAGTGCCCTGATGCTCCCTGATGCTCCCTGATGCCCAGTTCCAGGCCTCTCCTGTAAGTAGAACTACCCCATAGATTGTGTAGTCCATATATTTTTCCAGCATTGTTTTAGTTATTTCCCCTTTGAAAAATATTCTGGTTGGCTGCGTAGATCCCTAGCATATTTAAGTAAATCAATTAATTCCCTTATAGAAATCATGGGTGGTGTTTGTTGGCATTAGAAACTAACAAACTCTTCCCAGTGTGTTGTGAGCCAGTATAGACAAAGATTTGCCAGAAGAATCAATCCCAAACCCCTGTGTGTTATTGTTAGGTGTGCAAAACGCATTTTTCCCATTGCTTTTCTGTCACCCATATTGTTTCTGTGATCAAAGATCTCAAAAACCGATTTTCCCATTGTGATCCCACTCCCTGCCACTCGCCTTCCATTCAGAGGAGTCAAGTTTAATTGATGTTTAGAGGGTGAGGGTTGCTGGGAGCAAAGCATAACCCATTTGAAATCACTGTGCGTTTTGAACTGTTCTTTTCTTGTATTGGTGGGTGATTTAAAAGGAATCAATTGTGACTGCATATCCCTGTGTTGGTGCCTTACAGAAGTCATTTTGTTCTTGTGTTGCCACAGCATTGGTGGCTAATGTTGAAATTCGGATTATATATATATATATATATATATATACATACACACACACACACACACATATTCATTCAGACACACCGGCCTGGTTCCTAGTCCATTGTGGCACCGAGTACTTGTTTGGGGTGGGTGCAAGACAGATTGGAGGCCTTAACACATTGAACCTAATAAAAATTCAAAGTGCTTTATTGTGCGCCACATCAATTGTGGTGATAGGAGTTCCCTGAGTTGAGTGTGACCATGTAATAAACCACATCATCATGAGCAAGCTTATGGGGGAATTTAAAGTACTGTTGCATATCACCACCCTTAGAGCATCAGTGTATCACCCACAGACAGATGGTCTTGAGGAAATATTTAATAAGACCCTAAAAACCATACTGCGAAAGTTAGTTGAAAAGGATGGTAAGAACTGAGATCAAATGACACCCTGGGCCTTGTTTGCAGTCTGAAAAAAAAACCTCAGGCCTCAACAGGAGTTTCCCTGTTTGAACTCTTTGGTACAAGAACCACAGGATGTCTGGGATATGTTGAGAGAAACCTGGGAGGGGAGAGAGAGGAGGCTCCACTTCCCCTCTCCTAGGCTGCAAATAGTTTGAAAGAACACATGACGGCTGTAAAATCTTTGGTACAGACTCCCATTGTTAAGGCACAAGAACAAGAAAAGACAGTTCATAAAAAAGGTTTCTCTCAGATCCTTTTCTATAGGTCAAAAAGGTACTTGTCTTGTTGCCTACTTCGGAGAATAAACTTGTTCCAAATGGCATGGACCATACGGAGTACTAGAGAAAACGGGCCCATGTAATTATAAGATCTATCAACAAGACTGCTGTCTTAAAAACACAAGTTTATCACATAAATCCATTGAAGGAATGTAAGGAAAATCCTTCAGAGTCCCCGGCCAAAATATCATCTTGTCTTTTGCCAGAAAACATAGAAAGTAAAGCCTTAATTTCACTTGATCTCAATAAAAACCAGAAACAAGATTTATATGAGCTTATAAGGCAGTTCACTTATGTGTTTCGAGAGTAAAGGGTATTTTTCATCATATCCGCACTTCCGTAGGTAAAGTGGTACACCTAAAACCGTATCGGTTATCTGAGCCTAGAAAAGAACCATCATTCAGGAGGCTAAAAACATGCTAGAGGCGAACATCATTGAACCTTCTAATAGCCCTTGGCCATCCCCCATTGTGTTGGTGACAAAACCCGATGGAAGTTGGAGATTCTGTATACATTTTTGTAAATTGAATGCCATCTCTGCCTTTGATGCTTCCCCAATCCCCTGTATCGACGATCTGATAGATAAACTGGGTAATTGTGTCTATCTTTCAATGCTCGATCTCACAAAAGGATATTAGCAAATTTCCTTGCATGGGCCGGATAAAGCGAATACTGCCTTTGCAACTCCCATAGGGTTGTTTCATTTCATTTTAAAAGTTCTGCCTTTTGGGCTACATGGTGCTCCTGCGACATTTCAAAGACTAATTAATCAAATCTTACAACCATACTCAGAATTTTGCAGACCTTATATAGATGACATTGAGATACACAGCAAGATATGGAAAGATCATTTGCACCACCTCTACACAATCATGAGTGTGTTAAGGAAAGCATAACTGACCACCAATCCCAAAAAGTGCAAGTTGGCTCAATCTACAGTAAAGAATTTGGGGCTCTTTGTGGGTAATGGTACAGTCCAACCACAACAGGAGAAGGTGAGAGCCGTCCTTGATACACCCCCTCCAAAAATGAAGTTCTAAGGTCCTTTTTGGGACTAATCAGGTACTAACGCAGATTTATTCCACATTTCTCTAGCAAGACATCCAGACTGACAGACACATTGAAAGATGCTGAACATCAAAGATGGGAAAAAGAGGATGAAGTTTGTTATACAACCTTCAAACAAGCGCTATGCCAAACCCCCATTCTGAGTGTGGCAGATTTATCCAAATAATTTATTCTCCAGACTGATGGTTCCTCAATGGGATTAGGAGCTGTTCTGTCACAAAACGATGATGGTTTTGAACACCTAATTCTATACATCAGCAGAAAGCTCTTTCCCAGAGAGAAAAAGTAGTCAGTCATTGAGTTCGAGGATTGGGACATCAAGTGGGCTGTTGTTCATATTAAGTATTATCTCTTGGGTCATAGGTCTCACCTCATAACAGACCACGCTGCTTTAGTTTGGATCAGTCAGAGGAAAGAATCCAACCCTCGGGTAATGCAGTGGTTCCTGGACCTTGAGCCATATTGCTTCACAGTTGAACAGCGGAAAGGCTGAGATCAAGGTAACGTGGACTTCCTCTCCCGGTTTCCTTGTGAAGCACCCAGGTCCAACCCGCATTTGGGAAGGATATGTGAGAAACCTGAGGGTATTCTCACTTCTACTCCCCGGGGATCCTCTTCTAAGGTGGCCAATGAAAGGCCATTACTCTTGGATCCTGGACCTGGGGGTGGAGAAGCGAGGGAGGATTACCTGGGTGGAGAGTCCTTGGGGATTGGGAGTGGGATGCCCCCTCATTTCCCCATATTTGACATCTTAGAGTACTGGGACAAAGAAGTGACTAGGAGTAATGAACACTACACCTTTCTTTTCACCACTTTAGTACTGGTACGAGTAGGATGCCTGCAGAGTACTGTGAGGGTCAGGCATGTCCCTTTAACTATAGAGAGGCAAGTCTAATTAGTCGCTGTTTGACCTGTGCAAATACCATTCCACCAGGCGATGCACAGGCGAGTTCTGTTAACGAACCTCCTGGGCCTGTAATTTTGTATTTGGAGGCCTTTTGTTCCTCATTGGGCCCAGCGTCCACGTGGTTCTTCTCCCCATTCCCCTTCCGTATTTCCACTGCCTTCCCTAGCTCCTCCCGCCTCCCAGCCCTGCCTCTCCCCTGACTGGCTCATCTCTGATCTTAACTGACCTTCCCTGGGCAGCCCCTGTGGCTAAGAGCCCTTAGGCAAAGGGCGGCTCCTACAGTGGGGGCTCCAGCTAGTGTCTGCAGGTCAGCAGGGGAAGTCATTGGCCAGCCATCAACCAGCAGCGACTAAGTATGGTAGGAGTGGCCTGGGTCAGACACAGAGTCATCACGCTATCCTGTAAACCCGGCCACATAGCAGCTTCGTTGACCTAGGTGTGTGTGTGTTTTTCTTATTGTTTGCAGTGTTTAACTTGCATTTTGAAAAGTATTTAAAAAATGGCACTGTGAAACCTAGGCCTTTTTTCCCCACTATACAGGACTCTCAGCCGTAGGTGTGCTTTCCTCTGCTATTTA